>NC_133581.1:43300783-43987394 GCF_964106895.1 Numenius arquata | reverse complement strand
ATTATTTCAATTGTTGGATCTTTAACAAATTTCCCTGAAGCTGCTTCTGTTAATTGATTCTGTTAATTATTCTAATTCTAGTGGAACTCCTGATCCATGAGAGTGTAGTCATAAGACATGAAAGGCTTTAGATACATTTATTTCAATTTATTTCACTGACATATGTTAGTGAAAGCTTTTACTTGAGATTTTACATCCATAGAAGAAAGGTTGTTCAATATTAAGTTGAAAATGGAGAGGTAACAGTGCATTAGGGATATTGTGTTGATCATCCTCGTGTAACACAGAATATTATTGTAGTTTAAGAATGTATACTTTGAGATAAACTCCTCCCTTCAGGACCTTTTGCCACTGATCTGCAATCACAGTATTTGATAAGACAGTGATACTTTATCACAGAATCACACATTAACAGAGGGATTGTTCACTTTTGCTGGAAACTTCTTATCTCCCAACTGCTTTTTGCCAGTTCCATTAAGTTTGTTTAAGTGACTTTGTTTAAAAACTTTTTCTAAAACTATGGAAATATAATCTTTGTCTCATTTTGTATAAACTTATTATTAAGGTAAAACTAGTTTATAGCTAGCTTGTCTTTACCAGTTGTACCTTGGCTGGTAAATATCCTGAGTTAATCTTTTATCCTCAGACAATCAAATAGCAAGCAGCAAAACCTCACCTTAAAAAGAAATGACCACCACCACGTGTTTCTGTTTTGTAGCTTGTTCCACAACTTGTAAACGGACGCCTTTCCTACTTTCTGGGTGCAGCTGGTATCACAGGACTGACAGCCTTGTTAGGTGTAAAGGAGAAAGGACACGTGGCTGTGGGTGCAAATCAGACAATGGTGGTGAGCGGAGCAGCTGGTGCCTGTGGCTCTTTGGCTGGCCAGGTAGGTAGGCTTAAGACATAAAAGCATTCGCTGTTACCAGTTTTATCTGCTGAAACATCCTGGTCAGTAAACATACAGATAAAATCATTGTAAACGTGAGCAGGTACAACTCCGTGGGAAGGGCCAGTTTCACAGATTTGGCTCACGCTCTCACTGAGAAAGATTTTTAGGTGTGAAACTTAAGCTTCATGGAACTGGGATAGGAGAAAAGGGCCCAAAGTGATTACTTGTCACTAGCATAAATAAAGTAGATGGTATAAATACATGTATTTACTGTATATTGATATAGTAGTCTGCCATTTGAACACAGTCTTTGAGTTGACTGGCAAGTTTCTTTTTTTTTTCTTTATTAGAAAATAGTAAAAAAATGTAGTAAACCCTTCTTTGTGTTGTGTTCCATGGCATCCTTTGGGTTTTGAGATTTACAGCCCTTTTATCCTCCTCAGCTTTGCAGAACATGTTGCAGTGTGTTTTTGCATATCTACATATATATATATATACACAGATCTATGTATACAAACACAATAGATATTAAGCAAGCTTACGACTTGCAGATAAAGTGGAGCTATGAAGAAACAGTGCATAATTTAATCTATGAAGAATGTATTTAAATCAATTATTGTTCAGTCTTTTGGGCCTTTTATTAGCTATGTTAAGGTACTTGGCAGATGGTGATTTTATACTATATTTAGCTCTCCAGTACTGCCAGTCCTTGGTGCCTCTACAGATTAAACCTCCTGCAGCCAGTGAGGTTGGAAAGATGGCAGATTTCAGTTGTACCTGCCCCTTCTCTATTTTTTGAGGAGGCAATTGTGACAAGAGGCAATTGTATCATCTGAGATGGGAGTGTGCCCTGGACTTTGCTGTTTGGGGTTTAGTGGGATGTGGGATAACTGTAACACCCCCTCAGGCCCCCTTCCTCCCACTGGTGCCTTTACGCAGATGAATGATCTAACTTCTCTTTATTCTTTGGGGGGGGTTGTTGTTTTTTTAAACTGTGCTCCTGCAGATCGGCCGTCTGGAGGGCTGCTCTAGGGTGGTGGGGATCGCTGGCACAGATGAAAAGTGCTCCATTTTGGTTCAAGAAATGGGGTTTGATGCTGCTATCAATTACAAGAAGGGGAATGTGGCAGAGCAGCTACGTGAGCTCTGCCCAGGCGGTGTGGATGTTTACTTTGACAATGTTGGTGGAGACATCAGTGACACAGTAATAAGTCAGGTGATTATACCAGCTGTCGGGTTTATTCTAGTCATTCTCCAACGTCTGCATGCTCAGCTTTGAATTCATTCATACTGGAGATGAACCTGCAGTAGAGCAGAGCAGACTTCCCACTTCATTGATCTAATCCAGGTGCTGATCCTGGTCCTGAGGAGAAATCAGTGTCTGTCATTTGGACTAGCCTGGCAGTGTAGTGATAGAAACACGATTTCTGCTTTCTTATCTCTTGCTTCTTTGGCCAGGAGACCTGGTAGTATTCTAAAAACCTTGTCTGTCAGTGTAGTAATCTTGTGTTTTGTCAGCTTTGGTTTTCTGGCTTCACAGAAGACCAGTTCTGCTGGTCTTGACCAGTCCTCTCCATTGTTAAAGTGAAACTACTCTGTCTCATGGCAGGGAGGCTTTGGTGTCATAGGGTGAATGGGACTGCCTGCAATTCTCCCACTTTTTTATCTCTAAATAAGGATACCCATGTGAAAACTTTGCAATGTAATCTATTGCATCTCTGGAAAATCTGAGACCAAGGAGTATAATTTTTCTCACTTTGTGCTGTCCCAAACAGATGAATCAGAACAGCCATATCATCCTGTGTGGACAAATTTCTCAGTATAACAAAGATGTGCCTTATCCTCCTCCGCTGCCTCCTGACATAGAAAAAATACGGAAAGAAAGAAATATCACAAGGTACCTTTCTCCTTCAGAACTTGTGACCATGTTCCAGGTAGATTGTACACGTGATGTTGTAACTCTAATGTTCTAATTGGAATTCTTTTCTTGTCCCTGTTAACTGTTGTCTGCACTTTTAAAACATGAATAAAAATACTAAAATACACCATGCACAGTAGAAGGCAGTGGAGAATTTAGTCAGTACATTGCTACAAGTAATTATCATTATTTATGATTGTTACAGTTTCTCTTGATTGCTATAGGCAGCTGTGATAGCAGGATATGCAAAATTGTGAGGAGCCCGAAAGTTAATTTATACTCACCATTTAGTTGCAGGTCCATTCATTATTCTCCTTGCCACAAAAAAAAAAAAGGTAAAAAAGACTAGGAATTCCTCACATTTTATGGACATTTGCTTATTCTGGCAATACCACTTGGTTTTTATTACTCTTCTCTCTGCCACTTGAACAGAATTACTTGTCTAAGACTGATGTTACTGTCAAGGTCCTGCTGCAGGGAGCTGTCTCAACAAGCTGGCAAAACTCTGAGCTGTGTCTCATTGTACTCATAATCCTTCCGATCCTACCCATCCAATCCTTTCCTTTGATGCTGTTTCCTGAAAAGATTTGTAAAGATTTCGAAATATGCTTACCAACCATTCGTAAATCAAGGCCCATTCTTTTCTTTCACAGGGAAAGATTCTTAGTGTTGAACTATATGGACAAACAAGAAGCCAGTGTATTACAGCTCTGTCAGTGGATCCAGGAGGGCAAACTGAAGGTAGGAACTTTTACATCTTGTCTATGGCCCCTGATACTACATCCTCAGATCACGGTCCGAGTTTCTCTGTCCTTGGCTCCCTTACCGTGCCTCAGTATTGAACGAGTTTTCTTATGAATGTTGAAGTATATTTGAAAGGTTAGTAAGTAGCACTGTTTTAGTAGATACCTGCTGAGGATGATGTGAGTGTAGTATGACAGACTTTTCTAATTACATGCTGCTGATGTCTGTATTTCTTTCAGTATAGAGTGCAAGTGCTTTTTTACTTAAGGGATCAGACCTTCAAAAATACTTACTTTGAAATTCCTTATTAGTTCGTGTCCTGAATGATTTTGGGGATCTTGTCTGAAATTTTGTTGCAGGCTTTATAACCACTATTTATTATTTTGTGATGGGTAGATGCTTTATCCATCCCTTCCCCATCAGGTCTGTCTAGATTAGTTTTTGATTCTTCAGGTGATCAGTAACTTTTCCTGGGAAAACCCTGAGATATGAAATTTTGGCAGGCGCAGGGATGTTCCAGTTCTGATTGAAGCACTAAATTGCCTACAGGTTTATCAGAAAGTATTCACTCCTCTCCTGATGAAAGAACCTGGCCCAAACAGTGCCCTGTCCAGTGTGGCAATAGAAAAATCCTTTAGATTTTGATAGCTTCTATGGCAGTTTCATGGCATGTTTCTAAGAAATGTTAATCTTGTTTGAAGAAAGCTAAAAGGACTTGTTTGCCTTGGCAGGTCAGAGAGACCATGGTAGAAGGCTTAGCAAACATCGGTGGTAAGATTTTTACACGATTTTCTAAGAATAATAGTCTGATTAAATACAATCACAGCAGAGGTTAACTACCTCCTTTGTTTCACTTGCCAATTCAGAGGTTTTTTTTATGTTATGTTATAATAAAAAAATATTTTTTCACAATGTATTAAAAATTTTCATGAGAAGGTTATGTTAGCTCAAAAAAACATGATTTAATGTAGATTTTGATTTTTTTTGTTGTTTCATTTTTTTGTTTTACTATGGGGGGGAATGAATTGTTAAACTGCTACCTGAGCAGCTGATGATAATCACCCTGATCTTACAGATTCAAGGTGCTGCCCATTTCTTAGAACTTGTGTGTAAGAAAATGGTATTTTGGAAAGCTTGAACTTACGCTTTAAAAAAACAACTCCTAACAGTGCTTGTTATTGAATTTGCTAACAAAAAATAAATTGAAAAGTACACACAAGAAAGGGGCAAGCATATTAGAGATTGGTAAACAAAGTAAAAAATAATTTCTTTTAAAGGAACAAAATAGCCTATAGCCTGTTCAAAAAATCTGTAGCAAAGAAAATAGAAAAATGAAGGGGGGGTTGGGACTCCAGTGAGACAAAGGTAGAGAGCCAGGGCATTCAAGATGTGCTGTAAGAATTTAGTCTTTAGTCCCACAAGATTGGAAACCAGTAGAATTAAGTGATAGCCAAATCTTACAGATTTAAATTTATTCTAATCATTGCTACTAACTGGTATACATATGTATTTTGAAGGAATTGGATCAAATATAGCAGTCATATTTCATACTTTTTTTACTCAAAGATTCATTTTGCACCAGCTTCTGGCATTTATTGCACTACATAGAGTATTTATAAACATTTTCCTTTCACAAAGGTTTGTGAAACCCACAGCATTTGAGGGCTCTCCGGTCACACCTTATCTATCTGTTTGGTACGTGTATGGCATATCACAAAAGCAGCAAATGGAACTGTTAACTTGTACAGGGCTAAACAGTTGCTTACAAATATTTTTTTTTAATTATTACGCAAAAGTGCCCCTAGCAGTTTATTACAGAGTAGCTTTTCTTTTTTTTTTTCTTCTTAATTTGGGGAGCTGGCTAGTACATTTGCTTCCACCATTATTTTTTTTTTCTTTTTTGAAAATTCCTTGGCACATTTTGCTTGGCACTAACTTATTTCATTATTTCTCTTGAAGCCGCTTTCCAGTCCATGATGAATGGAGGCAATATTGGAAAACAGATCGTCTCAGTTTCTAAGTAAAAAATATTTCTTCGGGAAAAATAATTGGATTCTATCTCTAACAGTGAGCAAGTTTTTACTTATACTAATTTCTGTTTTCTTAAATAAACCATCATGTTGTTCTGTATGTACTGAAAACAGAGATTCTGGGATGCTAAGGCAGAACCTATGCTAATAAACTAAACAGAGCTGGAAACAGGAATGCAATCATTTATACTCGGAACAAGTAATATGTTCTTTGACATGATTTTGACAGTTGCCGCTAGCACACCTGCAAATGTTTCACAGGTGTGGTTTGGAAATTAGAACATCCCAGGAACCAATAAGCAGTTTGTGTGCAGCCACCTAGTTTTGGTCATTAGAAGAATTTACTAGAGTAGATGTGCACCCTTCCTGTGCCAGTGTGTCTCACTGCCCAGGAACTTCACTAGGAATTTTTCATTTACTAGTGTAAGTTTACTCTGACAGTCCAATCAATCAGACTAACCATTTTAGAATGGTTAAAAAACTTCTCATTTTTACAGATAATTGCAATGAAAAACTCAATTTCTGGAATTCAAGGTCTCTAATAACAAAGTTATTTCCATTTTGCCATCTGGAACAAATTTCCACTCATCTGTCTTGTCCATTTCTCTGCATTGTATCATTATATCCCCTATTTTCAGAGCACTTGAAACCTAATTCATTTACAGTTCCATTGCACACAACCTGAGAATTGCATCAGAGGTAGGTTCAGGCGTAGGCTGAGCCTCCTGCTTAACTCTTCATTTATTTACTCTTCTCAATTTTTGCATTTCAAATTTAAGTGACGTTTTCTTTTTAGAATTCCTTTTCTAAACTCTACTGTATTTTATGATAATCTCCCTGATTTCACTAGTTTTTCTAGTTTTTACAGCTCTCCAGGGTGACAGACAGAGGATCTCAAAACACGCTGCCTAATGACAGAAGGTAACTTTGCAGACAGTTGACCTTCTGTTCCCTCAGTAACTTATCTTGGCTCAGATTTTTGGTCTAACAATGCTCTTTTACCATCTCAATGGAGAAACTTGAAAAAATGAGTCACCATTTCCAAGTTTGACTTGCATAACTCCAAACCAAATGAGACTGATGAGATTAAGTATGTGTCTTCAAAAGCAAGGAACAGAAAAGAGAATAGGTAATTATGTTAAAGTTCTTAGAATTTCTTGAACATGTACATTTAGAGGCATTAACACATGTTTATTTAGAGAATAGGGTTGCTCATGACACATGCTGATTTACAGGCTATTGGTTTTGTTTTTAATTTGTTTGCCTTAAAGACAAGTGCTTCCAAACAGCAGGGTCAGCTGAGCTGTCCAGAGAATGGATTATCTGGATCTGTGTGAGTCCCTACCTGGCTTTCAAGGCCAGGGAAAGAAACACTATGCAAGAAATTTGGCATTGTAAGTCATTTTGCATGCTGTGGGAAGTAAGCGTGGTATCAAAATTGCTTGATATGGTTGTGAGCAATATGAAAAAACAGTCCTCTCATTTCCTAGTGCTGAAGCTGGCCCTGAAAGGAGGTGGCATGTAGTGGTGGATGCCAGAAACTTTGAGGAAGAGAAAGACACCTGCAGTATAGCATTAGGTGGTCTAAAATGTCCCAGTTTGCATTTTTAACTACAAAACTAGTGACTCGTTCACTTTCAGCTCCAACATCAGCATAACTCCCTCAAGCAGCATTAATAACAGTGTCACACTGGGAGAGAAGCCAAAATTTTTATGGACTAGAATCAGTATGATCATAGTTGGAAAGTAAAGATAGAAAGCAACAGGTGAGTGAAATTCTATTAATTCCTGCGTATTGACTGTTTATAGATTGTAACCTACTTGTGAAACTTAAGCAATGCAGGCTTGTAAGACCTGATAATTCATACGTACATTAAAATAAGAGGCAGGAGGAAATGCAGGAGGAAAAACCCATTGAATTTGGGTTTGTGTGTGTGTCTAACTGTACATAAATATCTATGGTGGTTTTGGGGGCATGGTGTCACCATGGTGTTTCCGTATTTTCTTCCACTCTTGAAGGCTGACCACTTCCTGCACACAAGTTTCAGCATCCTATAACTTGCATTTCCCTGTGTTTGGCTTCCTCCAATCCATTAATTTTGCTTGAGTTTCAACAGCCTGTTTTGAGAAAAATGCCTTTTATTCTTAAAACTGGGGATCCTTCTTTTATTTTAATTCCAGCCTGTTTGAAAGAAAGTATAGCATAGGGTAGTATCCAAAGCAAGCTAATTAAATATCTGTATATTTCAAAAGAGACTTCAACTATGAACTGTGGTGAGTTTGTGTTGTGTGAATGTAAGAAAGAAATCATAACAATAACCACTACTGAAAAGGTGTTAATATGTTGTTTCCTTTTCCTGTGTTGTAAGTGAAGGCCTCGGTCTGATATATTTATGTTTCCAGAGTTACATTTGTTTGTCCAAAGTACAGATTTTGTACTTTTGAACAGTGTTTGCTGAAGAGCTACTCCAGAGTGAGCTCATCTCTGGCACTGTGAGTTGACACACCTTCCAGGAATGACAGTCCTCTAGGAAGTTATTTTTCATAAACAAGATGAAATATGATAAAATTATAAAATTCCCAGCACTATTATATTACAGCAATTGCTTAGTAATCCACACGAGTTGTAAGCCTATTAAGAGCTGGTGGCGTGAGGGGTGATCCAGAGTGAGATCATGCTGAGGTACTGATTCTTTACCATAATAAAGGCAGCTTGACTGCAGCAGCATTCCTGTAAGCTATTGAGGGCAATATAGGTTCTCTCAGCATTAGACAAATGGCTTTAGGGAAAAAACTAAAAAAAAATAATAGATGGGGACAGTCAAAGTAAATCTCATCCCGGTACCCCCAGTGTTCAGGACTCTCATAGGATTCAGTAAAGAAATGCCTCTGGCTCATGATACCTCAATTATAAATAAAAATCAAAGGGAGAAAATGCTTTAAACCAAGTGCCCACAGTTGTAAAAATTATTACTACATCTTTTTTTCACCTTGCCTTAATTTCTTAAATATTGTAATAGTGTGACTCTTCAGCAATCATGTATTTTGCACTATAGGAGAGGTCTCATTTAACAAAGGGTGACAAATAACTTGTAACAAAAATCCAGAAGCACCAGCATTTGTCCCATGAAGCTTCACCTTACACAGACGGTGAGTGATAGCTGGTAACATCTTACCCAAAGGCAAGCATAAATTCAGAGCAAGAGTTGTAAGCTACTAAAAGTTCAGCTGTATGGTCTTTATAAATAAGCATTTCTTGTTGTGAAGGGTAATAAAACTTACGCAGTATTGGGCAGAGAGACTTTTTCTTTCTTATTTTTCTTTGAGCCACTCTTCTGCTTTGGTAAAGTTCTATGCACTCCCATTTCCATCCCTTCTCCCTTTGCACCTTGAACAGTTGCTGTTGGCTGTCGTATATTTAATATTCTTTCCTTCTGCTTTCTTACCCTCCATTTTCTCCCCCTTTTCCTTATTTTTTTAGTTCATCATGTTTCTTGTCTTCTTCCTTGTTGGCTTCTTCCTTTGCTGGTAAAAGAAAAGGGTTAACAGTCACAAAAACTCTAGGTTTCACAACCAGGGGTAAAGAACCCAGATTTGGGACAACACCTTGCTAATCAGAAAAACATGCTCTTTTTCATAGGAGCACCTATTAGTGTTTTAGTCTCAGAATTTCATGGAAAATATCAGCGATACCATAAAAAGAGCTTGCCAGCCCTGGCATAGATGTGCCTTGCTACAATTTATAGTAGTTGTTGTTACACAAGCGCAGAGAGCAAAGGCAGATGCCTTTCAAACAGCTTCATCTCTTTATTCTATATTACAATGCATTGATCATGGAAAAAGCAGATGCAGGATTACTTAGTCATGGTGTTTGTGACACTGCTCTCCCATTGCTACACTGCCTTTCTCTTTACTGGGTTCTCGTCACAGTGGGAAATGTTTATACAATCCAGAAATAGACTGCCAGGGGATAAAAGATGATCACAGACAGATCGCATTATCCTGCAGTAAGAAAGGGTAACAGCAGCTGGAATAAGCTCCAAACCTAGAAAATATTTTGTGAGACGCTACTGGGAACTTTTTCTAAAAAGCACAGAAAGAAGCAGAAATGAGTCAAGAGTTTTTAGCCACAGGAACGCAGAATTTTGCAAGCAGAAAGATAGCAAAATTCGCTTTTGCCACAGCACTCTGCTCTGGGTGGTGGCGTGGTGGTAGGAGGGTGGCTGAACAGGTCAGCAGTATTGAAAGAAAACTGCAAGTAGGAAGTAGCAAAGCAGTGTTTATGCAAGAATAGGGAGGTGCAATTTAATTTTATAGGAGACTGTTTGAGGGCAACGGTGAGAGAAGGCAGTAAGGTTTTATGGGGCTATGGGTTTACTCTCCTCTGCTCCACCCTCTTCTTGGACTGGCTTCTCCACAGCTCGGAGACCTTTCCGCAGCCCCTGCTCCTGTGCAAGAAGGAGCCTTCCTCACCCCATCAGCCCCTACTTGCTTTCCTTTGCCTTCCAGGCTGGGAATGTGGGGAGGGAAAGGGCCAAGAGCCAGGCTCTGATGGGGTGAAGTTTGGGCAGGAGCCAGCGTGGTTGGAGTTTCTCCTGATTCCAGGGGTGGCTTCAGGAGGGCAGGACACTGTCCACTAGCGCTTTTCCTGCTGGGATGGAGCTACCTTTATGTCCCACTCACTCAGAGTAAAAGCTATATCTGGCTTTCGGCAATAACAATCCCATTAGAAAGCTGCACGGGCAGCAACAAGCATTTCAAACTGGAACAGCCTGTTCCCTGTCCTGGGGCCAGGCAGCCTGAGCGAGCCTTCCGTGCCCGCAGGCAGCTCTCTCTCACCTCTGCCTCTCCCTCCGCCAGCTCCAGGAAGGGCCTCTTTCTCTTGGAACTTTTGGAACCGTTTGGGGTTTGGGTTTTGGGGTTTTTTTTTGTAAGCTGTAGATAGTGGGGAAAAGCACATGGAAAAAACCTCTCTTCCCCCCATCCTTGCATTTTCTACTACACTGAATGCCAAGATGTCTGTTGGGATCACTGAATTGGACAGGCCTTCACTGATGACAGTTACAGGAAATTATGCATGACGATGGCATTCCCCTGGGAACTTCTCTCTGCAAGTTTTGCTCAGCTCTCAGAGAACTGAGGGTAACACATGTAAAAGAATCTTCTCTTTTTTTTTCCTAGTTTGTTATGCATTTCACAGCATCTTGGATGTAAATCATCAATCAACACAAGAATTCCTTCATAAGCAAACAGCAGCGTGACAAGTTATACATGATTTTGTAAAAGGCTTTAAAAAAAAAGACAAAATGTATTTGAAAGACCTTGTCAGATTGTTTTTTCTTTCCAAATAATCATTTCAAGTGTCCTTTTAGAGTAGTTTCAAATGGGAATTAAGTATTTTAAAGGAGCCCCTCCATGCAGATTAAAAAAAACCCAAACCAACAAACCGTGCAGAGTATGGGAACAGAAGTACTTATGCTATGAAAGATTGATTTGTCACAGATTATACTACTGTCTGCCAGCAGTACGGAAAGTACTTCAGCAGTCTGATTCCAGGATCTGCCACTTGCTTTGCTCACTTCATGTAGCTCCGACTTCTGCTCCCAATGAACAGCTTGGAAAGGATACTCTTGACTTCAGAAGGTGGCTGTACTCTCATGCTTACCCTCAAATAGCCAGGCAGTACTACTTTAAAAGAAAGAGAACTGTGTGCCAGAAGTAATGAATGTCAAAGCCATTTGCTCCTGTTCAAGTAAGAAAGTTAATAAATCTTTTCATCCATTATTCATCCATAAACCGAAAAAACTTGTCATAAACCGTGTAGCGCTGAGAGATCTTACACTGATGCTGATGTAAATGCTAAGATACATCACAGCACGATTTTGTCTTCTCAGTAGAAATGCTGCCTTTCAGTGAGCAGAAGAGCTTAATTTTGAAAGAGGACCAAACCCAGGCAGTCCATCAGGACAAGACAGGGCCAGTTGTCACTGGAATGTCTTGCTTCAGTCCACTGTGTTGATTTATGCCTTCTGGGCACCACAGGCCAACAGAGGAGCAAATGCAGTTTTCTTCATAAGGGAGGCTTGTAGATTCGTCATAGTATCTGCATAGTTGTCAGAGGTTTGTCCCATCATCACTGGTCCATTTAGGTGACTCGTCATATGTTCTGGGAAATGGGCTGCGTTTTATGAAACCAATTTATTTTATTTGAATTTTAAGGGAAAACACTGTATTGTGATTTTTGTTACTTGTAATTAACTTGGGCAACCACATGCCTGTATGATAAGGACAGCTAAATTAGAGGCTAGCTCCTAGTCTGTCCTTCTAAGAACCTTCAGCCTGCTAACTTTTAAGAAGGTATTGGTAAATAAAGTCTTCCTGTGTTTAAATGTACAGCTCAAATGCAAAAGTTAACGTTTTCCTGCTAAGGTTTTAGAATACCAGAAAACTGTTTAAGAAGGAGAAAATCTGAATTAACGTGAGACAAGGTAAGTTTTACTTGTCTGTAAAAGCTGCAATAGCTCTGTCTGTAGAGCATGAGATAAGAGGTGTTTCTGATGCAGGGTAGAGTTCTAAGTTTCTACAGTGTGCTCATCACTGCGATGCCAGGGCAGTAGGACAGTCCCTTTCTCTCAAAATTTACTCCATCGTTCCCATGTATGTATAAAATTCACACATAGCCACATTTCAGAGCATGTGATTCTTATTTGGGTCCCTGGAACCAGGGATAGCACATCTGCAAATAAAACATCTTTGCTCGCCGCACTAAGAATAGCATGGAGAGATTCTTAACAGAATTCCATCCATCTAGCACAACGCATCCCATGGAGCCAAAAAGTAAGTGTTTGACAGACTGTAAGGTTTTTATGTCCATAGACATTCGATTACGTTGCAATCAACTGCTACCACCAGAACAAAAAAAAGTCTCTTTTCAGAACACGGTCTTGTCCCAGGGAATAGATACGAAGTATTTTATTGCAACTTCTTATGCTCACATAAAAGTAATTTAATTATGAAATTGTTAATTTTTCAGTAGTGTTTCTCACAAGGAAATTTTGTGCCCTGCCTCTGATTTTCTAACAAACAGCTTTGCAAAACAAACTTACATGGCAACAAATGACATTCTGTATTCTCGTAACAGTGTATTTAACTTATGCAAATGAGAGCTGTTACTCTTTTTTTCTATTATATTGTCAGTCACTGAAGAACGGGAACTAAAGAACAGGAAAACTGTCACCTTTTATAAATAACAAAAGTCTTAGTCGTAGTCAATATTTTATTCCAGTTCAATTTGTTTTCCTGTATGTTCTACTACAGCTGCTGCTGTTTTCTTCTAAGGTGACATAAATAAGTTACCCCTCCTTATTCTTGAGGAGCCATAAATAAGTTACTGTAAAATTGCCTAAGTATTTTAAGTGTTCCCCTCACGGCAGTCTTGTGAAGCAGGCCAGCGTTCTCCTTACTTTACAGAGAAACGGACACCAGTCTTGGCTCTGGATCATTGCATTCTTCATAAATTTAACTGTTCTATCATTTTTAGACTCAGAACTACTGAAGACAAAGAAATGAGTTTTCCTAAGTCACTCTTCAGCACGTCTGACTGAGACTCAGAAACACAGCCCTGACCCTCTCCCTTACAGATGCTATAGGCATCAGACCATGCGATTCCTTCCCGCTGGCCCATCTGTCTTTCTTGGACTTTTTCTCTCTCCTTTGCTTTAAAGCTGAACTCTGACTACAGCTGGGAATCCCAGCAACACAGATCATTCACTCTCCTTTCACTGGTCAAGTGTGGGAAAATTGGCAACTTCAGCAGTGGAAAACATAACTACTTCCTCCCAGAGAGAGAGTGTGTTAATTAGCCAGCGCTCCCAGGACAAGACCAAAAGGCCATGGCTCAGGTAAACATATAACAGCTTATAAACTGCTCGTGTATAGCATTATGAACTGGGAAGGTGTATAAGCGTAGGACTGTTACTGTGAAGGCCACCACAGCACCTTTGCAGTAACCATTGCTTCATCAAGACATCTGGTCTAGTCTTGTATTTAGTCTTGTAAAAATATATGTAAATCTTGAAATAAAAAGCAGAGTTAAGCTCAAATCATGGAGCTCGTTATCAAGGTTTTTCCCTGGAGCTCATTTTTCCCGCCATTGGAAAAATCAAGAAATTAATTAATTAAAAATACTTGTCCATTCACAGTAGTAATGAGCAAACATTTCCATTTGTGATCCATATGGACATATCTACTGTATCATAAAAGCCCCTGTTACCGAGATTATTATACAGTTTACTGTGCGTGAGCTGACATGGGCAGGATGCAGGAACAGCCACAGAACCACAGGTGAAACACAAAGAGTAAATTTAATCTTGCTACTTTGTGAACCAGGGGATTTCCAGGGCAGCACCTGGGCACAGGAATGTAAGCAGGAACACAGGCACCATGGATCTTGGTCCTTGCTAGAGACTTTTTTCTTTGCCAGCAAGAGAGAGAGACGATTCGAACCTGCTGTTCTGGCCTGTGTGTCAGGGATTCAAGCAGGCAGTTTTCCACTGTGTGTTGATCTTCTCTGACAGCAGGGCAGGAACCTCGGGCACGTTCGCTGAGGTGCCTCTGAGTCCATCACAGGCCTTTGTTATTTAAGTGCAGATGTTCTACTTGTCAAGCACATAAGACTAAACAACAATTACTGTGATATGTGTTTTTTGACACCCCGGGTAGGAGTCACTTTAGTGTTTACAATCCTTCTTGTTGATCTTCCATTACTTTCTGTCCTGTCCTGGTTCTGGCAGGAATGGGGTTAATTCTCCCCAGGCTGTGGTAGGGACACAGGTATTCCATGCCATGTGAGCCATGCCCAGGCTATAGCCAGGAGCTGGCTGAGCGGTGGTACCATAACCATGTTTGTACATTCCTCTGTCAGATACTGTTGTTTTCCTGTTCCCTTTGCTGTTCTGTTAAACTGCCTTTGTCTCAACACACCAGTTTTGCCTTTTTCTTTCAATTCTCCCCCATGGCCGTGGGAGGGTTGAGAGAGCGGCCGCGTGGTTCTTTGTTGCTGTCTGAGGCTAAACCACGACACTTTCCCACACTGTATTAATTAATGTATAACTGTATTATATAACATGCATTATACAGTATATTGTATATGTATAATACAATAAAAGTATATAATACACATTGTTATACATTCACTATTTAATACAGCTCTGTGGCAATGCAGATCACAATCTTACCCCCTTCAGATCTTACCACCTAATAGTTGGGCTGTATGGTGTTCTAGCGTCACAAAACTATAGGTTGTGCCTTGCCAGTTTTTAAGTAAGAGAACTTTGAATACCCGATATTGTACTTCAGGAGCTCTGACAGTTTTTTATTTCTGCTATGTAAGTTCTGAGCTCAGATGATTTCATTGTCCAGGTTTTATAAATCAGAGCCGAGGTCAGCACCACCAGCCACGTTCTCATCGGGGAGAAGAGGAAAGCCAAGGTCCCGTAGGTTCGCTGCAGGAAATAGCAGGAATAGACCTGCCAGGTCAGGAGGAGGGTCATTGCCAGGTGAATGAGCACAGCCACGAGGCGCCGGACGTGACGGATGTGAGAAAGGAAGCTGTGACCCTGGCACCGCAGCCACAGGCACCAGCACAGATAGGCCATTAACGGCAGGTTGAAAAACAACATCTGAAAAGAAGAGCAGAGAAAAATTAGACAATGAGCAAGCCAAGTGTTCTGAGTAACATACACAAGGGCATAGGAAGGTAAGAGTACATAAAACTGTCCCATTCTAAGGGCTGAATACAATTCCCAGAGCTGGAATCTCAGGATGCGCTTCCAAGACACTGCAGCTGAAAGAGCTGTGGCTGCCTGTGCCTCAGTCCCAGGCCAAGCGTTCCTGCCCACTCCCTTGCAGTGGGAAGCAGTGACATGCATCTGACCTTTCCTGGAGCTGGTTCAGGGAGCTAGACTTGGCAAAATACTGGCACACTAAAAAAGGAAGGTCCTTATGTCAGTTTAGCCCTCTGACCCAGCCCACTGCAGTGACAGAGAGATGGTAGCCCTGGTATAAGGGAGGGACCATGAAGGAGGCAAGTCAGCTTGGTCTGGCTGAAATACCGAGGAACTACACCCTCTCTTTCAGCAGCTGGGAAAACCAGAGGGCAGCCAGATCAGGCTGCTGGGAAAACTGTACTCGTGCGTACTTGGAGAGTGACACCTACTGATGTGAAGGGTTATTCAGTGTGCAAGGACTGCTCTGGCCATTCAGTTCCTTTTGCTTAATCACTGCAACCTGTGCCTGAGCTGAGGACAAACCCAAAATCTAGTGTGGTGAACCTGTAGAGATGGCCAAAGAGGGAGAGAGAGGCCAAAGCAATATCAAATAGTGGGAAAGTCTGAGAAAATAATACAATAATGCCCTTTTAACTTGCAGAAAGGTAAGAAAAAGCTGTTGTAGTCAGGATTGGCCATTAATATTCTCTTTCCTTCCAAGATTCCTTTTTTATAAAACTATTAAAGAAAAAAATCAGAAAAAAATCTGAGAGAAAAGCAGTTTGTCAGCCTTAATTTTTATAAATATGTACCTGTAAAATCCCAACCACAAATGTCAGACTGCCCTGTAAGAAGGTACCGCCAACAAACACCCCAAAGGAAAAACAGGCCCCCACCTGGCCATCTACCAGTTCCCCTACAAACCATGGTCCTGAAAGAGAGGAAAAGAGAGCACCATCAGAAAATACAGTAAAGACATGGCCCTTTTTCACATGGCCCTTTCTGCTACTGAGCACAAAGTGGTTAACCGGGGAAAATGACTTCTCTATTGCTTGTCTATAGTCATAAGCCTAATTGTCAACAATATGTCAACAAACAGCAACCTGATGAACATTCCTGATGTGAAAATATCACGATACACCAATGAGTTGTGACATGCAATGAAAATCCTTTTAAATTGGTTTCATCTCTGTGACAATTTTCAACACTACATACAATATTTTCCTTATGAGAGAAGTGAAAGGACAGATCCTTTCAAATGCTGGCCTTTTCCCAGAATTACAGTAAGGCATATGAAAGACATGATCATAAACTTAAGCAGATTTTCCTTATTCTCCAAGATGTTAGAAGTCTCATTTTCTATCAGGATCTGACGTGCAATTTAAAAATACAAAATTTATGTTCTCCAGTACTCTATGTTACTTACCCAGAAAGGTGTATAAATTCAGAACCAGAATTGAGTAGTAGAAGGTGTTTGTTTTACTGAAGACATGAAGGGAATATGAGGTCAGAGTAAGTAATCCTGGCTTTTCTAAACAGAGACAAGGTTTAAGATAAATATATTTGATTCGGATTGCAACACACACACATATATAAAATACATTGGTCTTTCTGAAATAAATCTGCACATTATTTACTCATTCTATTAAATAAGAAATATTTGGTATGTCTACAGAATAAATGTAAGGGAATGCATGTCTAATATTACTGTGATAACCACGTAAGGAACCAATAAATACAATGATCTATATTAAAAACAGCAGAAGAAGCTGCCATTCTAAATGAGTACACTTACTGTACGTAAATAAAACTGAACGACCATTCTATACCCAGAAAATGAAGTTGGCTAGAATGAAAAACATGGAGAAAGTTCATTTTAAATAAAAAGTAAGAGATTCAAAACAGTTAATTGTGCAAACCCAAAAAGGTAGGTCAGCAAAGACTAGATTAACTAGATTTTCTTTGATTAAATCTACTTAGTGAGATCTGATATCAACTCAGATAAAATGAAGGCTAGGCATTAAAATGGCACCATTCTGACAAGTGTGTGATGTTAGGAAAAAAAAAAGCAATATTCATTTTCTAACAGACAATTAATAGATTGAGATTGAGAAAGCCTTCCTATAAAAGTCAGCTTTTAGAGTTTCACCTATTACGTGGCTGCCCTTCTCATAAAGCATTAACTCCCAGAGGGCAAGCTTGACCTTTGGATATCAACAGCTCTAACAAATTTATTTACTAATTTGTAAAACACTTGTCATGGTCTACAGGGACCTAGCTGATCACAGAGTGCTAGCTCGTTTCATTTTTAGCTGCTGAACTCCATAAAGGTAACTGAAAATCTCTTCTTTTTCTATGTAGCAGTTGCTGTAGTTACCTCAGGGTGCTACGTGATTATAAGTATAAAGGAAGGGACATACGCTGACATGAATAGGAAGGGAGGTGGCTTCCAGCAAAATCTCATTAGTAAGGTGTGGTTCAAACAATTGTTTAAAGGATAAACACCACAAGCTTAACAGTATTAATTTTCATTTACTAGATATATCTCGAACAAAATATCAAGTAATGACAGAACTGGTCTTAATATTCTTTTGAGAAAGACCCAAGTCTGTTCACGTTCTTTGCAAAGATAAACAAAATTATTTTTGTAGAAGGACATCTGTTTCTCCACTCAGGTGACAGAGAATTCTGTGCCAGCTGTAGTGAAACAAGCACACATACAGAACTAATACAGAATAAAACATTCATTTTCCTGTGCATTGGATTCTTCAGTGAGAAAATGAAAATTAAACCTTTAGACTTCAATTAATTTAATTTTTCTTTAAGCAGAGATACCTGATCAAGTTTTTAGTTTTTAAATGTACTTTATTTGATATACTGGAGGTTTTCTGGATCCCCTTAAAAGCAAAACAGCAGCTTCTGAGAACCTAATCAAACCTGACAGTACTAGATGCAAAATGCATATGGTGATTAACAGCGCAACTACTCACATATTGTTAGCGTACAGATAAATAGTAAATAAAACTAGATCCTCTAAAAAACACAGACAAAAATTGGTTCATACCTTTGAGTGCTGGCTTTTGGAGGTATCTGAAAACAACGAGCAAGGCGATCTGAATGAGCACGATCAGTCCAAACAGCACACGAGCCTGGAAAGACAGTTGTAACTCTAAGCCAGCCCTGGAGTAGTAGTTGCCTTTGAGCATGTCTTATGGACAGTGACAGAATTATACAAAGATTTCTGACACATATTCAAAGCTTGATGGTGCCATTGAACTGAAGAGTAAAAAGAAACTCGAGTTTCTAAGTTATTGGACTTGCATCTTACTGACTTGGATTCAGTCGGATGGCTGAAAGTGATAGACCTGAATCTTTCAAAAATGGGGTTTGTAAAACACACCCATTGAAAAAGTGTAAATACTTCCCAAGTAAAACACTTTCTGAATGCTGTACTGAATAGAACTGGAGATCAAGATATTGTGGAGAATATCGGTCACTGATTAACAAAACTAATATAATAATTTTGAGCCAATTATGATACTATCTACAGTCACGTGGACTTTCCTGTGTTGTTCTGTAAGTGCACCTAGACTATTACGACATGCCTTCTCTGCACGTACCAAGCTGTAACACCTCTGGATACAACCTGAATCTTACTGAAGTCAATGGGAATTTTGCCTTCCTCTTTGCTAGAGCTAGCTATAACGTTAGTACACATATTGCAACAAGATCACAGTGAAGTTTTCTTTGATTTAATGTTTCCTTTTTCTACCATCTCCAGTAGCTTCTTTTCCATTTCTTGCTTGCACAAAATACGTGTGTACCTATGCCCAAAAATGGACAATTGTGACTAAATCCAGGAAGTCAACTGTTTGCATAAACCATAGCTGCACATTCGCGTTTGAAGTGTGCAACTTGAGAAAGCAAACTTAAAATATTTGTGAAATTCCAACCGAGTCATATCTGAAAAAAGCAAAGTGCATTCAAGTCTACCAGGAATTAGGAAAATGCTTCCTGCAGTCTCTGGGGAAACCAACACAAAATGACAGCTGTTTTTCTGGGAGTACTTACTAGAACATAGTGGTCAGTGAGAAGAATAACAGATGGCCAAAAGCCAAATCTGAGAGAGAGGTTTTCTTCCATAGCAAATATATGACCCCGCGTGCTAATTCTTCCTGAAGCATCCTAGATTGGTATAAAATGAAAGACCAATTAGATACCAGCAGTGCACAAAATATCTAGTTAAAGTTGCTAATTATCATTGCAGCTTTTCTGAAAGATCCAATTGATGCATGCATGTCTGGCGTACTGCTCATTAAATACTTCTGCCTACAAAGGGCTACGTACTGTCAATTTTGTAGTTTCAAGTAAATTGGTGATTGTAAGATCATAGTCTGAAAGTGCTACATATGAAGGAGATCCTGTCAGAGATTCAGCAACTCCTGGAAGACAGAGACTATTTACTGGCCACCACCCCCACTTGTTTTCTGAAAGCTCAATTCTAGATAATAGCCCATCTTAAAATATTTTGAGGCTTTCTTGTGCTTCTTTTCTGGCGTCTTTGCTAGAAACAGGTATTGATAAACAATAACAGCACTACATATATTCAAGAGCTTGGTATTTCTGCATGTGTAACACTGACACCTTACCTTCCTGTACAAGGATTGACTATGTTTAGTGTGAGTACAGCTGAGACAATATTTGGACAATCCCAGAAACAATGTATAGCAATTGAGTATTCTTATTTTCTCCAGGTACATAACTCAAGTTAACACTTCATCCTCCGCACTTTCCCAAAATTATTCAGTAACAAGCATGTATTTGCAAGAAAATGATTCCTATGCAGGCCCTTATAACCCTCTTCAAATGTTACTCAGTTTTGCGCATATGTTTTCATCATCATTAAAAAAAAACTCAACAAAATAAATGACTTATAAAATGCAGCTTTCCCAAGTAAAGCATCACAGAAATCGGTAACAACTGAGGAGGAAGAAGTCTGGCAGTACAGAAAGGCCATTAGAAAAAAAAGCAGTATCGCTCTTGTGCCTGTACCTAGCTGTGCCTGATGCCTCGCCGTGCTAGGCTCTGCCTCCTGCCTAACTGGCTTCCACCCAGCAGGACAAAGCTGACTTTCCCATTACTATTGTGCAAATGCTAGAACAGTCTGATCAAGTTCTTCAAAGACCACTTGAAGGTACAAAAATAAAATAAGAGTACCAAGAAGAGAAGCATTCACAGACAAACGTTTTTTGCACCCAGCAATCTAACATCAGTTAAGCTGATGTTCTGGGAAACAGAAACCTTATTAATTGTCAGACTGTAAGAAATCATTACAAGAACTTCAAATGGATAATCAAAGACAACACTCCAATCTTCCAGTTCCTTTGTCTTTCTGAACTAACATGATGCTACTTACTATTTTTCTTGATCAAGCTCAATTATTTTTTTTTCAAGACAACCTTAAAAATTAATTGTTGCCCGTTACTCAAAATAATTTATTTTTGACCAATTACTTGCTTTTATGTCATATCTTATTGTATTTCTTATGAAAAATAAGAATCCTTTCTTTTGTCCAGATGCTTTATGAATGCTTTAGTGCTCAGCAGTCAGTATTTTTTTCACTTCATAAATCTTTTGGGTTTTTTGTAAACAGATAAGTACGAAAGGAAGTCTGATATCACGTATTTTGTCCCCAGCTATGTCATGCAGAAGGGTGCTGGAGCAGACATGACAACATACAAATTCAGTACAAAGAATACCAACAGGTTCCTTACCTGGACAGTCACATCTATGTGGTGGAACCCTTCACTGTAGTTTTGTGGGCTCCACCTCAGTACATAGAGAGGGCCAGATACCTGGTGCGCACTCCCCAAGCGAACCCCGTCTATAGAGACTTCAACGGAGATAATGACAGAAGGAGAGAAGGCCAGAATTCTGAGTGAATAAACAGCAAAATAAACAGATTTGTAACAGGACTTGCAGATTTATCATTACTTCCTGAAGAGAAACCTCTAAAGATTATGCTACCTTGCACTTAAGAGTTCAAAAGAGTTAGAACAGCGAAGTATCTGTAGGCTAATGGTAACGTAGCTCTTCCCTGCAGGTAAAAAGTAGTTCTGTATGGTATTGTGCAAAAGAATAGCATAAAAATCTGGGCTGTGGAACAGACGAAAAAGTGGCAGAGACCCTCAGGTCCTGGCAGAAATAATCTTAGAACTCTTGCTGTCAAAACATTTGCTAACACAAGTAGGATGTATCCTAACGCACACATGCAGACACATAAGCAAATACATGTAGATGTCTTCATTAAAAATTGCCAGTCTCTCTCTCTCTGAAGTCCTTTGTTGGTGTGTGTGGTTTTGGTTGGTTGGTTGGTTTGGGTTTTGTTTTGGGGTATTTTTGTGTTTTGTTTTGGTTTTTTTTTTTTAATTTGTTTGTTTGTTTTTTACTTTTTGCTAGTCAGAATATAACCTCTCAGTCTTCATAACTGAATTTGTGAGAAATGGAGTGAAACGCAAGACTGGTATTACACATCTGAGATACCAACAAACGTAGTATCACTTGGCAGTGCTTATATTGAGAGAAACAGTGTTACTCATACAGACTCAATATATTGCACATACAATTTCTTTCATTTCTGGTAACACAAAAGGCATTCTGGAGCACGTTTCAGTCAAATGAAGGAGACCCATATAGTTACGGTGAATGATTCTACCAGTTCATATATTTAATATAATCATAAGAATGTTCAGATAAGGTTCTAAGTAGAAAACTGGCAAGTAGCTAGACTTAGTAGGACACGGCTTCCTACCTGAAAAGTATGACAAACTTCTTTTGATTGTAATTCTGTTTATGCAATATACTCATATATTTAACACATATTGGTCTAACGGCAAATATAAAATGTTGGAAAGGGCATAGAAATTTGAAATACAAAAGTAAATAGAAAAGGTAGAAATGAAAAGATGGAAAGACTTAAATACGAAAATTGGTAGAAGCTTAAAATGTTTTAATATATAAGGGATATAAAACTGAAAATAGAAGAGGCAAAGAAGTCTGAAGTGAATAGAGAAAACACATAGAAAAATACATTGACAAAATCCTGAAATCAGCGGAGGCGACGTCAACATGTGAGATTAATAACACATTATGTGTTCATCTAGCTCTACCAGCTTTGGTTACATACAAAAGTTCAAATGACTTTAGGGGAAAAAACTGCATAAACAAAACAAACATTAATTACTACTACATAATCTCTGTTTATCACAGATAATGTGAGCTCTCAGGAACAATATTCCAGAGAAAAGTGAATTCTGAGAACAGTGGACACATGGATTTAAAAAACGAGGGGTTTTGTATATACATATAAATACAGATGTACATTATAACCAAGAAAGACCCTGACTATTAAAATATAGTTAAATATTGTGAAATCAAGAGAATACCGGGTACCTGATATGAGTGGAATAAAGAATTTTGGCAAGTGGTTCATGAGTAGAACTGCTGTAAAGGAAGGATTTGGGATTGGTGATGAGAACTACAGGCCATTCTTCAAAGTTAAGATCTGCGAAGCTAAGGAGGTCATGATCAAATGCAAGGATCCGGTACCTATAATGAAAGGAAAAAAATGTTGTTGTTACAAATTACTGCATGCTGCACAGCTGATTCCCTTGCTTCCCAAGTTCCTAAACAGAACTTGTTTTCCATTTTATTTATTTTCCATTTATTCTCTTCTGTAGTTGATTCTGTATCAACCAACTCTGCTGTACTAACTGTACAGCTGGTTACCTCTGATGAAATTAATTTTATTATACATCAGTAAAGCACCACTCAAAATTCCAAATGTCAAGATCTATTGAATTTTGCATATGAATCAGAGAGGTGAACATTATGTTAAAGAATTCAAATATGATGTACATTACTACAGTGTCTGGGTAGGTACTCTAGTTATGGTCAAAGACCCCAGCGTGCTCTCTTCCTATATGTATACAAGTATCTTTCTTAGGATCACTGCAGAAGAAAAGCTAATATACTACTGTACATTTCACATAGCATGGGACTTTTTGATATGCTGCTAGGGTAACATTTCTCAGGTAGACTATTTTTGCCTGTAAAATTCTAACAGCTGGTGCAGAGCATGGGTATTTTGAAGTAGTGATGCTGAATTTTATTGCAATTTATTTATCTACTTTGAATACTAAAAACATACTAAATGGACATTTAGGTGTCCTCTTTTTCATTTCTAAATACTGAGAATAAATTAAAAAATTACTTTACTTAATTTATTAGCACACTGTTAGTATAGGGGGAAAAAAATCCCAAACTTACAAACAGAGACATTTTTCAAAAGCATTAATAGTAATAGCCAGTCAGGCAGACCTAATGTTTCTTTCGAATTCTCCAAACAGCATAAAAGGGAATCACAGTATAACCAGGTAGGCTCCATATAATAATTCGCTCACATAGGGTTTACTTACCTCCTATTATCCATCCAGTCTCCCAATTCAAGTTCCAGAGTGCCGCCCCGGTGCTGACTGTGCAAGACTGGCATCAGCCCGCCCATTGTATGGAGATGTCCACACAAATAGGCTGTGGCAGAACTAACAACAGAACATAAGTATTGTGATTATTTGGGTGGGAAGGAAATACCACTGCAGGAAACTTGAGAAGTGACAGACAAGTATGTAAAGAGAGGCAAGAAATGTACTTCACGCTGAAAACATACAAGAAAAAAAGAAAGATCTTACCTCATTAATGATCGTATTCCTGGGGCTGGGGAGATGATTGTTGAGGTGGGAAAATGGCCAAACCAGACAGTATGATTGCTGTGCAGACTTTCCGATGCCATCAAAGATAGCTCTTTCATTTGATTCTGCAACGGGCAGGTGTTTGAAAGACAAACAAACAACCAAACCTGTTTAGCATTCAGGCTACTTGGAAAGAACAGCCAAACGAAAGAAGAAAGAAAGTAGTGAAGAATGCAATTTATCCTTTCTTTTTCCTTTTTTTTTCCCCCAGAGAATACTTTCAGTTGCTTCAGGGACCTATCATGAACAAACTGTACTACAAGATGTATCCCGAAAATCCGATGTTGGGAAAAGAAAGTGAAAACAAGACATTCAATACTTTCCTTGCAAATGAACACAGGAAAAGTGCAATATAAAGACAGACTTTTGGTAAACTATGTTTCTATCCTTTCTACTGCTTGTTTATACAGTCAAAGATGACATACTTGAGTTGATTTTAAAAACATCTTTACCTTACAATTACCATCCCTGCTATGTCTTGAATTGCTAGATGGCCTTTTATAAGCATGACAGGCCACAGAAATTGTGCACCATATGCTTCAGTCATTTAACTGGATGAACTGTGATGCTGAATCTTGAAAATATTCCTCAGCCATTGCTATTAAAGTTAAGCAAAAGTAACACTTTACACAGCAGGTAAAATTTCTCTCCTTTACGTGTTTGACTTCCAATATTAAATCAACCACTTACTGTCCAGAGAGACTCCCAATGTCAATAAGATCTCAAAGTCTAACAGAGGAGGCAGGAAAACTAAAACCAGAGAAAAACACAAATCTACTCTTTCACCATTTTGCAGATGGTGAGAATCCAGAGAACTACCAAAATATTCTTTTCCCCCCTACCTGAAAAGAAACATTGAAGGGCATATGTAAAGGAATCAGAAATAAAGGTATATTAAAACATAATGGATTCAGTATACCATTCTGGGTTAATGTAATGGGCTTATTAAGTGAAATTGTATTTCCTTTGCCTTTATGAATTTGGGCTTTAGGAATACTTTTACCTAAGCTATGCAATCAAATCACTGATACAAATCTGATTGATTTTCCAAATTCCTGGCAGAAGTTTAATTCCTAAAAGTCACAGGTATCTACCTTTATGTTCAGCTTTGTGCAAAAATCTGCAAATGATGCTCTCCGGACTCCTGCTGCTGGGTAATTAGCAAGCAAATGCTTGACTTACTGCAGCCAAGGACAGAAGCTCCAGACTCAACTGCATTTCCTAGTCCCTTGAGAGTTTCTCTGCAAATCTACTGCACCTACTATGGATTACAGTAAACAATGAGAACAGGACTTGGCACTCCTGCATCACCTCTCGTCTAAGCATCACCATCAGCATTTACAAACACTTAATTAAATGTCGAGCCTTCTTTAGACAAGATTAGAGGGAGAACATTTTACTTTTCATTGAGGCCATTATCACAGACAAAATATGACATCTGTTTACCAGAACACATTAGCTCTCTGCCAAGACTTCAGAAGAGTATCTCAAGAATAATAGCATATCAACAAAGTACAGAGAAAAATCGAAGGGCAGCAAAATGTTATCTAAGATGATATATGATTTAAACATTGGGATTAATGTTATTCTTTCAAAACAATACCATGTCATTTTTATGGTCTCAGAAGATCAGACCTCACTTTCATAAATGACACATTTCTTTATAGCTCTACCTTTCACAATATTCCATTGATAAGCACAACTCTCTCATCTGTAATATTAATGTAAAAAAGCATCTAATAAAGCAAAAAGGAGTGAAATTAGAAAGTTTCAGGTTTGTTGGGTTTTTTTCAAACTTTACAGCATATAAGGAAATTATCACTCAAGTCTAGCTAAATGCCAAGAAACTACTGACAGTGTCCTTAAAATGTCTAATTTGACATTTTTGTACTGGATTATTTCTTAAGAGAGAAAACACAGATACTCTATATGTTGTGACACATTAATTTTTCAAAATAAATGTCCCACGTGCATAGTAACTTAAAAATGTAAAGACCCTTTTAGATGAACATAAATATTTCAGACAATTCTTCTCTTTAAAACAAACAAACCAACCCCCCAGACAAACCATTACAGAAGTAAAACAGCCTGCAGAATGGAATGCCAAGACTTATAAAATACCATGTTTAAAATCCCAAAGAAATTATAGGGTCTCTTAGGGCCTGGGCTGAGTGTGGCATCCACGCAGATGAACGAGTAGTTCCCAAAAGAGGTGGTGTGGATGTAATGGAACGAGCCATCTTTATGCCAGGCAGAGTATTTCCTGCCAAAATAAAACAGATATATTGCTGTTAGGAGGGCTTGCAGCAATGACAAAAATGACCTGCATAGCATAAATTCAAGATTGCTTGCGTTGGATCTACCTCCATCTTGTTACTGCAGTAAAGTCTCTTCTTAAAAAACAATGGCATGGAAAAGTCTGCACTTCAAAGAAGATGAATTACATGGATCATGTGTTAAGACAAGCAGCAAGTTAGCACACAAACATTTTAAAAAACGTTAGCATAAATACACTTTCCCTGAGCAACATGGTACTTTTTTTATGGATAAAGGATAGGCCAGCAGCATAAACAACGCAAAACAAATAGGCAAGGTGACAGGACAGCAGGATCTTACACTGTAATTAAAGGAGATCTGCTATCACTGATTTTGCTATCAGTGCATCTTCAGTGTGGAATAGGGGCATGTGATCCATATATCTTTCCAAACAGAAGGCTTGTCCAGGCCAAACAACAATTGTGGGATGATCCAGCAAACTCACCAGCACTACATCTTCCACATATGTCACTAACACTTCTGACAGCAGCCTTAAACAAGAGTGGAAGACAGATAGTAGGTTGTCATGTAGTTACAACTGCGGCGAAGGATATAGGGATGTGCACTGCACTAACATATCCAAAAGCCTTGTTAGCACCACACATTCATCCCTTCATGGTAAATCCACATGTGAATTCCATGTTCTGTAAAGGCAGCTGCTGTAGGATCCTATCCCACAGAATTTATGGGAAAACATATCTGTTCCCACTGGGCCACAGAGAACTGAAGCAAACAGAACTATCAGATCTTTAATCTGTCTTCTTACTGCAAAGAGGGTGGCTTAAGAGCCTGAATTAAAGTAGAATTTAGGTCCCCCTCCAGTTTCAAAGAGTCACAGCTGAAACCACCACCAAAATTATGACTCAGGTGTGAAGAAATGGCTCAATAAAGTTTTGACCCATATGATATGAAAAGGCCTTGTGGGCATGCAGAAAAAACATTTAAAAAGTGAAGTTTTCTCTTGCTTTCTTTTTCTTTTTTCCTCTGTTTTAAGGAGAAAAAGCATTATTTGGGAACACTGGTTTTACAGAAATGTATCACACAACTGTTCTGAGGAAACTGAACACATAACGCACAGAACATTTCCTAGACACAAGCAGATGTACAATATATCCAATTACAAAACACAGAGGGATAAGAGATAAGAAGTCTGCGCAAATCATTCTCTGTTTTCTCAATCTATTCTGCTCTACTAACTGGAAATGGAAAAGACAGAGGGAATAGCAAATATGATCCTGGACTATAGGAAAGTGACATATGTGATAACTGAAAGCAGAAAATCATTTAGTGACTTTGACCTTGAATATAACAGCATGGTTATATTGTATGTATGGTAAATAAAAGTACCTGTAATAATTCCGAATGCTATCCAGGTGTGGAATGTTGAATGAATCTGTAAGGGAGAAAAAAAGGAAATGAGAAAACTTTCAGATCAAATTAATTATTGACATCCATATTTTATTTCCTAATGTTGAGATAAAGCAGTCTCAGCAGGCACTGAAGAGATATTTTTTTTTTAAAAATGCATAACTGACAAGCAGACTGTCTAACTGTGCAGAAAATATATTACATACTTGATGCAGTTGACCTAAAAGTGGGAATAGTTTTCTCATTTAAGTTTCAATGCAAAGATAAAGTTGTTGTGGGAATGTAAAACCATGTGTCTCCACTTTGGCCACAAAGCTTTTCAGAAGCTTTTCGGATTGGGTGCATTCCCTAAGACCTGACTCACGCCAAGAAAATAAAGTAGCAATAGCACCAGAGAATAGCACGTGTAAAACAGACACCAACTTGGGGAGGTTCATACTGCAACTGGGGTCCACCTCTCCATAAAGGCTGGTAACAGAAACCTGACAGGGAAATGAGAGTAAAAAGTCATATACGGGCTGTATATGACAAACCATGCATTTTTTCCCCCTGTGCTAGGCTTTCTGGTTTTGCCTTTCCTGTAACTGCTGGCTTATACAGCCTACAAGGTTTTTAGCTTGTGTTTGAATGCTTAGAATGTAGAAACAGCTATGACGTACAAACTTCTTTGAGTTCTTTCTATTCAAAAGAAACCAAGCTTCCTTCAATTGCTGAAGACAGTGTGACAGATTTAACTTAAGCCTGTGGGGGGAGGTCTATGAAAAGTAAATTGAAACCATTTCTTCAGTAGGGTAAGGTTACAATTTGCCTGTCCATTAAAAGATGGGGTATATAAACTAATGACCTGGAAAACTAACATCTAAAGCTACGTTCTACGACTTGCGAAGCAAAATCAATAAATGAAGACTTTTACTTCCCTGATAATAAAACTCCAATAAGTTTCCGTAAACAAAGTGTGCCGTCTACTGACTCATAACCACCGCTAATGTGCTAGTAAGTACTAACACTTTTCCTCTCTATTCTAACTTGCCTAAATCAGCTCTGTAATCACAGGATAGAAAGAGACGTTTCATTTCCTTCTTACCATGATTCCCTTTGATGTCTATCCACTTGGTTTTTTCCATGACCCTTGATTTCTTCAGGATTGAATGGTAAGTTTTCCATTCTACTTCTACCTGCTCAGATCCCAATTTATCTTCTGTCTTAGCATCTGTCAGGTCACCTGAAAGCGTACAAAGATGAGAGATAACTAGAGGCCTACACAGCTTACACCAATACTGTAGCTAGGCAAGCATGCAATCTGAGCCTCCTAGTGTAGGAGGCCACAGGCCTCCTGTGTGCAATCTGGACGTTCCTGTGAAGAGGTTACTATCAGGGTAAATGCCTTCTGATGCAGATGTGGCAGCTTGTTCAAACACCTATCAAACACATCACATTTACTAACGCCATGGCAAAGAAAATTGTTATGCATTCATTGTACCTGAAGATTCTAGTCATAGAAGCTTTGCTTAATTTCACACCTTCCGTATCCCCTCAAGGTCCAATTAAAGTTTGAACCATTCCCATTTCTGTTCATACAGTAATGCCTCCCTGCACTGCTAGTTAAAAGACAAATGCTAACTATTTCTGAACTCTTAACTTAGAAAGCAAGCAGCAGATAAATAAATCCCTGTAGAAACAAAAGTATGAGTCTAGCATTAAGATTCTAAAGCCTTGCACATAGTAATGGCTCAAAGTCTTTTTTATTTGCTTGCCAAAACATAATCCATTTTAATAGCAACAGTAAGCTATCAAATGCAATGGCAAGGTTTATTTCATCTGTCTTGGTACGATATGTTCAAATGGAAACCAGCCATGAAATCGTACATTAGTTCACAGTTGAATTTCATACAAATGAGCAGGGATTGTTCCGAGAGAGGAACCAGCTCTTAATGACTCATCAGACATTGCCCACTTAGGTACTTTCAAATATGAAGAATGATGTAGAATTGCTACGAGGAGGACAAGTAGGAAGGTAGCTGCCAGCAAGGACTAAGGTGTAGCAACAAATATGGGGAAAACAAGAGCTATATTGCATAATTATGTCTTTGTTATGTATAATACACATGAAAATCACTGACAGACTCAAGACATCGAACAAAAGCTAATTCTCTTGAGTTAAGAAGTTATTCTCTTCTGCTTCTAGCAGTCTATCTCCAGCTGCAATTCCATTTCCATTGCTTAAGATACCTTAAGGCTTTATAGACTCTGTCTTGAGATCCTAGACTTCCTTTGACAGCACATTCAACAGGTAATTCACACTTTTGAAATGCTTACCTGTTGCTAGAACAAGTGCTGGCTGAATTACATCAATTGTTTCAGAACAGAATTTTTCAAAGTCAGGAGCTCGTTTGGGGTCCCGATATCTACTGATATGAATATCTGACACCTGCAAAAGAGAAAAATGAAACACTGTCCCAGGCAGAAGATTATTGCTGCCCAGGTTGTCCTGCAAAGCCAAGTACATAAGAATGCAACACAGGAGCAGTCACAGTGATCCGTATCAGTGTAAGGGATACAGGGAGAAGCAGAAGTGGATGACTAGAGGAGAACAAAACCAGATCAAGTATATGATATTGCATCTCTAACCCCTAAAATCACATTTATATCAAGAAAATTTCCTTAAATCTAAGGGCATACATCAATATGGGAAAATACTTAGCTATCTACAGTAAGCTTTGATGGCTCTAAGTGGTCTGTTGACTTTCAAATTCTGTGAGCTTCTGGTGCAACACAGTGATCTTGCTGCAAGACAGAATACTAAGTAGCTCCACAAAGCAAGAAAAGGTTAAAGTTACCTAGGAAGCATACTCATAACTAATTTCGTAGCTAGTGTGATGTTTCCAGTAACTGGGTGGAAGGATTTCTAACATTCTACCCATTCATTTTAATGGACCTAATGAGTATCTTTATATCCCATTCCATGTGCCTTCATGAAGGCAACGATTGCCCAAGAAATCACGTAGAAGATACTGTTCATTTCTGAACCAAACAGTCAAAGCCCTCACATCAGAAGAGCTGTACAGAGCAGGACGGGGAGAACAAGAAACACAAGAATTTTTTTTTTAAATATTATGGTTTTTCAGGTCTGTCCAAAATAAATTTTGGGTGAATCCTTTCAATTCCACTTTCTGTTCCACTTCAGTCAGTCAATTAATAAATTATCCTCCTCAGTATAGACAAATGGTATTTGATGCTCAAAAAACAGTGAGCACATGCTCATGGCCATCTGACGATATCACTAACTGGGAAATAAAAATATTGATTCTTACATTCAATTTAGTAAACTGGGTTCTTGTAAAACCTTTTCCTTTTTGAAAAATCCAGATAAAATACCTTGAAGACAAAATGCCTTAGCTTCTACTTATTCAGTCATCTGAATACTTAGAAAACATTGCCTGAATATGGTTTTTAAATTCTGCTTAGGAACATGCCCTTTTTGCTTATATGGAACTTTTGCCTAGATCAGAATTGGATGCTAAATCCAATGGCACTATAATATAAGGGTATATAAATTGGATGTAAACACTTTTAAACATAGACTTAACTTCATTTTTATTGATACATTCAAGCTAGTGTGAATCAAAGAACACAGTAAAATACCTCAATACATCAAATCTAATCTAATCATTGACAAGGGTGCAACACCTTACTTTGCTTCTCCTCCTGGGGATTTTCAATTCATCTATCTCAGCAAACAGAGAAAATAAAAACCTCTATTGTTGCTGTCTCCAGATTCTTGAGCAAAAAGTCTTACAAGAAACCTCACTCCTGTTCTACCAATAACTATGGAGAATGTAAACTTCCAACCTCTTAGCAGTCAGTGGCTGGGAAGCCTGATTTTCTACAAAGATCCTCCCACTTTTTTCCCCTACTATGATACGAGTTTAAAATTTACAAAAGGCTTTTCTTCTAAGAGTTACAGTGTCCTGGGAATAAGTTTCTGTCATCACTAAAAGCCATGAAATATGAAGATCTTGGGAGCAGAGCTATTCTTATTATTTTTTTTTTAATTTATTTCAAAAGATGTCCCAATAAAAGGGAAATCAGTGGGCAAGGGGAAAAGCTTGCAATGCTCTTACTTAATTTAACAAAATGTAGGTAAAAACCCACTTGCTGCATTTCTTCCATCTTTCCCCTCCCTCTGACTGACGTGGAAACTTGGCCTCTCTCATTGCATCATAGGCAGTGATTTTGTCAAAATGGTTTGGAAGAGACTTAGGGGTGAGGAGACATCACCATCCACATTCCTTGTCTCCAGAAGATGTGACTCAGGAAAGGCAGACATTAACAAGGGAGAATTACAAGGCCTACAGCAACAGTGGAACACATCCAGCTGACAGAAACAGGAGAAAAATCAACTGTAAGCTCGTCAAATATTGAACTAAAGTGCCTATTAGACCCTGGGTAAGACAGGAAGTGCTGCTGTAAGAAAGGTGAAAGAGCCATTAATACAAGATTATAGAACAAAGATTGCAATTTAGTTCAGTTTAAGAAGAGAGAGTCCTGTGGATGGGAGGAAAAACAAGGCAGGAACTGCTGCGGGTGGAACCCATCATCTCGAGCTCTATGCCGTGACCTGGGCTTAGACCTATGGAGTCACCAGGGAGCCTGAAGCCTGTTTCCCACAACTTCATCAGGTGCAATGCTGAATTTAGTGCTTGATTAACTTCCAAGTTAAGTCAATGATAAAGCAGCTGTTAAAGGGCACGTCTGAAAGAGAACATAACCACTTGAAAGTAAAGCCAAGTCTCAAATTAGCTATGCCGTGACCTATCCTTGGAAGAACTCCACTTGGAGTAACACAACCGGAGACGACACGGCAAGAGAGGTTCGGGGCTGCGCATGCTGCTTGTCAGCATAGCTCTGCATCTGCTGTGTGCTGCTGTAGTTGACTCTTCAAGATAGCAACTCAAGATAGGGACTTTATCTACAGTAATTGAAGCATATCTCTCATCTTGAAATCTGTTCTGCAGTAAAGGTAAGCCTTAGGTCACTTAAGGAAAATTTACTGGAAAAACTGACTTTGAAAATACATAGCAATTGGAGAGAATAAAAGGACTAATAACACACCAGCTTGTGCACTAAGAGCACTGCCTGCAGCTGATACATTTAAGCCAAGTGCCCTTGAGTTTGAGAACGAAAGCAAAATAGTAAAAGCAGCCTATTTGTGAGAAGGAACTGCACAGCAACCCCTGAGACACCTCAGCTGACGATCACCTGCAAATATGTAAGCAGCTGGCGGTTGGTTACACACAAAGTGCTTCAGGAATGCTATGGGGGGAGAAGAGTCAGAAAAGAGGCCACAGAAGCACCCAGACATGACAGTTTATGACCAAGACCATGCCAGGTTAATTTGGATTTTGTGTTCATCCCGGAAACAAAGCTGTGCACGTTTAACCTACCGTACAACACCCTTCTATTGCTAAAAACCTGTGCAACTATTTTCTCGAGCCACACAACTTCCCCGAGTTTTGGGAGGGAAAAGGGACGGGCAGAGCCTGCATTTCTCACTGGGATATCAGATAATACCATATGGGGTACTGACGCAACGTACAGGCTAGTGTAATAATTAGGCGAATTTTAATTACCCGCTTCTAACCATGCACATCGTATCTTTGCGGTAGTCTAGCAAACCGGCCAAACACCTGTAAATGGGGCGTCCCTGCCCGCCTCCGGGACGGCGAAGGGGGGACGTTTACCGGGAGAAGGTGCCGCAGCCGGGCCGCCCCCAGCTCTCTCCCAGGCCCGGCGGCAGCTCGCCGGGCTCCCACCGCCACCGAGCCCCGAGCAGCCGGGGTTGGGGGGTGTTTGTGTGTGTGTGTGAGCCGGGGTACCGGCCGGCTGTACCTCAGCGCGGAGCCAACCGCCGCCCCTCGCGCCGGGCCGTTGCTCGGCCCCGCCCTGCCCTCCCTCCCGGCCCCACTCACCTGCACCACCCACAGCAGGTTGGCGGCCTCCGACCCGGGGGCCGGCTGAGGGGCTCGCCGGCGGCGGCCCCGACCCGGCGGCGGCGCCCCCGGAGCTGCGTACCAATCCAGCAGCAGCGCCGCCGCCGCGGCTGTCAGCAAGCCTACAGCCAGCTTCAGCATCCTCCGCCGCTCGGCCACCATGCGCCCGCCCCCCGGCCGCCCCTCCTGCCCGCCGCCGGCTTCAGGGCTTCCGCGTCGCGGCCCACCTCCTCGGCTCGTCGGGCCGCCCCTCTCGATGGTTGGCTCGGAGGACGGTGCCAGCGCCGGGAGGGGGTGGGCGCTCACCGGCTCTCGGCGGTTTCCTCGGGCCGCCCTCTCCCGGGCCGGGCAGCGGCGAGCGGCTTGCAGCCGTCCCCGCGCCCTGAGCCTGCCCCAAAACTGCAGGGTGGCCTGGAAATGCCCCAAAACTGCAGGGGAGGGTGGCCTGGAAATGCCCCAAAGGCCGGCACGTTGTCTGAAAAGCGCGGTCTGCGCTGGTCCCCGGGCCGCGTTCCTGGTCCCGGGGAGGCGCGCACCGTAAGGAGGCCTCGGGCCATTCCTTCGGTCAAGAACGGTCGGGACAAAAAACAGATGTGTAAAGTGAAGAGATGAGTGTCTCGTCCCACAGCCTTCCACGTACAGCATGTAAACAGTCACCTTTTTTTTTTTTCCCCCCCTGTCCTTGTAATTCTACCTGCTCCTAAATGTAGGCAACTGACCTTTTTTTTTTGCTCCTGACATACATAAAAATATTTTATGGTGTTTTGAACAGTTTTTCTTTCATATACACCACTGCAAACCTTACTGTAACAACTGTACAGTTTAATAATTGGTAAGTTATTCTTTGCTCTCAACTCTGCTTTCCTAACTGCTGCCTGCGTTTGCAGGCAGGTGGTTTTTTTTCTTCCCATCTTAAGTAAGAGTTTAGCTGAAAAAGGTTCTGTCAGTTTACATCACTGTTTTCTTTGATATTTCTTTGACATTCTCAAACAACTTCCCAGACTGTTAGAAGTTTCTAATTCAGTATTACTTACGTTTCATTCTCTTGACTCCTCATACAATTTTTCATAGGACAAAGATTTAATTTTTGGCGTTGATCAAGAAAACCCACTTTTCATTAATATATTACACCCTTTTTCAGATGTTCTTGATAATTTAGCTGCTCTTTTGTGGAACTTTATGTTTGTTTTTTTCAGCTGCCTTCCATCTTGCATGTCTGCTTCCTACTTCCCTGCAAAGAACACCCCAAACAACTGCTTTTAAATCAACAGTTAGCAATCAGTAATCCTGGTCATTTTGGGGAGTAATCTTGAAAACTAGCGCTTGCTCAATTTCTTCCTGGAGCTCTGCCATTTTATTTTAGCTCTGGAAGGACTGCCAAGCTTCAGCATTTTGTCTTTATTAAAATTTATCTGAATTCCTGTTTCGTTCTTCTTATTGCCTCTATTATTTTAGTATCCATGGAGATCTTGGTGTTTTGTGCCATTTCTGCCTGGGTAGCGGTGCCAGCTTGTTTTTTCAGAGGTTTGCTGCCACTCATTTTGCTGTCTCCCAGCATACCTGGGTTCCAAATCTTTTTCTTTTTTGTTCTATTTTGCTTAACAAGTCCAAACTCTTGTTCAACTAAAGCAGCTGGTTTATATTAGCGTACCTTCTTCTAAAAGTCCCACAGTATGGCAAAACCACAACCATAGTTCAGCTAAAAGACACGGCCATGCAAGACACCCGTCTTGCAGCCGAGGGGACGGCAGGCAGCCCTCCTACTGCTTGAGTGCGTTTGTCGCTGTCTGGGAATCCCAGCCTTGCGTCTCTTGCTGGACTACATCGGAAGCTGGAAGACACTACCGTTGATGCTATAAAGGTGAGGAGGACTCCAGTTATCGCAGTCTAATCCTGGGTATTGTCCAGCCACTGCTGCTGCTGAGGGGTCGGCTGCGCCATCGAAAGGGGTCGAGTGCAGACTTGCAACACGTACGGACAAAACTAGACAAAGCTTTGAATTGATTGCTAAGTGGCTCAATGGCAAAATTCACTTTTGTCTTTTTTTACCTAAACCTGCCTCAGTATCTACACAGTAATTTTAAGTGACAGATTTCAATAAGCTAAATAAGTCTGCAGTGACTTCATAAAATAAAGATGAGTGGTAGCTTCTGCAGAACAGCTACAGTCAGATGTTCTAAAGATGCAAGAAAAGAACTTTGGGAGTACACGTAGCCAGGTGCAATGAGAAAAATCTACTGAGTATACCTGAAAAAGGTCACCTGCAAACTTCATCCCAATGTGGAAGAGTTGCTTGGAGGCTCAAAGCAGCAAGACTACAGTGGAAGGAGTCAGTCTTCTTCAAAACAGAGTTATTAGACATAGGTGGTTAGCATGCATGCCTGCAAGGCCCAAAGCTACAGCTATTCCGCCTGTTTCCCCAGCCCTAGAAAGGTATAAACACAGGGAATTGCACAACTGGACCGGTTTGCAACAGTCTGGAAAACTTCCAGGCAGCACTTAGGTCTGTCGTGCCCCAGTCTTCTGCCGGAGTGGCAAAGGCAGAGCACCCACAGCAGCTCTCATTCGCTGCTCCAAGGAGGTGCCGAAGAAAAACTTTGACCTCGGAGACAGACACGTGCCTAAAGCCACTGCTGCCTCCTGCGCTCCTACAAAGTTCAACACATTTTGCCTTCGCTTAGCCCCAATGGGAGACATATGCTGTGTCTGCTGAAATAGCATGAGCCTGCATCAGCGTATATGAAAATTACTTAAGTTATTTATTATCTTGCTATTAACGCAGAGCCCTAAGCGAACACCCACACTGGGCAGTCTAAGTGCCCGCAGAGGAACTTCACCCGTGTGACTCTTCAGGCAGGACCAACAACTGTTTCGCTTCCCGGCGGTCCCGACAGGTCCCGGGGAAGCGCTTTGCCTCAGTCTCCCGGGGTCCAGGCCTTCTCCGGCCCCTCACAGAGCTCCTCGCCGGGCCGAGCCAAGGCGACCGCACTCGCTTCGCCTCGCCGCGTCTCGTCTCGTCTCCCAGCCTTCAACTGCCGGACACCGCTCAGCCTCCTCCGCCCTACCGCCCCCGGGACGCGGATCCCAGCTTCTCGCACCGCTGACCTCCCGCCTCTCAGCCCGCACCGACTCAGCGCCGCGGAGCATGCGCGTGGAGCGGGCGGTGCCTGCGCACAGGGCGGGCGGCGCCTGCGCGGTGCGACTCGGGGGGCCGCGGGGGGCGGGCTGTGGAGGCGGTGCGGCGGAGCGGCCGGGTGACGGTGGCGGCTCCTTCCGGGCGGTGACGGCCTCGCCGGCCGCGTCCCTCGCTCTCAAAATGGCGGACGGAGGCGACGGAAGGCCTAGAGCGGCAGCGGTAGGAGCAACGGGCGGCCGGGTCCCCGCGCAGCCCCAGGAGCGAGCCATGGTGAGGCCGCGGCCCGGCGCGGTTCCCCTTGCCCCCGCTCGGGGGCAGACTGTGCCCTGCCCGCGCTACCACCCCACATATCGGTCTAGCTTTTCTGGCCGCGGGGCGCCCCGCCGCCCGCCGCGGAAGGCAGCCGCTGGCCTCCGCCCGATGGGGCGGCGCCGCGGGGGCCGCGTCCTCCCTGGCGGGGCCGCCGTGCGGAGGGGCGGGACGCGCCATTGTGCGCCCGCTGTTGCCGGCGGGCGGCGGCGGCGGCACCTGCTGAGGCGCGACTGCGGGCAGCGGGGCCGGAGCCCGGGGAGGCGGGCGGGCGGCCCGTTCCCCCCTGCGCACCCGGCCGCTGCCCGGCACGGCCTCGGCCCCGGCGGCCTCTGCCGCGGGGAGCCAGGCTTGACCTGGGCCCGGCGAGGCGCTGTCAGGCGGCCCGGAGGGAAGAGGTTTGTCGGCGGCTCCCCGCAGCATCTCCCGCCCCCTGGCTTCATTCCCCTGTCTTCGTTTGACCTCTGTGATCAAGCGAGATCAAACTTTAGAAAGCTGCAAAGACTGTCCTGCGTCCTTAAAACGTTGTGGCGTATTCATGCATCTTTTACCCTTACTCTGGCTTTACTAATTAAAGGTGACACTACTGTAGAACAAAAAAGGCCCAGTAACAGATTATTGTTCTGCAGAGTGTGATTGAAGCAGCAAACAGCGAAGTTTAGAAAGGGTGTAGGTGGAGACAGCTGTTTATTTGCTAAGCAAAACTCTCTTCTCTTTTTCTGTGAATTACTTCAGTCACCTATGTATTTAATATTCCCTTACCAAACGCACCTCGGTGTTGGATCTATCTGGTGGCAGTAGGTGAGGGCCCCCTGTGCTTTCCTTCACACCTTTGGGAAGTGATTACTGTGTTGCAAACACTTTTGCTAGAGGAGTCCCAACGTGTGGTACAAACTCTACCTTTTATGGTACATTTTCCTGCAACAACCCGAACATGTACTATGGTTTTGAAACTCTTGACTGTGGGTGTTTAGAAGTTGGGCACTGGCAAGCCTGTGGAATAGCTACTTTTTACATGCTGCTACGCACCATTAGTAAAATCAGGAAGATATAAATATGTATGTGTTTACTCCTGGAACTTCTCTTGCAGGTGGCAGTGCTAAGCCAATAACCATTATTCGTTGTACCTTTCCTCTCAGAATTGTAAGGGTATCTGCAAATCATAAGGATGCAGTCTGTGGCTATAGGGCCAGTTATGAAGTGAAGTATATTTCTGTGGCCATAACAGGCCTATGTGTGTATATTATATTTTTTCCTATATTAGAAACAATTTGATTTTAAACTAGTAAAAATGTAGTTTGCTCGCATTATAGTTTCAAAAAATGCAACCTGAGTCAGGCAACTTCTTAAGCTTCAGAGCCACGTATAGAGTTGGGGAGGTGCTGTGGGTGATAGTTGCAATCAGCAGCAAAGGAATGCAATCAGCCTTTCATTGTTTGGAGACATCGGAGGCTGAGTTAGCCCAGGCAACGTGTAAAACTCATAATAATGGTATTGTGGAAAACACAGGGAAAGATGGTAAAGAGATCCTCAGCTGCTCAAAGTCGGTACTGTTCAACTAACTCGTAATTTTTATGTGGTTTCAGCCAATTGAGAGCCTCTGTGCTAGAATTACCATTATTCAAAGAGAGGTGGGTGGCTGCCTGGACTGCGGTGGCTGCCATATATACAAGCAAACAGCAGGAACTTTGACAGGGAGTATGGGATGTATGTTAAGGGAGAGGGGGAGCTAGGCATATGGACTTTAGTTGGGTCTGACAGCGTTCATGAAGTTAGATTGCAAACATGGCTATGCTGTTGCCAGAGAAAGCTGTAATCTGGAAGCAGTACACCCAATTTACTGCTGTACTAAAGCTGGTACTAGTTAGGTGGAACTAACCTATCCTGTCTGACCTGTATTTTCAGTGTGCACAGCTGGTCTGAATATCCTTTCGCTGTGGTACTGGAATTGGGAAGTTGAGGGAGTGTGGAGCAGAAACAGCTGGCTGAATGGAGAGAGCTTCGGCCTTACTGAAGTTGTCAAATCTGTCTCGGCATCAGTCCAGTCAGACTGAGTCTTGCTCTCCTTTTCCGTCTCCGGCTTTGGGTGCCGCTGGATGCAGCGCACATCTGGCTGCGTGACTAGTAAACCTTCCCAGAGCGCTGGGTGCGTGATGCAGGGCTACCTGAATGATTTTGCAGGTGCCAGCCTGATACTGGAATGAATGGTGATGACTCAGGTAATAAACTCCTCTGCACCCAGCCCAACTTGGTAGTTTCTTCTATGCACTTAACTCCTCCCAACTCTTTGGGCTGGATGACTGCAGTTGGAAATACCTGAGTTGGTGATTCACAGCGTTAGTTGAAGTCAGGTCCTGTCTCTGCTTTCTTCTTTGTAGTGGCCGTGTTGCTTCCTGAGCTGAGCTGCCCTGAAGGAGAGGGCTGAACTTGGGTTGCACTGGCACTGACCTAGCAGTAAACACTATCAAACTTTACTTTACTTTCTTTTCTTTCTTAACAGCATCTGCAGTTTTCTTGACTGACTGATGAGCTGGACTTGGCTTGTCTAGTAGCTGGCTAGCAGGCATTGCTGGTAGCCTAATAAAAGCCTGCTTTGCAGGCTGGACCCAGCCTTTTTGGTTGTTTGTCCATCTGTATTCTAAACAATTTCCAGTTTGACTCCTGCCTGCTTTGGTGGTGGCTATCTGGAATATATAAGCAGGTTGTAGACACTAAAATATTTCAAAGATTTTAATTTATACTAAATCTTCAAATTTTGATGTATGTGTATCTTCTCAGTAATATTTGTGAAGAGAAGGGATTTTTTTCAGAAGTCATCAGTCAATACTCCTGTACAAAAGTATAGTTGTAAGCATAATAGTGGTGCAGAAGAAGAGAAAAGCTTTATTACTAGGATATTTCCTTTAAAGGCAGGAAAGTAACTTGATTTTGAATTTTAGTCTCTGAAAGCAAAACATGATGCAGGGGCTTGTGCGTTCCAAGGTATTACAGATTTTGGTTTGTGTCATTCAGTGCTATTATATTGAGAAAATGCATATGAGAAGCCTTGCTTCTGTAACTGTGTTGTAATCAAGTAGTAATGTGGAGGGGATGTTCATATTCATATGTAGGTTATTTCTTGAGATTATTGAAATGTCAGTCGGGCATCTTATTTTGGAATTGCAGTGATTTCTTCCAGTTTTAAATCTAACCTCCCCTGAACTGAATTAACCTGCTTATACCAGATGACATGTCTGTTATGTGTCCGAATAATTTTTACATCAGTTTGTTAAGTTAAATTAGTTTAAAATTTCATCTTTAGGTAAACCAGCATATCCTTGTGTTTTTTTTTTTTTGTAAATAAGCCCTGAATCGCATATAGTCAAAGCTACTGATTTTAGAACAGTGTAGTGTATTAGCAGAACACTGTCTACTGTACACTTGTATCGGTGTCCAAGAAGTGGAGTCCATGAAGTTGCAACAGGTAGCTGGAGTAATTTTTTGCGGCTTTTGTTAGTGAACTGCAATTGTGAAAGGATCTGTCAGCTTTGCTCAAGTCCACATATAGTGCACAAATTACAGTTGCTGTATGCTGTTACTGTGCTGCGAGAGGTGTGTGGCTCTAGGAGAATGCAGCTGCAGTGAATGTTCCTGATAGCATGCAACTGTTTAAGTGTCTTCGAGGTCCCAGAGCAGTAGAGAAGCTAGGGATAAACAGGTTGGCTTTGTTGTGCAAGGGAAAGCATTTGGGAGATGCTGAGTTAGTGCTAGATACAGATAGATTCACCTGAATTTTATTACACGTTCATTCACTGCAGAGTTAGACTATGTATACAATGGATCTCAAAATTCATCGTAATGGAAAATTGGGTGGGTGGAAGACAAGTTTGAGTACACAGGCATTAATACAAAAACCTAGTATCAACATATGTCACTTCTTTTTTTAAACATAACTCTACCAAATTAATTAATTAATACTTCATAAATATCCACCGTAGCTGCAATTTCTGAAGTGCAGTCTGGTGCTAAGAAACTTGACAGAAATTTGGTCTCCCTCAAGGGTAGGAAACCACAGCATGGGTGTTAAGGATCAGACAAGGAAGGAATCAAAGCCTGTCCTTTGTTTCATTAGAAACAAAATAAAAAGGATCTATCAAATAAATAGGCAGAACTTAAAAAAAAAAAGTTATGTTCTTAAAGAAAAAGAATACTACAAATAACTGCAAAGGTGGTGATTTTCCTGTTTTACTAGGGAGAATGACTATTTTTGCAAATTATGTATTTTGTATATTGTTTTGCTTTAATGCCTGATACTGAACTCCTGTTTCCCATGGTGTTGATGTGTTTAATTGTACATTGCTATTGACCTAACACAGGTTTGACCAAAAAACTTGGAACGTGAAAGGTGTTTAGATTGTGTGCCTCAAAGACTTGGGAATTCTAGAATTTCTGGCTACTTTGTTTTGCCTGTTCAACCTACGTAGCAGTATCCTGCTAATTTTGTAGCATGCTTAGGGTAGAGTGTCGGGTTGATAGGCAGTATGATATCTACAGCATGGCAGAGAGAGAGAGCTGCAGGCCATGATTTCACTTGACGTGTCCCCTTGGGGACCTGTTTGCATCCACGAGCTTATCCCCGCCAACTGAAGCTGCGCTCCTGTGATGTTGGAGGTGAGCGTGATTTTAAAACTGCAGTTTCAAAGAGTTTCAGAGAGTTTACCCTGAAGACAACATTGGTTTTAGCTGTCCAGCAGCCAAAACAGTAACCGATGGTGCTGGTGGTTACTTTCGCTTCTCTGGTTGTCACTGGTTTGGTCTCGTTGAGCTAAACTGGTAGCCGTTGAAGGCTACTGGAATCAGGGTAAGATTCTACCGTAGACAAAGCTTTAGTAGTGTCTGCTCTTAACGAGTCTCATTCCCAGTGGGCAAACACCTGCATCATTAAAGCATCTTTTAACATTAATTGGCACCCTGCTTTGGCTTAGGGGCCAAAGTTTAAATGAATGTAGAGATCAAACAGTTCTTTTATGTGTTTAGGTCAGAGTTGATGTTTTGTTAGGACAATGTTAGACAGTCTTGAATGTTACCCATGGTGTGCCAATAGAAAATACCTTTTGAAACCAAATTTGCTTCTTTCTGAGCAGACCAAAGTTTGGTCCATGGCTGGTTACCAGCTATGTTCTATAAAGGAGCCATGTGACTGACATGTCAGAAAACAGATATTTTGTAATTGAGTGCTAAGCCGTCAATTTTAAGGCTTTGATTCTCTACTGAAACATTGTCTGTACTTTGTGGGAGAATGTGAACTACATCATGAACAGCTACATAGTGCTTGTGTGACAAAAAGCTAGAGTAAGCTTCCATTTTATCTCCATGACAGTAGAATTTATGCTCCTAAAAAAAAAAAAAAAATCACTTTGATTTAAGGCAGGGAAGAATAAATATGCTAATTCATTCCTAATGCTTATTTTTGAAGCCTCTTATTTGGGGAATATCTATCTTTGACGTTGAAATAGATTTCCTTGTCTCCTTGTTATTTTTAGTAAAAGTAATGCCTAGGTGTTCTGTACTGCGTTTGAATCTTACTTTCAGTGCATTAGAAAACTGATAATTTTAAACCAAAATAATGAGAAGGAAAAATTGAACTAAACATTTAAAACCAGAACTTCATATGAAAATGTTAGTTCAAGAATCTTTTGAAGTTTGCTTTCTACAGAAATTTTAAGTATTCTGTATACTTATCAAAGAACTTCTGCATGTTTATCCTTTTAAAACGTCTTTTATGGTCGCTCAATTGGATAGACAATATAAGAATAATAGTTTTCTGGGATCTGTTGTCTTGCTAATCTCTTTTTAACTACTAACAACTGTTCTGTGCATTAAAGTAAAGCAGCCTTTTGCATTTGGTGTTAATGTGGAATGGCATCTGCTTGAAATCAGTATGTCCCCGACATTTTATATGACATTTTATATATACATTCTGCTTCTACCGGCTGTTTTGACAGGCAGCTGGTATTGCTATCTCAAGCTTTACAGATTTATGTCATGCACAAACTCTTTTACTACTCCGTTAAACTGGAACATTGGACTAGGTACGGGTTTTAGTTTGTGCTACTGGCAATGTCTATTCCCTCATAATTTGTTATTTAATGTTTATAAATATTAATATTCCTTTTTTTCACTGATTACATTAATGTTTATTTCTAAAAATATACTCTTGAAATTATTGCAGTCACTTTTGCACTAAAAGAGCAGTGTGTCAATCAGTGCAGTTAAAGTAGAGCTGCTTTTTATAGTATTGCCTAATGCAAACTGTTGGTTTGAAAAGACTTTAGAATTCAAACAGAACTGTGCTTAGAATGTAAATCAAAAACAGCCGTGGAAGTAATGGCTACTAAATTAATGTACATAATAAACCTGTTGCAATGATAAAGAAATTCTGTCATAACGGTGAGAAATCTCATTTGATGCTTGATCTATAGGTGAAAAGTGATTTCTTTTTTTCTGTGCATACTTAGCTCTCGTGCCTATTACTATTTGCAGCATTCATAAATAAATGCGTTTGTGAATGACATCACTGGATATGGATATATTGGATGTATCAATGACAGATATTTTGCTCTTTTTATAGCAGTATTTGTAGGCAAGTATAATTCTTCACCTTTTCTGACGTGGTGCTTATTTAAAGGTTTTGGAAAAAATCTACAAACTGTCCTTTTGGTTGGAATTGGCTTTTGGGAAGATCTCTGCGTGCTTACACATGGGAAGAAATATTAGTAGTCTGATCCCACAGAGGAAGGCATGTTTCCATGCAAGAGATTATCTCCTAATGGTTCTTTCTCAAGTGGTATTGTGAGGTACCACTTCTGCAGTCGTATTCTTAAGAGCCACTAAAGATTATAGATTACTGTTTTTGTCTTATGGAACAAATGAGGTGTCTTGAACAAAATGGATGCTATTTCTGCTTTTTTGACCAAACCACTTACACTTGAGAAACAGCTTTGCAACTCCTCCTGCCTCCCTCTCCCTTTTTCATGCAGTTTGAGAATTATTGTCATCTTAAAAAAGGAGAATGTGACATGAATGCCTAATTAAAGGAAGAAAGAAGATGGGGCTAGAGAAGGCTGGAGGTATAAAGTAACCAAAGAAGAGATAGGAGACTATGTATGTTTTCTACATAGGCTTTTTGTTAATGAGGGTTCCCGGGTGTCACTTCTGCCTGCTGTTGTCAGTACCCGGGGACGCCCCCAGCCTGGCATGGGTTTGCTCCCTCCTCAGGAGAGGTGGTGGGGTGCTGCTGCCACGATTCCTCCCTGAGCTCATTCTGGTCATCGTTTGTGGTGGTTTTATTTCTGGGCTGTGCATATGTCTGTATGGTCCATATGGCGGCGTGGCTGTTTCTTCAGGTAACTTTTAATAAAAATGAGGAAATGACCAAAAAATCCTACCACGAGAATTTTACTAAGGTTGCAAATCCAGATAGTTAAAAGCATAGAAATTTCAGAACTAAAATTTGAGGGTAAGCCTTAATTTACTCCATATGTATGCGGAAGTGATTTTTTCTAAATTCAGTAATTTTCGGTTTGCAGCCCAAAAAACATTTTCCAGTGGAATAGTGTCAAGGGGAACGGAGTGTACTCAGACCTGTTTTCTCTGGGCTTTCCTCTGTTAGGTACAGTCTGTGGGCCGCGGTGAGCAGGGTGTGAGTGCCAGGGGGGCTCTGGAGAGCTCACCAATAGTAGTATTTTAGTTAAACGATTATGACTTTTTATCTTAATTGTGCTGTCTTATGATCTTTGCCTCTTTCAGTACACTGCTTCAAATTTTGAGTGGCAACAAATGTGGAAAATGGCTTAGTAGAACTAAGTATTTAAGTTATTTAAGCTCTCTTAAGTCAAGATTACTTGTAGTAGAAGTTGAAAGACTAATAGAAATAGAGAAAGAAGTAAGATTTCTCCTGGTGAAGGTATTTGAATCACGGAATGGTTGGGGCTGGAAGGGACCGGCTTCCATCTGTCTTGCACAGTTCTTAGGCTTTTCTAGATCCCAGGTCATCCTGTGCATAGGATGAGTAGAACTTGACAATGAGTATTTTATTTCTTCTTCGCCAGTCAATATACGGTCAATAAAGAAAAGCTAACAATTTACTCATTCATATGGTTTTCGTATCTGTAGCAACCGAGCACTTGGCAGGTAAAGGAGTGAGTGAGCAGAGGGAAGGTGGGACTGCTCCAAGTGTTAATCAAAGTATACAAACCCGAATTTCAATATGTGTGTGCAAGGGTACGAAGCTAGCATTGGACAGTCAGTCTTAACTTAGGGGAGTGCTTTATTTGGCAGCTTCTATATTTTTGATGATTTTGTGTGTGATTTTATACAGTTGAATATAGTATACTAAACGGATTCTGATGCAAGGAGTAAATTACTTCTCCTAGGAGACACAGAGGGTATGGGATAAGTCTGAAGCTTAGCCTGGTGCAGCTTTTAGAAATAAGAAAATGAATATTCTTGTTTCTCTTGTGAATATAATGGCTATTTCCTGGATGACGTATAGATTGAGGATATAATTTAGTGTGTTTACCAGAAGGCAGCCAGCCTGCTTGAGAGAGTTCTCTCTCTTCCCTTCCTCCCTTTCTTTCCCTACTTCCTTCTCTGGACAACTTTTAAATAGAATTAAAAGCTTTGCACAGGAATGATTGAAATGCTTCTGAGTTAGACTGTGTGAGAGCCCATTTTGCACTTCTGGCAGATTTTCAGAAGTGTTTCTTGAAGCTATGATGTGCTCTGTTCCAATGACACAGAAGCTAAACTTACAGCATCTCTTGGGAACATGGCTTATTAAGATAGAAGAGCTACAGACTGGGATTCTCCTGTGCTTTGGGAAGAAAGCATTCCAAAGGTTGTCACACACATACCCCCACGCCCCCCACTTGAACAAATACAGTAATCGAATTGGGAGGGGAACTTACTAAAGCCATAATGCAGTATAGGTATGTTAAAAGAAAAACCAAAAACAAGTTACGGGAAGAAACATGTTTAAGGAGGAAAGTTGAATTATGGACTTTTTTAATCATAGGAGTAATTTATTTCCACTCATCTTAAATCAGACGTAAAAAAATAAACACGTGATCAAGGAATTCAGTTTTCAGTTACCTTTTAAAATTTGATGTCTTTCTGAAAACCCCAAGATAAATGTGATATTTTTCATTTTTAAGTGTTATTATGCAAGTATTTGTGAAATCTGGATTTAATTTCAGTTGCTTTTTACAATTTGGTGTCTTTATGCCCCAGGTAAATATAAATTTTATTTAAAAAATTGTTGCCAGGTACTTGAAAAATTTGAACAAATAATTTAAAATAAAAGGCAATCAGCTAACTTGTTTCCTTTTCATTTTGTTCCTTAGCACTGTGAATATGTGAAAATAAATACATACCTATATATTTGAGTACGTGTATGTATACAGAATGTATATTCATTATATGTATGGGTATGCTAAAGCTTTTGTGGCCAATATGGTGATCGCAGTGGTGCTAACTGCTCGTGATAAATCTGTTCTTGATCTAGAATTTTTGTTAGAATTGGATTTTAAATAAGTGCTTTCTGTCACTTCATGGATGAATTTTCATTTTCAGATATTTGAGCATTGGTTGAATGACTTGTGATTCAAGAAATCTGATTAGACTGGAGAACCTGTATTTATAAAATGAGGATATTCTAGGATGATTTGAGGACAAATCTGCTCTCCTGCTAGACCACATTATCCATGGTTTCTCTTTTTCGTCAGTGTCTGCCTTGCATTTTTTTCCATAACTTTGAGTTCATGGATCACTGTGATAAATGAAGTAATGGACTACCTAAGAGTAATGCTAAGGAAGATTGACGGCCAAAATACCAGTAGAAGCCTCAGGCTAAACCTAAACATATTAGAAGTGTAGTATGTCTTATTAAAGCCATAAAGCCTGTGTTTAGGGTGGTTACAACGTGGAACAAATCTCCTTTAACAAATTAATTTTGGGAAATGGATATTGTTGTTAATCTAGACTGTTTCAACTTGATATCTCTGTTCTATTTCTGTTTAGATTTTGTATGTAGACAGTTTTTTGTACTTGTCTATACTAGGTAGACATACAATTTTTCAGAAAAGAAATACGGAATTTCTACATGATTACAGATTTGGCTTTCAGAGTACTGGGATCGCAGCAGTTAGGACTGCATGTATTCTAGATGCATTTCATTTTTTTTTGGAGAACTGTAGTTCTGGATAGTAAACTCGGGAGCTGTAACCTTATAGATCTATTATTCAATCCCTTATCTCCATCAGTCTGGGGGGGGCAGTCCATTGATTCATTTGATGCAGGTTTCATTTTAAGCCAGAAATCAGGATTTTTTGCCTTTCATGTAAGATGTTGTGCATTTTCATCCTTTTAAAAAAGTTGATTAGAGCCTTCTCTCAATCTGAACTCTGCTGGTTGCTTTGCTCATTCTATGGCCTAGACGAATTTCCCTTTAGAGCTATTTATGAAGTTACATATTGAATTTTTTTCTTGCAAACATAGATTTTTTTGGGCATAAATTGAAGTTGTGTATGAAAGGAGGTTGGTTTTAGGAGCCTTGATGGGTAAATTATCTGTTTCGCAATGGGGAAAAACAAAAGGTATTTCTAAGTAACGGGAATAATGTGAAAGAAAGAATATTCAGAGTTGAAGGAGAGAAATAGAGCAATCGGAGAGAACTGTTCAGAGAACTAGAGTAGCTGCAAGTGAAATTAGGGACTTAAGAAAATTAAGAACCTCAAGCCAAAACATAAGTACTTTTATTAATTACCTTATAAATACAAAATAGCATTTTATTCTGGTTTCCCAAAGACATTAAGCTGATATAATCAGTTGGGTTTCTTTTTCCCCCAGTAACTCTTGAACCCTGCTGACCGCTTTCAACAGGATTTTACTGAAGGGTAACAGTTTTGAAGACCGTTGAGTTGCTGCACATTTTGTGACTATCAGCAGGAGAAGGAATGAATCCCAGACTTATTTCCTAGCTGAGATGGGGAAACCCTCTGCTGCTCCCGCTCTTTCCGTTTGTCGGCAGCTGAGCAAACAGCAGGATTTGTGCATTGGCTGGCCTGTTGGCAAGCGTATAGTTGAAAATCAATTAGTGCGCGGGTTACTCTACAGTAGCACAACACTTGGCAACTCTTGCCTCAGAGTGTTTTAGTAGATGACTTCAGGGGAACAGAGGTTACTGTGGTGGGTACTAAAAGGAAAATAGCAGAGGAATTCTTGAGAAACCATGCTTTCTTGGGTTTTATTGCTTGCAGAACTGACTTCTGATGTGGAAAAGAATTCTGGATTCTCAGTAGAAGTGCTTAATACTATTACTTATTATAATATATAATAATACTGTTTAATATAATATATAATCATATTTATTATCTTTAAATTTAATTATTCGTTTGTGCTTATTCATGGGTGTACTTTTCTTGCAGTGGTGTGATGAAAGATTCAACTTCCAAGCTACGTTTTTACAGTGCTTGGCAAAACACGTGCCAAATATTTACTCAGCTGAAATGGATCCCTTGCTGGAGAAACAAGAAGAAATGGTCCAGGCAGCAATATTATACCCCCTGGAATGTTATTTGTTCGGGGAAGACCCAGATATATTCCTGGAGAAACTACAACAGAGTGGAACCTCCCAGCTCTGTGGGAAGGTGTTCAAAGGAGGGGAGACAACATACTCTTGCAGGTAAGAATAAAGGTATGTTATCATGAATGTTCCCATGTGAGATAATGCAGCAAAGTGGTTTAATAAAATTAGTTGCACTGCTAACTAATCATTGCTTGTGTCATGGTAGGTCTTTGCTTAACTGACAGTGGCATTTGAGGAAAATTGCATATGAAAAGCAGGCTCTGGCAGAGAAATGGGGGAAGGAAGTGGAAAGGATAATAAAGGTACTGAAAGCCTTTGGTTAAAAAGATTGGATGACAGGGTATGAGTATGGGGTCTGTACCTGAATTGAGGGAGAACAGGCATAAAAATCTGTGCGCTGTACAGTGCTCACCCTTTCAAAGTCTGAAACAGAATCCAGCGTTTCTGAGCATTGTCAGTCCTTAGCTTAAGCAATAGCTGTGTGACCAGTGGTCATTTTTTCACTTTCTTTCTCATCCTGGAGTGTATTAAAGATGGCAGCCCATTGGCTTGATAGAATTTATTTCATTAATTCATATTAATATGAATAATAATATATTAATATTAAAAAGCCAGAGGTCTTTGTGGTGGGTGTAAAGGTTGTAACTGTGCTGGCAATTCATTTGGATTACTGTGATGCTATTGTCATAGTTTATTCTAGTTTTCAGTTTATTTTAAAAACTTAGAAAATTTAATCAGAAATACCAAAAGACTGTTATGAAGGATGAAGAATATTATTATGGCTAAAAAATCTAGCCCTTAGAATTTAGGAGATATCAGAATGAAAGCTCTCTATAAACTTTACATTTATGAATTACACTATAAGGTTTTAATCAGTCACATACTCTTCAGCTTTTTCTAGGAATAAGTTAGTCTTGTGTATGAAAGGAGAATGGTCTTTGAAGTCCTCACGTGTTTGCTAGAAAGTGTATAGTGGATGTGACATTGGATTGTACGAAGGAAAAGAATGGTTAAGGCAGTAGAGTGATGCTGTAATAGGAATAATTCTGTTCCTACCTCTGCAGAGTTCTTGTATGATAGCAGGCAAAAAACTAAAGCTACACTTCTCAGAGGTAGTCTATTTTTCATATTTTTTGGAGTTCCTGTCTTAGAAAAATGTGGTAGCATTTCTACAAAATGGCGTACTTACTATTGCAACTGAAGCTAAATATATGTTTGCTTTAGGCGTCTAAATTGCTAAAAATAATAGATACTCTGAAATATTAAAATCTAAATGTCTTGAATTGGGCATTCAAATTTAGCAGCCACTTCTGGCTTAAGTTTTCTTTCTTTTAGCTCACCTTGCAGTTGATTTATAGTAATAAATGTTAACAAGGCATTAAATTATCGTAATGATGATTATCATCTAAAGGTTTGAAAGGAAATTCATTTTGTAATCAGAATTATCATACTTTTTTAGTTGTATTGTAAAGGAGGCTTGAACTAGATGTTGAACAACAGCATAAAACAAAAAACTTGATATGTTGCATTAAACACCTGTCATCCACATTTTGCATAGAATCAGACAGCATTTAAAGAAAAAACAGTGACATGGTTTAGAGGAAAAAAGCATATGTATGCGGAGCATAGAGAAGAATGGAATTAGATTGCCCATGAATGTAATTCTGGATTTTCAGGTATGCATGACTGAAACTGTTGAAATTAAATTTCAAAGTATTTATTCTTTGGCTCATTTTGTAAATGAATTCTCCTTAGATTTTAACTTCTAACTGTTCTAGAAGTTAGAACCATAACCTAGCAGAAGTTTAGCAAAGGTTTCATTAGAAAGGTGGCTGCAGTTGTTGGAAACAATAATAAAGGTTACTTCAGGATCATCATGGTTTTTAATAGCTGCTTATTCTTAGCAAAACCAGAAATATGCTAGCGGCAAGTTCTGAAAAGGGAAATCAGGCACCTTTCTGATAGAATCTGATACAACAGATTTGAGGGCATGGTTCAAGCCTAACAAGATTGGCTTTTGTCTTCTTTCTGGGACATGAAGTAGACAATGTTTTTATAATTTGGATCAGTTGTTAATCTCAAATTTTTTTCAGAGCAGCATTTCTTTTGTGCGTGAAAATTCCACACGTTTGTTTTAGAAGGTTTTTCAGTTACTGTTTTTGTTGCAGAGACTGCGCAGTTGATCCAACCTGTGTACTTTGTATGGACTGCTTCCAGAATAGCATTCACAAGAACCACCGGTACAAGGTAGGAAAATCTTATGTTAAGAAAGTGTACTTGTACCGTTAGAGAAGATTTTTTTTTTTTTGAGGATATAATAAACTGCATATAAACCATTAGTAATTTTTATTAAAAAAACATGGTGTTTACTACTTAATTCTCTTTCTCTCATGTTTCTAACTATGTAAAGCCTCTTTTTCAAGAGCTAAAGGTAAGGGGAGTGTTTTTTAACACATACATTGTTATTCTCTTTGGCAATATGACAGAAGTGCGTGTCAGAGCAAAAAGCTGTGACTGAAAATGATAGTCCTGTCCTGAGTTCCAGTCAGTGCTGTTTGGAAATTGAGAATGAGTGTGCGTATACAAGGGCCATTACTTCAGCATGTACTGATGTAGTCTCTGCATTTCCACTCTGTTCCTCCATTTAGATTTGCATAAACTACTTTGTGCTTAGTGTGGGCTATGATAAAACAAAAGTTAAACATCAATTTTTTTATTGAGGAGATTGTTATAGAACTAGGTAATCTCTTTCTGATATCCTTTTGATTCTCTTTGAGACAAATGTATGTTATCTTTGATTCCCATGCTTTAATTAGAAAAGGATCTTTTAAATAATTCTTAGCTAACTCATTGACTAAACTGTCATCTACTGTTTCCTTCCCAGGGCCCCTTTTTTGCTTGCCCTCTTCACTGAGAACTCTGTAATTTCAACAGCCTTGGATGCAGAAATGGAAAACAATATATTCAGTGTAATTTTTAAAGCTTGTCTAACTCTGCTGCAAAAAGCAAGAAAATGTACAGAAACATTATGTATTCAATTTGATTACCTTTCATGACTAGATTTTTTTGCAGTTATTCCTTCTATTCATTGACATGACATCCATTGAAGAGATTGATCTTACTTGTATTATCAATTGGTCATAAATCCCCTGTAAGTGGGTATGTTTCAGTGAGAGAGTGTTTGGAAGAATCTCAAAATTAACTGGGACTGAAATACAAAATTCTGCCCCTCTGTACAAGTCTTTGTATACTGATATGAAAATGTATAGTAAGTATTGATTCAGAAGTGTACAAAAACTACTTGGAGAATGCAAATGTAACTTCCATGCACACACACAGTTTACGGAGAGGTAAGATGAAAATCAGGGAAAGTAGACAATAGTGATTACAGAGCAGTTTGGAATTAGAGCTGGGCTGAGAAGCTGTTGTCCTTTCCCTGATTTTCAGTAACTTCTTCAGGCAAAACATTGGCCATGGGAATAGGTAGTCAGATGGGAGCAGATTTGCTGCATTTCCATTTTAAAGATGCAATCTACAGAATACAGATTATGCTCTTTATAGATTAATAGAATAATTTAGGTTGGATGGGGCCTAAGGAGGTCACCTAGTCCAACCTCATGCTCTGAGCACATCTAATTAGATCAGGTTATTTTAAAACGTTTCAAGTAAATAACATTTTTTTCAATGTCTTTTTATTGGGTCACTTACTGTTTTTTATAATTAGTTTAGGATTGGGGATTTAGACTAAACTAAGGATAATTATTTTTTCCTGAGTTTTGTCTGAATTTTTTGCCAAAATGGTCAGAACTTGTACTTTTCTGAAAGTGTAATGCAAAGTTAAAATTGAAATAACATATTTAGATGCTGATTATATCTTACTTTCTTTGGTTAGAAGTGAAGGTACTACTAAATACCTGTTTAATATCTTGTTTAGATAATTTTCAAATTTTACCAAGTAATTTGTAAAGAAGGCATTAAGCAACTTCGCTATAATTTTGCTAATAAAACTAGAAATTATTATTTTGCTGTTTATGAAGTGCAGTTATTATTAGTCACAGGCCTTTTCACATACTTACTAGATAAATTTGCTTAAGACTTGCATACTTTCTTCAGCAGCAACTGTATTTCCTCCTGTATTTTCCTGCTCAAAAAGTTTATATTTTCTCCCACTTCACTCCTCTGATAAGTCTCCTTTTACCTAAAAAATAAAAAATGTGGCAAGTCCATTGGTTATACAGTGCCTCTTATATTTTGTAAGTATTTATACTTGTGTTTGACTTAAATAGTGCACATTTCTATTTTTCTCTTGCTTTTTATGTGCATATTTCATGACCGAAATGCACATGTTTTACAGATGCATAGCTCCACTGGAGGCGGATTTTGTGACTGTGGGGATACAGAGGCATGGAAGGCTGGACCGCTGTGTACTAAACATGAGCCTGGAGCATCAGGTTCTGCAAAAGAAGTAAGAATATTGCTTAAAGTGATTGTTGAGATATAGTACTTGATTTTAATAATATTTTCTCTTTTCCACATTACTGAACAATTTTTTTTGTAAGTTACTTCTGGTGTGTGATCTGTCACTATGGGTAAAATAAGTCCCTATGCTTTAAAAGTAAGCTCAGGATGTCTCAGGCTTATTGTACCTCATAAAGCAGCATATTAACAAGAAATATGTCATTTATAGGCAGTTCTCAAAAAGAATGTGGGCAAATCAGCTGCGTCAGCTAAAATTGTTTCTTCCGAGTCCTACATTCTGCGATAATCAGGACAAAAAAATTACCTTGCCATCCATTATTGCAAATAGACCCCTAATTCTGCCTGGTTTGGTTGTTTTTTTGTTTTGTTTCTTTTTTTTGGCAAAAGTATCATTCTTTCTGATCTGGAAAAAAAAAATTAAGTAGAAAAGAAATAAAGAGCACTTGTCTTACAGAAAAATGAGATGAAGTTTTCATTCACTTGTTCATCCTTCGAAAAAGCACGAATCTTAATGGATTTCAGAAACAAAAATAGTTGAAGTTTCAGGAAGGGGTCATCTGATTACCATTTGGAACTTGTCACTGTAGTGTTCACTTGCTGCTGCTTCAGTGAAGTCTATTCTACTGTGCAGTGCCAAGTACTGAACCTCGTGATACATATGTGGGGCTGGTACCTACATATTACTTAGGAGAAACTGTAATCAAGAGACCCAAATTGTTTCCACAATATTAGAATACCTCAAAATAGCTATGGTATGGTTAATTTTTCTGCGGTCTCTGTTACCACATATATTTTGTACTTTTTCTAGCACGTTCTGGAGGTGCTTCCAGAATAAGAAACTAGCACAGTTCCTCTTTGGGAAGTATCCATTTTCGTCCTTGTGTTCTGAAGGAAAGTAGGATTTTTTTTCAATGCTAGATTCCTGGTACTGTTGATAAAGACATAAGGGAAGATAGAGAACTCATGTGTCTACCAGCTTCAATGCCACATTTGGATATTATGGAAAACATGCAAGATGCTCAGTATCAGATTTCTAGCTCATTGCTGAGAGGTTCATATCATATCACAAAGATACTTTAGCAATGGTCTTAAGACAAAATGTTTAGGTCTCAGTTGAGCCTTAAGTTTTCTTCCACTTGAAAATTTAGTGTTTCCGGCCAAAGCATCTCCATTGCTTCTAGATAAGTGGTACTACTAACGCCTCGGGTGACCAGTTTGTCTTACAGACGGTAGCTAGCATACATTATGGATTTCACCCGTGATGGCTCACCAAAAAATCACACCAATACCTGGATGAACACGGGTCTATGAGGCACATTAAGAACTTCTAACAAGATTCTAAATTAAATAGATTTTATCTCCCAGCTTTAAAATTTAGGTCTCTAAATTTAGATCTTCTAATAGTTGTTTCAGCACTTTTGAGAATGCTGTTATTTTTTGGTTCCGACAACTCTGACCAGAGTCCCTAAAATGGTTTATGCAAAGTTTGCTTCCTTGCTGGGGAACCTGTTTATCTGCAAGGTAAAGATTTTGATCTCACAGATCTGGTATTTGCATCTGTGACAGCATATTCTGCTTTTTACCTCCCTTTCCTTTAGAACTGTTTTTTCATAACAATAAAATAATTCAAAACTAATTGTTAGGAAAAACTTCAAAACCAATTGCTAGGCAAAACACCAAAACCTTTATCAAAACTTTACCAAAAAGCTGTTTCACTCTTATGAAAGGCCAAACTTTAAAGAAATACTGGGGGGAAAAAATTAATATATTTACAACTAGGTTCGATTAGATTATTCTGAGCACTTAAGTTTTTTTCACTCTGCTCCAAAATTTAAGATAATGATAGTTTTGTCAGTCTGGGAAAAAATAATTAGCTCAGACATTTACATTCTTAATTACCAAGGTCTACCACAAGCTTATCCAAAGTCAAGTGTGTACACACAGTGATATTTATAGACCATGATTTCATTGGCTGACATTTTAGATTGTATGTTTGGATCCAAATTATTCTTCTAATGCTTATCAGGTCAGAAAACTGTTGTTCGGAGTTTTGGAAGCAATTGGCCGTGTTAATGCAGTTTTACTTCTCTTCCACTACATTTTTAGCTTTTCCACTATGTGGACACAACATGATTTCACGTGAATTTTTTTTTTTTAAAGCAGCCTGCTTTGTAAATGGATAAATGTGCATGATTCTGAGTTATATTAAACACATCACTCTTTCTGTTGTTTTCTATTTAACATATATTACATTGTGTATTGCGGAGGTGAGTGCCCCTACTACTTTGGGATTAAAAGGCACATGTGAAGCTTTATTATTGGAAAAAAATTCCTTGTTTCTCATCTTTTCTCACTCTGGCAAACACCTATATATTCAGATTTTGTAGGCAGTTTGGGTGATCCTAAAATTATAGGAAACTATGTGTAAATACTCTAAGAAATATCAGCCTCTGTTTCTGTGTCTTATTTGTATATGAAATGACTGGATTTGGTTGCATTGCTATTAATGGCAGTATGTAGAAGAGGTCATCAGAGCCTTTGGATGAAAGCCCTCTTTTCGTACAGCGTCATTGCAATGTATCTGTGTCTTGTACCTCAATATTGATTGCTTTGTTCTTAAGTGCAGACTTGGTAATGGTTTTCTTTGTTTATAATCTTAATTCCTCTACTGCTTAAATGCTTATGGAAAGGATGAATAATGTTATATGACGTAGACAATTCACTTAGTGACCTTATCTGAGTGGATGTGAAATATGTCAGTTCACAGGGATATTTTTGAATGGTTTCTAAATCTGGGATGGGATCTCTAAGAAGAGTTAGGTTTCCTTGGATGATTCTGTTCAAGGAGTATCAAAAGTGTTTGACAGAATACCCACACAAAAGAGCAAGCAATGCAGGGGAATAATTTTGGTCTGGGCTGCAAAGGTCTAATATCTTCAGGTGTACAGAAAGCTGTTAACCAGCTTAAGTTTAAAAAAAAACCAATACTTGAAATTTCCTAACACATTTGGTGAGGCCTTTTGTAGCCTATTCCTAGGTAAAAACTGTATGTGTATAAAAAGGTAGATGAAACTGTTGGAATATTGTGGGAGCCCTTGGGATGAAATAATTTTGAAGAGAGGAAATTGGGTGAGATTAATTTACTTGAAAATAATGAGAAGGCTTATTTCCTGAAACAAATCTAGTAATAAGGTATTCTACCAACCCTTTTTTTTTTTTCATTTTTTAATTTTCTTTTCCATATTAATATTATCTCATGTTTTACAGGACTCTGAATGTCAGCTGAATGAAGAAATTATGGAGCACTCTAGGAGAGTGTTTCCCTCTGTGATAAAATACATTGTAGATATGCTTATATGGGAAGAAGAGAAGGAACTGCCTCCAGAGCTCACAGTTAGGTAGGGAGTATGTCCAACTTTCTCTCCAAGGCATTAGAAACTGTGATAATGATTTTGCCTGTGGTATGCTTACGTTCATGCAAATATACTAGTGCCAAAATCCCTGTGAACAGCACTGTCCTATTTTTGACCTACAGTTACATAGAGAAAAGCTTTTGATACTTCATGGAAAAAGTAGTGCTCCATCAAAATGGAAAAAGACTGTTGCGCGTCATGTTAAAAAGAGAAATGGGATCTTTAAATAGCAGAGAGAGGAAATAATAACGGAATAATCAAATAACTTAAAATCTCTTTTGTCCTTCATACTGTGGCTTATTCTGGTATACATGGTGAGGGAATTTTTGGGTGTGTCTTTGACATGAAGAACACACTTGATTTTCTTCTATGATTTTTTTGTATTTGAAACGCTCAAGCTATCAAGTGAGCTGTTGCTTGTATCGGATAGGACACTGTTTACGATTTTGCTTTTATTTGAATGATGATCTGTTGGCTTTTTCCCAGTAGAGAGAAGGTAGACAGCTACTACTGTGTCCTTTTCAATGATGAACATCATTCTTATGATCATGTCATCTATAGCCTGCAAAGGGCACTTGGCTGCGAACTCGGTGAAGCCCAGTTGCATACTACTGCCATAGATAAAGAGGTTAGTGCATTCTGTATATAGGAGAAAGTAACTTTTTAATCATTAAAAAGTGCTACCTTAGTCTCTTGATCCGTGGAATCTTTGTTTCTGGGATGCTGGAGCATGAGGAGAGAGAAAGGCACGTTGCAGAGTAACTGTGCGTACATGAGTTTTCCTTATCTAATAACATGAAGATACCCAGACTTTACTTTGTTGTTTTGTTGTTAATTTAATTCAAATAGCTTTTTTTCTAAAGGTAACTATGTTAATTTTGATTTGCTTCTAGATGTCTAAAAGCACCATGAGTGATGTTGGTCTCTGTTTTTCTTTTACATATAAAAAAACATAGCAAGGATCAGGCTTGTGACATTTTGGTTTTGATTTATGTTGGTCTCATGCTCAATATTTTCTTTAAACAGGGTCGTAGAGCTGTTAAGGCAGGACATTATACCTCTTGTCAGGAAGCCAAAGAAGAAATAAAGGTAAGTTCCTGAAATATTTTTCTCATTTAACAAACAAGCAAATCAACCTCATCATTATTTAATACTGAAGACTTATTTGTCTGCTGTACAGTCTTTAACTTAGTACTTCCATGCCTTTATAACCTGCCTGTGAACTTCTTGAAATTGACTTTACCCCACCACAGTTGGTATAGATAGATAGATAAATATCTTCAGAAATAAAATGTCAAACCGATTTCTTTTTTATTAGGGTTTTCCATTAACATGTGCTTGGGAGAGGTAATGGGTGGTAAAGACAAATATGAGTATCTTTATTTTATATCTACTAATGTTTACCTGACTCCTAGAGGCATTCTGAAAACGTTTCTCAACGACCACTTCATGTGGAGGTTCTGCATGCGGATGTTATGGCTCACCAGAAGTTTGCCTTGCGCCTTGGTTCTTGGCTGAACAAACTCATGAGCTATTCAAGTAAGCATAACTAATTTTGGTTACAATAATGCCATGTCAGTATTTGGATGACTAATTCTCTCAAAAAATGTTTTTAGCTGTGTAATATATGATATTCCCTTATTAAAGTACTTTCACATTTCTTGTAATTAGTAATAAGAGTAGTATGGGTTTTGACATTCATCAGTATGGTTATGAATAGTAGTACTTTTCTGTTCCTTCTTGCTAAAATAAATGTCTTTCTCTGCTTGAGCTCTGTCTGTTCCTCTAGAAGTTTTATTATCCTCAGTTTCAGCATCACATGCCCTATTTCAGTGACTTTGCTTAAAAGCTGCTTTACCCAGTGCTGGTGGAAAGCTGCAGAACATCTTCATCAGTGTAAAGCAGACATCCTCTGCTTGAATTAATTCCTGCTTCAGATTTGACAGCTGTGATAGAGTCAGTAAAACAAACAAAAGCCTTAATTTAAAAATTTGTCCAGTAATGGCATGTCTGTTTTAAGCTTTCAAACATTGTTCTGGTGTTTGATGATGCTCATTGTTTTCAAGATGACTCCTGGATCAAATCTAATTTTGATTTCTGTTACTGGGTTTTGTCGTACCTGTGTTTTCCCAAACGAAAGCCATTATAAAATTTCTTCTCACCATACAAATATACGTAGATTAAGCTTTACTCTTTGCTTTTTCTCCTTATTGATAGGATAAATCTGTTGGTTTGCTTTAGCCTGTTTTGTAAGTTTTGATAATAAAGTGAAATTCTTACCTTTTTTTTCTGAACTTTCCAGTCTTTCCCTTGAAATACATATATCAGCATACCTTTTTGCAATTCTCTAAAATACTTAATAAATTCTAGCTTTCTGTTCATTTCAACTTTATTTCACTGATGTTATTTTCTTGCTGGTCTGAGTTCCTCAGTTCTTTTAGTCGGTACAAATTTTTGACCGTGTGGTTTATTTCAAGGTTTCTAGTGAAAGTTCAGCTTTTATCCACATTTTTCTTTCTAGATTTTTTTTATTATTTTCAATTTTATGAAATTTCACTAAAACACCAACTGACAGTTAGTTATTCATTTGTTGACTCTGAGTATAGACAAGTCGGTGTTAGTGCCCCAGCCAATCCCCAGAATTACAGGGTTTTAAGTATTGCCTTTTTAGCTGATGAAATAAACTACAAAGCAGTTTCCCGTGTTGGGTGTAGCATTTTGGGTTAGGAAATAGTTATAGGTTAGCTGATACTTTAAAATGTTTTATGAAAGTCTTCAAGCACAAAGACTGAAGTTTAACATTCCCGTTCTTGTTCTTCTGGATTATATATATAGATGCTTTAAGGGCCTGATGTTCTATACTCAGCTGGAACTTCCTGGTGGTTCCTGTTCTCTTCCTGGTTTTGCTTCAAATGGTAGAACACTGATCAAGAGGCATTCACTATTATTTATTTCCAGGTTGTCAGGAACTTGATTAATGACACTCCTCTTTTCCTTTTGAAATTAGTAACGTAAGAGCTCATTTCTGAACGTTAGTAACCCATGGGTGACTCTGATATGATGATTCCCAAAACTGCTTCAGCAAGTACTGTGTTTATTGATAGGTGCAAGAGAATACAAAATAATATTCTGAAATTCTACAGAAGACTGACTTTTGGGGCCCAAGGCAGGGAGCAGTGTAGACTTTTCTAGCCTGGGCATTTCTGTGCTGACATGGTGGACTCTTCTCATGGATCTGCTTTGCAAAGCTCTCTAAATGCTTTCCATTCTAAAATACTCTTCTGCATCACTGGATTTATTTAATAAAGGTGGTAAGAATAATAAGAAATTAGTAAGGGGAGAGTGTGTGGGAGTATGTTCGCTGAGAAAAAACATTCTTAAAAATAATTCATACTTAAGTCCCTTCTTTTTTTCTCGTAAAGAACGGAATTTTGTAATTCCCATTTTGTTGACTCATATAATTTAATTATTGAAGCATTCTTGTACAAATGAATAGTTTTATCCCTATAGGTGACTTCCGCCAGATCTTTTGTCAAATATGTCTCAAAGAAGAAGCTGGATCTGAAAACCCATGTTTCATAAGCAAGTTGATGCTATGGGATGCAAAACTTCATAAAGGTTTGTGTATCTACGTTGCTATAAACTGAAGAGGCAAATTATTTCTTCATGTGTGTAACAAATGTGTAAAAGTAAATAAGTGATATGCAGGTGGAATTACATTTCTTTATAGTTTTTATATTATGCTTTTTATATAGCCTTTTTTTTTGACAGCTGACATAATTGGTGTTTTGAGTATGTATTTGCCTCCTAAATTTTTCCTGCCTTATATTTTGAAGAATCTTTTCACAAGATGTAGCCTATGAGTGATTTGATGCTTACCCTGTGTTTTAAATATGTACCAATAAATGTTAAAAATAGAAAAAAAATATATGAATAACTTTTTTTTCATATACTTCATAACCGTTTCAAGGCTTTTAATGATTTTTAATTATAATTTAGTAATCTGCTCCTCTTTTCCACAGAAAGCTGCATCTTAGTACAATAAAGTGATGTGCATTGTATTGGCTTTTCACAGGGGCAAGGAAGGTTCTTCATGAACTTATCTTCAGTAGTTTTTTCATGGAAATGGAATACAAAAAACTTTTTGCTGTGGAATTTGTGAAGGTAAATGGTTATGTTATTTATGTTATGAATTTTTACTAGCTTTGTAAAAGTTCCCTGAAACTGGAAAATTGTTACAATATAAGTAATGAATTTTCAACAAGCAGAGCTTCAACTAGCTCAGCCTTTCTAGAGTGTATTAATTTCAACGTCATTGGTTTGTTCCTTATAATCGTGTAGGTATATATGCTCATTTTGAATGCAGTATTGTTCGTATTCTGTGTATCTTTTGAAATGGTAGATGAACTGCAACTGAAACTGGTCTTTCTTTTTAAAAACGACATACGATAGTTAAGAAATATACCAAACATAAGCCTGAGAGTTTTTTTGTTTTAGGGTGAGACTTTTTAATTCTGATAAAGGTGACTGATACTCATGGTTTTCTCTGGACTGAAACAAAGCAAACAAAGATTTACATTACTCATTGTATGCACCTTTTATAGACAGCTGTTGAATAACTATCCATGCAGTTCACTGCAGGAGGAAGACTTGTTTTATAATAAGTTAATGTCTTTATTAATCCTTTTTTCAGATATTGAATTTCTTTTCCTGGGGAAGGTTGGTTATAGGAGAAAAAAATTTTGGTTTCAATCTGGCAGAACCGTTAAATTTGTGCTTATTTTCAGTATTGAGGCAGTGGGGCATGTATTTAATTGCTTTGGTGCATTGAGGACATTGTGCCATTTTTGTTGTTTGACCTGCTTCTATTAGAAAGGAAGGAGGACATTGAGGTGTAATTCTTGCAAATAAAAAAGTAAATGTTTTTAATTAACACTTGCTTTATTTATTTTCCTGATATTCTCTTTTCCTAGTATTACAAGACATTGCAAAAAGAATACATCAATGATGATCATGATAGAGCTCTCTCTGTGACAGCACTCTCAGTTCAGATGTTCACTGTACCCACTCTGGTATGTACAGCCGGTCTCCACCAGAAATGTCAAATGAATTTGAGAATTGGTAGTCATACCACCTTTGCAGACTGTTGTACTTGGCAGAGAGTCTTTTACGTGTTGCTGAGTTGAAAATGAATGATTTTGGGATTTGCTACGGCCGTTATGAAAGCAGGAGCTTGAGTTCATGTGAAAATTCATTACAGAAGATAGAGGGAAAGCGAGTAAGTTTTAGGCAGCATCGTTCTCTGCATTAACTTTTTGTGTTCATTTACTGTTCATATATGCCTTCTTATGTACCTTTAAAAACTTGGGAGGAGAGGGCAAAAAATGCTTAAATGTCTTTTTGTGTGGGCGAAATATGTTAAATCCGGGGGAGGGAGAGTAAGCATACCTTTAGGTTTTAAAGGTTATATGTTTCTTGCCTGAAATACTAATGTTAAAGTCCTTTCCTACATGACCTTTCTGGAAAAAATGGCATATCTGTTACATTGAAGCTGTCAGACTGAACAAACATGTTCAAACAGGATTCAAACATGAAAAAGTTCATAGAAATTGTGTTCATACATAATAAATACTATGGGATTTTTTTTCTAGCTTGGACTCTTTACAAATGCTTAAAATAGTTTCTAATTAAAAAGACTTGATTCAAAGAAAAATTTGACAGTTCTTTTCAAAAAAAATTGGAAGAAAAATTTTTAATTGTCTTCTTGCAGGCCCGACATCTTATTGAAGAGCAAAATGTAATCACCACCATTACAGAGACACTTCTAGAAGTGCTTCCAGAGTACTTAGACAAAAATGACAAGTTCAACTTTCAAGGTTACAGTCAGGACAAACTGAACCGGGTATATGCAGTAATATATGACCTCAGGTAAGTGTAAAACTGAGATGCTTGAGCAATTCTTAGAAAATTGGCAGTAGGATGAAGTGTTTCAATTCAGGAACCTGATGATAAAACTGCTTTAAAACCAAACCCAAACCCCTCAGAAACACATGAAATTTTAATGTTTTCTTTATCAGAGGAAATTTAAATTTTTCAAATACCAAAATTATATTCTATAAAGACATTTTCTGATGATTTTTCACTGATACCATTCCATACAGCAATTGCATTAATAAACAAAATGTATCTACTATAAGATAGTATGGGAAATTTGGCTTCTGTTCATTATCGCTCTAGGAAAGCCATATAATCCTCATCTGCAGAGCATTTTCTCCTCTTACAGGTCCCATTTTTCTCTAATAAACTGAATAATGTAAAAGCAAACCAGTTCAAATACCTTGGAATGAAAAAAATCTGTTAATTTCAAATGATGGAGTTGCACCAAGCAACTCTAGTGTTTGGTGAAAATTTTAAGAGGAGTTTGAGATGAGGAGGATGATGTAATGTGATGATGCAGTTGATTGTTTTACTGCAAAGAACAGTTTAGATACAAGCATAAGCAGAAGGGAAGTCTGAGCAAAAGATGATAATATTTTCTTTGGGACAGGTATGTTTTAGGTGGCAAACCTACATTATGGACAGACCGTCTGAGGGAGAGGTTTTTAGAAGGATTTGTTTCTTTCCTAAGGATTTTAACTTGCATGCAGGTACAACACATTTAAATAATTTCTTTCTAATATACTATTATAAATATATTACAGCACTTTTGTTTGCTCATCTTTTTATCCATAGCAATATTCTAGATATAAGTACACAATTAAGATGGTAAATTCTTCAATCCCTGTCTTGGATGTGTTAAAAAGTAATGTTTACTTTGATGAATATTACTTCTGTAATTTTAGCTACACATATCTGAACAACCTGTGTTTTACCATATGGGATTTTGTGTTGTTTTAAACCCGTGATCACCGATTTAGCTCGAGTGTTTTGTGACATCTCCGTTTCAGGGAATGGAGGAGATAAAAAGACAGTTTGGTCAGCACATTGAGGTGGACCCTGACTGGGAAGCAGCTATTGCTATACAGATGCAGCTCAAGAACATTCTTTTGATGTTCCAGGAGTGGTGTGCCTCTGATGTAAGTATGTCAGTTCTCTGGGATTCTTACACGCGTGCCTTTTGTGAATATTCCTCAGTGCTTTTTACATTGCACCTTTTTAAAAGAGCTCAGTATTGTTCAATACAGATCTCCACAAAAAGAGTCTGAAAGAATTAGTCTGTGGTATGGCAAAGAGAGAAGGGATCTCAGAAGAATATAATCTAGCTGACAAAGCTGAACAGGGTGTCAGGTAAATCATAAAGAGAAAATACTTCTCATAATTCAAGATTTTGAGAATTAGGTTCATGGTACCGCTGTCAAGTTTTAAAGTTTTGAAGCACATGGTGTTCATTGTTACTTGCAAAAGCGGACTGCAGAAACTTTGTGCTAATTGGGTAATTGCACTGTAAGTAGGCATAACCTGGAGTTCGTCCCTGTGCTGGGGCAAGGGAAGAAATTGTAAAATCTGTTAACTTAAAGATATTTTGAAGTGGGTTTTCTTTTTTTTTTTTTTTTTTCCCCAGTAGGGAGAGACAGGGAGAACTACAGCAGTTCAGGAGTTTCTTCATCCAATTTGGGGTGCAAACTACACAAAATATTGAAATATTGCAGCTTAAGTAAGCACATAGCTTTTTAGAGCATTTGACAGAGCAGCTTTTTTGAACAAAAGCATAGTCTCAGTTAGCTTTAGTTGGATGTTCCACTGCTCCAGTTCATTACTTCTCAGTATTAAGAAACAGAGTAGTAATTATATTGTGGATTTTTTAATACCTGTTTGTGCCGTCAGAAAAAACAAGTGAGGAATTTCAGTGCATATATAATTTTTAAATCTAACACTGTGCATTTATTTTAAATTCCAGGAAGAGCTGTTGCTCAGGGCCTACAGAGAATGTCATAAAGCTGTGATGAGGTGCAGCACAAACGGCCGCTCAAGGGAGAAGACAGTGTTTCACTTGTGTGGCCATACTCTGGAGAGCAGACCTTTCAGGGTGTCTGCAGACCCTGTCAGCATACATTTACCGCTGTCTAGGACTCTTGCTGGTAGGTGGTGTGTTTTGTTTTGATTGCTATTTGAATTACATTTACCATCCGTCTCTATTTCTTTATTCTAGAAAGCATTTAGATGTTAGTTCTTCACAGATCAGTTGCTCTCTGACTTTCTGACATTTTCATGATCAGGCAACCTCAGATGTCCCACTAAGGGAAGGTTTTTTTCAAAAAACCATTTGCCATGGAGGTTGGAGGACATTTTTTAAACAGGAGAGAGATAAGAAAGTCAGGCAAGAAGGAAAAGTTTCCTGTTTTAATGAGAACTTCAGTTTTCTCTGGACTATTTGAATTTATGTGGTTCTGTTTCTATTTCTACCTGTTTTGCCTAAACAAATGTTCATTATTACTTACCTCAAATTTATTTTCCAGCCACATATATCTTAGAACTGTTAAAATGCTCCTCCTAAAAGACATATGTTTGCAACGTGCCAGGACAGATTTCCAGTCAGAGTACAAAGGACCACAGCAGTGGGTGATCACCACTTTCTCTAGAGTACACATGAAATCATATGCTATTATTAAGCTGTAGATTCTTTATCACAAGATACCATCCGTTAAGCCTTGTAGTCTTGGAATTCAGTTATTACTGACATATGATTTAAACGTGAAATTAAAATTTTGCTGATACTACTTACCATCTCAGTTTAAATGGTTTTAATGAAATCATTAAATGAATAGATTTATGAATAAAATAATGGATTGTAAGACCGCTAGTGATAATGTAATAGATCTTTTATCTAAAAAAAAAATCAAATAAAACCCCAAACAAAAGTACCAAGTCTTTGTAAATAAAATTTGACTTTTTTTCTGTAATTCTCCGAGTTGTAGATGATTTAGCTAACAGTTAGAATGGCTTGGAGGAGAAACTTTACCGATAATGATTTATTATCTAATGTTTTCCCATTTATTTTGTAGGTCTTCATGTGCGATTAAGCAAGACTGGAGCCATCTCAAGATTGCATGAGTTTGTTTCTCCTGTAAGATTTTTTTTTTTCTCCCCCCCCTCCCCTTTCTTGTGATACATACTCTGGGAAGGAAAAAGCCTAAAATTATATCCTCTAACTTTCATGACGTGCACAGGTTATTTTGAAGCTGTCAACGTGTCTTTGTTCATTAGAACTTACACTTCTAAAATGACTGACAGACTTATTCTTGCTGGATTTAGTTTCTTTTATTTATTTATTTTTTTTTTAAATTTTAGGAAGAATTTCAAGTGGAGCTGCTAGTAGAATATCCTTTGCGATGTCTTGTCTTGGTTGCTCAGGTTGCTGCAGAGATGTGGAGAAGGAATGGGCTCTCCCTGATAAGCCAGGTACTCCCTACAATATTCAGTAGTGAGTTGGTCCTAATGATATATGGAAGCGTTTCTCAGTAATGCTCTCAGTGGTGGTTTCATCAGGTGCAGAAAGAGGTCATGGGGGTCACTCCTACACTAAATCGAAGGGCTTCTAGGTGGGAATTTAGATGACTTGGTTCTATTTACAGCTTCATTAATGGCTTGCCTCCCCATATTAGACAAGTATTTTCATCTCTGTTATGACTGTTTCTGACTCTGTGAAATGGTATTGATGTTACTGACATCTACTGTGAACTACTTTCAGATGTGATAAAGAAATCACTGCATAAGTACTGTTAGCACTGTTCCTTATAACATAAAATGTTAGAAGACTCTCTTGATATGTGGTAATCATTAGATGCAAAAATTAAACTATTTTAATAATCTCATGCTAAACTTTTGAGTGCCATATAACTGGACGTAACAAACATTTTATAATACCTATGGGCGTTTTTTGTTGCAAGAGTAAAGGTAAAAGTAAGACTCTACCCTTAAGTACTTGTATTTTGCCTGCTTTGGCTTCACTTTTTTTTTTTTTTTTTTTTACTTTGATGGCAGAAATTTTCTGCATTTACCTTTCACAGGACCTTTTGTTGAAAGTAAATATTGGTAGCACCCTGTAGAGTTGTCTCTCTGAGAGCTGGGGTAGGAGAAGGAGGATGTTTTGACTTTAATCAGTAGAAACCATTAGAACTATTTTGTCTTGGAAGGGGGTATGACGAAGTAAGGCATAGTCTTTGAATAGGTGAGAAAACATTTTTCACTTCTATCAAAATACACGTTTGTTTTGAAAGAAACACAGGACTTTCCCTTACTCAATAAAGGTGCTCTACAGTTTAAAAAGGCCTCAGACATGAAGTGGTGCGCATTTGACAGCGCATTACTTGACGTTGCTTCTCTACTTAAATTTTGTTTTCCTATTTCTCAGGTATTCTATTATCAAGATGTTAAATGCAGAGAAGAGATGTATGATAAAGACATCATCATGCTTCAGGTATAATGTTCTGAATCATTGCTTGCTTGACTCATAAAACTTCCATGGAATTTCTTTTAATTTTAATGAAATCTGTATGATTTTTAAAATTTTTCTTGGTAAAAGAGTATTTTTCATAATTAACAAAGAACTGTAATAGTAAGTGATGTTCACATTAGGTTGGATTTTTTGATAGATAGGTGCATCTCTTATGGATCCAAATCAGTTCCTCCTGCTGATACTGCAGAGATATGAGCTTGCTGATGCTTTCAAAAAACTCAAGCCCACCAAAGATCAGGTAAGTAGCAAGTATTTCTGCTGGTTAATTTGTTTGCTCAGAGTTCACAGAACATTAACAGGAAAAACTAGCTACTGTTGATAACTGCATTTTTATTACCACTCTAAGAGTCTAGTCAATACAGGACCTGGTGGTTAGACAAATCACTTTTTGTCTGGAATTTGTAGAGACTTACTCAAAGTTAACAAACAGTTTTTGCCCTCTTTGACCTTTAATTCATAGGGCATCTACAAAAATCCATGTACGTGATTTTGCTATAAAATTTCTATGTCTCTTAAGCCATTTTATGTGTTCTTATTTTGGCTGGAAGTTTCTTGAATTGTTGTACTACTTCTCGAGGCTTGAACTTTCATCTAAGCCTCCATGTGGGATACATTTTTAGCTGTTGTTTCTTTTCCTGCATGTGAATCTTGCACTTCAATTGCAGAATAATATCTCCTCTACAAGCGCAGGTATTTTTTCCAGCTTGTGAGAATGGAGGTTTCTTCTTGCAGCCCAGTACATCTGAAGGCTGAGCTCAGTGTCACGTGACAGATTTTCCTGCCTCTTTGTTTTGTGGTTTTTTTGTTGTGGTTTTTTTTTTTTTTAAAAAACCTAATTTCTCTAATTCTTCTAGGATTTGATTAAACAATGTAACGTGTTAATAGAAGAGATGCTACAGATTCTCATTTATGTTGTGGGTGAGTTTCATTTCTCTCTACTGTTGTAGTAATGGATTATTACAGTTTGACAAAGCAGGCTTGATGACTTTCTTTAACATAGATGGTATGGAGAGAATACTGGAGAATGCCTGTTTTAAACAGGTGGTTCAGTAGCACAAGTATCTGTCAACTGGAAGCATAGGGGTTGCATAGTGAAAAAAGCTGTTAGATAACTTCATAATTGACTTACGGTAGAATATGAAGAGAAACTCCATCTCAGCACATTTTGTTAGGAAGCTAGGCTAAAAAACATTTTTTCTCTCAGACACTTGGCTATAGTTTTCTGGCAAATGCAAACTTACACTTTGAAATATCCCAGCAATAGCATGATCTTGGTGCTAAATTCAGAATTGCTTTGTAACTGTCATGTTTGCCATTCTTTTCCTTTTGATTCACTCTGGTAGGGGAAAGATATGTGCCTGGAGTGAGTGATGTGACAAAGGAAGATGTTACCATGAGAGAAATCATCCATCTATTATGTATTGAACCAATGGCTCACAGTGCAATTACCGAGTCCTTGCCCGAAAATGTGAGTCCTGTTTTATTTACTTTTTTTCCTTAATTTACGTTTTCTTGGTATATGTCTTTTTCTTGTTTAGCTTCCATATCTTTATATGGACCCTTTTATTTCTGGCATAAAGCTCAGGTGTTGGTTTCAGAATTACAAAATAGCATGGCAAAGGGGCTTACACACCTTCCTGATGTAAGGGTAAATGCATTGGATTCAAGTACAGTCTAATCTGAAAAGGCTTGTATGGGGATTCTGTTTTTTGATGAAGAGGTGGAATTTTTTTAGAATATTCAGCTGTACTCCTAGATTTAAAAAAAAAAAAGTGTTAAAATATTTTTCTCTTTAGGCCCTGTAGTACCATGCAGCTGGATTCCATTCTGCCCTGTGTACCATCAGTAAATTTGATCCCATAATTTTGATCACTTAAACCTGTGCAGATCCACTGGAAGTCAAGTATTGTACAGGTCTATTCGAAAGCACAGATTTCCCTGCCATTCTGTTTCAACTGTTGAAAATTCAAGCAAAAGATAGAGATGTGGAATGGATTTTATAGCCTGTGCAAGTTTTCAGGGCTGGCAACCAATGCAAACCACTTCACTTTTATTGTAAATTAAATAGCCTGAAATCAATAATGTGTGATCCACATTCACTGTTTTAAGATACAGTTTTCCCCTCTGTTTCCCCTCTGTTTTCCCCTCCACTGAAGTTGGGTTAAGGCACTGCTCTGTTTCTGGAGGTCAGCTCTGTTACAAATAAGATGTTACATGGATGAATGAAAGTATTTTCTGTCTTTGGCACTTCCAAAGTAGCTTGTCAATTATGAATATTTGCTTTCTGAAGCAGTGGGCAAGACACAGATTTAGATCAATTCCCTAAGTGATGAACTAATCTATGTCTATTTTTGTTATACCCAGCATAATACTGAAGATATTTAAATCATTATATATTTATCCCAAACTATTTTGTTTTACCAGGAGAACAATGAAACTGGCTTGGAGAATGTAATTGATAAAGTGGCTACATTTAAGTAAGTTCTTAATATTACTTTGTAAGTAGCCTGAACGTGAAATAAGATCTCTTGGATTATATGGGTTAAACAAGCTGCACAGCACAGTGTCTGTTCAGTTAATGTTTTGCTGTCTTGAAATATATATGCTTTCAAATATGCATAGGAAAGAAAAGCGTATGGAATACCCAAAGCTGCTGCTTCTCTCCTCTTCTGCAAATCCAGTTTGAGTTTAGTAATCTCAAATCGTAGTGGGAAAATCTTCAAATTTCATTTTATTTCAAAGATGTTTGGGAGCCTTAACAACTCGTTGTGCCTTGGACAGTTACCACCTAATCATTAGCTATTTAGTTGCAAACTTGCTGTAACTTTCAGATGGGAGTTAATTTTTTTTTTTTTGGACATAGATATATATGCAAATATAGAACAATCAATTGCAGCAGTTGAGAAATACTAGTTCAAATGTCTGCTGTTTTTGTCGCAAAAATAACCTGTAATTTTGATTATTTCAGTTTACCTTATTTTAAGTTTCATGTGGTTCACTTGTTTGTTTCATCAAGGGCAACTATAGAGGTAACTAGGAATTTTGCTTTGGCAATTATATGGAATGTTCAAAAAATCTCACTGGCTGGAAAGTGGCTCTTTGTATTACTTGTTTTGTACCTTGGTTAAAGTAATGAATTACATACAATAATAGCAAATGTCTGAAATTCTAAGCCATAAAGTTAAAAAACATTTACCTGTTAGAGGCTATATGGTGTGCTGTGGATGGTATAGACTAGAAATATTTTGTTGCTGGGTAGGATTTACAGTAGTAAGCAGTCTTGAAAATGAAAGACTGATAACTGTACTCACTCTGTGCTCTTCATAAGTTAATGAAACAACCATCACTGTTCCCTTCTTGTTAGCATTTCCTTAGAAAATAAATGGTGTTACTGGTTTGTTTACATTGAAAGATGTGCCGAACATACATAATTAATCTGCATGTCATGAAATATCTCTCTGTAAGGAAACCGGGTGTATCTGGCCATGGAGTTTATGAACTGAAAGATGAATGCTTGAAGGAGTTCAATATGTTCTTTTATCACTATACTAAGACCCAGCACAGCAAGGTAAGCAGTGTAAGATTCACTCTCAAAGGTTAGAAAATAGTACGTACTTAACAATGTCTAGAGAATTTTGCTGAATTGAAGAAACTGATGGAATCTAAAACTGATTCTGTAAAGAGTATATGTAGCGAACTTCAAAACTAAGCTTCTGATGAAGTTAAGACCGTTAATACGAATTGACGTGGTATGGTTTGCATTAGTATTTTCCCTATGATAACTTCTGTATTAACTCTGTTAACTGTTATGCTAAGAATAAAATATGGTAAGAATTATCTTTGAAGTGGAGAACCCCAAACTTTGCTTTTAAAACTTATTGAGGAAGTAAATATGTCCAATTATTTACCTCTACTACAAATTGAAATGCAAAATGCAATATTGTTAAACGTATTTCAGACAAGATCCTAGTTAAGTGACCAACTACTGACTATGTATCTTGCCACATTTCTAGTTTAACATTTCTCATTGTTTCATTGCGTACTTCTGTAGAAATGCTGACATAACAACACTACTTTTTCTGTAGGCTGAACATACACAAAAGAAAAGGAGGAAACAAGAAAACAGAGATGAAGGTAAAAACTGGAAACTGATAGCTCAATAAATGTGGTAATTTGGTAGTGTATGTAGTTGTGCATATAAAATGAGCTTTGGGAGATATCTTGTGACTTAATTGTGGTTAATTGAGTTCGTATTAAATTTGTTGTGATTTGTAGTAATTGTAATTAATTAGAACCTGGCATTTCTTTTCTCTTTTTCTTTTTTTTTTAACACAAAGATAGGAATTTTTAGTTTAATTTCCGTGTAGACAAATAAACATGGCATAGCACCCACTGACAGAATGAACACCTTAGTTCTTCCACCATAAAAACTCTAGGAGGCAAAAGTTTATTTTTGTGAGTAGTTTCTCTAGCACAATGTTGAGACATAATAGTGCCACGTAGAGAAGGCTGCTGCAGGAACTAGTGCTCATATCCATTCTTTAAGTATGAGACTTGAGGCTTAAGTTTTATAAATCAAAGTTTTCTTTTTTAGAAGCTGCAAATACATATAATGATAAAGCCCCATGTTTCTATTGTAGCACAAATGTGATTCCCCTTTTGATTTTACTTTCGCCCATTCAAGTCACAAGTGTTAATTGACTTGATTTGAGGAAGACTTTGTAAGCTGAACTAACTACGTACAATGAACAATTTAAAAATCAGCTATCACCTGCTTTTGTGAGTTGCAACAGATAATTATTTTCATCTTCCCAGATTGCTCTTCCAGTTGAATACCTTAATCTTTACTTCATACTCTAAAGCCTATTTTGATTTTTATGTGGGGCACTACAGCATTTCATACTTGGTTACATACATGGTTAAAATTCATTTTTATTTTCATTGTACTTTCTTAGGATTCCTTTCAGTTGAAAAACTGTGGAACTGAAAAAGAATAAATTGGCATTGTCATTTAGGAGGGACACAGTTAAATCAGAAATCACATTCTCTTTGAAAAAAATGAATTTCCTTTAGTTGGAAGTAACTTGGAAGATTATGGCAGCTGAAAAATAATGAGAAAAAAACCCAAATCTTTCGATTACTTTTGGTTTCTTCTTCTTCCACTGCTTATTTTATGCAGGTGACAGATTTTTCAATAGTACCTTCTTCATTTTTTTATTTCCCCTGTTCACTTTAGCAACTTAATGTTAGCAGGGATGTTTATTTTGTAGAACTTCTTAGAAATGCAAATATTTAGATGTAATTGTCAAAAACTCAATTCATATAATCAGACAATACAGTTCCAAAATACAGAGATAACTGTTTACGTCAATGGGTATTCCACTGAGGCTACCCATTTTGTTGCAAATACTTTGTGCATATGCTTTTACGTGGCTATGTGGTCTTTCTCAGTAAATGTTTATAATTCATTCCGTCTAAATTGCCAAAAGATTGACAGTTTCAAAGACACTGCATTTATAGAAGTAGAAATTATCAGAATTACAGAATTATCAGAAATGACCAGAATGTCCCAGCAGCAGGAAAAATTTAGAACTCTGGCCATATTAGGTGTGGGGGACACACATTAGGTGTGGGACACCATGCTCTGGAAGATCCACTGCTCACTCTTGTTTAACTACTTGAAAACTTTACATCTGATGCAAAGGACAAACACTATATGTTTATTAGTGATACAGAAGTGATCAGACTGTCCAAAATATTTGCACTTAGAGATGCAACTAAGTACTTGTGATTGATTGTTTATCTTAGTTTACCTTGTTTTATATAAGAACTTATTAAAAGTACTTGGTTTTGCTAAAGATAAAAGTTGACAAATGAACAATTGTGTTGGAGAGTATTTTTATTAATTTAAAACTCTAGTTGTTCTTTCACTGGAATGAGTATGTTTGTGCTCTCTCCTTTTTGCCTGCCATCTTTGTTGAGAGATGCCAGTTTGTTAATATATTTGCACATCATCGTTTTCTAGCATTGCTACCACCTCCTCCTCCAGACTTCAGTCCTGCTTTCAACAATGTGGTGAGGATTCTGAACTGTGATGTTATGATGCACATACTGCGGACCATTCTTCAGAGAGCAGTAGAGCTGGAAACCCACTTGTGGACTGAAGCTATGATCCAAATGGTATGGTTAGCTTTGGTTTTCTTCCTATGGGCGTGCTTGTGTTGACCATGTTAACTGCTTATGATAAAATCAAAATGTATAAAGATAAACTTTGATTTTTAATAGTAAGAATTTACTTTTAGTCCCCAAACCTGTTCTTATAAACCTTACCAGCAAGGAAAATATTTCTAATTATTTATCTCCCCTGTAAAATAGAAATGTGAAAATTTAATATTAAATTGGGAATATTCTTCAGTCTACTATTTTTGCTTTCTCCCCTGTGTTGCCTCATCACTGAAGCTGTTTCAGTATGTATGCTCCTTACTTCATCTTTTACTTAAAACTTCACGTGCGAATAAGTAACCCTTTGATCATTTTGGAGAAATTGGAGTTGCTTTATCTTGTAAGCTGCAAAGTCTCCAAAGATATAAATGTCTCAGTCATGAAATAATATAGTTTTTTAAAGTATTTAAAACATTTAATTTTACCATAGTGACTTGATGCTTTTAAAAAAAGGAATTACTGACATTGATGAAGTATTTTATTTTTTCAAAATATTTATAGAATTAGGACCTGAACTTACAAACTGGTTGAATTAATCAGTTTTCTTAATTAGTGAGTGCATAGATTATTTAATTGCCTTGCCTTACCTTACCTGCTAATCTTTGGATTATGGAATTAACAAAATATTGATAGATCTGTATCAGCAAGATGACAAGATTCATATGTTACCAATGTAAAGTGTATGCAAGTTTATTAATTTTAGTGCAAGTTATATGCAGGAAAATTATATTGTGTATGTTGTTTAGCTTTCCATGTATGATCTCTGCACTTTTTCTCATTTTTGTGTTTTATCATAGGTGTAATCAGCATATAGTACAGAACTATCTTAAACGTTCTTATTTTATATGCCAGTCTTCCAGACCTCTAACAGTGAAGGAGATTTACTATTCCTTCCTACTATTCTAACAGGGAAGGAGATTTACTATTTTTCTTTTTTTGTAGGTACTTCATCTTCTTTCTCTGGGGTTACTAGAAGAGAAGCAGCAGTTACAGAAGTCCCCAGAAGAAGAAGTAACCTTTGATTTTTATCACAAAGCAACACGTATGTTTCATTTTCTTTAAAAGGGCAGAGTAAATTAGGCTAACTTGATTTTGTAAGGACACAAACTAAAAAAGTATTCAGCGATTTGTCAGAAAGGATGTACTTTTTGCTATAGAATTAAAACCTGCTAAAGTTGTGGGGGCTTTTTTTGGTTGGGGGTTTAGTTTTTGGTTTGGGTTGGTTTTGGTTTTAAATAATCTAGAAATCAGGTTTGGCCCAGCTTCCTTTGTTCCTAATTGCCAGATATCTGAAAGAGGAGATGTACTTCTCTTCCTGGGAAAGAAATGGAAACGTAATAGTAGTGTTAGATAACTGAAAAGGGTTCTTCCTTCGCAAGAAAATTATTGACGTGGAAACTAAGAACTTAAAAATTAGAGTGGATTTAAGTGAACTGTCTCAATCTTTTGTATTCCTGAGCTGTCCAATTGTTCGTTTACATCCAAGTTAATAAGTCGTTTACTATGGTAGTGATAACAGAAGCAAAACTTAGTGGCAGTGAAGTGTGCTTTTTTTTTTTCTTTCCTTTTCCAAATCCTGACAGAGAACTTCCTAATCTTACATTCAAGACTCGTGAGTGGGAGTTGGAATCTACATTTTTTTAAGTAATCTTCCACCTTATCTAGAGTTTCTCCTTCTCTGTGTAAGAATAAATGAATAAAAAAATGCATTATCAAACTAAACATGATTGTCACTTGAGAGATGAAACGGAGATAAGAATTATGAACTAAAATCATAGAATCATAGAATTGTTTAGGTTGAAAAAGACCTTTAAGATCGAGTCTGACTGTTAACCTAATACTGCCAAGTCCAGCGTTAAACCATTCCCCTAAGCACCACATCTACAGGTCTTTGAAATACCTCCTACATAAATAAATAAACACATAAAGCTGCTGAACTGCCCTTAGATAGTTTTTCAAAAATCTTGTCTAAACAGGTGTCACTGAGTTTGAAAAACACTGCCATTTCATTTTCTCTTTTTATTTTTTTATTATTGTTGAGCAAGAAGTATTATCATTACGCCAAACATATTTCTGTTTAAGAAGCTTCACGTCAGCTGTAGTAATACACTAAAAATAATTACGATTGAGACGTTAAAGAATTTCTTTGCCAGCTTTACTTTTGCATAGCCAGAAAAACCAAAGCCCCATTTATACATAAGGGATGCAAAAATAATCAGTATTTTTATAAAAAAAACTCTTACTGAAAAGTGATTTAAAAACATACAAAAAAACCCTTTTGTAGTGTATTTTTCTCACTTATGAAAATGTGCAAATTCATTTCAAATGGAAAGCGCTGCAAAAGAAATATAATTGAAGAGAATGCTCTCCATTTTAAAGCATCCTGTTGTTTAGAGAACGGCCTAAAAAGTTATGAGCTGTTACCAAGGTGGGAGGAAGCAAATAATTGCTGTAATTATAATAGTTTTTGTGATAGAAATAAACACTGAGCTGTTAGCAAACTTGGGTAATCTATAAGAACTTCACTGCTTCTGCTTGAAGCGAAAGGCAATTCTGATTTTCTGTTCTGCTTTTGGAAGTAGCAAAAACTATTGATCTACAAGGGGAAAAGATTATGTCACACTTAACTGGAATAAACAGATGAAATTAAACAAAAATGTAGCTACAAAGGTTGTGTATATGTATGTGTGTTATATAATTAGCAATATTTTAAAGCATGTCCATGGTTGTAAATACATTAAAATGTTGGGTTTTTTCCCTGAAGATCCATGCTTTTCTATTTTATTTTATTTTTTCTCCTTTGTAAAGGAATGGGAAGCTCGGCCTTGAATGCTGTGAATGTGTTAATGCTTCTGGAAAAATTAAAGAGAGTTCCTCAGTTAGAGGCACAGAAAGACACAGTCAGTTGGATACTGCAGGTACACAAGGAGATAAGTATGACCTGATTTTAATAACTTAGCGTTTATGAAAGATGTTAAGATTCCTACCTATAACCCAGTGTTTACAGCTGCAATGGTTTCTTGAGAAGGTTAATCTGTTGGAACATTTTTCCCTCCAGAGGAGATGTGGTTTCTTGAATCCTCCTTGCTGCTCTTACGCAGTAAGAGATGGGAAAGCCTTCTAGAGCTGTGACACCTCCTCTAATGTAGGAGGCTGCTGCTTCTGCTTAGTAGGAGTAGCTCTTGTCCTGTTCCATCTTGGCCTTCTTGTTTCAGATGGCTTGTAGTTTTAGGTGGCAAATGTAGAAGGCAGTGCTCTTGGAAAAGAGCATAAGAATCCATAGCAGGGTTCTAAAACTATCCTCAGCTACTAAAATTCAACTATCCTGGTACATTAGGGAGGCAGGTTTGAAAGATTTTTTTTCTTTTTTGAGAAGTTACACTTCTAAAATTTGAAGGGAAAAAGTAAAAATGTACTTTAAAAACTGTATTTAACTTTTTAATGATATGTATAGTAAATGTAGAATATTTAATATTATCAAAACTTCAAGATACTTATTAAAGTAAAGATGGCTGGAGAAAGTAGTGAATAAAAATTGAAGGCTCAGTTTCAACAAATTAGGCATATGCTGGAAGCCTTTCTGTTCCGGATGTGTAAGTTTTTCCATGATTTTAGTGACTATTTCCATGGGATAACCCACATCTCACCTACTTGAAATAAGCTAGCAGTCTCTGTCCTTTCTTCTGATGTACAGATGCTTCAGCTGCTTAGAGGTATTAGCGTGAGAAGGCTGAGCAGTGCTCGTCAGGTTTAGGATACAGAGGCAGCAGTGCTACCCCGAGTGCATGTATGGTCTCAGTTAAATACTTTTGTTATTTACAAGTACAGCAGTTGGGTTCATCCATTTGAAAATCTGAAAATAATGTGAAACTAAATATCAAAAGCTTTAGTCCTGTCTGTATTGTCGTAAGAGCCAAGTTGCATTTTATTTTTAACACTTATGTCTCCATTCCTAGATGTTTGACACAGTGAAAAGATTGAGAGAAAAATCTAGTTTGACAACAGTAGCAGCTACATCAGGCTCAGAAGCTACAAAAGGTGATGAGGTAATAATAATGTTCAATGAAAGCCTTGTGTTTAATGTTTTGAATGGCTGTTTTCAAAAAGGTTACCTAGAATGATAATTTTTAAAATGTTAATTTCTGATATATTGCCTACAAATAGGATTTAGGTGCCAAGATTAATATTTTTAATAAATTAAATTTATGCTAAGCATGTTTGATGGAATTATCAGCAGCTAATTTAGTTTTGGTTGTACTGCCAAGTTAAGTGAAACAACTGAGGGGGTGAAGAAGTAATTTGTGGTTATTTCTGTTTCTTATCTTTATGATTTGATCACCTTTTCTATTATGTTGTTGTTGTGCAATAATTAGAAATACAAATCCACTTAAAATGATGTCTTGTAATTTACGTGACCTACCAAGAGGTTAATCTGCTTTGCCTTGATTGTATAAAGGCATCAGGTTTAGGTGATTATTCTGTCTGTTTATCAGACTCTACACTTCCCTCAAAATAACTTTTGAATCTAATGGTCAAATGACCTAGTGAAATGAAGATTTTAAAGATTACTGGAGTCCCATGAGTGTTTGGTTGTTTTGGGGTTTTTTTGTTTGTTTGTTTGGTTTGGTTTTTTGTTTTTTTTAACTGGCAGCTGAATATAAGAGTCCAACTACCCTTAGATAGTGCGCAAAGACAGGCCAGTTTGCTCTTACACATTCTGTTGGCAACAGCGTGCTGTGCTGCCAGACAGTCTCTTGGCTTGTCACTGCATGTGTAGCTCTGAATTTACCACAGCATATGCTGTGGTTCTTTTTTGAGAAAAGTGTCATATGGTATCTGGGAAGGTAGGGGAACAAAATGCCGAAGTCAGTCAGAAGTGAGACTTACAGTTCCGCTACTTTTGGAGCAATTTGTTGTTTCATTTCCTCAAAAAGTAATGGTATTGTGAATGGAAACAATGTGTATAATGTTGAATTTGTGCCTTAAGTAATTGAATAAAAGGAATTTTGCTTATGGGGGAATAACAAAATTCTGGAGGAGGCTTGTGATCAGCTCACAAAAGTTTCTTAGGAACAGACAAGCACTTAATTAAAATGGATCAGGTGATGATCCTGTCTTCGGGCAAGAGATTGTACTAGTGACCTTTTGTGGACCCCTCAAATCTCTTTGTTCTGACTAGGTTAATTTAAGATTTCAGCTTTACATTTTTTGGATAGCAGTTAACTTTTTTTTTTTTAATCATGAAAGTGTTGTCAATTAAGGAATTTGATGTCAGTGGTTAGAATGCATATAGTTGGGGAAAGATTCTTCTCATTTTTTGATGTTCTCTGTTGCCTGTGATTTCTTTATTCTCTTTTCTTGTAAGACACAGAGCACTCAGGATCAAGAGAAGGCTGAGCGGAAGAGGAAGGCAGAAGCAGCTAAGTTGCACCGTCAGAAGATAATGGCCCAGATGTCTGCACTGCAGAGGAATTTCATTGAAACCCATAAGCTCCTGTACGAAAACACCCTGGAGGCACAGGGGAAAGAAGACACTATTATGGAGGAAGAAAGGTAAGAAAAAGCAGACATCCAGAATTCTAGTGGGAAAAGATGATTACTGGCTACATAGGTTCAGTATCCTACGTAAACATTTTGAGAGTATGTTCAAGGGACAGATTGTGTCATCTCAGTCAGCAAACTTGTGTCTCTACTTACTTTTAAGTCGTCTTCTGTTACAGAATTGTATGTCAAGTGCCGTGTGTATGCTAATGTAAGAACATTGGACTCACTTTGTAGAGCAGCACAAGATAAACTATAAGAAAACTAATTATTTCTTCAAATGGTGGATACTTATATTTCTTAACATTTGAATAAATGTCATTAGAAAGCTGCTGGGTTGACAACACTCATTTTGGATGTGACTGTCTACAATGAAAATTTAAGTATTTAATTTGAAAAGTATCTGAAAGGCAATATGCCTTAAGTTTAAGTTGTGATGAAGAAAATATGCTTCTTGTAGCTCAAGTTGCTGATATTTCTCTTCATTACTTTTAAAAATCTAATTTCATACTGAAGATGTTTGGTTTATATTGGTTATAATTTTGTTGATATGGATTCTTCCTGTTCTAGAGATGCTTCAACAATATAGTATATCTAATTACAACTCACAATTTTGGTCTAATTGGGGCTGCGCAAAACTAATCAGGAAAATAGAGATATCTGATGAAAAAAAAAGCACAGATCACTTCTGTGTGTTTTGCTCTTTAATAAATGGTGTTCTATAAATCATTGTTGAACTCTGGAATAAGGAATATTTAAAAAAATATAAGGAAGCTTATTGTATCACAAGCCTTGAATTAAGGTAATGCATTCATTTTCAACATGTTTTCTTCAAGAATGGGAAACAATTTTAATATGTCTGTACGTTTAAAATATATTTAATCCAATCTACATTGAATACAGCTTCCTGAATTTCCTTCTGTATGAATCCATTTCACTGTGTTATTCTATGTTAGAGAATTTCTTTTCCTATTTTTTCTATTTTTAAAGAGTTCTGCATTTTAGTGATGATTGGTCATCACTGAAATACCTCATTGTTTGGTCATCATTTGGTTTTGTAAAGCACTTTGGTATAAAACCGGAAATGTTAGCAATATATGACCTTTTTAGATGCCTGGAAGAATAAGTTTGTTTAGAAAAAGCCATCTGATTGTTTTATATCTGTGTCACTTTTGGTCTTACAGCATGTCTTCAGCAATTGATTACTCCAAAATTGCTTTGGGTCCCAAACGAGGTCCGTCTGTTGCTGAGAAAGAAGTTCTGACCTGTATTCTTTGTCAGGAGGAGCAGGAAGTAAAGTTGGAAAGTGCTGCCATGGTATTATCTGTCTGTGTCCAGAAATCAACTGCTTTAACTCAAAATAGGAGCAGAATTCTTGAACTCTCAGGGGGTATGCGATTTTTCTTCTTTTAGACTACAAGCAGTTCTGTACCTAGAGCTTTGAACCTAATTAAAAACTCTGTATTCAATCAGATTGCTAAATGGCTTACCCTACTTGATAAAAAGAAAGTGAAAATTTTAAAATGGTTTTAAAATCCTGCTTTAAAACTGAAAAATAAGAAGTCTTGAAGATTTTGATTTGTCCTTGGGAAATCAGAAAAATGTTAATGTCGCAAGAAGATTTTATAAAACTTAAAGATTTGATAGAATTGGTCACTCTGGAAAAAAACCCATGAATGTTAACAGTTCCTGTTTATTCAAGTACAGCAGCAAACCTTCCCAGTATGGAGGAAATACATGGACATTATCAAAGGCCAATATGGCAGCCTCAGGAGGATTTGGTTTTGGGGTTTTTTTGTTTGATTTTTTTTTTTCCTTATGTCCAGGAACTAATAAAAACAGCAACATAAAAAATGTAAAAGTATGAGGGTCACATGATATCATCTGATAAATTAAAAAAAGTTACTGTTGATTAAACATGAGAGAGATTTTGGTCAGTTACTTAAGGGAAAGAAAGAAAAGTAGAAGGAAAGGGGAAAACTTAAGTACTCACTGACTTTTTTGCTCTCTTTTTGAAAAAGAAAAATAATAATAACTCAAGATCAGATGGATGCTTGGTGGCTGTTACTTCTAAGAAGAGAGAAATGCAGTCTAGAGTAGGATAAGAAGAGTTGAAACAGTATCTAGATAACTTCAGTGTATTCACCTTGGCAATTATTAAATTAATATTGAAAGTACTAGTAGAACCATTGTCTTCAGTATGGTCTTTAATTATTTTTTAAAATGCATAGGAAATTGTTGCAATCTCAGAAGGCTAAGAAGGGCAAACAAGTATTTGTCTTAAAAACAAAACAAAACCCAACCAAACAACAACAAAAAAACCAACAAAAAACCCCACCGAAAAAAACAGAAGTGAAATGAGAAAGTACTAAAAATTTGAGTATTCCATCCATCCTGGATGCCCCAGAAGTAGGTTGGATGATAGTAATTGTGATCAGTTTATAAGACAACGTACAAAATAAAGACAGACATTAGAGCAGTAAGAAATGTCAAAAATGGATTTGTCAAGAAAGAATCTTAGTAAGCCATCCTAATTTTTTGACCAGGATAACTGGTTTTGTGGGTAAGAAGGAGGTAAGGTAATTTATTCTCATGTTTATTAGGATTGTTTGCTCTGTCCTGCTTGATACACAGCCCAGGCAAATGTTGTTTAGGTGAAATCACCCCAAGGTGGATATACATCTCATCATAAAACTACTAGTTTGATTCAAGCACGCTACAGTATTAAATAATAATTAAAGGTTAAATATTAAAAGTTTGTTGCCTTTCCATGGCAAGGATGTTGCAACTTGTAGTTTAAATTCCTGCTTATTTTCAATTTTTATGGGTATTGTTGATTCGCGGTCAGGTCATAAAGCAAAATAAACCCTATGTCCTAGTTTTTTAATGACACTACTGTCTAGCAAATAGCTTTAAATTCTGTGTTTGTGCAGTTCATTATTCCTGCTTTAGTGTAGAAGTACGCATGCTGTTGAGTGTTATCAAATAGAATCCTAAAGCAAAGGGGAGTTCAGCACTGTTCCTTGTTTCTCCAGGGTACAACCCTATTCTCTATCGTACTTGCAAACCTTTACCAAGTTGTTCCACTTAATAAGATGTTTTGTGTTTCCTCCTCTGGGTCATGAACAAATACTGAATAGTCCTAGACCCAGGACAGACTTCTACAGAATCCTGTTTGATCCATTTTTCTTCTTAACTACTGATAACGGCAATTTTGGGCCAGCTGTATGGAATTTTTATCTAGGCTGGGTACTAATTGCGATCATGTGTTTTGCTCTCTTCTGTGGTAATCTGAAGTACAAATTAAGTCCTGTGCTCTTGTAGTCAGATACACTGGCAAGCTTTCTGCGGTGACATGTCGGGCTATTGAAATAATTGAAAAAAGAAGGGAATGATGCTCCTTTTCCTAAAGCCACTTCTGGACATTATATATAGCACTTACTCTCTACTGCATGGTCCTCTGCAGCAGGCCTGTGAGTAGGCCTATGAGTCTACGTAAGAGCTACTTTTCTTTCAAGATCTAAATAAGTAGAAAAATGGTTATTTCCACAGCAGAAGTGCAGGTAGTGGCAGATTAGTGTTATACCAAGGTTCGCTTTCTTATTTCAGTGCCCAGTTGATTTAGAGCAGCTTCAGCTGAATTATATTTTCAGTGCAATTTGGGTGCTAGGTTTGTTGTTTGTTGGTTGCTTTTTTTTTTTTCTCTCTTCTTTTTCATTTTGTCAAATTCAGGTGTGTCTGTTCAAAATCATAAACAGTCCACCAGCTGAAGTTTGGAGGACTGCTGTTGATCAGTTGAGTACTATTTAGGTATCTCTAAGGGGGAGTGGAGTCTCACTGTGTGTCTCATGTGCAGCACAAAGACACCATTACGTAGCGTGTTTGCTGTTAGCAGTTATGCAAGATTAGTAAGAGATAGACTTGACTTTGTTATTCAGCGGTGCTGTTCATGTCAGTGGTTTGCAAATACATGGGTGAGTTGAATGCCTAATATTTCTTGTCCTTAGTAGTTTCATTTTTTTTCATTTAAAAATACAATAACAAACACATTAAAAACTTCAGGGGTAGTGAATCCAGCGGCAGAGCTATGCCAGCACTGAAGAATCCTTTTCTTTTTTTTTTCTTTTTTTTTTTTAACTAATTTACTATTGCTTTTGGATTTTGTCTTTTTCTTCACAATTAGTCGAAAACCTTCAGTAGTTTAAGCGGGCTCTGTCTTGTGATTGTTTTGCTGGAGTACTGGTCTGGAAAAGCCAGCCAAGTGGGATTGTTAATGTGACTCTGGGAACTGTGGGGAAAATGAAATCCGAAGGCTTGGGTTCTGTGTATACTGTTGTTCATTCCTGTCCATACTGATGGGAAGCTATGTTATTGTTCCTCCAGTAATTTCTTTCTGCTGTGTCTTTCTAGATACGCTAGATCCTCTCTTCATGCACCCGGACTTGCCTTGTGGGACCCACACAGGAAGCTGTGGGCATGTAATGCATGCAGCCTGCTGGCAGAAGTAAGGATGTGTCTTTGCAGCCTTTTAATTATTTTTTTCTGTTAATCTATTTTCCAAAACATTTAAGTGCACACTGAAAACACAGTACAGTAAGTGGATATTTAATTAAGGAGTCAAAACTGTTTGTACTCATTTAAAAACGAAATATCGCCCAAGAGAAGTTTTGGCCTGATGAAGAAAATCATTAGAAGTTTTTAGTGCCTTCTATAACCCAAAGAAGAATCCCTTAAGGAGTTACTAATTCATGAAATGAAAACCAATGGGAATAAAATTGGTCAAGAATAAGAAACCGTATCTAGTGGGTTTATTTTTAGGAAGCCAATGAGAAACAGTAGGAATCTTCCAGGTGAGCGTTCCATAGCAACAGTGCTTTGACTCCAGGTACTGACCTGGTGACAGACTTTCAAAGGATGAAGCCGACTTGTTCCAGTGAGTCTTTAGATGAGAGTCTGGCATTTAGAATAGAATATGAATTGTTAAATCTACCAATACTTCTTCTTCACACCTCCCCTGTTGGTGAACAAACTTTTAATAAAAAGGAAGAATTGGTACAGTGCTTAAAAACTTTGCTAGATTTCTATTGTTTGGGGGGGCCCATGATTTAGACCAAGTGTGTAGGATTAGAGTGCAACCTGAAATATTAAAAGACCGAGTTACTTAGCCCGCAGAATATAGTCATCCTGGTTGCATTGACATTTGTAGGATTACAGAGAGCAAAGCTAATGCTCTCTGCGTTTGACTTCACATGGGTCTGGCAGTTCTAAATAAAATAAATAGTGTGAAATAATAATAGAAATAATCCCACTGAAGTATTATCGACAGATAAAGAGAGTTGGGTCATGCAATTGCAACCTACTTTGTGTTAGTGTATGATACAAACAACAAACCTTAAGAGATTGTTTATACTTGTGCCATTTTACTTTAAAAAATCTGACTAAACTTCTAGTGCTTGTCACTTACTTTTCTATGTGTGTGTGTATATATTTTTTTATTTTTTTTACAATAAAACATTGGTACAGAGTAAATAGGTGCACACACTCAAAATGATATGGAAGTATGTTCCTTGAGTATAATACATCTGCTCTTGGCAGATCCATCTACATCTGCGTAGATCTAAGTAGTGCAACATTGGAGCTCAGTTCCCTTGCACTTTTTAAGGAAAGATGACTTGCTCTATGGGTAAATGGGATTAAAAAGGACAACAGGCTCTTCTCATACGGGATGGCACAGAAGGTTTGAGTATAGTCTTTTATTTATTACATAACAGACATTCTAACTTACTAATATTCCTCCAAGCGCTGCCTGCCACACCTTTCTAGAGCATTTGTGCAGCCTAAAAATTCTGCAAAGTACTCTCTAAAGAGTGTGAGTTCAGATGAATGGAATATCCGTGTAGTTGCCATGTATGAGGAAGAAGAGTTGATTGCAAAAACATAGTTGTTTGAATGTGGGAAAATAAATGTATGTTTTTGTTGATGGTAACAGAATACTTTCCTGAATATTCTGTAATCATTAGAACTTCTGCAGACGCCCCCGCATGCACACTTTCTCTTATTACAGAAATGGGATTTTGTTTTTTCCCTTAAGATGTATGATTTAAAGCAAAAAAATTTAAAAATCTTGTTATTACCATATTGGGGAAGTTAGATAATTTCATGTCAGTCTTGAAGATCCTACATACCCAGTCTGAACATTAGTACTGAATTTAGTTGCTTGTATCCAGGCAAGAAGATATGAACGTTGGATCTTTTTGTTCCTAATAATACCACCGACACGTTAATGAAATTTGAAGACTTCCTGCATCCATTGAGGGGGCAAAATTACAATGAAACCTATAAAAAGATGATAGTTAGTTCTTCGTTTCCTTTTGAGTAGAAAACAGCTCGTGTGATATTGTAATATAAATTATCCTTTCTTCCTGTTAAAATAAGGCTATAGTTTCATTGTCTAATCATGAGGCTCAGTCATTGCCATGAATAGCTGCTTATTAATTGGTGAAATATTACCATTAGTTTTTCCTAAAATGAAATAAAAATATATACAGTTCTTTTTTCAAACTTTCTGTAATGAGTTGCATATGAGAGGTACTAGATACAATGTTTCATTGTTTTGAAGAAGTTGTGAGAGAAGAGTAGAAAATTTAAGAATTGCTTGTCTGTAAAAATGTTAAGAAAACTTAAAAGGCTCTTCAAAGCAAGAAAGAGTTGCTGTCACTTTTGCATGAGTGGAATACCATGCATTTTTGCATGAGTTCATGTGTGTGTGCAAAGGTTTTACTTTATCTTCATGTCCAAGCATGTGAAAGAGTTATAAATCAAAGGAAAATATTTGTTTGTTGGCTTGGATAGGTACTTGCTAGATAATAACAATTTTAATTACTTGAACATTTGTTTTCATGTCACATTTGCACCATTCCACTTTCTAGTAATTTCCTTTTCCATGTTGCAGGTACTTTGAAGCCATGCAGCTGAACTTTCGACAACGTCTGCATGTTGAACAGATATTTGACTTGGAGAATGGAGAGTATCTTTGTCCACTCTGCAAATCTCTGTGCAATACTGTGATTCCTATCATTCCATTGCAGGCTCAAAAAATAAACAGGTGAGTTACCAGACTGCATAACCTTTAATTAAAAAATAAAAATAAAAATTACTTTGGGGCAGGCTGACTCTTCAAATTCTTGGAAGGAAAACTTGGGCTGACCTTTCTAATCTGTATAAAAGACTGCATATTTCCTTATTGACTACTCAGCAAATATACTGCTTTTGGCAGTCAAAAGTTTTTTTGTTTTTTTGTTTGTTTGTTTTAAAAAAAAAAGCATGTTTGGATTACTTATCTTTCGGAGCTGATATCAAATGAGCAAGAACCTAGTTCTAGTATTAAGCCTAATACTTAATTCTGTACTGTTTGCTCAAAACTTACGAAGCCAGCAAAACTGTGCAAATACTGAGTTCATGCGTTTTGATGTGAATGCGTCCTGTGTTTTTAAAGGTAAGGTGATCCTTTGAGTGTTAAAGTAAAACCTGCTTTCTGTTGCTATTTTCAGTGAGGATGCAGAGGCCGTAGCTCAAATTCTCTCCCTGGCTAGGTGGCTGGAGATTATCACAGCCAGGATATCGGGCTACAGTCTGAAAAATGCTAAAGGTTTGTTATCTTAATTTTGAAGCTATTCTGAGGGATATCTAATATGCCAGTACATGTTTTAACTAATACCAACAGAAAACTTCTTTCCATCTTCCCTGTAGAAGAAAATGATGTAAACTTGGAGGCGATAGCCACCAACTAACACTCAAGAGTTAATGAAACTATTGACTGTGATGCGGTAAAAAAAAGAAAAATTAAGTTTAAAGGGCCAAAATAAAAACATGTATGAGTGTTTAGAAAACAGAAGGTACAGAGAATCCACATATTCCTTGCGCTCTTACAATGCAGGAAAGCTCTTTTTCCTCACCAGCAAAGCACCACTTTTAATCCCTATATTTCTGGGAATAGAAGAAAGTGTTACTTACTGAGGAGGGTTAGAAGACAGTTTGGCTGCTGAGGTCTGTTTACAATTATTTTCAAACAAGTTTAAAATAAAAAGTTGTCTCGCTTCTGTTAGACTGCTGTAAAAACCGTAACAACTTCTTTGGTTTTTAATGTGAATATAAATTTCTTTTTTTTGAAGGAGAGAAACAAAATCTTCCAGCTTTCGCCAACAAGGGCCCAGGGAACTCTGCTTTGGAATTCCATTCCATTCTTAGTTTTGGAGTTCAGTCCTCGTAAGTGTTACTGGAAGTGCTCTCTGCATTATGTTAATTATCCTTAAAATAACCTAAGTATACTTCAGGATTTGTATAGAAGGAAAGGTATATGATTTGTTTGATTTGAATATGGGCCTACTTATACTTTTCCTTAAGTATTCACTGAATATTGGACCTATACAGAGCTAGATGGACCTCTAGGTTAAATCCAGTCTGGTAGTTCTTATGTTCTTGGTACAAAGCTAGGAGTCTCTGGAATCTTCTAATCCACAATTCAGTGATTTGGGTCACTTCCTGTGCCTCTAGGCAAGTTATTTTATCTGTCTGCCTTAATTTTCCTGCTATATGTCTATTTCAGGAAGAGATTTCACTTGGTTCTGGATGCAGTAATGTAATAGAGGTTACTCAAATGAATAGGGCTGTGTTGCCTGTTTCTATTCCAATGCGCAAAAGCAATCCCCCAGTAAAACAGAGTGGTTGGATAGATACTTTTAGAGTATCTATCTGTACTCAGTTGTCTGTCTGCTTTTTAGATCCCGCTGTAAGTACTGTACTACTTCTGCTTCTGGCTGACATCATAGTTGAATCAAATTCTTTCTTGATAACTCACCTCCATGGGAAAGATCTTACAGTTTGCGCTTAAACTATGTCATATTTAAGTATGACCCTGGCTAATCCCCAGACTTTGTGGTACGATTGTTTTGGCTGTAGAGATTTGGAGAATTAATATGTATGTCATATGTTTCTGTTACAAAGTTCAATGTATGACTTTGAAAAAACATAAGCCGTTAAAACTGTAGCAGTTTTTGCCTAGGCACTTTTCTGCATATAATTATATACATAAACAAACCCAGTGACAGTTGAAAGGAACTTAAATGCTAAAAAGGCATTTGAAATGTCTTTTTTTTTTTTTCTTCATTTTTAGTGCCTTAAGAGAGGGGATATATTTTCACTTCAGCACTTATAATTACACTTGCTTACTCGCATTTGGTTTTTTCATTGTATTTTACTTTGATTTAAATGTTTGCATTTTTTTGGATGTGAATTATAATACAGTATACAGAAACAGACTTCTTCTAGCCTGGCAGCTATTAATCTCTCGATTTGTGGAGCCTGTTATGGCAAGGTACTTGTTTACTACTGGAAACTAGAAATGTTTTTCTCCTCTGTAAAGACAAAGGGCCTTTGTATTCAAGAATTCTTTCATAAATAACTTAAGACTTTGTTAGTGATTGACCAATAAGTAATAAGCACTATTAAGAATTCAGACTGAAATTATCTTGGCTTGCTTTTGCAGAGCCAAATACTCAAGCAGTATCAAGGAGATGCTTATTCTCTTTGCCACCACCATTTATAGAGTTGGGCTAAAAGTTGCTCCAAATGAAGCTGATTACAGGATTCCTATGATGACCTGGAGCACATGTGCTTTTACCATCCAGTGTATAGGTAAAGCATAATTTGGGTTTATTCCTTTTTATGACTTGAAAATTTTACAGTTGTTTGATAATTTTATAATTTTATATAATTTTTATATATAGTATACAGTATAATTTTATAAAAGCTGATTGTATAAAAATAATAATAACAGTTCTACATAAATAAGAGCAACATGTAATAGTATAACAATGTATATTATATGTAATTACATATATAACAATAGAATGATAGTAATATGGTAATCCAATATAAATAATGGGATGGTTTTGTTAGATGGTAGTTCATAAATTAACGTATGGAATGCCAACATTGAGTTTAGTCTGAGAGAGGAAGGAGTGGCCATGTTCCACATTACTAATTTGTAACATTAAGCATGTTCAATTAATATCTTCAGGCTGCCAGAGATCATTGACCTGCAGGCATCTGCTACACAGCTAAATATCTAACAGTTATGAAATAATACTCCCTCTCTCATTGTTTCTTTCTGTCTCCATTCTCAAAGCATTCTCATGGAATTTGTAGTAGTATGGTCTTTTGTATTCTGAAATTGCTAAGCAGAATCCTGGTAGGAAAAAAGAAAACCCAAACACTCTGTAGCATGAATCTCTTTTTGAAGGCAAAATAATTACCATAAAAATGATTGTATTTTTTGGGCTAGTGTAGCTGTTTAGCAGTCAGTCTCATTTCATTTCTGTACTATATACACAAAGAAGTCTGTGTAGTAAGCATGAAGCTGTAGACAAATCTGTAGTGGCTTCCAGGCAGGGAGAGAGGCAAGAGAGAAGTCTGAAATGCGTGCTGATGGAATTGAGAATTGTACATCTCCATAAATATGATTTGCTAAATATGCCATTCTTTCTTGATGAAACTGTTGAGTTACAAGTGTAGTCTACCTTAAATCTATAAAGGACTTGACCCACGTGGAGTATCAAGAGTTCAAAAGGTTTGTAGGAGAATGGGAAATATTCTGTTAAGGCAGGAATAGTCATGAGAACTCGTTGCATCTTTTTAGTGTTGGATTTTATCAGAGTTTTCAAATGGGTCGGGAGAGGACTGGAAGCCGCCCAGCTCTATTAACATGAATGCACCTAATGCTTTGCAGATTGTTTTCATTTACTATCTAAAAGTGACCTTGGTGGCTGTCAGGGATGAGGTTGCTAGCAAGTGTATAAATGCAATAACTGTTATCACATATGTGATGTTGAAGGCATACGTCAGAAGGAGAAAATTCAGATGCCTTACCAGGCTAGGATTATAAAACCAGACTGAGACAGTCTGGCCTATCCTAGGCCGCACCACTTCCTTGGATTATTAATTTTTGTTTACAAATAGAGCAGGCTTCCATGAAATTGTAAAGCGAAACTGCTACATAGCTTCTAGTATGCTGGTTTTGAATCTAGTCATAAAGTGTATTATTAAAACCATTTAACAGGCATGTAGCCAAGCTGCCTAGACAATGAACCTCGGCTGCCTGTATTACTGGAGTCTCTAGAGGAGGTTCAAAGCATCGATGACCCAAGGGATGTGAATTGCTTTTATTGCCTAAGCCTAAAGCCGCTTAAAAATAGAAATCTGATTTTTCTCATGTTTCCTCAGCAGCTCCACATGTTGTGTGTTAAACTGATGTATGGAAGTGCTAAGTTGAAACGCTTTCATTTTTTTGTTAGTGGTGGTTTAAAAAAAAAACCACAAAACAATCAAACAAAAGACCCAAACCCAAAAAACAAACCAAAAAAACCCTCCCAACCAAAAAAAACCCAGTGAAAACAAACAAAACAATTTCCAAGATCTTGAAGTGTACTGATTAATCTCTGAAAAGTGACTATTGTGACTAAAGCACAAACATTTTAATTGATACCTTTTTGCTCACTTTTTACTCAATTGAGTTAACTTGGTTTGTTACTTTTATTGGCTTATTTTCTCTTTATTATCCCTTTAGAACCAATGCACTCAGGGAGGAAAGCTGTATTGTATTTCCAGCTTGGGAATTTTGTTTACAAAATATTTTTGTTAAACAACAGTCAAGTGCAGTAGTGCAAATCAGAGGGTAAGATGGCTGTTTAGCATCCCTGTTAACATACCTTGATGTTTTTGAGCATTGTATAAGGGTAACTGAAAATTAAACTAAATCTATAGGATGTGTTATCGTCATTCATGTGAAACCGTGTTCATTTATATCCCAAGTTAGCACGATTTGAAAACCAAATGTTTTTAAAAAGCTTGTTACAACCATTTACATGGGAAACATTCAGAACCATTTAACCTAGATTCTTTTTTTCAAGAGAATTCTCTTAGCAGAATAAAATTGAGCTTTAAAAGAAGTTCATATATTAAGAGTAAATTAATCTTGGACTAAGTGTATTCTAACAGAAATGTTATGTTAGTTCCTGTAGAAAAAAGCAACTTAATTTCTTCTGTGTTTGATTTTAAGAAAACCTCTTGGAAACGGAAGGCAAGCCTTTATTTGGATCTCTACAAAATAGACAGGTATGGGCAAGTAAGATATGCTGTACATTTTAAACAAAAAAAAAGTTTATGTACGTATATATACACATATATAAAAAAATTACTGTTGAAACTGTTAACATCTTGCTAACATTTAGATAAATTGCATAAATTTAGATTTTGAGAAGTTTAGATTGATAACATAAAAAACATTTTGGAAGAATCACGTTTCTAGTTATACATGGAAGTTCATATTAAATTCTCCTGTTGATGTATTTTTCTGTTTGTAGAAGTAGATATGTTTTTACAGCTTTATTTCACTATTATATCTTCCTTTTTTGCTGTCCAACCATTTTTTCTTGCGCTCTAGCACAGCGGCCTTAAAGCATTAGTGCAGTTTGCAGCTGCTCAGAGAACAACATCCCCACAGGTCCTGATTCAGAAACATCTGGTTCGTCTTCTAGGAGGTATCATATTCCTTTTCTGTGTTACCTTTCCTGTTGCAGAAGTTTCTGGTGCAAAATGGCATACCCATTAATACAGCATAGAAGCAAAGGTTAGACTCCTGACAGCAGTGCTAACTTCAGTTTTCTAATGTTGTCTGAAGTCATGGAGTATTGATTGAACTTAAGTAATCAATAATTTTATTAACCCAGTCCTGTATCTTTGAAGTCCCCAAAAAATCCTCTATCCCAGATTACCTAGACCTGGAGATCCTCAGATCTGGAATATTTACAGATGGCTAGCAGTCTATTTCTGGCAGTGTTCAAAATTACTCAAATTCTGTGCTAAATGGGTGGATAAAGCCACAAAACAGGTATTCCTCTCTCTCAAATGTGAGACTTCAACTTTTTAGTACTTTCCAAAGGCTGCTTGCAGCCTAGTTTAAGGTATTTTGGTCTCAGGGAGAGCTAGTTGGAGGCACATAGCTATCCTTCATGTTTCTTACTGATGAGGTGAGCGTGGTGGCCTTTGAATCCCACTCTTTGACTTGCCTCCTGTTTGATAGGATTCTTTGGGGTAGCTTTTGCATTGGGTGAGGTTGTGAGGCATCTACTGCTGCAGTGCCTGAAGACGTTTGTGGACTTCACACTTATCACTGTGTGCTTTATTAGCGCTGGAGAAATAAATCAAAGCCTTTTATCTTAGAATTTTGAACATATAGTCCTTAAAGTTGTGAGCTGATTGAGCATGTGGAAATAGTTAAACAGATGCACACCTGATTAAATAAGTGTAAAATGGTTAATTAGGTACTTCCTTAGTTCAGAGACTTGGGCATTTTTTTGATGAAAACACAGAAATGATAGAGGCTCTAAAATCAGATTCTGATATTGCAGTTCAATCCAAAAGAAGAAAATACGTATCAAATGGGTAATTGATATCTTTATTTCCTAGTTCTTCTACCAACCTTTAAAGTGGAAGACACTCCATCCCTCTTAGAAGTAGATATGTTCCACGTTTTGGTAAGCAGGTTCATTTTATTCTTCATATTAATAGGTTGGGTTTTGGTTTTTTTAGCATGGATTTTTGGGTATTTTACCCTGTAGATAATTCTGCATTGTCTGCTCACTTGCATGAGTCAAATGATTATATATGAGCACTGCATACAAGCAAATGATTACATATGGCTGCTATATGTGAGTGTTTACTGTTAGTTCTGCTGTTCTTTTGGCTTAAAAGTCTTTGCTGTCTCACTCTTAGGAAATTTCGTGCTTGCAGTCTCAAGCTGGCAACCTCCATTGCTCTCAAACCTCCAAAAACCCCTGAGAAATGGACTCACTCAGCTTGTTTCCCTCACTCTCCTTTTGTCTCAATAGGCCTCTCATACCTCGATTCCTTTATGTTCACTCTCATCACCTTCTTTACTCTTCTTGGCCTCTTCTTTCTGTTCTTAATACGAATCTGTATTATACTTTCTTCTACTGTTGGAAAAAAAAACCACCAAAAAAACCCCTAGAAAACCACACAACAAAAAAGCCAACAAAAAAAACTCAACCAAACAAAAAACCCAAAACACCAAAATAAAACCTGTTTTGCCCTGGTTGCTTTTCTAACTAATGCTTGGTCTCTCTTCTCGCTTTTTTCAATGTGCTTTGTCTTATGTCGAAAACCAGAAATTAAGCTTTCTAGGAATTGGAGAAGCTTTCTTAGCGTATCTCTAAACTGGCAATTACAAGATACCTGAGTTTCCTACATGCCAGAGGGACACGAATGGTCAATATTTTCCAATGAGCTTTTGCCACCCTTTGTGAATTAAAACTAGCAAGATAAATGACCGTATTCACGTTGCCTACAGAAATTAAATATAAATGTGTAGTGAGAATATAATTTCTATTAACCATGTAGCTATTGCCAAATTTCTGTTACTTTAATATTTTCTCTTTCACTTTAGGTGGGAGTTGTGTTATCATTTCCATCTTTATACTGGGAGGATGCTGTAGACTTGCAACCTTCATCAATTAGTTCAGCCTATAACCACCTCTACCTCTTCCATCTGACAACACTGGCACACATAACACAAATCATCGTCTCTTCAGCAGCAGGTAGAGGTGTGTTTGGCTTGAAGTATTCTGGCGTTTTTACACAATTTCTTAAAAATAAGGGTTGGACACCATTAGTGTCTTCCAGGTATAAACTTCCTCATGACAAATGATACTTAGTGCTAGGTAGTAATAATAGCGTTACATCGTTTTCAGAGCATTTTATTATAATGCTTTTGTGTGCTTAGCCTAAGAAAACAAAATAGTTATTGATATATCAGTACTTGATCATGTCAGTCATTCCAGAGTGGTATCTTTCCCCTCTTCACTCCTTGTGGGAGGAGCAAAGCTCTGCCCAGCAGCAGCACTTGGAGCTGTGCAGCGACAGCATGGATTTGGGAAATAAACTTTTCTTTACCCTTCAACCTAGTAAATACCCAGAGCCAAAATATGGAATCCTATAAACTGATAGGAGAGAATTTCACTTTTCTCTGTATTTCATACGACTGTTAAAAACTGTCAGTAACCCACAGGCTTCCTAGGTACTACTTTCCTTTTTCTTCAGCATGATGGGAATTAAAAAAGCAAACAAAGTTTCCTGTAGCTTAATCTATGTGAGACAACAAAAGCTCAAGGGAAGGAAGCAGTTTTTATATGAGGATGAGCAAATGAGGCAGTAATCCTGATTCTTCTTTATAGCATGCAGCTTTAGGACAACCTTTGTTAGGTTAAAAACAGCAAATAGAAAAAGACTTAAGCAAAACAAAGTGGAAATATTTTTGCAATGCATTTAAAAATAAACAAAGAGCTCAGTATATATATAAAAAAAAAATAGAAGTGTGTCACAAATGAAGTGCTTTTACAGTGGGATTCATGTTTTTGTGTGCAGAATCCCCTACTGCTCGATCATCTGACAACAGCGAGGAGGCACGGTCTGCACAGTCTTTCTGTAGGGAGGTTTGTCAGTACACCAGTGGGTAAGTAGCAGCTCAGTTATAGCGTTGCATTTTCCTAGAAAGACATCAATCCCCAAGGGCTGACTTGAACAACACACAAAACAGGAAAAAAATTATCCATTTTATATGGGGAGTTCGCACAGTGTGGTGTGCTTTCTTCCTGTAGTCCTGAACACTGACAAAAAAGGAGATTTTTTTTTCAGACTTTTTTGATAGATATAGTTATGAACTCTTGAGTACTTCGGTATCTGTTTGTGAAATAAGCAAGAAAATATGGATGCCCCCTCTACAAACTCTGCTTTGATTTATCTTCCCCAAGGCTAGTTGCAAAGATATGTTTCTCAAGGATTGACAACACTACCCACTTGTCTAAAAGTTTTAAGTCTATATTTCTAAATATTTAAAAATTTATATTTAAATAATAAGAGCAATTTTTCTGAGGCATGAGCTCAGAATCATAGGATTTTGGAGAACCAAGTCAATGTATTGATGTCTCAGTACAGAATAAAATGGCGAAGTTTAGACAACCCAACAATGAACTCTTTAGTGGTTTAATTTCTGCACGTGCACTGTCACCTTCCAACTCTGACCTACCTGTGCTTAAACAGCACAATCTGCGTAATAATTCTGCAGTAGTCTATAATGTTATGGTACAGCTTTACAGTTAATTCCTCAGCAGGTCCTGGTCAACATTTATGTGAACATCCTGTGCACTTAAATGTGAATTTCACTCAGTTTAAAATTTTTAGAAAACAAGGACACTGTAAGTAAGTTAAATTTACTATGAAATTTAGACAAAATGCTCATATCACACAAACTACAAGAATAATTACTGAGAAGAGTATCACTCCAGTACTTTTTGTCAAAAATGGGATTATTATAGCTTTATTTTAAACAATCTGAGTGTTACTGTTGTGACTTCCATAATGAAGTATGAGGTATTAATTTTTCAATTATGTTGGTTTTGTTGTTCCTGAAGAGTGTTTATGTTTGGCTGTTTGTTTCTTTCCTCATTTTTGAATTGCATTAAAAACACCAACTGAATGAAAAACGTTCACCATTTCAAAAAATCCCTGGCTTTCGGTAATGAAAAAAAACAACCAGTGCAAGAATCAGTTGCTCCATGTGTTTAAATCAGGTTACCTTGAGTTACCTAGAGATGGACAGTTATGTGTTGGCTATTTATTTTTTTATAATTTTGAAAAATAGAAGTTGAGATAATTTGAAGGCTTAATGTTAAATGTTTTACGTAAACTCCTTAGGCGCAGGGGTGGTCAGAAGTCAGGGGCTGGTGGCTGTGTTTCACACAACTGGGGGTACGTTAGTGTTGAGTCTACCCAGCTGCCGTTCTACCAGTGCTAGCCAAAATGTGAAAGTGCTAGAAGGATTTGCACTGTGAACTGCTGCAGCTATTTCTCATTTGTGTGTTACAGTTGCTTTAGCCAGGATATTCCAGGCTGGCTTGTGTGGGATTGCGTTAAAAAAGGCATCATGCCTTACCTTCGTTGCGCTGCTTTATTTTTCCATTATTTGCTGGGAGTTTGTCCACCTGAGGAGCTGCTACAAGGTAAATATGAGAAAGCAAATGTAGCTGTGTATTGGCTTTGTTTACTGTTTTCTTGGAAGAATGGAATTTTCAGTGTTCACAGTAACGTGACAATAGTTAATACATTTAAGTAAGACTCACAAAGAAAAGGAAATACTAATTTGTATAGGAAGGGGCAGGCATGCGAGGCTGAGTTGTCTCCGTCGTCTTTGCATGGAAAAGAGTTATTTCTGAGTATGTGCAAATATGTGAATTATCAATGATGTATTGATAGTAAGTATTTGTGGATACAAAGACTCTGTGGTTTAAGGATAGTTCTAGGGGCTTAGAGTACCTTACCTAAGAAGTCGCCTGGAGTATATTTTAAAAGAACCAACAAACAAACCTTTTTGTGCAGTTGCTAATGTTGGTAAATGCTAACGACACAGGGATTCAGCAAAAGAGAGCCAAGTAGAAATAAAGCACGTTATAAAACTTAAATCTCCTTCTTAAAGGATCCTAATGCGTTACAGATACTAAACCCCAAAATAAAGATTTTTTGTCTTCTGTCAAAAGGCAGTGAAACACAGACTCACCAACTGTTTGGAAAGGAGGACCAAAATTGCTGTGAACAACTGAAATAAAATATAGCATCCTAAATTTATTTATATGAAGTTTGAATATGATTAGGATATACGAGTGAAAATTTCTGCACCTTGGGATATGCTGTGTTCAATACCGTTAGTCTGAAACTTTGATTCGATAGTCTTCCTAGTGAATCAGCAATGCTGTTTTCTGTAGCAGGGGCAATAAATGACCACGCAGCAAACTATTATATTAGCCCAACTTCGTGTAATGTGTTAGCACTGACTTGATCATAGCAAAATTTAATACCATTGCAGTCCAAAAGGATAGTCAAAAGCTAAAACGTGGTAAGTACAGAAATCTGCTGCACTAACATGTGTTGCATACTATGCAGTGAAAAGGAATTCAAGCAAGGAATTCTGTTATTACAGTCACTTATGCATGACTTAAAAATTACTTAATAACGTCAAATTTGTTAAACCTAAAGCAAATCTGCAGCTAATGCAAATTATTGTAGCTCTGCTTAAGTCAGTAGAATCACATCCAATTGTACTAGTTATGAGCTGTGCTGCAAGATATGTCTTAATGAAGAAGGGATCAGGAGATTTCTAGTTTTAAGTGAATTATTCAGCAGTGCTGAAACACTTTAACAGTTACTGATGTTTTCTTTTTCTTTAGCAGTTTCTGAAGAAGTGCAGTTCAAGGCACTTTGTAGTTACCTCTCTCTGCCTACCAATTTGTTCTTGCTCTTCCAGGAATATTGGGACACGGTAAATCCACTGCTCCAAAGGTACTAATTGGGACTGGACAGGCCATTTTCTGTTGCGATGGCCCTATGGGGTTTCAAGATTAGTATGATTAATAATAATAATCAATAGTGAAATGATTGAGCTCAAATTCATACTAGAGTCCTGTTGCACCAGTATACTGAATCTCTTAAAACACTTCAAAAACGTAAAACATTCTCTATTTTATAGTAATTCAGACATTAAACAATTACAGCTTAAGGGACAGGCGTCATTCAACCATTCAGTGCAGAAAGAAGTCATCATAAATCTTTGCTTGCATGGTACACCACGTACTGTTCATTGGCCTATTTTTAACCTGTCTACAGCAAAAGTGCTGATTACACGAGGTATAAAATAAGAATATGGAAAATTTATGTAGGCTTTGTACTATTCTCTGGATTTCCAAAATACTGATGAATGTTGAAGTTCGCCTAATGGTTAAAAGGTACAATTTGAATATTATGTACATGGCAATCTAGGAGTAAAGAAATAGTTGGTAAAATTCTCCATTCAAAACCACAAAATAAGCAGACACTTCCCCCCCGACTCTGAGAATAATCCTGGTATATTGTGTTGGAGAACGCCTCCATGTATTTTATGTGACTGTTTGTGCACTTGGTTGCATTAGTTACTATTACTGGTGCTTAGTTTCGGGGTTTTTTTTACCTCCGTTCTGTTTTGTTGTCTAGAGTCCTTCAGTTTAGGGACATTTTGAGCTGTTGACTCCACCTTAGAGTCCATGTGGCTGACCAAAAAATTCACTACATACAATGTTACTATAATTAATTGCAGTGTGTATATATATAATTGTAGTATATATAATTACTTAAAAATTAATGGCATTTTCACAAGTAAATTGTTAAATAAGTTTGTCTTATACGTTCCTACCTGTTTGCTCAAACACATGACAGTGCTTTTAAGAGAACACCGAGGACAGATGCTTGTGAAGATTAGGAAATGATGGCTGGAGGCAGGGCTAACAAACCCATCGTAGCGCTCCCGGTCAAAAACAGAGGGCTCAAGTAGGAGGCTACATATTTCATGCAATAGTAGCAGTTGTCAAATCATCATGCAGCTTCCCATATGTTTTTTGAAAGAATCTTATTTCAAAAGACTACATTTGATAATTGTTGAGAAATGTGTTAAATGAGGCTTACTGGACTGACCATCTGCCACACTTCTCTCTCCCTTCTTTTTGTAGAAATAACTTAAAAGGTACCTTAGACATACCAATTCCTCTCTTTAGCAACTTGCCAATATCTACCATTGTTTTAGTAGACACGTTTGGCTATTCTAAGCAAGCTCCAAGGTGCCACATGCAATAAAGCATTGTAAAATAACCATTGGGTGACGGTTATTAAATATAAACAATAAATATTTTCCTAGCAGAGCGTATGATATTTTCTTACACTGTGGCTTTCAGCAGATCTATTCCCATACTTGAGTATGTCTGAAGGCTGGTTCAGTTTTTAGCTCTGTGTGCATCTTGATAATTTTAAACATCGTTGTTTTTCACGAAGGTTTTTTTCCTTGTATACAAACTTAAATTCTTTTCCTGAAGCAAAACTGTAAAGAATAGCTGTTTCTCCTCGTGAAGTTTTAACTAGAGCTCTTAATGCTGAATCTGTGCTCTGTGTTTGCTTATTGCTTACTGGTTTAGTTTAGTGATCCTATATTTAGTATATTATTATCAAACGCTGTCATCTGCTTTTTGAAATAGGTGGTGTGCTGACGCGCTGGTGTTAAGTTGTTTGAAGGGGAAAAGCAGTGCAATAAAGTAAGTTGTTACTGCTGGTTTTTCTTCTGTTTCTGACTTAAACGTGTTGAATTAAGTGCTTGTTGTGGGGAAGTCACAGGGCTTTTATTTTCTTCCTCCTGCTCTACTATCAAAAGCACATTTCTCTTTAAACGGTTGTGTGTTACTCCTCATGTAGTGACTCTTCATTGAGAATGTACAACATTGTTAGGCAAGTTATCTGGCTTAGTCTAGGAAAAAAAAAGCTAACTGAAATTTGAAATGTCTTCATTCATGTAGCTTATGTATGAAACTTAATTTTGTCACCTTTTCTGGAATATAGCAACGCTGAAGCTCCCACGTGGAGCCTCTCACTTGGGCTTCTGGGACTGAAGAACTGCTGTAGGATTGCAGAAGTTTGCAGAAAGGCCGGAAAGCTTGGCAGGAATTTACAGCTATCCATTCTGTTCTTTGCTGTGACCTTTATTATTCTCATAATAGCTCTTTTTCACTTACCCAGGTATCCTAGGAAAAGAAATAGTTTAATAGAGCTTCCTGAAGACTATAGCTGCCTTCTGAACCAAGCCTCTCAGTTTAGGTAAGATACAGCATATTTAGTTGTCCTCCTGTTTGTTTTGTCACTTTTAGTCACTTTTGTATTCCTGCAGTCGCTGTAACTGGTGTTAAAACTATGTACAGAAATTATTTTGCAGAAGTGAAGGCACTGGCCAATACTAGCACATGTTCATTCTAACTAAATGAACTCCCTTGTGTTTGATAGAAATAAATATACAATTATTATAGCTTGATCCACTGGTCATTTTTCACCAGCGCAATGTGCCTTTGGTTTGGCCATAAGTCTGAAAATTATTTTTGCACTGAAGACAAGAAGCCCAGAAGGTTGGCACTGGTTTATGCCAGGAAGAGTGAATCCATAGGATAATTCTGGTTAGAAGTAGCATCAGCAGATCATCCACTCCAACCTCCTGCTCAAAGCAGGTATCTTGGCAGATAAAATATTTCAAGCGATTTAAAAACATAGCCAAAGGAGGCAGATATGTGAAATACCGTTATGACATAGCGTGCCTTCGGTCTTTGTTTGTGGGTTGAGGGTTTTGGGGTTTTTTTGTTGTTGTTGTTGTTGGAACATTATCCGTAGTTAACGCTTCTTTTGAAGTTTTAATACCTGCAGTAACATTCTGGTTATGCTTCTTCTAGATGCCCGCGGTCTTCTGATGATGAACAAAAGCATCCAGTATTGTGTTTATTCTGTGGGGCTATGTTGTGTTCCCAGAATACTTGTTGTCAGGAACTGGTGAATGGGGAGGAGCTGGGAGCCTGTACTTCTCATGCTCTTCAATGTGGAGCTGGAGTCTGTATGTTTCTCAAGTAAGTAGCTCGCCAGAATTTAATTCATGTGTTTAATTAAAAGTAAAGGGAAATATTTGAAGGTCAAAATTCACAACTTTGTCAAAGCACTTGATTCTTCTTGTCTGAGACGAAGAAACATTGCTTTGACCTAAAATACTGCTCACCCAAAAGTTAAGAACCTGCTGGGAGTTGTCCTGTGTTTTAAATGTAGCTATTTTTTCCTTAAGAATCAGGGAATGCAAAGTCGTCCTCATTGAAGGTAAAACCAGGGGCTGCTTATATCCTGCTCCCTACTTGGATGAATATGGAGAAACAGATCCAGGTCTGAAGTAAGTAAATGTTTGACTTGATTTCTTTCTAAATCTCCGTTTTGGTATCGTTTTCTTTCTTACACCCCTTAGACAACGTGTTCTGATGTACAGCACTGTAACATGTATCTTGGCCGGGTGAACTTGCTTAACTTCAAATTCGTGATGGCAGTTTCCAGTCATGAATTTGGTCATTCATAATGGAAAAATCCACTTTCTTGGTACTGTTAAACTTTCTTGCTTTTCTCAAGAATACTTTGTATGCTTTTCATCAGAAACTTGCAACTGCCATTGCTGAAATGTCGGCTTGGAAACAGCAGTCATTGCTTGTCGCGTGTAGAATTTTATTTTTTCATTTCCAGACTTGTTGGAATTGGTGTTTCTATGAGGTTTTAATATTTTCTGGCTGTCATTAAGAGTGTCAATGCTAGACTGTCCACGGGACAGCTTTTCAGTTGCTATTCTGATGTTGCTTACTGGATATTCTCCTCTTTCCTTCTGTGCAGAAGAGGCAACCCCCTGCACTTATGTCGGGAGCGTTACCGGAAGCTGCATCTGCTGTGGCAGCAGCACTGCATCATAGAGGAGATTGCCAGGAGCCAGGAAACGAATCAGATAATCTTTGGATTCAACTGGCAACTGCTCTGAGTCTCTTGATTTTTAGTGAAAACTTTGACCTTTGGCAGTGCTTTGGAAAAGGAAAGGAGGGTGGCAGTAAATAATCTACTCTTGAGTGGATTCTGTAGTTCAGACACGATCGATGGATTCTCTAGGTTGGACGTATGTATTACTGACACATTGAAACAATCTCACATCATATGTTTTGCTCTATTTTATTTTTTTTTTTGTTCTTCCCCCAAAAGAGAGGAAAACCACAAAACCACATTATATAATTATTACCGAACATTCAGGTCCAGAAATGTTTCCACTTTTTCGTGAAGTTGCAATTGCTTCATGTGTTTTGACGAGAACAGCTTCCCAAATCCTGTGCTTCAGGGCACGTACCGCGTTTCTGTCTCTTCCATGCCTTGAGAATATACCGAAATGGTGTTGCTGTGGAAAAGCCTCCTTTACTTTCTTCCTGGGTTCTTTTCCTAAGCTTAGTGAAGCTTTTAAATAGGTCAATATCTGTGGCATAATATTGGAGTGGAAGTGGAGCCAGGCCTTTAGTAATCTGTAGCAAGAGGTACAGCAAACATGAAGTTGTACAGAAAAGCCTGCATTCAGCTATCTCCTGGGATTTAAAGAAGAGTTTTCATTAATGAACTCCTTAAACGAAAAGTGTGGGATAGAAAGTGCATGGGGGAATTACCATCTTGCTTGTTGTATCCAAAAATAAAGTCTGTGCTTTTTGCATTGCCAGAACTGCACTTTATCTAATGTATTTGTCCTCTATTAATGTTGTATATCCTCACAGGTCTAGAGCTACACCATTTGCCTAGGTTGTGGTTAGTTTTACTTCTTTTACAGTGTTTCTTCTGAGATTTTCCCCGAGAACCAAATGTGACCATACTGTTAGGTAGTTGTAGTGTAGCTCTGCAAGTTGTGCAAGAGCCAGAGACTTCAGTAAAGTCGAAGACCTTCGAAGCTATCGCTGGACTAAAACCAAGGCCCAAAAGCAGCAAGTTTTAGAATCAGAAATCAGTTTTGTTTGCCCATATCTGGGGCATTTTCCATTCTTCATCCTCTGTCACTATTGTTTGGAGCCCTGTCTGCATAAATGAAATTGTGTGTTTCGGGGACGCGTTCAGTGGTTCGGTGCCACTTAGAGCAGAAAAGAAAAAGGTGGTGGCTGAGTCTGTCTCTTGGCCCTTCAGTAGTTAATAGCACGTCGTGATCGAACTCTCTCTCAATGGTACGTCATGGTGCTTCAGTTCTAAATGTCTGCTGTTCCGTTTTCTGAATTTCAACCATAATATACATGAGAATTTGTAATGTGATGGGTAAAAATGCTTTCCAAGGAAATCCCATTTCTGTGTGAAAGTTTGAAGCTGTCAGCACTCTAAATTTCCCCACCCCTTTGCTATTTGGATTCTTTTGTGTCATTTTAATAAAGGTAGCAAGGGGAGGTTTTCAAATTAATGTCTGAGAGCGTGATTTTGTATGATTTCTTCTTTGTTTATTTTTTTGCTACTGATTGTATGAGAGGTAGTAGAATCACAAATAATGATTTAGCATTAAATATCATTGTTCTCCTAGTTTTAAAATTTTTAGAGTACGTATGAGTGCACTGAACAGGACCATAACTCATCTGAAAATGGAATACCAATGAACTCCAATATTGGCCTGATTTCAAATACCTTTTTATAACTTGTGCTATAATCCTTCCCTGGTGATATAAACAGTTGGCTTTTTATGGTATATTGGTATATTTTTCAGATATTCTGTTTCTTGCAATTAAGATCATTCTCCTGATTTTGATTCTTTCCGATTTTAAACCTGAATATGAAACTCTTTAAAAGACAAACATTAATTCTCTAAAATGTATTTGAAATGCACACTGAATTTGGAAGAGCAGTTGTCACGAAAACTTGCATGCACTGGTGATTTCTAAGGTCATCGAAACGCTACTTACCAACAGAAATTTTGGATTAAGACTAGCAAATATCTGGCTCGTTGATACCAAGACTGTATTTACTTACTGTTTCCCTCTGATATTTACCTCTTCAGTTATCAAAAACTTTCAGTTACCTTGCACTTCACCGATACAAAAATTCCGTTACCGAATATGCAGTGAGATCACTTTATTTTGTTTTCTGTCTGAATTGTAGTATGTCAGGACAGGAGCTGGTCGGAGCAGGTGAACTCATGTTTAAAGCTCTACAAATCTCTCTGTAGCTGAAGAAGTGGGAGAGGAAAGTCGCATCTTTCTGTACGTTTGCACGTACTAATTTAGCAAATGGGCTCCCGTATCGTTCACGGACTCGCGTGGTCATCTTTCATTTCATAAATTACTATGCAGTTTTGTTCACTGTGAGTATAATCTGTATTTAGTGACCGCAAGACGCTTACGCCACTGGTTTCTGTTCCATCCAAGCTGACAGAAGAAGTTCTTTGATAATGCACATATTGGTATCTTTAATTGCAAAAATGTAAATTTGAAACTTGTATAATGTTCTTGTGCTTTTGAAATAAAATATCTTGTATATGTATATTTAAAAAAGGAAATAAAGTAACTTCTCATAGATTATTCAATTTTTATTTGGAGGCGCTTTGACACGTCACAGTTCATTTGACGAGAGCTTTAGGGGAGCATCTGTCAGTACGGAAAAGTGGAAGAGTTAGCAAATGGCTGGAAAACGATTCCAGTTCTCCCTGTAGTCCGTATCATCATTGTAGCCGTTAGTAACGGGGGCACGCTTTTTCTTATTTAAAGAAATATTCCATTTGAAACTTGTCCTAGTATTTAACAGGTGCAAATTCCTGCAGTGTCTACCTCAATTTCAAAAGAAGTCTTAAGGTTAATAAGTCTTAAATTTAATATTTGATGTCCTTAAACTGATCAGTTGAGTGAGTCTGGATTTGTAGCCTCTCGAAGAGCGGGCTGTTCTCTAAGTCAGACGCCTAACCTCTGGAAAGGGAACGGTTTTGTGGTGGTGGTCTAACGTGCTGTGTGATACAAATTTTTTTTTGTTTTTTTTTTTCCTTTAAAAAAAGTGCTTTATCACAGAGCTAAGCAAACAGCCAAGAAATCTTTTACGTAGAAATGGCCAGTACTACTTGCCCCTTTTTCTGTTCCAAGCTGCTGGCGCATTTTGGCTGCTTTGCTGTAGCTTCGGGCAGCACTCAGCTGACAGAGTGTGGGTGTTACCGGTGCTGCTCCCTGTGTTTATTCTTAGCAAAGCAAAGTGGTTTTAAGAACCAATTCCTGGAAAGGTGAAAGGTAGGGGTAGATAAAGTCTACTAGCAAAAATGTTGTGAAGATGATTGCTTAGTAAGAATCTCAAGGTGCAACGTACAAAATCATATAAAGGAGGATTTTGGCCATCATAGGCTTTGCTTTCTGCTTGAAATCCACTTTAGTCTCTAGACAAGATCCTTGAATGATCTCCATCGTAAACTTGTCAGATTCGTGGTACAACATCTAAGTTTGTTACTTAAGTTCTTTTAACCTGTTACTTGACAAGATCTTCAAAGATACTTTCTTCAAAACTGAGAGGTGTTTAATTTCGGTGGCACGATCTCTTTTATTTGTTTTTGCCTGTGTTTGCAGGTAGGCTAAATTTGGGGGTTGATACAGAAAACAAATGGATAATATTGAAAATCCACTCCTCTACAAGCTTCTCAAAGCCAGATATTTCTAATCCTGGCTACATTTCACTAAACTTACATTCCATATGGTTGAAAGCGTACGTGAAAGAGGTGTGTAAAGGAAATGCGCGGTGAAGGAGAGCGAGCTGAAATTCCAAGGGAATTATATACCTTATCATAGAATCATAGAATCATAGAATGGCTAGAGTTGGAAAGGACCTTAAAGATCATCTAGTTCCAACCCCCCTGCCATGGGCAGGGACACCTCTCACTAGAGCAGGTTGCTCAAAGCCCCATCCAGCCTGGCCTTGAACACCTCCAGGGATGGGGCATCCACAACTTCCCTGGGCAACCTGTTCCAGTGCCTCACCACCCTCACTGTAAAGAATTTCTTCCTTATATCTAATCTAAATCTCTTCTCTTCCAATTTAAAACCATTGCCCCTTGTCCTGTCACCACTCTTCCTGACAAAGAGTCCCTCTTCAGCTCTTCTGTAGGCTCCCTTCAGGTATTGATAGGCTGTTATAAGGTCTCCCCGGAGCCTTCTCTTCTCCAGGCTGAACAACCCCAGCTCTCTCAGTCTGTCTTCATAGGAGAGGTGCTCCATCCCTCTGATCATCCTCGTGGCCCTCCGCTGGACCCGTTCCAACAGGTCCATGTCCTTTCTGTGTTGAGGACTCCAAAGCTGGACACAGTACTCCAGGAGGGGTCTCACGAGCGTAGAGTAGAGGGGCAGAATCACCTCGCGAGACCTGCTGGCCACACTTCTCCTGATGCAGCCCAGGACACGGTTGGCTCTCTGGGCTGCCAGTGCACACTGCCTGCTCATGTTGAGCTTCTCATCCATAAGCACTCCCAAGTCCTTCTCCTCAGGGCTGCTCTCCAGCCATTCTCCACCCAACTTGTATTTGTGCCTGGGGTTGCCACGTCCCAGGTGCAGGACCCTGCACTTATTTCGGGTAACGGTGAGTAAGAGGAGACCACGTACAAAGTTAAACATAAAACATTAAAACTGGACCCGAGTTTTCTTTTTTATTTCTTGTGGGACTGTTTTTCACGAGATCAGTGTCAAAAGAAGGAGTATAGTTTGTGCTGTTTAATTACAGGTTGTCAAACAACTTGGAATCCATCAGACTTAATTTTAGGAGGTTTTCTGGCTTCATGCTGGAGTGAATGAGCCTCAAGGAAAGGTTGTGAAGCAGGTACTGGGGACTGTGGTTTTCACCATCGTTTCAAGTCCTCGCTGTGTCGGTGAAGATCTGTGGTCAGTCTGTTTCAGCGGACGGCAGAACCTTACCTCTCCTTCCTCTTAATAGCCCCCCACATGTAACATTAGCTTCCTTGGGCACAAGTTCTGAGTACAGACTCGTGCTTGGAGAGGGGTCACCCCAGTGTCCCAGAGTTCCTGCTGGAAGGGTACCCTGAACAGACCACGGCAGCCTGAGGAATAATCCACTCCAGATGCTAAAAAGCCTCTGGTCTTCTTTCATCCCACTTTCCTTCCTGTGAATCATGCTGGCCTTTACTAGAAGTGGCAAAAAGAAATGTATCTCAACCGTGTGATAGTGCACGTGATGTAGGAATACTTGTTTTCCCAATTCTTACCCAGAACCTAGTTGAGCAATTGGATGTACGTACGCGGAGCCGCCTGCCTCAGTTGATTGACGCAGAGGAACAGGACGAGATCATCGTTTAAGTGACGGTCTCCTCCTAAACAAGGCCTCCAGCTCTGTTCCGTCAGCTCCACACCTCCTGGCTCTTTGCTAAGCTACGGAGCGTGGCAGAGCCCAGAGTCTCCCGTGGTGGGAAACTGATACAAAGCAGGTGTGCACCAAGGGATTTGTAAAATTTCATACCTCACGAGTCTTGTGCTGTAGAGCATTGTATGATTGCGTGCAATTAAAAAAAATCCTTGTGGAAGGGGGGTTTCTAGCTTCTAAGGAAATGTACTGTGTTCATTTTTAAAATATAAATTAAACTCTAGATGTACTGTATCTGGATATTATTAGTTATTTTTTCTTTATGATCAACGTAGAACAAGTGTTTTCAGTGGTAATCAGAAAGCTTTAGAGGAAGAGCATCTTAATTGCAGTTTCTACAGGAAGTGAAGTGCCTTCACCAGAAACTGAACATTAAAAGGTTTCAGGTTTTTTTATGAAGAACTGCTCATAAAGAAGGTGGGTTTATGCACAGGTGAGTTCCTTGCTCTGGAAGCTGCTCTTGCACGAATGTATTGTTATTAATTCGGTCTGGATTAAGCATTAATAACAAATAGGATAAGAAGTGTCCCCCAAATCGTATTTATTTCTGTATCTGAGCAGATGCTCTGGCTTAAAGGCTTGGCTCGCTAATGCCATCTTTGTCTTTATAAATTACAGAGAATTAAAGATGGAGACTGTGCTGCTCCCTGGGTTTGTTTTCTTGATCCAGTGGCTGTAACATTAAATACTCCTGGAAACCCAAGCTGTTGTGACAGGCGCTGTAACGCAAGCCTGATGAGCAGGGTACGCTCCCCCTCTCTGAGGAACCTCATGCATACACAGCAAAGAAAGCAGTTATTTAGTAAAGTAAAACTTACCCTGATTGCTGTGAAATGAGCTGTCAATACATCTATTTCGATGGGGACTCTGAATGCCCAGACAGCATAGAAGGTAATAATCTAATTACCAGTAATTACTGGTAAAGGCAAAGAGGACAACCGTTCCCTGGGAAATGTGCGGCTACGCGGTGAATGCCGCAAGCGGTCACATCGCCAGCCGCTGCTGCGGGGTTTGGCAGCTGGCCGAGAGACGAAGGTTAGCTTGCCAAATATTAACTAGTCTTCTATGGTGAAATGTGTTCTCTTCACATGAAAGTTAATGAGGTGTGCGGGGCCCAGGGAAAACGTGTAGCCGGGCAGCTATTCCTCTGCTCTTCGTGCTCATGTGTTACAGCAACTGCTGCGTGAAATTTCTGTCTTTACAGAGATGCTCAGGCTGGATGATCATTTGAGTTCACTGTTCCTTTTAAATCTATTTTTTGCAGCAGATTCTTGATAAATCCGTCATACAGGGGCCTCAACTAGAGCCTCCTTGTCTCCAAACTAGACAAGCCGAAGTCCTTAGCCGCTCCTCACTGGACATTCCTTCCAGCCCTTCCACAAGCTTTATTGCCCTCCTGGATGCCTTCAAGGACCTTCACATCCTTCTTAAATTGTGGTGGGGCCCAGAACTGCACACAGTGTTCAAGGTGAGGCCGCACCAACCCTGAATACAGTGGGATAATCACCTTTTTTGACCGGCTGGTTGTACTGTGCTTGATGCACCCCAGGACGTGGTTTGCCCCCATGGCTGCCAGGGCACACTGCTGGCTCCCACTGAGCCTGCCGCCAGCCAGCGCCCCCAGCTATACCCATATCAAAGATTTTCTTAGTATTTTTATGGATAATTCTGTGAAAATGTTATCTCAATGCTCAGAAACAGTCAAAAGGGCAAGCAGTTATGGGAATTCTTAGGAGAAGAAAAGAAGAGCTATTTAGTTCATGATGTGTTCAGCTCTACACGGTGTTTTCAATTAAAAATAATAAATGGAGAAGAGTGATGAAAACTATCAAGGTGTGAAACAACTTCCATAGAAGAAAAGGTTAAACAGCAACTTCTTTGACTTGGAAAGACGGGACTAAGAGAGATTATAATGGAGGATTGTAAAATCCGGAATGATCGTCAGCTACACCTTACAGCAAGCATTAGGGGGTACCTGATTGAGCTGTCGGGAGTCAGTCGACAAGCAAAGAGAAGCAGGTTTTCAGACAATGTAGAATTGAATTGTGAGAAATTGAAATCTGAAGCTCATTGTCATGTTTTGGATATCAAAAACATGCAATGGGTTTAAAAAATAAATATGCAAATTCATAGAAAAAAAAGTCCACTGAGCTTTATTAAAACACAGTGATACCAATACCCTCTGTGTCACACCGAGTCCCCAAGCTGCTGCTTCCTGGACGTGGGAGGCTTTGTCAGGGAAAGAACTATTTTTTAACGGTCTGTTTTAAAGGCCTCTTACGTGCCTTTTGCAAAACACCTGCTACAAGCTGCTGTTGTAGACAGACCCCATCTGTCCTTTTTTATTTTTAACATACTTAAGGATACGCCTAAAATTTTAAGCAGTGAAGCAATTGCATTTCAAATAACGATCACGTATATAACCTGCTTGAATTACAGTATAGATTTTTACATCACACACTTTATTTACAGTATCTTCTTACAGTAGAATTTTTGCTTATTCTAGTGTTATAGAAAACAACATTGTTTAGACAGGTAAAGGAATTTTGAATTCTTACTGTTACTTCCATGCATTTCAAAAGCAGGAATAGTTCTGCTTTGGATATCCTAGTGATATAACTTCTTTTACTTGATTATGCACAGAGAATGCACAAGCCGTCCGGAGTTACAGTCAAACAATGTAGTATTCACAACAGTAACAGGTAAAATACTTGATTTGGTCTTTTATCCTCTATTCTGTACCAGTACGTTTTTCCTGCTTGCTATGAATGCTATTAGGCCACCCTGTAACTACAAATGTCTTGGGCGCAGAAGGCTTTTACTCCAAGCACTGACAATGTTCCTGAGCGCCGTACCAGGAACGTGCTGGGAGATCCATCGGTTTTTGCCTTCATCGTTTCCAAATAATCCTCATCTTCCAGCCCCTGGATCTGTGTAAGTACTTTTGAAATTAGGAGCTCGAAAGCACCTAGGATCGTCAATGTTAGTTTTACGGCAAGTATCTGCTTGCATTAAAACTTGTGCTTTCACGTGCTACTTGGAATTTCAAATATCCTGGCATGAGCTATTAATTAGTTTTCTGGAGCCCAGAGCTCCCTTCAGCAGTAGCCATTGACCTTCAGGGAGGTTTGGCAGCTGGCTTTCTCTGAACTACGGAGGGGGGAAAAATTAGGAGATAATTCAGACTATTTGGGGAAAAAAAAAAAAAGTTAAATACCTTATGCTACTTTCATTGTCTCCAACACAATTTCATCTGGCTGGTAGGTTCTGTTAGAAGGGCTGGAATATATGTATAATTGGGCTAAAATTTCCTCTATCCTAACTTAAAGTAACAGAGTTTTCATTTTACGGGTTTTGTGGTTTTTTTTTTTTTTTTTTTTTAAGGATCTTTTTACCTGGTGGGATTTCCATTGGGGATTTTCTTTGGGGATTTCCCTGCTGCTGGGATTTCTACAGATACAATGACAGACTCTGTTGGTACACAGTCGACCAATCTGTAGGTTAGCAGATGTAGACTCACCCCATCTGGAACATTTGCTCGTGCATAACGATTATTCTGCTGTATTCGGACCATGACAGGAGTCTGTACGCACGGGAGAGAAAGCGGGCAAAATTCCAAGTTTGTTTTGTGCAGGGGTGAAAATTGGCGATTTCAAAAGAATGAGTAAAAATGCACCCAGTCAAAGAAACACCAGCATTTTTGGAGCTGTCACCAGGCTGGGGTTTGTTCAGTTGTCTTATTGGGTTTACTACCTGTTTTTTCCCCCCATCAGTGAAAAAATCTGGTGACCGTAACATGTCAAAGCTACGCTTGTGATTTCACTTCTTCGAGGACTTACCTAGCTGGCTGCTGGGATCGATTTTGTTGTAACATTGGTTTTGCCACAGTTTGTGCTTTGAACGTCAATGTTGGGGTCGTTCATGCCTGAGACAGTGGAGATCTGATTGGCTTTGCCGAGGTTCTTAATGATATTGATGTTGTATTTGGCAGTTTCCACAAAACTGTTTTCTAGTAACCAACCGTCTGACTCGCCCTCTGGATCTCCCAACAGAAGGACGTTCTTCATTGCTGTTTGTAGGTACCGGACACCAATAAGCACAGAGAGCTGGAAGAAACAGTTAATGGTTAAACAAGAGAGTTTAAATTACAGCCTCAGTCCTACCCCTGAGTCAGCTTTCTGACTTGTCTATTTACAGGCCTACTAATTAATATTGAGTAAAGCAGACAAATTCTTTATCCCAGCAATATATCTGACCACTCTCCCAATTAATTACATTTTTTCAGAAAGAAAAATACCAGGGAGAGATTGATTGATTCTCTCTCCATTCTTCAGGTAGCAGTCACACCTGCGTGTTATTAGCACATAAATACCTACTATTACTTGGGAGCGCTGCAGCCTCAGGGACTACAACTAATTGATGCAGAATGGATGATCAAGTCATGGAACCATCAGTCACTGGGAAAAAAGATATTACATTGTAGTCTCTTAATTTCTGTGGGGTTTTTTTCCACTGACCGTGATTAAATTGGTATTTCCTCCAAGGAGTTCAATCATGCATATGTAAGCCATACGTGTCCTCCACGCCGACACATTAAAATTAAGGACAGCCTATAGTAAAGGCTCAAGTATGAGTTTAGGAGAAAGCCCCACTCTCAGCGTTCTTTTGGAACGGAGATCAGCGTGCCCGGCTTGTCAGGGTCTAAGGGAGGACGGAGAGCCAGCCCACAGCTTTTTCATGAGCTGCCAAAAGCCTGCTGTTTCTGGCACCACCACTCCATCTGGCACTGCTTGAGAGCTGCTGTGAACTATTTTAGTTATAACGCTAATATTTATGCAATAGAGCAATAATAAGAAAAATAAAACCTAAAGAGGGAAGAAAACCATATTTTAGCCAATGCCATTAGGGGGTCTTTTACCTGTGAATGACAACATCCAGACAACCTTCTTTACAGACGCCTGCGTCTTTGCAGGTGTATGTGCTTGCCTGGGATATGCTTATTTTGATTTGCACAATAAGCAGTCTAATCTACATCTAAAAAGGTATGCTGTGTTTGCACGCACTGTCTATATGGTGAAGCTACGTAACGGAAAAAGGAGGCTTTGAGATATTAATACTTATGCTCAATTTTTACTATAAATGAAATTAGTGTATTCAGCCAAAAGCCTGCTCACATTTTATATATTCTTTGTTAAAACTGACTTGAAACAATCCTCAGACCTTCTCACTTAATTTCCTTGCAGTTGTATCACTGCATGTATCACCCTGTGATCTGATCCCATAAATGCTTCAGGGAAGGGAATATGCCATAGTCTATTGAAAAAGCTCTATAAATGCACAAAATTTCTAATAGTTCTCATTTTCAATGAGATTTGCTTTTGCTCTGGGGACTTTCAGAAAGTTGTCTGTACTAAAGGAAGCCCCGCAATGTTCTTGAAGTGCTCGTGGACTTCATATTAGATACCGAGGCACTTCTTGTGTGTTACGCTGTAGTTGTTTCCCATCCTAGAGAGCAGGAAGCCTCTGATTAACCTGACGCAGACCATTTTTATGAGACTCACCTCAAACCACCAAATAAGCAATGCCGCAATGCCGATGGACCTCATAATAGCCGTGTAGTAATCCAGCAGGGCCTCTCTGCACCCCTTCACCCAGATGTTGAGCTCCTCCGTCAGAAAATCGTAGTTGTAGTGGGCGCTGTTGTTTGTCAGCTGGTACTGGATGCAGGGCCGCGGGGAGCTTGGGTTGCAGCAGCTGAAGGGTACCCCATCCACCAAGAACTTGCCATCGACGTTGCTCTTTAGACGGCTGCAACAGGACAGAAAGTCTGGGCGTTACGCATCTGGTGGCAGCAGCAGCAGCAGGTAGTGTCTGTGATTCTTATAAAATGACATAAGGCAAGTCTGCTGCGACGTAGGCCTCTCCAAAGTAAAACAAAAGGAAAATGGGAATATGTTTTCAACTGGAAAAGTTACTTACTGCAGCAGAAACTGCACCTGCAGTTGCAGGTGCTACTTTTTTATTTGCTGTATTTCTTAAGTGTGGTATCAGCACGGTATCTCAGGTGGTTCTTGGTACTGTGTGTGCAAGACGTGGGTTCAATGTTCACAGAGATGTTGCCTTTTTAGCCATCTGCACTGAAAATACTAAAGACAATTACTGAACTTGTTCTTGGTGGAACTCTAATGGAAGTTACGGACCCAGAAATCCTGTGTTTCTCTAGTTCTGGATTGATTTTCAACACAAGCATTCATTAAGACAGAACCTAATAGAAGAACAACTTTGCATGCCACAGGAACCACTGGAAATTGTCTGCTGGCATTTTGTCATTGTACCCATGTGCAACAGCTGGTTCGGCACATGTTTTGAGACTAATTCACAAGGGAGCTTCTAGAGAGGTCTAGAGCACAAGTCTTATGAGGAGAGGCTGAGGGAGCTGGGGGTGTTCAGCCTGGAGAAAAGGAGGCTGAGGGGAGACCTTATCGCTCTCTACAACTACCTGAAAGGAGGTTGTAGCGAGGTGGGGGTCGGTCTCTTCTCCCAAGTCACAGGCAATAGGACAAGAGGAAACATCCTTAAGTTGCACCAGGGGAGGTTTAGATTGGATATTAGGAAAAATTCCTGCACCAAAAGGGTTATCAAACATTGGAATAGGCTGCCTGGGGAAGTGGCAGAATTGCCTTCCCTGGAGGCATTTAAAAGACGGGTAGACGTGATGCTGAGGGACATGGTTTAGTGGTGGTTTTGGCAGTGTTAGGTTAGTGGTTGGACTCAATCTTAAAGGTCCCTTCCAACCTAGGTAATTCTATAATTCTTGTAACTATGCTTTTTGTAACTTTTGAAACTGTATTCATTGCTAAAAATTATTCTTTTCCCTTCCCTATAAGATCAGAAGAAAAACAAGTGGGGAAAAAAAAATATAAAGTGGGAAAAGAAAAAAAAAATAAAGAAATAGGAGGTAGAAAAAAAAAACCATAGGATGTAAAGAGAACACAGTCTCAGATTGATTGAGAGTTTCTGGAACAGTTAAATGAATCCTTGATACCCATTTTCCTTCTATTCCCTGCTCTTTAGCATCCTTGCGAGGGCTTCTGTTTCCGAGCAGGCTCTTCAGAGAAATAGATTTTTCCAGAAACTGGAGAGTATATAAGATGTTGCAAGATGCTCTCACCCTTTGGGGAAGTAGCCTCTCAGCATGTATCTATTTTCATGCTCACTGCAAAAGGCTTATTTCCTGAGACAGCCCCCCAGGTGAGAACCATGCCCTGTTTTAATGAAGTCCATGCCTTTCAGCCTTTGCTAGGGAGCCAGAGTACAAGAAAGAAAACTTTCTCTTAGATACCCAACTTTCACCATTTGCTAATAGTAGAATTTTTAATATTTTCCAAAACTTATCTTCATTTATTAAAGTTTACAAATCATATTTTCTTGTTCCATTAGAGATGATCTAAATTAAAGAGAAGTCATCACAAGAAGCTCATCAGGTGAAGAGAAGCAGCAGAACCTCTGTGGTCCAGTGTTCTTAAGGCTTTTTTGGGACTAAATGTATCCTTCAAAAGACAGAAGCTGCTAGGAAGGTCAGTAGTTGTGGCTGTGCTGGGTTGGCAGAATAATTGCCTTCATTTTATTGCTGTGGGTCTGCTGAATACAACATCCTGCCTTTTTTTTTTTGGGGGGGGGGGGGGCAGGGGTAGGTAGTGGTGGTGTGTTTTGGTTTGTTTAACATTTAGTCAAAAATATCTTCTTCAAAGATCTTTCCAAGTAAGTCAGAAAGCTCATCTGCCATTTCCCACCTAGGATAGGGTTAAGCATGAATTCCTCTCCATGTTAAAGTCCAGCTCTTCACTTTGTGGCCATCACATTCCAGGTAACAATAACCGAATGAAACCAATGCAAAAGAACCCAAACAATCCAGTGAAACCAGACTCAAGTGTGTGAACAGCATAAGGAGCGCAGGCAAAACCACTCACTGGGAAGGAAACGGGGAAGGGAGCCAGAGAGGTAGAAAATGGAAGGCTCCAATATGATAGGAGAAAAGAAACCTCACAGAGGGAGGCGAGTACGGCCAGCACATTGCTATGGGCCAGCAAAATGCCCTGTATGTTTCAGTGACCCGACCCAAATATAGTACAGCATCTAAAATGCTTAAAATACAGTTTCTTAAACTAGGTCCTAGGCTTTTCTTTTGATCCCAAGCATCAATTTAATTATATTTTTTTCTTCTTGCCACATGTTATAAAGAGGAACCTTCTTTCTGCTGCCAACAATAGCAGTTGCCAGACTTTGGTTACGTCCCCCTGCCATCATGTTTCCTCCACTAGTGGCAAATTAAAGAATGATGTATCTCGGTACCATTAGAAGGGAAGGCCCTGGTGACAGAGCTGAGGGAATGAGACATCCACTGCCATTTCTTGTTGCAGTTTGAAGCTGCTGTGGTATTGTAAAGCAAAACCGGCTTTTGAGACTATAAAAAGATGATTTTTACCCAAGCAAAGCAGTGATAAGATTGTACTGCTGTAACCTGCCTCTTCCTCCTACCCATCCCATTGATTCTCTCCATCTCTTGTCACATTGTGGTGCTGGCAATGGAGATACAGAAGAGAGAGGGGGCAAGACGATTATGAAGGAAGGTGAAAAGTTGTTTTACGAAGGTTACGTGTGAGTTGACAGTATGTCAGTTCTCAACTGCTTGACATACAGTACAAGATGAAACCAAGAAAAATATTTGGTTCCTTCTCCGTCCTTTCTGAACGTTACCAGCTGGACTTTGCTTCCAACAATTTCATATCGACTGTTTCACTACCAGATTTTTGGAAAGCATAGTGTAATTTGATTGTACAGCACCAACTTGGATTCTAACAATCAAGATGGAATTCTCCAGTTTATATACAGTAAAAGAAATTATGCAGTGTAACTACTTCCCTCACACGCATTTCACTGGCATCTTCTGCCTACATGCAGCAAAAATTAATTGACGGTGTATTTTCAAAATAATGGCAGAGCACAGGTGACCTTGTGGAAGAAAATAGAGTTTAGCTAAGACCCTGAGTAAAACTTTACTGTTTCTGTATGTCTCACAGAAATAAAAAGCAGTATATTTTACTTTTGTCCTCACAATATTACTCTTAAGTTGCTGTGGACCATCGTTCTTGTCATGTCACTTATCAGTGTAGAACCAGGATTTAACAAACCTCTTGGGTCAGTCTGCTTTGTGTCACTGTCTCCAACTTCTGTCTCGAGAAAACTTGTCCTAAAGCTTGCTTTATTTCCACATGCCCTGACGCATGGTGGCACCCTCTTGTCCATATTCCTCCCAAATCCTGTTCTCTGTTACATTTGCAGCAGCTCTATATTTATGCTTTGCTATAACGGCAGTTTCAAGTTGCAAATTCTATGAAAATAAGATCTTTGGCCTCCCTTCATCTGGCTTTATGTCACTGATTTTTGAGTTCAACAAAACAGAAGACTTGACAAATGCCAGTCAACTTTTTGTGTTTGTCTTTCCCAGGTACATATAGCTACTTCGCTCTCATCAGTGAAGACTTTTTTTTTTCAACTTTAGAAGAATTATTACATATTGGATTGTCTCCTTTTTAAATTTTTTTAGTTACCTTTTCTATTGTCTGAAGAATTACTAGATTCTTCTTGTTCAGCATACAACTTCACAATTACTACATCATGTGAAGCACCAACAAACTAAAATATTCAAGGGTTCTTCTCCTCTCGTTTTATGCAGTATGCATGGTGTTGGCAGTTGCTCACATGTGAACATATAGATTTGAACCTGGATTTGTGAAGTCTAATATCTTGAAGGAGAAAGATCTTACAGTGTTTACGATTGATTGTGCAATGTATTGGTAGTACCATCCTTTTTTCTTTCCATCATCAGCTCAATATAATGGGAATTCTGAGGTAGCTAATTCATGCATTAAAAAAGGAAAGATACACCCTTGCGTAGCATCCTGAAAAAAAGTTAGCAAAAGGTGACTTTGATTGTGCGTGTAGTTACAAAATATGCTAACATGGTCATTCTACAGTTTTTCAATTGAGACAAAGCTCCAGCAGAAATTAGTATCAACTTGGCCTTGTGAGGCGTATGCTAGAACCACAGAACGATTAAACAGAAGGATGTTTTTTGCCTTGAGTACTTCAGTACTTTTTGTTTGTAGAGGGAGCATATGGTTTAGACAGAGTGTTATTCCCACTATTATTCACTAAAGGTTACTACGTTAGTTAAATTATGAGACTATTTGTGAACACACCTATGACCAAAGAAACATTATCTCTTCTTGAGTTGGGCCCATTACCAGAATTATTTAGAATGACCTTTGAGAGAAGCCTTCTAGCCACAAGATGCTGTTTTAATAAGGAGGAAAAACACTGCCAGAATTTTTTGGCTGATGGCAGAGAACAAGCAGTTTTGCCATATTCTCTTTAACGTCAATGCATCTCAAGATCTTTTGACAGGACTGTTACTTACTTCCTGTTTGGTACAAATTCTTCTTGAATGAGGTTTTTTCCTAGAATTTTGTTCTTATAACTAGTTAATACTTACTCCAGAACTTCCTTGGAAGCCATATTCAGATAACGAGGAGACACCCACTGAATTTCAAACCAGTCTCTAAAGCCATTGTTTCCACAGCATTGGAATCCAATTTGTAACAGATCCACTGTTTTCTTTAAGAAACATCGTCCAGGTATGTCTGTGTCCTTATAGAACTTAATAGCATCCCTCAATCCCAGATAGAGAGACTCTTCCAGCTCGTTCCTCATGGTATAGCACATAAGAGCACCCACCAGGATGCAGAAGGTAAAACAGAAGGTACATACGATGTATGGGAGCATAACTAGTTTCCACCGAGAGAACTTGTTGGCATCTGAGCAGTCGTAGCAGATTTTGCCACCCAGAAAGTTGATGATACATGCTATGACCCCTACAGAGATAAGCATGTTGGGGACAGAGTTAACGTCCCCTTTTGCCATCACTTCATTGCGCTTCTTGATCTCTATTTTCAGAAAGAGGCCAAGGCTGAAGAGAATTATCCCGCTCACAACAGAAACCCAGTTGAGGATCCATAAGATCTGAGCCAATTTGTCCCTTCTAGTTTTGGTGAATTTTACTTTGAGGACAGCCATAGTCAGATCAGCGTTGGGAAAAGAAGCGTAGGTCAAGGAAAGCTTGTAAGCTGATTAAGAGCATGTATCCAAGGCACGCAGCAGAAATCTGAAGGAGAGAGAGAGAGAGAGATTACTGTCTGTCTGACTGGGTATTTATAGAGACCACAGAAAACTTCCTGTACAGCCTCATGTGCTCCGAGTCCTGCCAAGGGAGTGCCCCAGTGAAATTTATTGCCTAAATTTCATACAACGTGAATCACTTAAAAAAAACACCCCAAATTCTAAGGACTGACTAGAGCAATCAAAAACAAGTGATCAGTAGAACCAATGAACTCTAGATTCCTGTGGATTTTTGTCCAGAGCAATTTTCTGTGCAGATGTTCTGATGTCTGGAAATGAGTTGGATCTGCTGTCTTTCCCTCCAGAAAATTCACAGTGCTTTTTCCTTCTATTTGTTGCCTGTGTTTTCTTGATGATTCCAGGAATTTATAATTCTTACTGTGTCACGGTCAGATTTGCGTTCAGAAGTTGAACAAGCAGGATGAACAAGCAGATATATACAGCATAATCATATAAGTCTTTTTTCCATATGGAAAAACCCCATGAAAATAGTACCAGAAACACAGTATCCTACAGGTAATTTTAGTCATTTCATCAATTATGTGCAGTAAAACATGATTTTGCTAGCAAAGCGCAGTTTTATTCCTACTTATACTACTAAGATATGATCAGTTTGGCAACAACCGTAGGAGGAAGTGACTGTGGTTATTCAAAGACACAAAATGTTCAACAAGTAGTTAAACTACCAATGACTGTGTTGGTTTTCTAGAAAATATTATTAAAATTTTCTTAACTTGTAAGTGCTATGACCTGACTGTTGAACAAACCATCCTCCACCACATTTTTCCACTTGATCTGGCATAAAAGCACTACCATTTTTATATGAAGTAACATATCACCCTGCAAAAAAAAGCAGAACATCTTCACACCTTAAGAAAACAATGAGCAGTTTAAGACGCTCTATTTCTTTCTCTACCTGATTGCCCTTCCTTTCTTTCTGAAGTTCTTATTAAAAAACAAGTTTTGGAACAGTGTGATGTATTAAATGAGGCCTATTTAATCCTTAGGGAATCACCGCTACTGTCTTAACCTCTGCTCCTGCAGCTGAGTTCCTTATTCTTTCCCTTTGTCCTGAGAACCGTGGTAATCACACCTTATTCCAACACTCCTACCACCTGTAGACTGGTTTTCTTTCCAAGTTCCCCATACTCCAGTCACAATCCTAAACTTCATTCCTGGTTGTACTTTCTGCAATAACCTTGACTTCACCTCCCACTGGAACTCCTTCCGTTCTCCCATCTGAACAAGACTCTGCAGCCCAAGGGACACCATGATATTTTCTGAAGGGGAGCCACTTGAAATATTACAGGAAGCTACTCTTTTTTTTTGTTTGTTTTTGTAGCTTATACCTTGTATGTTTTATTAGTTTGTTTTTGATACACCTACTCTTATATTATTAACATTCCTTTAATAACTTTCCCATGTGATCTACAGACTCTTTCGGTTTTCTCTCCAAAGATCACAATGATGGACATAAAATATATTCAGAGAGACTCCTTCTGCCCTGAGTTTCAAATCTGATATTTCAGAGTTTCACAGCTGAAGGAGGACTTCTGTGTTTCAAGGTCTGTCTTCTTTCCCCAGCTATTAGTGGATCTAAAAAAAATATAACATATTTCCCAGCACTTTTAACCTGGCTTCTCTGCAAGTCTACTACTAACTTCTGCTTTGTGCTTCCCCAGTTATACCGCAATTGCAGGCAGGGAGCAGCTAATAACATCCAAGATATAAAACTTGTTAGAGCTGGAGACAACGTGGCTTTGGTGTACGTGATGTGGAGGCAGAACTATGCTGCGGTACCTCGGGAGCAAACCATGAACTTTTACCCTTCTTCAGTGCTTCCGATGGTTTGTGATTGCCTTTCCTCAACATGTGCAAGATATACGGAGTACTTCATTCTTTCCTCTCCAGAAAACCTGCTATCAGCATGGTCTTTTACTAGTTCAGTAATTTTTATTAGAGTGATTTTATACTGTACAACTATGTGTTTATATGATTATACAGTCATCTACTTCCACTAATACAATGGCATTTATAATTCTGTAAACTTGGGGAAATAGAGAAGTATAAGCAGCATTATTCTTGCTTAGTGTTTTTTAAGCTAGTGGATTCTACTACTTAACTTAATCTGAATAAAACTGGTATCAGCTAAACCAGCATGAAAACCAAGACAAGCTGTACAGAAGCAGGGCTACACATACCCACTAAAGGATCCACAGCAGCAATGGAGCTTAACACTGGGTAAGCAGATTGTTGTAGAGTACAGTTTAAAAAGGTAACAGTATGCCAGTCTTCACCTGTATGTGTTGGAAGGAACCAATTCTATGTGTACAGGTGAGAAAACGGTTCCATTCATATTAGGAATGGACACAGTTAGATATCTTCATGCATTTGAATATTAAAATATTTTAATGCTTGTGAGATCTAATTCATTCATGTTGCATTTTTTTTCTCCTGCATTTACAGAGGAAACTAATTCCCCTCAAAACCATTCATCTCTGTATATCTTTTGGACAATACACAGAGTAGTGTGCAAAATGTACAGTATTTTTTCTTACTGGTCTTATTTCCAAAGGTGCTGAGGCCAGCAGCTCTTTGACTTTAAAAACAAGGTCCTAATTTTAATGATTATTAAGGTTGATCATCAGTTATGGTTGAGTATTGATTGTGATCATATTGTGATAATTTTATCGATTATCATGACAGAATACTGATTACTGATAGGCACCTCTGTACAAACAAGGCCAGAGAACAGTCACTTATAAAATGACAATTCTTTCTTCACACCATTCTTCTACAGTATCCTTCAGACCTCATTTAAAAGGATCATGCTCCTCTGGCACAGAATTAAGCCTCCATACGAATTCAGCTGATGGCCTTGTCTGCTAAGCCAGGAGACAGCACCTTTGCTTCACCAGTTAAGCAGTTCATGACTTGAACTGAAATAGCTGCAGATGGCTGCTGCAAATAGGCCTATTTGCCCCTGATACTCAGGTCTCAGAGCTCACAGGAGAGAGAATCTGTTGTGGAATTTCCTGGCTGCTGATACGCAGTTCGCATTCAATGGCCGGCATATACAAATGCATCGCTCACTGTTCATGTATGACATCGCACCTGTACCACTCGTACGTGTTATGTATTTGCAAAATGCCTCTAAGTTGTTAGGCACAGATATAGTAACGGTGTCACTGGGAACACCCTATTCGCCAAACATCTTCTGCTTTAACATTTGAACAAAATTTGTAAACTGTTCTACTTTTACTTAAAATTCATCTACTCAAGAGACACTGTTGATTTAGGAAGAGGTAAATTTGAGATTTTCTGTCATTTTCTAGCCATAAAGCAACTTGAAGCTGAATTCCAGTAGTAGTTTATCTCATGTAGCTATTCTGACACAGTTCCTTCCCCCATTTTCAGATGCCTAAAGCTAAAAAACTGAAAAATGTACGTGCAAGAGCACCTCTCCTGCTAAGTCCTTGCCTCCAGTAATTCTCATAAGGTATTTCCCACTTCCTTGGAGTAATTTTAGTATTGTTGTAAGACCAGATTTCATGGAATATTCACATTCATCTAACAGAGGTACCCCACACCACAGTCCACCAGCAGTATAAGATCTGCTATTTCATACGAGCCATTCTGCCAGAGGAAAGGCGGGGAGTGACTGGTTGTTGTAGTGCAGTGACCACTTGTTGATTGACCCTGGCTGTCACTTATGTACCTGGGATCGCACAAAGGATCTTTGGGACCACTGTACTTCTGGTGAAACTTTGAGTGCGTCAAGAACAACTTACCTACTCTGTTCCTGTGTTCCCAGCTTCTACAAGGATACTTCTCTTGAGATTAGTTTTTTCCTATGCTAACAGTTCACTGAATTTAATTTAGATAATGAGAAGACTCTTTCCCATCACAATGAATTTTGTAAATACACCATAATATTATTCTTTCCCTAGCTGTTTGATGAAGTATTGAATATGTTTATTAGATAAGCTGTATTGGAACACAAATGCTGCCACGTAGAAGCATTTTTTGAGCACCAGCCGAAAGAACTGAAGTGCAGTTATGAGCTAAAAGTGTCATTGTCTTTCTCTGCAATACATATCTGTTCTTCTCCAAGTTAATTTGGCAGTGAGCTACTGTAAAACCACAAACGCTCCTAGTAGTTCAGTGGAACTAACACCTCTATCAAAGTTCTTAGAAACACTCCTCACCATTGCACACGAGCCACTCCAGAGTTATGAAGCATATACACACAGACATTTTTTCCCCAGCTATGGGACAGAAAGCTGGATTTTATTCTGTAAAGGGAGAAATATTTATTTCAACAGAAGCAGCCAAATAAATGTGGAAATCTCTCCCATATTATCAATTCTGTTCTCAAGCTTTTCTTGTCTAACTCACTTCAAACACAGCTTCCACCATCATACTGTAGCTTTTTGCTTCCACGATGCCACCGACCTGTTCCTTTCCTGTCAAACTCCCCTAACTACAGAGAACAAGACATAGCACAGCTATTTATTAATTTATAATGTTGACTTATCAGATGCAAATTGTCTAAAGCTGGGGGTTGGAACTTGATGATCTTTAAGGTCCCTTCCAACCCTAACCATTCTATGATTCTAAAGAAATTTGGCTTGCAATTTTTTCATAAATAAACCGTGTCTTACCTTAAACAATTTCATGAAAAGCTGCCATTTTAGCTAACCACACATTCCTATCTGTGATTTAATATAAAAGAAACCACTAACCTGCTTCAGAGGACTGAACAAGATCTTGAAACCGGTAACTTGCCAAGTACAGGGGAGAAAATACCTGGATCAGGCATCCTGAGGAAGATTGAAGAACTAATTTCCTGATGTCTGTGTAGTTCTTCTGTCTTCACACTGACTCACCTACAGAGATGGAGAAAAAGGCTTCAACTCTCCTGCCCGTGCTAATCTCTCTTTCATCTCTAATCGTAGCTAAGAGATTTATTTCAAGGTTCTTATGCCACCAGGTTAAATCCTGCAAAACAGGCCAATTAACTGAGTGTGAACTGAGACCTCACTGACAAAATGGATTTTTACTAACTTCTTTTGCCTGTTTATCCCCCAGAGGTTTGGGCTAGTAAGCAACAGAGACTGTTCTTCAATACCTGCTGATGTCTTCATTAGTTCTTAATTTGTTCTTAGCAATAATTATGGGTCTAAAAGACAGAAGAATGAGAATAATCAAACTTTGTGGCTCTGTGGGAAGGGAAAGTCTATCATAGGCAATCATCATTTACATTCACTATTATGTGCTTTATCTCTTTGGGTGGAGTTGTCCGTCCTCTGTATATTGGCTGTGTCCAAGGAAGGAATTCAAGTAAACCAGAGCAATTGGATCATCCTGTATGACTCACAGCAGATTCTGGTTTGGGAAGCTTTCCAGGTTCAAGAACAATCTAGTAGAAACCTCTGCCCTAGACTCTTAAAAGCTTTATCCCAAGTCAGAAGCAAAAGCATTTGTCCTCTGGCATTTCTGAGCCCAGCATGTGGGATGGATGTGGCTGGGCAGAACTGGCAACAGTAGTGGCAACAAGCTGAGCCTGAGCAACACTCCATTGAGTTAGTGGTGATGTTAGCACCAGAACTGAATCACTAACAAGGTCTGGGTTTGGTCTATAGGGTCTATAATACAGCAGTGGAGTAAGAACATACATCTGACTGAAGGGACCCTGCACCGGGGATTGTAATGCATATGAATGTTCTCAGAAACATAAACTGTCTACTCCCAGCTGATGATGAACAGTAAACTCCCACCATGATACTACTGTGATTCTAACTCTGTATTCTCGGAATACGCCTGTTCATCTCGTTTATGGTCTCACGCCTTTGTAAAGACAGACACCCCTCTGCATGCAACAGTATTATCACACTTATTACCAGGGAAAGGTGAAAGATTAGTTACCGTCCAAATCAGTCTATTGAGGTCTTGAGTAAAGCAGAGACTGGAATATCTAACTACAATATTCTAGGAAGAAAAAATAATTAAGACTTGTTCACTTACCAGAAGTCATTTCATACATTGCTGCGTGGAAAAGGGAGGCTCAAAATTGCCAGTGTTACTCTGTGCCTCCACGGGGTTAAAAATCCCGACGACGGGTCCCAACAGGATAAAGTCATACATACAGTGAAATTCTTTCCCTTTTCACTTTTTCTGATACAATCAAACTCGCAACTAATGTTTATACTGACTGCTCCATCCAACAATGCATCGCCTAGGACCATATGGCAAACTTACACAGAGCAGCTTCCTTGATGTGTGGGGGGTCCCTGGAGCCACACAGGCTCAATGTGCCTTTTGCTGGCAACTTCAGTTTGGGAAAATATAATTTACCATACCTTCACCTTTTTAAAGAAAATACCTGAAGTAGAGCTTCCAGCTTTCTCTCTTGCCTATGTGTGGATGTACAGCACATCCAGGAAACTTCAGATGAAGAGCATATGTGATACATCTGGGACCTGTTGGACCTACTGCATACGGACCACACAAATGCTTGCATATGATCAAATACACCCCAACTGCATTGAAACAGTCCTGTGCACATGGGTCATGCATGCTTTGGTCTTGGTGTACTTGTGCAGATGACAAGGAATATGTTAGATCCATTCAAATGTGTACATTTTTGTATGGATCACCTCTACAGAGCATGTTCAATGAGTATAATATATTCCTTGTGGACAGCACAAGTACACAAATGTACACAGTTGCCTTCTGCGATTTTTGAGATATTGCTCTGGCTGGGATGTGATACATTAGAAATCCTGGACAAATGTCTGAAATCCTTTTCTATGCCCAGAAGTTCACATGTGAAACCCACCCCCTCACCCCCATCTGTGGAACTCCAGGCGTATGTTATCCCTGAATATTAGAAAATTTTATTGCCTCAGATACCTAGTAGTAGAAAAAAGCACCTTTCCTGTTGTTGCTTTGCAGTATAAACCTAGTACTTCCATGCAGGAAAGAAAGCAAGCAGAAGATGGCAGTGCTGCTGTATGTAGGGTTTTTTTTGTTTGTTTGTTTTTTTACAATGCAAAGTAAGCAGCTGTCTTTTATTTGTGTTCAAGAGATTAGAGGTCCCTCACACAGCTAGTGGCAGCTCAGGAATGCATCATTGTAAGAAATAACTTAAAACCAGTCTTAATGTGAACAGAAGTCAATGCTACCTGTTTTTTTTTGTTCTGTTTCATATTGGGAAATGGTTTCAGCTGCAAAGTTAATATAAAAAGTTGAATTACTCAAAAATTACTTTTGTTTTATAGCCATCTATAAATAACCATGCTGCGCTTCCTTACAGACCTGCTGGGAAGCCTGGACACCAAGATCATAATGACAGAGTAGCATTTTGTAACCCAGCAGGAGTGGTTGTACATGGGGGTCTGCCATCTATCACCCAGTGGTGTAGAAAGAAAACACATACTTTCCTGCTAACAGTGGAGATTGCTGTGCCGTGGCTTCGGATCTGAGACAGGTAAATTTAATAAATGTTTGGCCAATTACTTATCTGTTTATAACCATTTATATATAAGTCCGCAAGCAAGGACAGGTGCGTTATGAATTAGCCTAGTTAAATAGCTAGTTGGGATGATGCATGCTGTAAAATTGAATTTTACATCTAGTTTCCAAAAATTAATGTTTTGGGTTTTTTTTTTAGTATATATATTTGGATGGCCTTCCACTTCATCTTGTATTTAATGTAAATGATAACTAAAGAGATTTTGGCGTAATGGACTAAACCTGGAGGCACAACTGTTGTTCAACATGTCAGTGCTTCAGAGGGACAGCCCATATTCTGAAAGAGATTCTCTCTGGTACGTGTTAATGGGGAAAGGGCATGAAAAAGGGAATTCAGACCATCTGCTTTTTATGGCATTGGTAAAGTTGTGAACCACACAGTAGATACTGAGAGGCATAAGTTATTAGGCAAATAGAAGCAACTGGGTCTTTACAGAATATTCACCTCTCAATTAAATTTTTGAACTTTTAGGAAAGAAGTATAGTGCTGTCTAGATGATTATGGTTGTTTTAGTTAGATGAAGATACCTACTTTAAATCACACCACCTGAAACTCTTATGGAATTGCAGAGACGGCAGAGGGCATGTTGAAACTCAAAGGAAAGAGATATTGAGTATAGACAGTAATTTAGAAGAACACAGTTTATACATTAGAATGCCACAAAGCTTATACGTTTTTACAACTAGAGCTATACACTGTACTACAGTTGTACCAGAAGACCCACTGTACTATGTTGCATGCAAAATACAAATAACGTAACTGTAGCTCATTGCATTGCCTGAAAAAATCACAGATTAATCGAATCAGAAAACTATGTATTATAATTCTCATTTTTCATATGTTTAAAGGTTATAACAATATGGATGATGGAGCCAGTCTCAGGCAGAAAGGAGATTACAGAAGACTTGCATGAACTGCACTGCACATGTACTGCTAGTCTTCAGGGCTCCTGTATATTCTGAGAAACACTGTGCAGGTACCTATCAAGCTGGCTCTGATTTCAATCCATAGGAGCTCTACTGTCCATAACCTCGGAGTCATCCACTCCTGACTCATGGTGAGTCATTACACATGGAAAACTAAGGCACAGAAATAGTGTGTCCACCTTAAAATCATACCAGCGGTCTATGGTAAAGCTGGAAAGTGAACCTGTATTTTAAATTGGTTAGTAACCTAAAGCTTCCATTTTGGCTGTAACTTTTTTTCTGAGGACCAGAATCCATTTTTACAACCTTATTCATAATTAGACCATGCAGCAATCTTGCTTTTCACATTCGTACCTTATTTACTATAGACTGTAGTGAGGTGGGTGTCAGTCTCTTCTCCCAAGTAACAAGTGATAGGACAAGAGGAAATGGCTTCAAGTTGCCCCAGGGGCGGTTTAGACTGGATATTAGGAAAAATTTCTTCACCAAAAGAAACTGGTTGTCAAGCATTGGAGCAGGCTGCCCAGGAAAGTGGTGGAATCGCCTTCCCTGGATATATTTAAAAGACAGGTAGATGTGGTGCTTAGGGACCCGGTTTAGTGGTGGACTTTGCAGTGTTAGGTTATGGTTGGGCTTGATAATCTTAAAGGTCTTTTCCAACCTAAATGATTCTATGACTCTATGACCATAGGCCAGTCATCAGGAAGCTTTATGCAGAATGGAATTATACACATATTATGAGGGCCCCCAACAAAATTCCCTTTACATAATGATGTAAAATTTCCGTTTTCTATTCCGTATCTCAGCATCAATACTCTGGTGCGCTGTACTGCCAATTAGCCCTTCTTCCCCTAGCAAAGGAGTCAGACATCCACTCTCACACTTCTCCTTGAAGAGACCTCCTATAGACCTCTTATACTAATCAGGAAGTCTCCCTGTTCTCACCTTATTATAAACCTGATGTTGATGCTGTTTTTCACTCTCTAGACACCATTTGAACTGAACAATATTACTCAGAACATCTTGTGGGGAATCTGAGATTCTTTTAGAAAGGAGACAGTTATGAAAAAAAAAAAAAAAGAGAGAAACTCCCAAAGTTTCTGAAGCTGTCAAACAGACAAAACCCAGCACCTAGACCCAGTGGTCTTAGCGCTCTTCTGAAAGAGATCCAAGATCCCTCTGTCCCTTCAGAGGGGACTTTATGCTTAGTGGCACTCTGTGTTTAGAAATCGTGATCTGTGGAAAATGAAAAAAGACTGAAGGAACTCGGTTTTCTTACCATAGAGAAGACTGATGGTGAGAGGTGAAAATTGTGTGCAAGTAATTTTAAGGTAGTTGCACAGAGAAAGGGAATAAATTCCTTTGGTGACAGGAGAAGAAGTAATGGGTGAAATCTTTCTTTTAGTGAGAATAGTGAAACAGACAATAAAAAAATTGGATTTCCATCAACAGAGTACTTTTAGAAAAGGTTGACAAATACTAGCCAGGAATGTCGTAGGACTGTTGGTCCTTCCTTGGAAAAAGGGCTGAACTGGATGTCTCCAGCTCTGTAATTTTTCATTCGCTATGAACTGGATACAAAGTTTTGTAGATGTTTAAACAGGTAAGTGCTAACCCACCTTTGGACAATACTTTTTTTGCTCACTGACTTTTCCCTAAAATGTGAGCTTATAAAATGTGTTTTCCTTTCTACTTTTCAGCGAGAGCACTGTTTCCACCGCTGTTTATGTATTCATTTTTAGTTGCAATTTTCAACAAATTCCACAATTTGATGGATGTTCATTTACTGACTAACCAAACCTGGGAATTTTCCATCTCTTGGGAATGAGTAATTATGAAGTGTCTGCATCTTACCATCTCTCCCTCCCTTTTATTTTTTTCTTTCTTTTTCTCTCTTCTCTTTTCTGACAATAATTTGATTTCTGACACTCCAAAAAATTTTTGGGAGCTTTGTCTCTTACTCCTCTGGTCAACTAAGCAGAAACAGTATTCAGAACTTCTGACTCATACAGAAATAAATAAATAATCCCAACACACTGACGTCTAGGCAAAGAAGTTCCAATAAAAGTATTTGAAAGCAAGGAGTCTGTACTTTGCAGGATGAATCATCTGCTCCCATACACATTTATTTCAAGAAAATAACAGCAGAGTTCAGAAGGTCTTAGACATTGTTAATCATGTCACCCTTCTCCATTGGCAGATATAAGCATATGCTTGTGTATAGGTGTGGTTTCTAATTTTTAAAGATTCCTTGAAGAAACATTAGATCATTCCTTTCAGACAAAAAACACTGATGAAAATTCTCACATCTCCCTTATCCCACAAAGAAGCTTTCCAGGAAAGCAAATATATTTTTCCATGATTATCCATGAAGCTTAAGAAAGCAGAAGTTGAAACACTAGAAAGTTGTGTTCCATCTATAGACAATCCTGGAAGTTCACCAACCGAGATATTTAAAAATCTTCAGAACAAACACAGAGGTGTCCATGTGCGGTGATTTACAGCTATTGACTAACTTTGCCAAGTTAACTTCATTTTTCCTCTGTTTTGGAAGTAACAGCCTAAAGTTTCTGACTTCAGAAAAGTCAAACCAGCAGCCAATTGTTTCCAGTACTTGCTCTTCTCCATCTCAAGGTGAAATCCACCTCTTGGCAAAATCTGAACCTTTGTTGATGTGAGTAATGAATTTCCCCTTCCTGTGATTTTAATCATTTATTTATAAAAGTTATGTTTTTGCTATATTTTATGATAAAAATGTTAACTTAATTTCAGTGTAAGCGTTTCTCAGGAATAATGAAAGCGATGTAATACTTTTAAGAAGAAATATTTAGGTTTACTGTTTACATGCACAGACAGGCAAAATGCACATATGAGATTTCACCTTCCAGGGAATATTCATAGTAGGAATAGACTCAGAGATCTGCAACAGATTGGAGTTAGAAGCTCCTCTTCTTTCCCCTTTTCTTTCTACATATGTACTAGTAAACCAAAATGACTAGATTAATTCACAGCCACATCAGAGTTAAATGTCTATCTGTGCTGGGTTACTGCACTTCAATATGCTTGCAAGGGTTTTGTAGTTTTATAGGAGGACCTAGGATGTTCTTACCATTCCATGCAGATTCAGAAGTGTCTCTTCACTCACGTATGTTTGATACAGCGATTCAAGGGCTGCATGATGAACTCCTATGCAAAAAAAACCAACAACCCAAAAGAAACCAAAAGAAGTTACATCAGGACATACGAAATACCCTTCAGGGTCAGATCAGTTATCTACCTGGCTCTCTAGTCTGTCTCTAACAGTAGCAAAAGTAAATACTATTTAGAGACACTTTTTACACTTAATCCCCCTTTTACTCCCTCTGCATCCAAAACTGTTCTTAATGGCATGTTATGAAACACCAAATAATTACCACACAGAGCCAGATACAGCAACAAAATACAGTTGGTTAAAAGATAAGAACAAGGTATAGTTACACTGCAAAAAGAGTCACAATCTTACACTGAGATAGCCAATTAGAACTAGCAACATAAAACCTGAATAAAGGTTGGCCCAGGGTAACTTTTTCCGGGCCCAATCAACACTATGCATTTAAGCTTTACTACCTGTACTACTGTAAAAACCCTTGATTCCATAGTTACACAAAAATAGAGATTTTAATGTCTTGGATTTGGGGTTTTTTTTTGTGGTGAATATATTCTGCAAGTTTGCACTGATAGAGGAAACGCTGGCATCTGCTACATTTACCATCATCTTTGAACCAAAAATAGTAAAACAGAAAGCCTTGAAGAACCTCTTGGTATATTTCTGGAGCAGTGAATTAAAAAAGATGAGATTTTTTCTGTAAAGACCTCCTGCATTTAAGTGGAAACAGATTTTTCTCTTTGAGAAGACTCAGTTTTAGTATATTTTTTTCCTGCTTGATTTCCATTTGAACCACTCAGGTTTTGTCTACTTATGAAGAGTCCGTGGTAATTTGAAATCTAACAGATCACTAGAACTTTAAAACTAACTGATGATGAAGAGAAAGAGTATTTTGTCTTTTAAAGCTTGCAGTGTCCATGCTGACTTACAGTATGCTAAGAAGACATGTATTCATGATGCTATTTCCATGATACTGTGCATGACAATGCGGTTATATTAGATAATGAATTAACTTGTGAAGTTACAAAGCGATGAGAGAAACCACGTCCCTTGGATTAGCAATGTTAAACAGGTAAACAGACAAACCAGATAAACAAGTTTGTTAAGGCCTTTCCATTCTCTTTAATTGAAACAGAAAATTTTCCTGAAGAATTGTACGCCTCAGGCAATGTGTCAATTATTTGGGGAACAATGAAGTATTCTTCACAGATGGATTCATATTCATGAGCTCCCCATTACACCTAGTACACAGCAAGTTTTGTTGGCATTACTTAAAATAAGAGGTGGTTAGGGCATTCATCTACCCTCAGTTGTAATCTGGGGAAAAAAGTACTGTCTAGTTTAGAGGGAGTGCGAAAAAATTGTTTAGAGCATAAGAAGAGTAGATATAAGGAGCAGGCCTATCCTAGAATAATTGCTACCTTTGCAAGGCCTTTAAGACAGGTCTGGAAGAATATGTACCTTCAGTAGAATATTTTCCATCAGAGAAACTGTAAATGTCTATCAAAAGTAAGGAAAACTCGTAACTCCATTTTTCAATTCGGCAAAAGATGTACTATTGAAAAAGCAACGCTCCGTTTGAGCAACCCTCCTCATTCACAAAACAAACATTTCTTAATAATATCTTTCTTACAACTACTTCAGTTGCTAGGAGACATTGTGCACATACACATTGTCTATATAGAGAGGAATATATGCTTATCACCAGTGCTGTATCCACCCCACTACCAGTGATAGACCACTGCTTGAGGTAGTTCACTTTGAGAATGAAGAAGCATCTGGCCGAAGCTGACATTGAGCAAGTCACAACTGTTTGGGCTCACTATTAGGTTATATTCACAGCTCACACTGCTGGGTAACTCATTTGTAAACTACTAGCACTCAGATCTCTCTACCCGTAGAGCAGCAGTAGGACATACTGTTTTCTAACCTTACTCTTTGACTATGATCTCCTTGTGACGAATCATAGAATGGTTAGAGTTGGAAGGGACCTTAAAGATCATTGAGTTCCAACCCCCCTGCCATGGGCAGGGACACCTCCACTAGACCAGGTTGCTCAAAGCCCCATCCAGCCTGGCCTTAAACACTTCCAGGGATGGGGCATCTACAACTTCCCCGGGGCAACCTGTTCCAGCGCTTCACCACCCTCACAGTAAAGAATTTCTTCCTAATATCTAATCTAAATCGCCCCTCTTCCAATTTAAAACCATTACCCCTTGTCCTGTCACTACATTTCCTGACAAAGAGCCCCTCTCCGGCTCTCCCATAGGCTCCCTTTAGATATTGGAAGGCTAAATGAAGAAACAGCTTAAATTATTCACACTATCAGTAGGGAAATATAAGCTTTTTTTTTTTTCTTTTTTTTAAAGAAACTTCACATGAAGGGAAGGCTGCAATGTGTTTACTCACTGCACACAAGCTGCTGCGAGCACAGCAAATCTGTCCTTCCCCCTTCCCACTGAACAGGTCTCTCCTAGCTGCCAGACGGATCCAGTCGCTGGGTTGACACCGTGTGGATCCGGCCTCTGGGCTGACACCGTGGCCCACAAACGCGTCCCGTGGGCTGTTGTGCGATGACATGCTGGCACCCACCCGAGAGCTCCCGTGCCATCGCCTCACCGGGTTGGAGAGTCTTGCCTGCAATAAGGAATCACCAGTGAGAGCTGAACCCTTCTCTTCGAAGGCCGTACTGGCCTATGTGCGAGACACATCAACCCTTTCCTACCGCCACAGCGTGGAGCCCACGGGTGACCGCCCTGCCGTGTCCTCTAGGGCAGCGTTTCCCGCCGCAGGGGACAGCGGTCCCTCAGGTGAGGCGAGGGGCCGGCCTCCCCCACTCCAGCCTCTCTTTCCTCAGCCCGCTCGCCCCTGGGCCCGGGCAGGCCCCGGGCAGCCCCGGGGGCGCGGGCAGCTTCGCCGATGAGGCCCGGGGATGGCCGAGCCCGGGCTGCTGAGGCGGAGGCCGGTACCGCAGCGAGGGGGCAGCTCTGCCCCCGGGCCAGAGCGCGCTCTGCAGCGGTGAGCGGCCCTGCGGCGGCGAGCGCCGGGGGCCAGCCTCCATTCCCGCCACGGGCGCTGCCCACCACTCCCTCAGAGGCCCGGCGGGAGGGCGACTACAGCGCCCAGCGGGCACCTCGGCCCCGAGGCTGCGCGGGGGTGGCCGTGGCCGGTAGCGGGGCTCGCCGGCTCTCAACCAACCCCGCACACAGCGCCGCTTCCAGCTGCGCCCGCCTCCGGTGTCCCAATTGATCAGGCTGGCGACCAATCGCCCGCGAGGAATCTCCGAGGCTGCCCAATCACCGCTGCGCTTGGGAGGCGGGCGGTGCCCCGGAGGACAGCCGGCTCGGTGGCGCCGCGGCTGAGGAAGGGCGAGAACGGGGGAGGCGGCGCGGGGCGAGCGCGGCCGGGACTGCCGCAGGGATGGCGGCGGCGGCCGCGAGGGGGTTAAGTCGGTTGGGGAGGGCCGCGGGTCCCTCCGTAACCCCCTGAGCGCCCCTCCGCGCTGCGCGCAGCCGTTATCCCTCCCCGCGGGCGGGCCGGCGCCGTCCCGGCACTGCAGTCGCCATAGAGACCGTGCCGCACGCCATGGGGCGGAGGCTGGGCCGGAGGCTGGCCCGGGGGGCGCCGCTTTAGCCGCCCCCCCACCAAGCGCCGCGCAGGCCGTCCCCCGCGGCGGCCGGGGGCGCTAGGCTCCGCAGGGACTCGCCGCCGCCGCCTCGGCCCCGTTCCAGGTGAGGAGACGCGGCGCTGCGCGGCGGCCCTCGCTTTTACCCCTGCGCGCCCGCCGGGAGGAGGTGTCCCTGAGGGGCCGCTCCGGCCGCCTCAGCGGGGCGCGGCCCTCGGGCTCCGGAGGGCGAGCCCCGGCCGCCGGCCCGGCCCCCGCGGTTGCTGCGTGGGAGCCGCGTCGCGGCTCCTGTCCCCGGGGGAGAGGGAGTTCGCCGGGTGCGGGAGCTGCGGGGGGGCGGCGGCCCGCCCTGAGGCGGGGGGGGTGCTTATTGCGTCGGGGGGCGCGCAGGCGGGACGGGGCGATGCTGTCTGAGGAGTTAGGGTCGGCAGGTCTGGCGGCCTCCAGCAGCAGGCGTCGCCGGCCCGGCCTCTACGGAGAATTCAAATTTATGGGCACCAGATTTTTTTTTTGTCCCTCCCACTTGCTGCAAGAAGGCAAACGGTACAGATATTTACGTCTTCTGACGGCGAAACGTCCCTGTTTTAAAATAGCTGCATCTATATTTCCAGTGATTAACCGTGGCGTGCGTGTGGCGGCTGCATATGTGGGCAAGGCTGGATGGGGAATCGGGCTGTCTGTCGTCTAGCGCTTTAAGTGCCGGAGCCATTAACAGCAGTTGCATCAATATATGAATACAGATATGCCTGGCTAGGCCGCAGATGCACTCGCTATGGTGACAGTAGTAAACGTATAAACTGCCATGTGGAAGAAATTAGAAAAACATTATTATACATACTTTTAGCTTTTTAAAAAAAGCAGACAGGAAAATACCTTCTTCCTAAGTCTACAGACGATCTCTGGAGCTGCAACTGCATCCTTGTACTTCTGTTGTCACTCTAGAGCCAAAGCAACGAGAGGACAAAGATCAGTATGAGGTTTCTAACCTCCGGTGTGAGCCAGAGCGGTTGGGAACAACTGGTAGTGTGAACGGGGGTGGATTTGCAGATATTAATAATACTAATGTAATATTCTGGGGGTGGGGCAGGAGATGGACACAAAGGAAAGACCCCTGACTATAGCACAGCCTTTTGAGAACCTTCTACCGTATTTATAATTAAGTTGGAAAGGACTATAGAAAATGAGTTATAAAATAGGTTGTAATGGCTTTCTTAGTTAGACTGTACATGCAGAACCAGTTGAATTTCAACTTAAACATTCAGGATTAGTAAGCTATATTAACAGGAAGGATGAGAGCCCTAAAATAAAACGTACTCTATTTATTTTAAAATCATGTTAGACTTAAAGTGAGAGATTAGTTTCCATGTTGCGGTTCTGGAAAAAACAAGTAAAATTTTTATGTATTCTGCGTAGTTAATGCCATGTGTCTGTTGAACATGTGCTAAGCTTGTAGGTATGTTAGTTCATTTTAGTGTTTTATCTGTGAAAACAAAAGATTAGAGCTTATTTTGCTGCTCTTGTTTAATTTTTGGAAAATTTTTGGGGGTTCTTAAGTACGTGAATTCATGGTAAAAAGATATCCAACATTTTTATTCTGTGTTAAATTGCATAGAATACTTTATTGGTGATGATTCCTTTGTTTTACAGTGCAAATTACATTTAACAAAGTATTAAAACTTCATGACTTGTTAAACAAGTATGAGTGTTAACATTTGTTTGGCTTGTCAAAAATTCTATGTAGGAAAGTGTGATTGCAGTAATATTCACTGGTCAAAAGTTATTTTGAAAATAGTGCATCAAGATAACAGTTTAAAAAATGTGAAAATGGAATCCATTATCTCTGATAAATACTTTGTTCTTTGATATATTTCTGATGTATCATTATGCTCTTGAAGTTCAGCATCTTTTTAAACTTCCTGTTTTGGAAATGAAGGGGTTAGAACGAGAAGAGCAAATTGAGCGCCTGGAATATTGTGATGTTGGTTAGGTGTAAGGTAGTCACTGTGCTGCTGCTGCATGCTGCAGGCTGTTATCTCTGGAATCACAAATTCCAGAGAGATTTTTCCAATGTGACTGATTAAATGAAGAAAGATTTTTGACTATGACGGAAGGGAGATGAGTGGAGTTTTCCCTGCTCGAAACTGATTTCTAAACGATCAGCTTCTACCAGTTCTAGGTACATGTGTACAGAAGGTTAAGCATTTTCTTAGCATGTGAAGTTGCACTATGCGGTATATTAATATACTGCTGTGTTTTCTGTGCTAGCGAAGACTTGTTTATCTAGTGGGAATGAATTGATACTCTACAACAGGAGATTGACAGTTTCTGTGTATTCCTGTGTGTTGTGTTGTCTCTCTCTCCTGCTCTGGGGAAGCACTACACAAAGCCTTTGTGTTTGGCTGGAGGGGAGGAGAAACAGCTGCCTTCTCACTACAAGACACCAGGATCCGTAGTGGTCTCACAGGGATGCGTTGTTGTTCGTGGACCAGCCACTGTCCTTCCTCCCTCATTCTGACTGTTGAAGCACTCTCTCCTCAGGGCAGAGAAGCCCGAGCTTCGTTTGATTGGCCTCACAGGGCAGCGTGTTGCACCATGGATCTAGCAGATCAGCCTGATGGGCCAATTGTTAAGGTATATTATTAAAACATGCAAAATTGACTAAATGCAAGGTGTACATTGAGGAATCCAAGAGCTACAGATTGTGTTGTGTTTAAAAATTACTTAGTATCAAATCAATTTCTTGTCCATGATTAGGATGAAAGACACTTGTTTAAATGGTTAATCTTTTACTTGTTTTTCTTTTGTTTAACAGTTTACACTATGTAAATAGGAATTAAACATGTTAAATTTAAGAGGAAATAAAAATTATTTCAGTTGGATGAAAGAGTAGAGCTAAATGGAGCAGTTTCATTTTTCTGCTTTCCATGCAGTAATAAGAGTGCTTTAATCACTGTACTGTATTCTGTGTCACATGGTGGTAGAATAAAGTTAACTTCCTTCTCTGTTGGAAACATTGGATACTATATAACATGGCTTTTAGTAACTGTATCTTGTGTGGTCTTTCAAAATTACTTGTTTGAAAACATCATCCGATCTTTTACAACTTTATTATATTTATTAAAATTTTAGAGTTGGATTATTGTTTTAATTTCACCTTCAGTGCTAGATATCCAGTAGTGTGCCTTTGAGAGCATCTGATAACTTTTTTTTTTTTTTAGGATGCTTATGAAATCGAGCTGCCATTCTTGGCCGTTTAAATTTATAGTCTATTTTGTTTCTGTATTAGCTTATAGGTCACTAATCTTGAAACCTAAGTAGTGGAAAATTCAAGCAATAAAATCTGACCTTTTGACGCTTCACCTTTTGATCTGGTTGAGTATCTTTTTCCCATTTTTGAGAACGTTGTGCAAGTCATAACTTATCCTTCAAATTTCTATTTCAATTAATGGAGACAAATCTTTGAAAACCATGAGGACTTTCTGGGGAGAAGGGAAAGATTGAATTTGAGAGGAGGGAGGAAAAGGGGGGCAAACTGGGAAACTTAAGAAGTCTTTAGCTTTTTTAACAAAACTGTATCTTGTTAAGAATTCAAAAATATGTTCATTGTTATATCCAGGCATGTTTTTCTGTGGTTCTTCTACTGTTGGTCTGAGAACAGTTCTGTGATGAAAAGCATTGCTCAAATGCTATTTCATGCCTTTGCTTTGTCTCTGAAGAGATTAATCAATTACTGAGAATTAGGTTATTTGCACTGATGAGAAACTCCATCCGGTAATTCTTCCTTTTGGAGAAATGTGTGTGTGTTGCTTAGCCTTGCGTTTGAGTTCAGGAGAAGCTTCTGAGTAGCTGGAAGAGTTGGAGGCTGGCTGGTTTTTCATGAATGAAGTTTACCAGCTCTCTGCTGATGAGGAAAGTAATTTTTTCCAATAGAAAGATATCAGATGTATAAAGAAAGGGTAAAATATGCTGAACTTGCATTGAGAGCTTGTTAAAGATGTGAAGTATTTTTAATATGAGGCCATTTTTTATATCTGGACGTTGCGAAGAGATTTGTTACTTGTTGCAGGAACAATTTGGAGCTAACATGGGGGAAAACTGAAATGATCAAGGTTGGTGTCTTCCTGGTCTGTTTAAATTAAAAGAATTTTATTATGTTTTTGGTGCACTCCTCTTGCAACTTAAGTTACACACAAATTCTATCCTGTGTTAATGGCCTTCCTCCACTGGAGTCATCCACAGTTAGGAAAGCACTTGCCTTTTAGTGTTTGCATCTTTTCAGTGCTTGGCACTTGTCTTCAGTCAACAACTGCTTACTGATTCTGCAAAAGGGGGTTCGTTCTGCTCTGTATCACTTCCCAGATAATTCTCAGATCATGTTTGTTGGGTCTGTCATGCAGTCTCTCTGGGTAGTAAGGTTTTGTGAGGGTTTTAGCAACACTTATTTGATACAGTGTTCTTTGGCAGCGTCCTAAGAATGAGATTGCCTTGTTGTATGGTGTATCAGCAGGATGTGCCTTGTTGCAGCTGCTAAGTTTACTGCTATAGTAATGCTTCAAATGCCACTCTTGGCGAGCAGTATAGCTTCTGAGCAAATTAAGTATGTCTGTTTAGCTTCACAGTGTTGAAGTATTTATAAAAAAAAAAAACCAAACAACCCAAACAAACCAAAAACCAAGCAGGGCTATGTGTGTGACCTATAAATAGGGCATGATTCTTTTCAGCATCAAACTGGTGACTTTTTAGAATGTATTTGTATTGTTATTTTGTTTTAAATAATGTTATGTTGACTTATATTCTGTCTTGCAATAATTCATTATTTTCCTGTCTTTCCATTTGTCAACATCCTGAGTTAAATACATCCAGAACGGGCAATATCAAATGACTGGAATTGTATTAGATGAGGAATGACTATGCTACTCCTTGAGTTTCATTGAATGCCCTGCCTTTGTATGTGACACTTTGATTTTTCCGTTTCCAGTAGTCTACAAAATCAAAAAATAATTCCCTAAGTAGAGTCAGCCTAGAACAAATTGGCATGTCATACTCTGAGAGCTGAAAGAGGGGAATTGTTATTGGGTCATGATTCTTTTACTACATAAAGTTTATTTGCTCTTTTGTCAAGCTTTAGGGTTTATTGTGATAACCATGATGATTTTGGTAACATTATAGTTTTACAGTTTTGAGCAAGATGGTGTTTCCAGTGGGGAAACCTGTTGAACAGTTTGTCTGAATGGAGCAAAATCATGAAAGAATCACAAAACGGATCGGTGTGAAGAAGGTATTTATTGGTCTTGTGGGAGAAATGTGCTAGCTAACCCAGACGGTTCTTGTCTTGACTAGGCAAGAACTAAGAAATTGATGCTGAAGCTGAAGAGCAGGTAGTGAGCCTCCCCCATTAAAGCAAATGCATGCAGGAAAGAAACTCCGTTATTGACTGTCTGGTGCTGGTTGTCATTTATTTATAGATACACATACATATAATCATATTTTTCATGTGTTAGCTTCTGTGGATGAAATTGCACATTATTGTTGAACCAGTGTAACAGCTGGCTGCTGTTTATAAATGGAAGATGAAGTCCTCTGCCTGTGCCTTTTCTAGTGCCCATTGATCTCTGAGCTGCGCTGATTCAACTTGCTAACTTGACAGAGAATGATTGTTTCTTACAAGGGAGCTGTTTTTTGGTGAGAGGTTTATAACTCTTGCTAGGTCATGCTGTTATGTGCAACTTCACCCTGAATATCTACCTGAGATAGTAGTCATAAGCAAATCCTTTCTATTACTGTAGCCTGGGTGCTCAGCTGATAGACCTTTCTGCTCATTGTCAGCTTGGTGAGGAGGCAAGAGAAAGAGGAATTGTTCTTATGTATTCTTACGTATTTCATAAATTTTGAGCCTAGGATACCTCAGTCACGTGGCCATGCTTCTGTACATACCTCCAAAGACTGGACTAACCTTTCCTTGATGAGTCAATTTTCCCTTGACCTCCCTCTGCAATCAGAGAGCAGCTGTACTTTGGCAGGCTTGTTGGAGTTGGTAGGTAATACATCAATTCTATTGTGAGGACCTGCATCGACATATAATGACTCCCTGGAATATTTTTTTTCCTGGAGTAAAGCTTTGGACAGAATTGATTTATGGTCTGAATCAGGACCAGAGCCTGCCATACAAGTAGCCCTGCAGTAGATATTGGTCATATTTGGTGTTGACATATTATAATGTACTCTTATATTCCTTGCTCTGAGAGAGGTAAAAGCTGCAATCTTGGTCTTAAGAGTAGTAATAACTATATTCTTATTTATTCCCTGTATTATTACTGTCTAGTTCCTAGTATTAATAAAAAAAAAATAATACAGATTTCACCCATATCATTGTATGTTTCCTGGTTCTCAGCAGAAATCTTATAACCCTGCTTGCCATATGGTACCATACCCGCCATGTTCTCTTACAGAGTAGAAGTTCAGTTTTGTTTAAATAATAATTTCGAAATGAAGCAGTATCTCACTACAGTTTAGAACTGAATATCCTTAAAGCAAATGTAATGACTGTTGCTATAGTAAAAAAACAAACAAGAAAAAAAAAAAACCAACCCCAATCCCAAAACCCTTAAAACTTGCGTTGATAGAATTGTATTTCTTATAAGTAAATTCAGGAACCTATAGAATAGTGTTTTAGGGTCATTACGCTTTTGCCATTATGTTGACATTTATTAATGTTTTCATATCTACAAAATTAGATCTGCACTCGGTCAATCTGAAGTAAAAATTCTTCAAATTTTAGACATTTGTATAGATCAAGTGTTTAAATGTTCAAAATATATGAATGTGGCAAGTTATAGGTCAGCGATTAAACCAGGATTATTTTTAAAGCCGCAGCTTTAATTCTGAGACATTTGGTATCAAATGTCTTTCTGTATGCACAGCTAATATTTCTTAAAACAGATAATACTTTATATTACTTAAGTAAGAATTAAATGAAAGGCCAGCTTTTTTGGGGGGGAAACTTTGCTGTTGTGTTCTTAGGAATAGTTTTGCGCTTGATTGGCAGCTAGTTAAAATCTGGGCTTATACTCTTGTCTCTTCTGATGTGTAAGAAATTCAAATCACTTGTGAGAGTCTCTTGATCCCCATGTTGATAATACATAAATTTACTGATTCTTATGCCTCATCATTCTGCTATGCTTTATTTTTTCAGCTGATCCGTGGGCAGTTGAAAAGTACTTTTGTGGACTTAGGACAGTCTCAGCATACTAAATTTACTTGGGATAATGATATGTTCATAATGAATTATACTTTTATAGTTAATTTTCAAAGATAAAAAACTCATCATATATCTCAGCCTGACTGCTTTAAGACCAAGGGAGCTGTTGTGGTTATTGAGGTTAATGTCATGCGTAACACCACCTTCCCTAGGACTTCTCTGAATTACTAACAGTAATTACTAACAGTGCTAATAGTAGTTGAATAAGAGCATATAATTTAGAAAATCATTCTGTTGTCTTTTAAGAGTTGTCAGTAATGAGGAATCCACTGAAATAATTCCTGAAGTATTCTAATAGTAGAATATCTTTATTGACTAAAATTAGAGACCTTGGAGATTTTTGTTTGTTTCAAAGTAACCTAAAGGTTCAACCTTTTTACTCACATGATTTTGTATGTCAGAATGATGATCTCTTTTAAGTTTTCTTGACTAAAGCAATTTTTATTAGATAATCTGAAGGAATTGAGCTTCATGATTTTGACAGTTAATACATGTTCTCCAGTAATTCAATAATTTGGTTTTCTGCATCTTTTTGTTTATTGAAAAATCTTTCCTTGAAATGTGAACACCAGAACTGGATATAATATTCCAGCAGCAATCCTAAAACGAGCAGATAAAGAGCTATTACAGTCTCCGTTAGTATTTATTTGCCTGCTCATCCGTAGTTGTCATAGCCTTAACACTGCAGCGGATGCATTTGTCAGAAGTGACTGGTTATCTGTATCACGTTAGGCGATGCTTCCATTTATTCACTGCTCCTTTATGTATAATGTCCTCCTTTATCTGAGTTGGAACGTGTAGTTTGATTGCAGTCCATTAAACAATTGATGCAGTTTGTTCTATACCACTTCCTGATCTCAGTATCAACTACAGACTTTATCTTTTTTTTTTTTTTTTCCTAGTGAAAAATGTTTCAGTTTAAAGTCAGGAACTGATTCTTATGGGATCAATTAGAGACATATTAGTTCAGTTAACTTACAGTTATATTTTGGGACCCATTATTTAACGTGTGATCTGATTATTTTCTGACATTTTAGTTTCTTAAAGACAGACTGTGCTGTGTGGTACAAATGTAGATGTTTGGCAGAAGTATAAGTGCCATAATATCATTATCTTTCTAGGCCAAACTTGTAACATCATCATAAAAAGTTTGACAAGAAGAGGAACTTCAGTTGAATGGCAGTAATTATATTGTCTTCCTTTAATTCTTTAATACTTAAGTACTCTGTTTTGCCTGGAATTGATATCAAACTGATGGACCGTAGTTACCAAAGTAATTTTATTTAACCTTTCCAAACATTAGCATTAACTGTCTTCTGGAGTTTTCTGTGTCTCAGGGATCTGTTAGAATCTGCATTGATAACTCAGAAATATCTTCGAAAATTCCTATTAAAAGTTATTCAAATGTGTTCTTCTCAACCTGTCTAACTTAGTAGCATCTGAGTAATAGTTATCGTGGGACTAGAAGATGCATCATCATGGTGCTAGGTGTCTCTGCTCTTTCCGAGTCATCCGTCCTTCATTGTCGCCCGCCGGGCTGTCCCTCACCGGGGAGCGGGGCGGCGGCGCTGGTGCGGGGCGCTGAGCTGGCCAGGGTGCTGACCCGACCCGACCCGCCCCGGCCGCTGCCCGCCGGCTCTCGCCGGGCAAGGAGTTAATTACTCCATTGCAAAAAGGCGGCTACCACTGGCTGTAGCATCCCGTTTTCATGTATCGTTATATCCTGGGAGTTGCACAGAAAATCTTTATGCAAATGCTGCCTATACTGGAAGAAGAGTCTAATGTGAAAGAAGTTTTCCCATAACCAGTGCTCCTGGCTTTTTAACAGCCCCAGTCACACTGAGTTCAGCATCAGAAGCAGATTCCTTGTCATTCAAATCACACCGAATGTATCTATGCCATCCTCGAGTAAGAGATACAAACCTTTCCATTGCACTTCTATAAAGTTTCACTCTAAAGTGAAACTTAAACAATCAGTGTGCATCACAGTGAACTTTCAGACAGCGTATAAAGGGCAAAAACATTAATCTGCCTGTAGCTTAATAATTTTCACAAAACATCTGTTTTGTGATCTCAGCTCTGGCCTCAAGAGAATTCTATAAAACAGCCTCCAAAGATGATCTTGGGAAATAACAGCAAGATTTATAAACAACTTTCAGCTTATTAGGGAGATTAGGTTTTTTTTTAATCTTTTCCTCCATGTCCCACTAACTCCTGTGTTCTGTCTTCTTCCCCACACCACTCTTTTCTTTCTTATGTAGTTTAAAGATGATTAGTAATAGCCCCATTTTTAATTATTATTAAACGTAAACCCTCTTATTTTAGTAATTCAGTTTTACAAATACCTTACCCATTTAGTAAACATTAGGGCATATTCATTTGCATCTGTGTGTAGCTACCTTGCTAAATTTGCTGCCATTTTGTGTAATTAGTTATGGTTAAATATGTGAATCCTCATTGATATAACTACAAAGTTCTGTATTCCCATAAAATATATAATACCATGTATGTAATGTACACATAATATATGTGTAGGGGCCAGTCTTGTTTAATATCTTTATTGATGATCTGGATAAGGGGATTGAGTGCACCCTCAGTAAGTTTGCAGATGACACCAAACTAGGTGGGAGTGTTGATCAGCTTGAGGGTCGGAAGGCTCTACAGAGGGATCTGGACAGGTTGGATCAATGGGCCAAGGCCAATGGGATGAGGTTCAACAAGGCCAAGTGCCAGGTCCTGCATTTTGGTCACAACAACCCCAGGCAACACTACCGGCTTGGGGAAGAGTGGCTGGAAAGCTGCCCAGAAGAAAAGGACCTGGGGATGTTGTTGGACAGCCGGCTTAACATGAGCCAGCAGTGTGCCCAGGTGGCCAAGAAGGCCAACGGCATCCTGGCCTGTATCAGGAATAGCGTGGCCAGCAGGAGTAGGGAAGTGATCGTGCCTCTGTACTCGGCACTGGTGAGGCCTCACCTCGAGTACTGTGTTCAGTTCTGGGCCCCTCACTACAGGAAGGACATTGAGCTGCTGGAGCGTGTCCAGAGGAGAGCCACCAAGCTGGTGAGGGGTCTAGAGAACAAGTCATATGAGGAGAGGCTGAGGGAACTGAGCATGTTTAGTTTGGAGAAGAGGAGGCTGAGGGGAGACCTCACTGCCCTCTACAACTACCTGAAAGGAGGGTGTAGAGAGGTGGGTGTTGGCCTCTTCTCCCAAGGGAATAATGACAGGACCAGAGGAAATGGTCTAAAGTTGCGGCAGGGGAGGATTAGGTTAGATATTGGGAAGAATTACTTTACTGAGAGAGTGGTCAGGCACTGGAACAGCCTGCCCAGGGAGGTGGTGGAGTCGCCATCGCTGGAGGTATTTAAGAAGCGTGTAGACATGGCACTTCAGGGCATGCTCTAGTGCCCAAGATTGTTGGTTTGTGTCTGTTTGTGGGTGGGTGTGGTGTGTGGTTGTGGATGTTTGTTTTGTGTGGTTTTCTTTTGTTTTGTTTTTGGTGTTTGTTTTGTTGGTGGTGGTGTTTTGTTTGGGTTTTTTTTTTTTTTTTTGTGGTTGGACTCAATGATCTCAAAGGTCCCTTCCAACCAAGAAGATTCTATATGTAAATAATGTAATCATATATGTGTATATATAATGTAAAATCATGTGTTGTGTGTGTACCTATGTATATAAAAAAGTAAGTGATGTAATATTCTTTATTACAAAGGATGTTAGTATAGCAGTATTATAAAGAATACTGTATTTCTGATTCCCTGCATTAATTTTTGCTTTGATACAGGTATACCTCAAAGTCTTGATGCAGAGCAGAAGCTACTAAGCTCATTAGCAATTATGAGGAAGTAGTAACAAGAACAGGGAGAGAAGCAAGACAAAGGAGTGCCACTGTGCTAGAAGGTGTTTTGAACACCTGGCATGTTCCTCCTTCTCCCCTTTTCCCATCTAATTCCTTTTCCTCAGGCCTTTCCTGATGAGAGGTTTGGAGGCCTTTCTGCTGTGAGGACTCCATGGCTCTCAGGCAAGAGCCTGAATTTCTTGAGATGACCGCTATTCTGTGCAGTGTGAAGCAATGCTGCACAAGGCTAGGGCAAAGAATCAGAACTAATAAGTAAGGGAACCTGAGGGAGGCAGCTGTAGATGTGTTAAAAAACAAAAGGCAAAAAACGGAGGATTCGTTTATTTTTATTTAGTTAGGCTTTGTGTGTGTGAATTGGATTGTATAGTCCTTAAACATGGCAATGGAAAATAATTTCTATGAATTGTTTTGCTTTAAATCCATGGCGTGTTTTGATAAGTTTGCTTCATTTCATATGTATCACCATATGCACACCAATTTTATTTCACACACACAAAAAAGTAATCTCTAGTTACTAGATTGAACTACTTTCCTTTTTTGAGAATATGATTATTGCTCTATCTGTGCATGCTTTTTTTCCTTAGATGTAAGTCTCTCACATCCTTTTTTGATTTCTCAGCTTTAGAATTGTTACTCAACAATTGTTAGTAGTTATTGAGCTCTTATTACTAGGTGCTGGACTGAAGCAAATTGAAAAGACTTTTTACACTTCAGTACTGCAGCTCTCAACACTTAAGTAAAACTTCTGAAAATGCACCTGAGACTCGAATCTCTTCTGGTGGTGTTCCCATCACCAGCTACCTCAGCCTAAGGTTTTCCAGGGACAAGTTGTCAGACTTGGCAACTGATAATGACCAACAAATGGATTAAAAAGCAGACTTCTACCCTGTTTTTTTTTTTTTTTCCTTTCATTATAGGTTTTTAAATATTTAATGATGTGGTAAAAGCCTAGTCCTCTTGGGGGAGGAAGTTCTATGTCAGCAAAAGTGTGTGATCACTTCTCTAGCCGACAATGTAGAAATCTCTGTATCATTCTTTCTTGCATGCAGGTAGTGCCAGACCAAAAAAAAAGGTGTTTACATGCTGAATGCAATTAGGAAAACAAGAAGTCTTAATCCAGTGGTAAGAATTGAACAGAAAAGCCTGCATGGTATTGCATGTAATCAGGACTTGCCTCTCTAAAGTGTTTCCTCTGGGAAAGGTATCAAAGATTAGAATTTAGCTAAAATTCAGAGATTTCCTATGAACTTATGTTGAGGAATATCCAATCAAAACCATTTAGAAAAGTGAAAAGAACATTAAGAGGCGTGACTATCCTGTCAAGTGGTAACAGAATGATAGGAATCCTTGTCTCTTTTTTCATCAGTTTTACGTTGTAACTTATTTGTGGAAGGACAGTCATATGTCTTCCCAGTTGTTTTACAGCAATTGATTGCGGCTGTTCATGTGAGATTTTTTTTTTTAATTATTTTTTTGGCTAAAATAAACACAGTATCTAAAGTTCTCTGAAGTAACCTAAAGTAGATATGAAAATCACAGTTGTTGTGCCTTTTTATACCATTGCTTTGCTTGGTGCTCAGATCTTTATCAGCCTAAAATTTTTGTCCTGTCACCTATATAAAATTCTCTGTCAAATGTGTAGCTGCTGCCAGAGGTAACAACCAATTTTTAAAATAAAGTTTTCTTTGTATTCAAACTTTAGCATGGCTGTACCTGACTGTCAGAGAGTTCAAAGGCATTCTGTGAATGTTCATTGTTAAAAATCTGACCCTGAATGCTTCCACCAGCTTTATTAAGAGAAAGGTAGCCTTGAGGTTAGGAGATGTGTTAATGTGTTGGTTCACTGCATCTGAGCTATAGAATTATTTGAGTGTAACAGTTAGAGGCATTTCCAAGTCTTTTCTGAAGGCAGATACAGGGAGGAAAAACCATCCCGTTTAATCAATATCTTTGATCAATCAGCTATAATTTGTTTTTTATCATACTGAACTCGTGTAACAAAGTCACATGTTAACATGATAACAGCAGAGATAATGGATTTGTCTTTTTAGGGTCGGCAAGGATGCATTTGGAGTGACAACTTTGGCATCTGTAGGATAAAGTAATGGAAAAATTCTAAGTAATGTATGAACTTACGGGTAAAACAAATTTGCTGTTTCCACCTGACCAGTGTGTGGAGCCACCCATAATCCTTACAGCTGTGGTGGTTTGTCTGCCCATGATCACCACTATTGAACCAAATTCTGCTAGCTCTGTTCTGTGCATGCATAAGACTCCCTGTTGAGTGAGGAATGCTTAGTCCTATTGAGAAAAATCATTGCATCATTGGCTGGTTGAGAAGTAGGTGAGACATTAAAAAAAAAAAAAAAAAATAAAAAAAACCTTGATTGTGATGTGATTATGATTTAACAGAGGACTAAACTTGTATGTTTTTAGTGTGTTTTTGAATTAAAATTCTTTTGCTGATTTCTCAAGTTTTTCTTGTTGCTAAGATAATTCAAAACAATTGAATTAACAGTATTTTGGCATAACTTCTGTCTCCAGAACAAAAATTTTATTAGAGTGCATTGCATAAAGCAAAGTTTTAACTAGGCTGGAGGGGAGAAAAACAAATTATTGACAGTAGTAATGTCCAGTTAAGCTAATGCCAGCTGTGCTTTGCTTTATTTTACATATACAAGTAGGTACTTTAAACTAGCACTGCCACCTTGACCAGTCACCCTCTCTCCTGGTAGAAGGATTTGTATTGCCACTTAGTGATTTAGATCACGGAATGGAGCTAGCTTAAAACTAAAATTTTCTGAAAGGCTTAGTATTATCTGAGATACGTTCCTTAGTCCAGGTCATTGTGTAGTCTGGACTGTTAAGGATGAGTTTTTGATGTGCTGGATGAATTGACTAAGTGGAGTGCACTGCTGGACCTGTTATCCGCAGTAAAGAAGAACTGGTCACACACTTGAAGGCTCATGACAGCCTTGGCTGCAGTGATTCTGAGACAGTGGGTTAAGACCAAAGGGAAGAGACGAAAGTGAGAAGCATAGGAATATCAGACTTGAGAAGAGCAGACTTCAGCTTATTCAGAATGAATGCATGAGATCCCGTGGCAGGCTACTGTAAAGTTTACAAGAGCTGAGGATATTTCTCTACAATTCTGTTGGTAGAATAGAACTAGCAAAAAAGTGTTGTGCTTCTATGGACTCTTAGTAATACCAGTTTGTTTTGTGAACTGAATCTCCAGTTTTGGAAAAGTTTTAAAAAACTACAACTCTGCTGCCAAAATTTGAACCAGAATCTCTGTCACATGGTGTAAATTGCAAGTGCAACGTGAATAAGAAAAAATTTCAGAAGTACTTTCTAAACTGATTTTGCTTCTTTTTATTAAATGAAAGAGCTGTTGTAATTCAAATAGCAGTACTTAGCTGTGATATCATTTGAGTATGATTATATGCTGTTAAGTGGTTTTGATAACATCATACGTTTTAATGTTTGAAAGTCTCTTACTATAATTGCATATTCTATATAAGTTTTTTTTCTGTAGCAGTAGGTATAATTTAAAACTTTACATTATTACCACACAGGATTTTTGCAAAAGCAGTATTATAAGAAACTATTCAATATTTATATAAGAATATAAATGTGGTTGTAACCATTAAAACATAATGAACACTAATGAATTAATGTCACCAAAACTTATTGTATTTAATAGCCTATGAATGGTTTGATCTCTGCTGTAGTTAAAATTGCTTGAAGTCCCACATTACACTGGAACTGCTCCAAGCCATGTTTCCTTTCATCTTTATGTAAGTTAACATTTTGTAAAATATACACGGAAACTCACTTTTAAAAGGGTTATTCTGTATGTTTTAAAATACATACTGTAATAGATTTTGACGCTTCAGCTGAGGAGGGTTTCTAATTTTATTGATTGACAGGATCACAATCTTGCTCTGTGTAATGCAACTAAATTTAAAAAGGAGTATTCTGCTTCAATCATAAGTGAAAAAAGATGAGTGAATATGGAAAGTCATTGAAAGCAGGCCTGTACTATAGCTGCAAGTTATTGAATCAACGTAATTTCATTGCCATTCATAGAGTGGCTTGATGCACCTGTTAGAGGTAGATGTCAAGCTTATAATACTAGTCGTTAGTATTAGTTTTTAATGACCAGAGGAAAACCTGTATTTGAATGAGTGGCCTGGTGCTGGAGGGAATAGGAAATATATCAATAAATGGGAGGAGTAATACCTGTAGAGACACTGAGACTAGAGACTAAACCCAGCATAAAATGGAAGGCACAACACATGACAAATAGAAGTTGAAATAATGGAACAAATTCTACTTGTAGATCTTGAGCATTTTTGCATGCAAGGGTTTATAATATATATATATTTTTAAAATAACATCCTCACAGAAGTGCCAGAAAAAAAGAGTTTACTTGAGTTGATTTTCATATCAGCACAGATGCAAAAAATCGCTGAGCTCCTCTCTTGCGGTCTTATATTCTTTGAATACACCTGTTATACCCTGACCATTTATTGGTCCTAGTTCTTCTCTGGCGAGCTTTCTATTCCCATTGTCTGAAGAAAGATTTATTATTAGTTTTAATGTATTTTATTTTTCTTCCTCAGTCTATTTTGCTTTGTCCTTGTTGTGCTTTTGCACTTGCTGTAATTTACCATTTCTTTTATTACTTGCTTTTTTCCACTTAGAAATTCTCTTAACCGGCTGTTCATTCATGTTGGCTTTCTTTTGACCTTTTTCCAAGTCTTTCTTAACTGATATTTTGTGCTTTGCTTCCTACTTGGTCTGTGTTAGAGATGCTGCTTGGTTTGCAAGACCAAAATAAAGCAGAGGTATGGTCAGGCAGTATCTCTAAAAAATGTGAACATTAATTATGTCACATGCTGAATAATGATCTTTTGTTGTGTTTAGATATCTAAGGAATCCATTCACGTTTGAAGGCAGAGCCATTAATGAGCCAGATGAAAGATCATGAGTCAGGTTTTCTGTATGTGAATGATTTGGGCAAATGTTTTTTTTTTTTTTAATAGAACCTGAATTAAAAATGTAAATATTGAGCTTGATAGCTCATCAGCCTAAAAACTATAGCTCTCTGTACTGTAGTGTGTATTCATAGATGATCTAGAAAAGATGCAAATGCTGCAGTTAAAAAATCTGGTGATACAAGGGTATTAGAGTTAGTAAAGATGGAGACAGACAGGGAAGAGCTGGAGAAAGACCTTGCAACTTTGTCTGAGGTAATGGCAAATGAAAATTATCATAAAGCAATTCATTTAGGGAAAAATAATTTTAAAATTTACCCAGTGATGAGCTTACTTCCATGGAATGAGGTCTTGCAGGTTCTTTCTAAAATAGCAGGTCAGTGCCTAATAACAATGCTGGTCTCCAAGTCTCAGAGGGGATGTAGCAGAACTGGAAAAAAACTCACACAGATGGTGATCAAAATAGTGAAAAACTAAATAGGTGAAGAGATAAATGAGGGGGGCATATGGTAGCAGTGTATTCCCTGTGTAGGACTAAGAGGTGAACAGGGAGCAACTGTAAACTCTGCCTTCCAGCACGAGGTTTAGTGAACCTCAAATGTAACTAGCAGAAGATAAATTGGAAACAAAGATATGCTTCTTCCCATAGCATGGAATTAAGTTACAGTTTGCTTGCAGTAGAGTGTTATGGATGCTAAAAGCTTTCCTGGGTTCAGAAAAGATCTGATGAACTCAGAAATGAAAAATCTTAAATACTATCTTTGGCTCAAAGTGTTTTGTGTCCCAACTTGGTATATCCTCAGAAAATATTCTGGGAAAGTGTGATTATACGCTTTCTGTGTCCTTGTATTCTTCCCTAGACGTCTGCTGCTGGCAGTAGAGACAGGAGATTGGGCTAGGGGGGTTTTTGATCTAATGCAGTCTGTCTGCTCCTGTGATTAGCTATCCATGCTATCTACTTTTTACTGTCTAACCTAATTTTTTTCTGCTGCAAATGAAGTTGATATTTTTGGATTTGTCCCAACTTTAAATGCCTTTGCCAAAGTTCCATTTCAGTTTTTAATACCTGTCTCCCATTTCAAACCTTGAAGGACCTCCCAGAATCACAGAATCTTCTTGGTTGGAAGGGACCTTTAAGATCATTGAGTCCAACCAACAAAAAAACAAAACAAAACAAAAAAACCAACCCCCCCCCCAAAAAAAAAACTCCACAACACCAAAACCAAAACCAAACCCAAACCAAAACAAACACCCACAACCACACACCACACCCACCCACAAACAGACACAAACCAACAATCTTGGGCACTAGAGCATGCCCTGAAGTGCCATGTCTACACGCTTCTTAAATACCTCCAGCGATGGCGACTCCACCACCTCCCTGGGCAGGCTGTTCCAGTGCCTGACCACTCTCTCAGTAAAGTAATTCTTCCCAATATCTAACCTAATCCTCCCCTGCCGCAACTTTAGACCATTTCCTCTGGTCCTGTCATTATTCCCTTGGGAGAAGAGGCCAACACCCACCTCTCTACACCCTCCTTTCAGGTAGTTGTAGAGGGCAGTGAGGTCTCCCCTCAGCCTCCTCTTCTCCGAACTAAACATGCCCGATCAAACTAAACATGCCTCACCTCCGATGAGGAGCTCAAGTTCCAGTCACTGTTGTTTGTAGCTGCCCTCAGCTACAGCTACAAAGCAAGTGCGTGCTCTCGCCAAGTTCTGCTGTTGGCTCTAACCTTGGTACCATGGAAGTTCCCAGAATGAATGTGTTTTAGGGGCAGACTGGTCAGGCAGTCCTAGATGACCTATGTATCTCCTTTGGTTTTGTGGATTGTGATCAATTTGATATTGTTCAAACTGAGGGTAAAGTAATAACTTGTGCTGTTCTGCTGGCAATAGCTTGTTATGTTGTTTATTTTAGCTGCCTTAGTGACACTTTCCCTCAGTATAGTCAAGCACCAAGCCATTTCCCACCTCTCGTGTCATTTGGCAATTCATAAGGGCTCACTTAACACGGCTGTCTCCTATCTGCTGGTCCTAGGGATGTTGACATCAGTGCTGAGTTGGTCTTGGCATGAGGGTCTCAGTGTTTTTTTGTCTTCTCTTTGTGCCTGACTTCTCTAGTGCTGTTGACCTACTGCTGGAAAGTACAATTCTCCTTGAATATACCGAGATGTCTTCTGCATAAACCATAGTGCGATGGTGCGTCTTTCCTCCTTAACTCTTTCAGGGATTGCTGCATTGTGTGGGAGGATGGCTGTGCATTCTCCTCACCGAGGAGGCCCAGGCCTGTCAGAGTTCGGTAGATCTCCTGCACTGCGTGGGCTCACTCAGATTCCATCTTCCTGTCAGACAGGCTCTTTTGGAGTCACCTTGCTTGGTGTAGCAGTCTTCATGTATTTAAGGAGATGGAATACCATTGTGTACGGCCAGTGCCTTCTCTTGATCACAATGCTGCTGCAGATTGAGTTACATGCCCTTAAGATAAAGATGCTAAGAGGTTAGACATTACAGATTAAAAAAAGATTATTCCTCTGTTTTTCTCCTGTTCTGCTTAGCAAACTGTCAGGCCTTATTCACCATTTTTTTGATGTGCTTTCTCAATTGACATATCGAGGGAATTCTCAGCTTTTGTTAGTGAGGTCCAGATCGCTTCCTGCATGATGCTGTGGCCTGGGCACAGTACAGTCCTGTGCTCTGTTAGCTGGGCTGCTGGTCTGCCACTGGTGGCCTTGTTGTTCATTAGAACACTGTTGGTGCAGACAGCATTCTGCTATTCACATGTCATTTACCTGGTCATCTCACTGAAGTTCCTCTGCTGATTTCTTGTTTTGTATTTTCAAAAAAGTTGTGTTATTCCCATTTATATTTAGACTTTACCCTGAACTTTGCTTGATTGGACTAAGCATTCAGAAATTAATAGCAGTTAGTTGTGTATATGCCCCTTTCTCCTCTATAAATCACTGTGTATCTACTGCCAAAAGTTGTGTGGGCTTTGGAAGAAATTCTTCAGAGCAGTGTAGTTTGCCTTCTGTAGTTGTGTGTTGTACGCCTGGGTTAGGTCTTTTCCTTACTGAGAAAACTGATCTATCAAATAATAAAAATAGATAGTACTAGTGGAAAGGGCAATACTTAGGAGTGTCTTAAAGGAACAATTTATATTATTCCTCGGTATATAAAGTTAGTGACATTGATGGTAATCTATTATTATTATTATTATTATAAGTGTATACTAAGAAGATAGCTGACTATTCCAAAAAATGGAAACAAATATTTTTATTTTGCTGATAAATCCAAGCTATAAGTAGTTTGGTATTATATTACTATGTTATTATTTAAAATATCTTAATTGTTTGACTTCAAGCTGTCTTCCTACTGGTGTTCAAAACCAGACTTTGCTATCACTTAACTCTTCTGCAATGAAAATTTTACAAGGATCTTGAAAAATAATTATTGTAACACTGTATAATTTAGGTAATTGCAAAACTGACTTTCCATTTGCAGGTTTGAAAATATTTTTCACTTGATATGAGTGATCAGAGAACTAGTTTCTTTGAGGAAGGCTTTCATGACAGGTAAAACAAATTCTTGTAATAGCAAAAAAAACCCCTTCTAGTTTCATTTAGGTTTGTTGTAAATATCACAACCATTATAGCAAATCTAAGACACAGAAATACAGCTCTTTTTTAAAACAAATGACACTTTTAGGGTTTTAAAACTAATTTTGGAATAATTAATAAGGTTTCACAAGCCTCTTTTTGATTTGGAGCTCACTCTAAGTTGTGGAAAAAAATTGAGAACAATACGGTGTTATATGGAATGAAATAAACCTCTCCAAAGGGTTAGGTTTCCACATTAGCCTTGGAGGCTCTGCACCTCAGGTTGTAGTTGAGCAGCTGATTTGAGTGAAAGCACCACAGCAGTCCAGCCTTTCCCTGTCCCCCACTGCTAATGTCCATTCTTTCTCTTGTTCTCACAGAAGTCTTTGTGCAATTGTGTGACAGATAAGATTAGGAAATTAACTCAGCTGAAAAGCAGTATGGCAAAAATATCATGGATTAAACAGAGTTTTTATTTTATGGATCATGCTAATTCTCCCTGACCAAAAATTTCTGATTTTCTGTAGGTGATCAACTACATCCTGTGTTTCTCATTCTCTCATAGGAGCCACAGCCCTATAGTCTTTTCCTGTCATGTGTATACCAGGTGCTTCTCTTTCTTTACAGCAAGATATCGAATACCTTTTATCTCAGTTCTCTAATCAAGAAACATAATGAAGTTTACTTCAGTGCATTTGTTTTCAAGTTCTATTTTGGATTTGAAAAACAGTTTGTGTGCCTAAAACTTGTATGTTTTTGCCACATTTTACCTGTTGGTTTAGTAAAAGATAATATACTCCTTCCATAAACTTTGCCTTGGGTTTTTGTAACATTTTGGTGCTGAATTCTCTTGCAAACTGGAAATAGTATGGTAGCTTGAAATATGTGTTTTTAAAATAAGACTGTTATCTTGAAACTAAATGTTTTATTTTTACCTCTGTCTTCAAACTGAGAAAATATTGTCACTTTTGTAATAGCAACATAGCTGTAAGTGCAGAAGTTGCCAGAAGGAAATCTAGACTCTTTGGCAATAGCACATAAGACAGTTGGGAGCTTTTCACACCTGGAATCTGTAAGTGGTGATGAGTATTTTGGCACCCACAAGCTTGAGATAGGAAAACCTAAAATGGCATTGGTTATGTGTTGAGCTTTTAAAAAAATTTTCTTCACAACCAGTACAGTTGGAAATTTAGGTCAAGGTCTTAAATTTAGTTTACTTGCTGACATGCTGAATGATGATTTTTAGGACTCTAGCTTCCAATGAATGTATTTAGAAAATATTCAGATTGTAAGTGTAGGATAACTTTCTAGTTTGGATGTTCAAGTAAGCAGAGTTAAAACATTTCTGGCCTTAGAATTTACATAGTGCTTGCTCATTAAGCTTGAGGAGGTGTTTAGGATTGTGCCTTCTGGCACTCAGGAGAGAACTTTTGCCTCCCATGCACTACAGTTTTAGTGCTTTGAATACCGGTGACTGATGATATAGAATAGATTTTATTGCTTTGTAATGCTATAAGATGACAAGAGATTTAACAAGGAATTAGTTTATTGGACTAGAATTGAGGAATTGTGTATAAATGCAAAAGTTTTTGTTACCCTGGCCGTGCAGATATTATCTACAGTAATAGGGTATTTCTATGATAATTCTTAAAGTATGGGATGGTTCTGTGGATATATGTATTGTACTGTTGCATTCTGGGCCAGTTACTGATGCTCTCCTAGTATGCTTAAGAATCCATGAATGAATAGCTCTCAGAAATGTCTCTCAGAGCTGTGACTATAAATTGTAATGTAAAATATATTTAAAATAAAAGTATCAAATCAGGTATGAGGTCAAGGCTGATAGCAATATTAACAAAAAACTTTAAACCCACTGATGTCATTTCCTTGCTTTAATAAATCATTTACTTTTCCTACAGGTGGTGGATTTTGCTCATGTTTGAAAGATTTAGCAAAAATCATACTTGCCAATTTTAGATTTAGCTCTGGTGAGATAAATACTTTCTCTGTTACTGTTTTTTTTAAACAGGTGTCAGAAAAAAAAGCCTTTGAAGTCCCAATATAGGAGTAAACATTACTTAGTGAAGGCCATCACTTACTTCATGTAACTGGTGGGTGATGGAAGGGGAAGCAAAGGTTTGAGCAAATGGGAAAATCACTGTACGTGTTGTAAGCAAGTAGTTTTGGAAATAGACCTTTTTCCTTTCATTAGTGCCATTTCATTTTCTCTTTGACTTACTTAGTACCTGACTATGTTATGATAATTTGGTTAGAAAGGCCAGTAATTATGGTCAGTAGTTGGTAATGTTAAGGGTGTTCACATAAATGACTACAGTTCTCTTTAGAATTTTGACCTTATCTGCAGGGGAGAATTTACCAGCACCGGTAGAATTTAAATTGGTTTAGTTCAACTTGATTAAATTGCAGGCTGGATGCTCTTGCTCAGAATATGCAATCTTAATTTGGTTTCCCTTCATTTGTTTGAATTAAACCAATTCAGGCTACATATTCTGAATGAACACCCTTTGCAGGGATGTAATCTACTCTAATTTGGTATAAATTTAGATCTTCAACTAATCCAGATAAATTTTTCTCCAGAGGGATCTGCTTTGTTTGGAGTCGGTTTAAATGTCAGAATTTACAATTGAAGCAAGAAAGGCATAAATGAAATGCAAAAAATAAATATGAAGTAATATGAAAAAACCCCACAGTTACTGTCACGTCAAAGAAACTTCTGTCTCAAAAGCCAGGTTGTTTAAGCAGCAGGTTGTTTTTTAAAAGCATACTTTAGTCCCAGTAGTAAACTTGGCATTTATCCTCATAGAAGGGCATACTGTTAATTTAAATCAGAATGGCTGTACTGATTTTGCATACCATTTGTGTGTTGATTCAGGGAGAAAAAATTTTTTTTAACTTTTAGTTTATGCTATTTTGGAAGTGATAGTAATAAACCCAAAGCAAAAACACTTTAGAAGAGTCTTATTATTGGATTAGACAGTTTGCACAAAGAGTTACACTTGTGTAATTATACCAGTGTAACAAATAAGCACAATTCTAGAAAAGCTTCAAACAAATGAAATAAGCTTTTAATTGGTTGTAGTAGTTGCTGATGGGAACCATTATGCATGGATCAATCTCTAAAAGACAAATTTTTATATTGCTGTATAAAATTCGATTTAGAGATGGTTGCCTAAAGCCAGAAAATTAAAAAATTAAACTGATAGAATTACCCAAGACAAGTTTTTTTTCCCTTTAGCTTTTGTACCCTGACATAAGCCAACAAAACTGTACTTTAAACTTATTTAATCATAAACAATCCTAGCTATGTGAAACATATAAAATGTGGAATAGTCCGTATGCAGTGCAATAAATGAAATTACAATTCCGATTTAACTATCTAATTTTATAATTTTTTTGGTTAATATTGCTTTAATCTTCTTATGTATTACTACTAATTACTTAACCAATTATTTAGTTAATTATTAATTACATTTTAAAAGTTGTTGTTCCTAAAATTAAATTTAAAAGTAATTATGATTTAATGCAATTCAAAACTGACTGCAGAATATAACTCTGAAAATGTTTGTATTCATTAGTACTATTTGGAGATTGGGCTTGGAGGTTTGAGAGAGAGCAGGTGAAAAAAATAAGGAAGAATATACTTGAATTTCCTTCTGTACTGGAAGTACTTTGGCTAGAATTTCAACATAAGTCACTGTGGGATACAAACAAGTAGTTAAGGTGCTAGGTGAGAAACACAGCTTTTTCTGTATTTCATGTTATTCTGTTAATCATTAAGATCCCATGTTCTGCTCTGTTTCTGCAGTCACTGGTTAAATGGAAGCCACTCCTGGGGTCTGGATGGTTTCTACTGACCTAGACTTTGCATAGCAGCTCCATAACGTCCGGAGGTTGCAATGAGTGGAGGAGGGGAGCAACCTGACATCCTTAGTGTGGGAATCTTGGTCAAAGAAAGATGGAAGGTGGTGAGTATGCCTTCTTGCAATTCTTTTTTTTTTTTTTTAAAACATGTTTTTGAAAAGAAATAGTTTGCGCTTTGAAATCTTTTCAAAATTCTTGTGAGATGTATTTTGCTTAATACTTATGTTAAAGGGTGAAAGGACTTTAAAACCACTTGTTTCTTTTATTCTACTTTAAGAAGAAGTGCTTTTATTCTACTTTAAGAAGAAGTGATACGGATTTAAGGTGGGTTTTTTTCCTGGTAAGGACCTAGGAAAGCTTTCAAATCCTGACTTAGTGACTGTTCATAGCACAACAGGAAGAGTCCTGTTAGTATATTGAATCCGATCAACCAGTGATTATGTCAGTCTGTTTTGGAAATCAGTCAGGCACCCTTTTGAAACTTGTCAGATTGTGAGATTTGTTACTTCTTGTAGGAAGGTCTTTCAGGGCTTTGCTGCTCTTCCAATTAGAAATTATTTTTGTTTGTTATATTTTGTAGCATAGATTTATTCCTGGCTGATTTGCATCCATTTCATTGTGTGCCAGTATTTGCTTTACCATAAATAGCTCTGTTCCCTTTTGGTCTTTGTATCCTTGATTTACGCCTAGAGGGAAAAAGTATCCATTTGAAACTATTTTTGCTTGGAAAAACAGGCTGTGTTCTCGTAGTTCCTTCTCCATTCCCTGATCACTTTAGATTTTTTTTTGCTTGTGGATTTTTTCGAGATTAAGAAAAAAAGACAGGAAGCCAAAAAGGAAAAAAAAAAGCCACTTTGTAATAGAACATTTTGGGTGTCTCTGTGTGTTCAGTTAAGCTGTGAATGGATCCTTTTTTTTGCACCGTCTTCGCTTTGTATTGCTCCCATATTTTGGTATTTTATTTAAACTATGAGACAGAACATAGAAGATACAGATTCATAATTCATTTCAATTTTATATAAAGAAAACAATTTCAACTATCTTATATCCTATCCTTCATTTAAAAATGCAGGAAGTTGATACTAGCTTTGTGAGGGAACCTTTATATTTCCTTTTGTGTAAATAGAACCTAAACAGCTATCTTGAGAGTGTATTTTTAAAATAGTTTCTCGTATTGCATCTCAGTATTGCAGTGAAGTTAAAACTGAAAGCATAGTCTTGAATCAGATCAAATAGAATAAAATAGCATTATAAATAGTTAACAATATACTAATATATGGCTATCCACAAAACTACTCAGTTGACTGATATGTGCAACAGTAGTCCTGTTTTATTCAGGTTTATTTTCTTTCCTGTGTAATGAAGAGTGATGATCACAGATCTGTGTCTTGTGGAATATTTTTAGAGTAGGCTGCTGTTCATCTCATGTGATTATACATTTTAACTTGTATGTTTTCCAAATCAAGTATTACAGATAGATGAGTGCCAAATATTGTGAGTAACTCTTCAATTTCTTAATTTCTGTAGCAAACATTATGGATTTCTTGATGGCATCAAAGGTGATACACTTCTTTCTGAATTCAGGATTTCATAGGACAGTCTGCTAGTGGAAGAAAACAGCATGCATTTTTAGAAATTCCTTAATGCTTTACACATATACATTAACGTAATACTTTTCTGTGAGGTTATAAGTATTGAAATCTTTTGCTAGTGTTCTTGAAGCAGTAGAGCATTTAAAAATTCCTTGTGTAGAAAGATGAGGTGGCATAAACCAGTAGACTTTCAAGTTTTGGTGACGAGTCCCTAATTATCAGTAGCACTTCTGATTGTTCCTTGTGCAAGTCTCCCAATATCCTGGGGGTTTTTCCCCATTGAAGAGTGGCTCTGTGGTATGATTGCATGAGCTTATTTTTTCGTAACCAGTTTGAGAAAAAAAAAAAGTACACATTCCGGAAGTCATGTGAAGATTTGCAGCTGAAATGCAGTTTTTGGAATTTTTGCTGTTCATGACCTTGGTCTTTGTAATCATGAAAATATACCTGGATTTTGTGGACACAACCATTTTAAAAAACTATGCTCAATTAGATTTAATTTTAGCCTAGATGTTCTTTAGGGTGATTCTATTTTGAAAAGTAAGCATAGAAAAGACATTATAAAAAATTTTTCCCTAGTGACACCCTCCCTCTCTACTGGTCTCTGTATCTATTAGCATTTGCTGTTACCCTCTGTCGATGCCTTTTCTTGTCCCTCTTTTTTTGCCTTTGAAACATTTCACAGAATCACAGAATCTTCTTGGTTGGAAGGGTGGAAGGGACCTTTGAGATCATTGAGTCCAACCAACAAAAAAAACAAAAACAAAAACAAAAAAACCACCACCAAACACCAAAACAGAACCAAAACAAACACCCACAGCCACACACCACACCCACCCACAGACAGACACAAACCAACAATCTTGGGCACTAGAGCATGCCCTGAAGTGCCATGTCTACACGCTTCTTAAATACCTCCAGCGATGGCGACTCCACCACCTCCCTGGGCAGGCTGTTCCAGTGCCTGACCACTCTCTCAGTAAAGTAATTCTTCCTAATATCTAACCTAATCCTCCCCTGCCGCAACTTTAGACCATTTCCTCTGGTCCTGTCATTATTCCCTTGGGAGAAGAGGCCAACACCCACCTCTCTACACCCTCCTTTCAGGGAGTTGTAGAAGGCAATGAGGTCTCCCCTCAGCCTCCTCTTCTCCAAACTAAACATGCCCAGTTCCCTCAGCCTCTCTTCATATGACTTGTTCTCATATGACTCTCTTGTTTATTACAATCCTGACTTGGAAGAGCCTTGATTGTAATGAGAATTGTTTTTAGGTGGGTTTAAGAATGTCATTCAATATGCAGCGTAAGCAAAAAGTATCGAGATAAAACATTTTGGAAATTGTATGCTTTAGACTCGAAGCATACAAAGAGATAGTAGTGGAAGAGAGAAAGGAGAGAATGAGTTTGGGGTGTGAGATGCTGAATGGAAAGAAGAGAAGCTTGTAACTAATGTACAAAATGGGAGAATGTGGTGCACTGTGTAAACGAGGGCAAACGAGGTCCTTGTCAAGGTAAGAGATGTTGAGCAGATCTGGCAGGAGGCCGGCATGATTGAACAGTCAGCTCCTGTCTGAACTCAAAGGCAAAATGCAAGAAAACAGAAGGTGGAAACAGGGATGGGCTGCCCAAGATTAATATGGAGACATTGCCTTTGTGTGTTGGGATGAATAGAGGAAAGGCAGAGCTCAGCTGGCTGTTGCAACTGGTGAGGGATGTGAAAAGCAACGAGAGAGGCTTCCACAGGGACCTTGGCAGCAAGGCGATGACCAAGGAAAATGTGGGCTCCTTGCTGAATGCGGTGTGTGACCCAGTGATGAAGGACGTGGAAAATATTTTTTCTGCAATCAAAGAGAGGCTAATTTGTGCCTGGAATTATTGACTGACGTCATTATTGGATGTATGTTAATGATTCTGGTGTACTTTATCTGAGGATAGAAATTGATCTGTTTATTTTATTAGTGTGGTGGTGTGTTTGGTTTTGTTTTGGGGTTTTTTTTTGTTCTAAATTTTTTTAAGCACACAAGCAGAAAAAAACCCCAACCTTTCAGAGGCAGTCTTTCTCAGTCTGGCTGATTCTCAAAGCTGGTGAATGAAGTTACATGATAAACTGTCATAAGTTTGTACAGGGGTGAGGATGGCTGTGTCACCTCTTTCCTTTTCCCTTCTCGCCCTTTTCACCATTCATTCTCACTGTCTCTGTTGTGCTTGTACTGTGCTGAAAATTTATGTGCTTGTGCTGAAAACTACAGTCAGATCAATGTCTGTGTTTAACTGTTGGAACCCTGTTAACAGCTCAGAGCTCAGGCAAGATAATGGCATTACCAGACCAAGAGGTGGAACGGAAAAGTGCAGGATTAAAATGGCCAAATTAGTCACGAAACTACATCTTTGAGAGCTATACATAGATACACACATACTCTTTAAAAAAAAAAAAATCACCAAAAAAAAAAAAATCATATTAAAACTTGCTATTTTTTGCAATATTTAGATGCCAGATCTCTTTCCTTTCTGTAAGTACTAACACTCTGCATATATTAAATTCATCTGAATGTAGCCAAGTTATACTGAGTATTTCGTCAAGCTTGAAAGGTTTCTATTTCTTATGATTTGCCATTCTTTCAAAGTTAACCCTGGATTCTTACCTGAATAGTACCTTAAACAGGTCATGTCCGAAGGCAAAGACTTCTTATTTAGGATTTGTGATACTCTGTACTGGAACTTAATAAAGTTCTTGAAATGTGCAGGTTAAGAGTAAGAGGTTTAGGCCTGTGTTGGTAGCGTGCATGTCATGCAGCTTCAGAGACAGTATGTGGAGAAGAGGAAATTGCGTTTGCCAACAGCTACAGTGCTTTTTAGAGAGAAGCGAACGTGTGCATTTGCAGTTAAGAGGTGTTACGCCAGAAGCAGATATTTAGGTGGGTTGGTTCTGTAGGTCTGAAAGTGCGGTGTGCTGTCTATCCTATGCACCTTTTTAAAAATGGCAATGAATTGGCCAGAAGTGAGTAATGAGATAATGCTGTGTGTCTTGGACCATATTTTTCTCATCTTAAGACTATTGAAATAGCAGTTGCTTGTGATGGTAAAAGGTCTTCAGGGCAGACAGTGCATGGTGAAATACTCAGTATTGTTGTAATCGTACAGAATAAAAATTGCATGTGATGTGACTTGAAAAATGCAAGCAAACAATATGAGTATTTTATCTATTAACTTCTTCCTTATTCTTAGGCTATTTTAGAAATTGTTTTCTTCTCAGTCAGGTGGGTGATTGTCTGGATTAGGAGACGTTAGATTTATTTTCAGAATCTGAAGATAGGTCAGCATATTGCTGATCTCTAGATCCCCAGAATGTTTAGATGACGTTTAATACAGTCTAGCCACATAACCTTAGCAACTGTATGTTTTCAAATGACATTTAGAAAACTATGTCAGTTCTTTCAAGGTAAAATATAGCAAAAATACAATACTGTGTGTTTCTTAGGGTACTTTCTTTTTGTCTCCTTTTATCTTTCTATCAGCTTTAGGATGGTAGCTACAGGGGAGATATCCATGTGAAAGCATTAAGTGAAATAACATTGATGTTTTTGGTACTGAAAGCCAGACAAGTCCCTGTTCCCTGTGAACATTTGAAGCAGAGTGAAAACACAACTATTAATATTTGCTCTGAATGTAGTTCAAACTAATTAACATGCCAGGAGCATTCTTTTTCCCTCTTTCTAACACAGATGAAACTTTCAGTGGTGCGAGTTTCTTTAGTATGTCTGTTAATGAGTGGTATTGGTGAACCATAAGTACATATGCATAACATTTAAAATATATATTCAAAGGTAATCTTAGCCATTTCTTATCATTTATGATTTAGCTGTTGTGTCTAAGTCACTGCATGTAATAGAAAATGCTGCCTCTTTTCGGTAAGCCCAAGAACTTATACACCTTTAGTATTCAGCGTGCATATTTCTGAAAAAAGAAAAAGATGGAATATTTTAAAAATGTGACTGTGCATTTGTATTTGAAGATCTCTGGGTAGTATGTGACCGAGGAAAGACTTTATTCAGCACGCTGACTTGGGTCAGATTCATGCTGGGAATGCTAGTGCATTCTTCTATTATATTAAATACAGGAAATGTAGTGCAGATGGAGATTCAGGTGTATTAACTTGTATTCCTAGGATACTCTATCAAGCTGTAACCGTACCTTTGTAGATTATTCAGTAGCTCTTTGGAAGGATATGATTATGTTATTTTAAAATATATTAGTAATACAACAGCATTTGCAGTATGGCCGATAGTACAAAGAAGTATTGATGATTTGTTTCCTTTCTTTTCTTCTCCCCTCTTCTAAATCTGTTTTTGTTCTTTCTTTTTTTCTCGATATAGTTGAGGAAAATAGGTGGTGGAGGATTTGGAGAAATTTACGATGCACTGGATTTGCTTACTCGGGAAAATGTTGCACTGAAGGTCGAATCAGCTCAGCAACCAAAGCAAGTGCTGAAAATGGAAGTAGCTGTGTTGAAGAAATTGCAAGGTAGGGCTGTACCCTGGGTATGCCAGAAGTAGAATGTCAGTGTGTCTTCTTAAAAAATCATTATAATCTCTATTTAGTCATAGTTTGAGTAAGTATTCCTGTATTCTGCAGGTTATTGCTAAATGGTTATTAGAAGTGGAATAGAAGCTCTTTCAGCTTCTGAAAGTTTTGCTACGACAAACCTTTTCTTTGAAACAGGTTGACATGAAAATAAAAAGAACAACAAAAAAATTAAATTTTTTTTTGCAAAACCTATGCTCAACTGTTGTTTATTCTGCATCCATATCTTGTCCTTACTTTTTTGCTCTGGCCGTTGTTGTTGTTGTTGTTGTTAGCTTCTTATTTCCTCTTCAAGATGGTCTCTTTTTTTCTGTACTATCTAGCATTGAATATTTGCGAGTCCTTCATGTACCATGCAAAATAAGAATATTTGTATTTCTTTGCCTTGCAAGTATTGCCAAGAATAAATTCTAATGTTGAAATGGGAAACATTTAAAAAAACCCACACAAACAAACAAAAAACCAACTTTAAAATACTGTAACTTGTAGAAAAAAAAATTATGGCTGTGTAGAGTCCTGAAATACTTTTAGGGTTCAGGTCCTGACCATTTAGAATCACGGTTTTGAGTAGTCACTTTTGATGTACCTTTAAATACTTTAGTGTCAATACACGGAAATATGCAATGGCCTCCCTTCATTGCTTTTCACAACATGAGATTATAAAAAGAAAGTTTAAAGGGTGACTTTTTTCTTTAGAAAAATTATTTCGAATCTGGAAGATTTTGACTAATACATCTGTCCCTGTCAGCAGCCCCATTTTTCCAAACTCTTAGTTTGAATATAACAAAATCTTCATGACATACGGTGCTGCCTAATCTGCTGTAAAGGTCACATTGCAGCAGAAATTGACAGCCTCTATAGATTTAAGGGGGCAAGCATGTCACATGGTATAATGTTAACAAACTGTTCCCATGTTTATATATTTTTAAAGAATTTCACAACAACCTCTAGTATTCATATAGTCGAGCAAGGAGATTCAGGGACTGCATATTAGCCGCCTTTGAATTTTAGAGTTTCTAGTCCAGTGATGAATAGTGGATTTCAGTATTGCCAATTGTAAATTTAGAAACCATTTGTGAGGATTCTTGCAATAAATTATCTTAAAGATAATGAGTTTTGAAGAAACAAATACTCTATAACTCCTGGGTTTTTAAATGCTGAGAATTTTTTCACAAGTTTTTTTTTTTTTTTTTTCTGCGCACATGAGCTTGATTCTATTTTTAACATACCCAGAGTCTTTAAAATGATGTAGGTGAAGTAGCTAAAGTAATAAGGAAAACAGTAAAAACTGAAATAAAACACTGGAATTTGGTAGCACTACAATGCCAATGTATTTATAAAAACATAACCTTATATATGACTGTATAACTGGAGTGCCTTATAACTTTCTACTGTGAATTTACGTATAGTGAATCATGGGAAATCCTGTCTAGATGAAAAGAACAGAAACACCTGAAAACAGATGCTTTAAGGCAAATAATCCAAATAAAGATCTTTCAGTTATTTATTTTCTCAATATTGTTTCTCTGAGAAAACAATAAATAGAAGTTTTTGTATAACTGAAACCCTGATTTTGTATGAGATCTTTAGAAGGAGGTCTTTTGACAATCTCCCTTATGAGAAAACAATCTAAATATTATTCCTTATTTTTTATCTCGTATTATTCCCTTGTACGGTTTAAAAAATAGAAAGAAAAAAAAGTCGGTGATTTCATGATAGTAACACTAGAGGCGACCTTTTGTCATTGCTGTCCAATTCCACGCTACAGTGTAACTGCTCTGGTCTTAGCTAAGGGATGTTCTAGATGATCAGGAAAGTGACTACAGTAAGAGATTGGTCAAGGATGAACCTTTTGCGTATATTGAGATTTATAGTTTGCACAGATATGTAACTATTTTTACATGCATATGTTTTTATCCATACTTAAAGGATTTTCATTAAATAAGACTATGGTAGAGACCATTTTATGTTTTACATAAAATCTTGGCTCCTATAAGCCATTCCCATTAATTTTTCTACCTTCCCAAGTTTTCAGTATGCAAGAACTAAAAATTTGATGCAGAGAAAAAAAAATAAGAAAAATGGATAAAAACGGGGAGTAGTAAACAATTTTGTCATTGCTTCTTGAAAAATATTTTTTAGTAAAATTTACCATGTAGAAACTTTTCTTATTTTTGACAAGTTTTTTTCATACAGATTCAGAGCAGGTGAAATTGTAAACAGTACTTTTAGGTTATTTTTGTAACAACCTTCTAATAGCATACATCCTCTGAGACCAACTTTTGTCTTGTTCTATCCCTTTTTGGCATGTGTGTGTATATATATATATGTATGTATATAATTGCTATCCTTTTCTCAGAGGGCTTATGTTCTTTTACTTTCAAGGTGTTCTAGTTACCTTGGACATAAATCAGAGGAAGGAATTTAATTGTCATGAAAGTCCTTTTTCTTGCAAATATTTGGAAAGTTTGACCTATGAATAGCATGTAATGAGAGAGAGTGAGCTGACAGCGTCATTCAGAATTCTCTTCATGTGTGGATCTGTTTGTTTTATTTTTTAAAAAGTTTATTATCATGCACAATTTCTGGGAAAATTACAAAGAAACAGGCTTTTAGGAAATAATTAAATAAACAGGTGTAATATGTCTCAATCCAGCAAAACAGCTCTTCCAGTCTTTACTAGAGCTAGGCACATTCTCAAGGTTATAAATATGCTTTCGAGTGTTTCTGAATTAGAATCTTATTTCACAGAGACTGTGAAACTGAAATGAGAATAGCTGGTGGCAGAAGTGCAGGGATGTACTATTTTTTATTATTTTTAATTTCAGGAATTTTAAAAATTAAAAGACTGTGGTCATTCATTGTGGGGGTGAAACAAGCCATAATTCTGTAGGTATGCACTACAGTGAATAATGAAAAACTTCAAAGAAGCTCTTTTAAGACCCTGATCTCACAAAACACACTTAAATATGTGACTAGTACAACTTCAGTCTTAATTATGAAGGAGGAACATGTTTACTGGTATGACCATTTATGACAGCTTAGTCATCAATTGCATCTTTGATTTTTATTTTTTTTAATTTTTTTTTACCTGCCAACAATGCTATCTCCTAATTATTGTTGTCAGAATACTGTTTAACTCTTTAAACTGTTTTTTTTTATTTTTCTTTTTTCTTTTTTTTTTTTTAAAGAAATCTGCTGCAACAGATGGTTGTTTTGTTTAATCATGTTGTTGGGCCATCTGTTCCCACAGTCAGATGGGAGAAGACAGATTTATCACATCTCACTCGGTGAGAGTAAGACTCACTCAGTTGGTTTCTGTCTCACACAACCTTACAGACTTCTCCCTCACTCATTTACAGCTCTCTACCATAATTCAGTGATGGGTTCTGTCTGGTGTAGGCTGAAAAGCCAGCTACAGTGATAAACTGCAGCCTGGGGAATGGCATGTACGCTTGATACCCTCCCTAGGAAGCTTTCCAAGGGCGTAGTTGTTCGTTGAAGCCTGTTATTGTCATCTTCTCCACCTGCTCCCCAGCCGTGTGGCTCACAGGTGTGAGAAAATACTGTTTTCTTGCTGAGGGAAAAGGAACTGAAGGTATCTGCAAAGGTGTAGTAGGTGTGAATAGCCACATTGGAGTGGCAGAGGATCATACTATTTGAATAAGGTGTACAGGCCCTACTTCTGTCCTTTCCCATTTCCCCAGATTTTCATAAAAATTCATTTCTGGAGAATTTACCACACAACTGGAGTTGCTGTTTCAGTTAAAATGGCGTTTCTCTGACCAAACCGAGTTTTGGACATTTACTGAATTTGTCAGATGAAATCTGACTAATGTTTCTCTGAAGATGTTCCCTCAGCAATACCCACTGTGGCTGTAAAATGAATCATAAATATTTGAGATGAGACTTCATTAACTGGAAACTGCAGCAATGAATATTCAAAATTTCATCTTGACAAATTTGCCGCAAATGCTTTTTCTTCATAAAATTATACTGTCTGTAATATTGCCTGTCTTACTTAAACAAATGGATGGAAGGAAAAATTGGAGGAAAAGCTTAGTGCTTATGTATTTGTAGAAGTTGTAGATATTTCTTTAAAAATAATTCTTTTATATTAAATTATTTTGATGAACGCTGTGCCATTTTCTTTGTTTAAATGGGCCTATCTGTTTTAATTCTCTGTGGCAGGGAGCTTCCTGAGGAAGCAATAAACAAGCAACTGCTCTTCTGTCAAGTGCAGTGAAAATGTTCAGAAGCTGTAGGGCCAAGTTCTAGGGGTCTGATGGAGCTGTGAGTGCAGTAGTAACAAAAAGTCCTCCCAGATCTGTAGCTGGTGGGAATGGTGTTTTGAAAGCAGTAATGGTTTTTTGAATTTTTTAATTGCTTTTCTCCTATCACTTTTTTTTTTCCAATTTATGACACTCAGGTAATCCTAAGGGTAAAGAAATTCATGAAAGAAACCTTAGGTGACACAAATTTCACACAGCTTTAGAAGCCACTTGCGACCATCAGCTTTCTCTTGGCTGTAGCTTCCGTGGTTTCAGAAAGGAAGGTAAATGGCCTGAGGGACTTAAACCCTAGAGCACCCTGTTGTGTCATAGAGTGGGTTCATAAGGGGTCCCAGGTTGTCTCCAAGTCGATGAACACAGATGCCAAAATGACAATGAGGGTGAGTTTCCTTTCTGTTTACCTACTGCAGTCTTTAGCTTGCCTTTTTCTATACCTGGAGAATCTTAAGCTTTGACTTACAGCTGCAGGATAACGAGGAGATTATTTTTGACCAGCCCTCTTGTCCTCCACAGGCTTTAAAGAAAATTGGCTTAAACCAAACTGTGATTTTTTTTTTTTTAACTACTAGAGTTTTTTTATCTTTGCTTCAGTGTACCTGAGCTGAATTTGTCTTTTGTAGCTAAACAGCAAAGATCATATTCTAGAAAAAGATATTCATAAATCGGATTAGTTGAATTACATTTTCTACACTTTTTAAATACAAAACATGACCTGCAGGTAACTACTACTGTTTTCTTTCATTGCAGCAGCTGCAGCCTATAGAAAAAGAGGAATAGTCACTAGGAATATTGTCTATAACAAGCCATCAGCAAGAAAATAACCTTTTCCCAATCCAAAATGCCTCAAATTTGTGGACATTTAGGCATGTTGCCATGCATGTTTTCTTAGGGAAGGGTGATAGCTGAGGTAGGGCTGTGCATACTTTTGGGAGCAGAACTGACATTGGTTTTGCAGCTGTTGAACTGTGGGATTGGGGAACTAAGTTTGTTAAAGATCTCTAAAGAAATATTAACTATCTCTGCCAGTAATTTGCTAGCTATTTAAAGGAATAAACCACAGAATTTCATTATTATTGACTAATTTGCTTCTTTTTCCCCAGGAAAAGATCATGTCTGTAGATTCATTGGATGTGGAAGGAATGACAGATTTAACTATGTGGTCATGCAGTTGCAGGTCAGTGTATCAAAGGGAGCTCAAAGTTTGCTTGTGTGTTTTGGTTTATTAGACAAGCATATATGAAAATACCAGTAAAATTTAAGAGGATGACAAATTAAAAAAAGCCAACAAAGATCATGAACATGTAGTAGTGAGCAAACCTAAATTGAGCATGTTTTTATATCCTTATCCTTCAATATCCTTTCCGTAATTCTCTCAGAAAGGAGAGAGTTTGCATCCTCAGAAAGACCTGACTGCTGAAGGAGTGAACTGTGATAATTCACATTCCTTTGAAGTCTTCACTTGAAGATAGTCTAAAATATAATATATTAGTCTCTGCATTTTTGTTGGCTTTTTTGGTGAAAGTGAAAAAATACCCTTTGCAAGTAAAAGAAAACACGTCACTTTACTGAAAGACTTGTTCCGGTGAAAAGGGAGTAAAATGGGTGATTAGCAATTAAAGTTATGGGTTTATTGTCCTTTACCATCTTGCTGAATATGAATACCGGAAAAAGAAGTGCACTGTAGTTCCTACTGTTGGTCATATGTTATTTTGACAGACCAACAGTTCTGTGATGTCATGGGGGCGCATTTCTTGCATAGTATATTTTTCACGTGTTTGGTTAAGTCATCTAAGATATACTGTATAATTAAATAAACTATTTACTTTTCCTTAAAGAGGTAAGCGTAAAGAAGTCTTTTGTGAACATTTTCTCAGTAGCCTTTTTTTCAGCTGTGACACAGAGATAACATTAACTAATAGCATATGTATTAGTCTTCTAATAGAGATTAGTTTGGTCCATCTTATTTAGGAGTAGAAAGATACTGAGGTTCATATTTTCAAAAATAGATTCTAAATTTAATGTTGGAGATACTCAGGGACGTATACTCATTACATTTAGGTGAGATTTATTATCGTGGAATATGAAAACAGGTAATGAGAGTGTTGCATGGTTAACCATGAACAGCTAAAGAAGAAGTAGGAAGACTTTACACTATTTGTGAATCTTGGTATTAGTATTTTTTAATGAAAATATCTTTTAATTTGATCAGGGTCGGAACTTGGCAGACCTGCGTCGGAGCCAGTCTCGAGGAACGTTCACCATTAGTACCACTTTGCGGCTTGGAAAGCAGATTTTGGAATCTATTGAAAGTATTCATTCTGTGGGATTCCTGCACAGGGACATAAAACCGGTAAGTCTGCCCATTAAATCAAAATAGGCAAGTAAGATGTGGTCATTGGATGGCTGCATTTATAAGAGTAGGTTCTATACTAGATATTAAAATGAAAAAAACGAGAAGAGACAAAAAATCGAGTGTTTCTTCATCAGGTAGGGTGGATTTTTTCTATTAATTAATGTTGGATTGCAACAACAATAACTTTGGTCTTTGTCATCATTGTCTTCGGTTACTTAGGACTCCTAGCAATTTTCTGTAGTTAAAACTTCCAACTTTTATCTGTAGCATCATGCAATCAAGAGTATTTGCCATGAGATATGATATAATGAGTTTGGCTAATGGCAATTAATATCTTCACATAATAAATCTAAGTGAATAGATACTAACTGTAGGATGTATTTTTAAGTTCTTCAATAGCAATTTTTTGTATTTAATGTAACAAACAAGGAAAGAAAAGACAGGCTGTAAGAGAAGACCATTCAGTTGTTTCGTGCTGCAATTCTAATAAAATCAGTGTTATCAAAATGTCATGAGGGCAGTGCCTTCCCGATAGAATCACACTTTTGCATTTTTCTGTTCTTCTTTGAATTTATTCCTGAAATTCCATCAGCTATTTTTAATATTGCTCTATGTTAAAAATGTCATCGGAAATCTGAACTTTCAAAATTTGTAAATGAGAAAAAAATAAGCAAATATTGTGTTTTCTAATAGATGCAAATAGGGCTGGTTCTATCTGACATATATAGACATATATAGGTAAATTTCCTGTCAGCTGAATGATGTTTACATAAAGCCTCTGATGAGTTTCTGTCCATTAGGGAATTTTCATTTTCATCACTTCTTCCTTGCAACTTTTATAAAAAGTTGTGTTCTCTCTGACCCATCCCCAAGACTTCATTTGATAGGGAAAGGACACAGAGACAGTGAATGTCAAGTGAAATAGGTGGGAAGGAGTTCGCTGGAGCGCAAGATTTTAATGATGAAAACAATTCCAGTTTTGAATGGGAAATGTGTTCCTTTTTGGCTGGCAGGATGGATTTGGGACATCTTGTTATCTAGCTGTGTCTTGGAGTCTGTGGACTCAAATAGGATGGAAATGGAGAATGCTGCTAGGGGATGGAAAAACCCCAGAAAATTAAATGATGAGCCAGGATGAACAGCAGTGTGAAGCAATACATTAGATTAATAAAAGAAAGAATTTTTCTTCCCCTTTAGGAGTTATGTTGCAACTTACACATGCAAAAGAAGGCATGATTGCTTTCTAGCTTGCAGTTTTCCTGGCTTGAATATACAAGTCCATTTTATCTTTTATTATGTATCTTCTAGATAGCATAAAGCTTGCTTTTAGTATAATCTGAGCTGATATCTTGAAGTCCTTAGTTTGTTATTTGCCTTGTGATGAATTAGACAATGCTGAAATTCTGTTCCATTTGAAAGTAACGTTGACCACACTCCTTTCAATTCATGGTTTTGATTGTTTTTTACTCTCAGCCTTTGACATGGAAGCGGCTGTGAATTTCAGATGTATTTAGAACAGTACTGCTGTTTCACTTAATGGAAAAAGAAAAGCAGTTTTGGTAGAGTTAGTTGTGTTAAGCTTCCGGCTTGCTCAGATGTGTAGTTTCAATTCTGTTTCACAGAAATTGTTTTTAGCTTTATCTTTTTTTTTATATCACATAATCCACTTTTAGGGGATTTGGTGGGGAGAGACTTCAACCAATTTAGCCAACGTGTTCAAGCATCATAAACTAGCAGTGTTGAAGAATTATTTTTTTTTTTTTTTAAAGGGCTAACATGGAATGTTAATCCGTAGAGGCAAATAAGAAAATTTACTGAAGTTTTCCAGAATGAATTAAGTCCTCAGTGGCTTCCCAGCTTTTACTGTTTGGTTGTTCTGGGGTAATTGTTTTTGTTTTTGTTTTTTAAAATCTGGTTCTTCCCCCTCCCATCAAAAGGAAAACACAGTTTGCACTCTTTATTCTGTATTCTGCATATATGATATTAGTGCATTTGTTTAGATGAACTTGTTAGCCCCTAGGTTGGTAGTTTTTTGAGATGTCCAAATCAAAACTTGAGTGAGTGGCATGATTGGAAAATTCTTGCTAAAAATATATTCTGAGGGATGAAGTAAGATGACAATTTCTTTGGACTCTGTAGGCTGCTGTTCAGATATGCTAAGAGGATGTCTGATTTTCTTAATATTTTCTTCCAATTTAATGGGAGTTTAGTAGAACCGAAAATATGGAAGGAGGGATAGAGAAGTAGAATGTGGATTTTCTACGATTGTGTTACTTCATTAATACATGCACATATTGAAACATGTGTGGAAGTATATATCTATATATCCATCTGTATTTGTTTTTCTTCCTAGTCTAACTTCGCAATGGGACGTTTTCCTAGCACCTGTAGAAAGTGTTATATGCTGGATTTTGGCTTGGCACGGCAATTTACCAACTCATGTGGGGATGTCAGACCAGTAAGATATTTTTTCACAGTTGTCAATTTGATTCATTCAATGTGGTAATATGCTGTCTTTTTTTTTCTGGAGAAGTATGGGAGTTGCATTGAACTGGTAACTGATATAAACTTGACAAACATCATTCCAGATCAGAAATGTTATGTGATTTATTGATTATATTAAAAGATTGGCAGTCAGGAATGAATCGGGTTTCAGATTTTTGGCTTGAGACAGAGGTCTGGTCTATGAATTTTTTGGGGTAATCTATCTTTTGGTTTGGAAAATCAAGTAAGAAATAGGTTTTCATTAAATATCAGAGCAATACAGCAGAGCTGAATTTCACTTGGTATTATATTGCATTAAAAAAAAAAACAACATATGTAGGAGAAAACGTCAAACACTAAACTGAATATATAATCTTCTGAAAGTCTGAATAATTAAAACAGTGATAGGATACTAATTATATAACGGGACGTAGTTGAGTGTACTTGAGGTATGCGATACAGTCTGAAGAAAGTTGTAGATAAAAGCCTATCAATGAGGACATTACCATTTTAAGTACAGTAGAGCCTCCCTAATTCACTGGCGGGCAGTCAGTTTTGTTAATTTCAAAGTTTGAAAACGGGCAGGTCAGTGCCGTGGTACATGGTGATGTTTTAAAGAAATATATTTTCTTTATTAAACTAGTTATCTTTTTTATTATCTTTATTGAACTAGTTTACGTTTTGATGGTGATACTGCATAGTGTACTAGTCAATATTGTGTAGCATATTTATTAATGCAATGCGTTTTGAGTGGTAGAAGCCACATCTATAGGATTTTCAATTTTATTTTGTCTATGAATTTGAAAAAGTGGCAAAATTTTGTGTGCAAATTATGAGGTGTATGAGTTAGCAAGGTAAATTAGTGGGGTTCTGCTGTACTTTATTCCTTCAGCCATAATGCTGGACACTGCAATGAAAGCAAAGACAGGGGAGACCAACAGAGTGGCTGCTGCTGTTGGATAGGTGAGCTAAACATTTTAAGTAGTTTTAAAATTTTTTTTATTTCTAAATGTTCTTGTCGTGTTCTGTATTATAATTTATATAATACTTATAATGTTTATAATGTTTTTCTAACTGACCTGTAATTTCGAAAACAATTCTCAGGATTCTGTAATTTCTATATGTATACACACCAATGGTAGTATTTTCAGAAAAAAGAGGTGATAACAACAGAAAATTTAATATTTCTGCTCTTCTTTCTTTTGTAACAACTCAGCTCTTGCCTTTTGTTTTTCATTGCAGTGCCCTACAATGTAACTGAAGTAATTCTTCAATTTAATCTGTTTAGAATTTTCTGACAGCGTAATCCGTATTAGTAGAGTGGTGGTGAGGGGAAAAAAAAAATGGCAGTACTTTTACTTGTACTTAATAGTCAGAAATGGCTCTTGTATAGATAGCAAACCATACTGTTGGCCTTGCTTACTAATAAAATTTTTTAATATTTTCATTAAATGTGCTGTGTGCTTCTCCTTAAGGCTATCCTTCTTCTAAACTCCATTAGATTTCTTCAGCAGATACTGCAAATAACCTGGAACAATGTAAAACCATGTTCTCCAAAAAACATAGTACTCTATTGGTAAGAACCCGTTCCTTAGTTAAGGTTGGTTATTAGATTTTTATGATAAGCCTAATTCTCTATATACCTGACTTCCGCAGAAAGAATCCAGTCCCATTGAGATTTTACATATCATCCTCGAGTCCTTGAATTTCCATGATGTATTCTAAAAGAATCATAAGTTTTGGAAATGATAGTATCAGGTTTTAGTCCTTTGGCAGCTTTGTATTTGCCCCAATGTTAAGGAACTCCTGGGGGCCCTAAATCTATTTGTTCAACTCAAAAAGATGGAAGGGGCTTATATGGATACTGTTGAAAGCAGGAAGGTTTATGACAGGACTGTATTTCCCTCCAGAAATCATTGGCCAGTACCACTGGCTGGCATATGCGTTCCAACAGGTGGAGACATAAAAAAAATGAAGTTAGCTTCAAGACTGGTAGACTTAGACTGGCAAGAGCGTTGAAACTTAAAGGAAATTACAAGAATAAATTATCATCAGTTTTATGTTACAAATCTCACTGTTAATATAGGTAGTATTCACTTGACTGAAGTTGAAACAAGAAGTTGAAAAGAGGCCCTTAGGTGAGGAAGGCTGCCTATTTTGTGCCATCAGGTCAAGAAGCAAAGAGGAAATGAGAAATTTATCAAACTCTTAAGCTATCCAACGTTAAACTCTTAGTTAATTCCAGGATGTTGTACCAAGACAGAGGAATGCAGCAGAGTTTCGTACGACTTCAGTGTGATAAGGTGGTGGTGTTTCAGATCTGTTACAAAAAGAGGAATTGTAAAACTTGGGACTCCATGGTTTTATTCCAGTATTTGACTGAAGTATGTGCTAGTGGCTACTGATACGTTCAACTGTCCATTCAGACCCTTCTGCATTTCTGTTAAGCCTGTACTTATTCTAGTCTGAATCTTTTCTTTTGTCTCTCCTCTCTAGTTTCCTTTCTACATCCGCCTCCTCATAATGCTTTGCTTCTAGTTAGACTAATTTCTCTTCTCTTTGCAATTTTGGTGCCAACTGGAACAGTACAATGCAACTAAGTGAAATTTTCTTTGCTCTCGGTTCATCTTCTTTGCACCACAATGAAACATGAAAGCATTCTGAAGGAGTAAGAGAAAAGAAATTCGAGCTATTGCAGCTCTGGATTGAATTATGCCTCATGACAGATAGAACATTTGAGGAATTTGGATGCCTGATTCAAACAAGGCTGTATTGAGTTTGTGTGAAATTTAGTTTCTCAAAAGCTCAAGCATAATCAGTTTTGGATGGCTAGTAGAATATTCCTTGACGTCATCATGGTATTCTTTCAGATCCCTCCTTGTTTGTCTTCATTCCAAGGCACACTGGGGTTATAGATTTCCTACAGATTATTGTGGGGGTTAATAAACAAAACAAACATTTGTTTCAGCTGCATTCAAGAACAGTTTGAAATGATTTACTGAATTAAAAGCATGCAGCTACAAACCAGTCATCTAACACGAAGGATTTCAGCTTAAATTGGTAATATGCAGAAAGTTTCAAGCTGCTGAATGCAGGATCTTATATGGAAAGTGTTGGCCACTGTTTATAGATTTTACTACGGGTGCCGTATATGGCAGTGAAGTTCGTAACCAGGCAGCAGTTGCTGATGAGTCTGGAGAAACTTTGATAAAGTTCCAGCAATATTCCAATAGAAAATGTTTACGCTTTTAGAAATGAAGAATCATTCAGGTTAGAGAACTTAAATATTTTTGGTACTGTCTGTAGTAATTACTCTTTTTGTCTCACATAATTATTTACAGTAGTTACCAAACACACCTGTTTTCAGTACAGAAAGTGTGTTGATGACACAGGCACTTCCCTGGCATGAACTTGGTTTTCCCTCATCTTTTCTGTGGTGTACAGACCCATGCTGAATGTTAGTTTCTTAGTTAATTTCCGAACATAGTTTGGAAGTTAGTTTATTAATTTCTGAACATACACACATTAGCTAGAATAACAATGTACTTTAATTTAAGGTTTACTGTGAAATAAAGTAAGGTTTATCTCACTGTTTTGTTTCTTCTGCTGTTGTTTACCATAAGTAGTGTTGATTACAAAGTTCACAACAGATAAAACTACTCTGGTTCATTCTGTCTTGAAATTAATAGTGGATCATATATATTAGTAAGTTGAAATTATTTTATTTGTTAAAAAATATTTTTTTTTAAAAAAGTGTTAGTTAAGTTATCGAGGGATCATAATGTAATCAAGCTTGCAAAGAAAATTGCATAGGTAGATTAGTCTGCAATTGAAAGAAAATGTTTACCTTGTCTTTATTTAAAGATGTTAGCATCCAAAACTTTAAAATTTATGTAGTTATGCCATCAGAACTAATTTCTAGCTTCTCCCATGCCCATGTACTAACAACATACCATCTATTGACGTCTTCTCCTGTGCTGGTTTTTCTTCTCAACATTACTAGCTTTCGTATTCTGTGACTCCTGTCAGCTTTCTCTCCTTTTCTCAGTTTTCTCCATTTTCCATTAACACAAGTCTTAAATCTGCATCCACGTAGTTTCTGCATCTTTATCTTTGGTGACAGTGTTCCTTTATCTGACTTTAGTCTAGCTCCAGCTTCTTTCACAATTTAATTTCTAGTTGTCTTTCTTCAGTGTATCCCTCTCTAGTTTTATGTTCCCTCTTTTTCCCCTCTATCTTCAGATAGCTTCCTTCATAAACATTTTTTTATCTTTAGGCACATGATTCGCATTCATGATGTCCCTGTTCCAATACTGTTTCCTTTTGTTCAAACTAAAACTGTCATCTGTCTCTAGTATCTTTGTGAATATCTTATGATGAATTCAAACTTAGTCTCCTTTCTCCTGTGCCAACCACTCATCACTGCTTCTGTTCCCAATCACTGCATGTGATAGATACCATCTTCCTGTTACCAAGGCTTCCTGGTAGTTTTGGTATGTCTCTACATCCCGTCTGTGTATATATCCTGACAGTGCTTTATGTATGACATGCGCATACATTCATATGTGTGTGTATGTATTCTTTTTGGGTGGGTTTTTTTTTTGTTCATTGACAAACCTGAAGTTCTTGTGTAGGCTCACCATCCCCACCTGACTGTTACAGTATCCTTTTTCTGGTTTGATAAATGCAAGGTTTTTTGCCTTGACAAACACTAAAATTCAGGATGCTACTACAGACACAATTTATGTCTTTTGCTTTGATTATGTTACCCTTCCAAAGTGCATCAATCAAGCTACTTATTTTCATTTTTAAGGCTCTTAGGGATCTCTGCCTGCACAGCCTATTATCTTTCATTCGAAGTAAAGATAAGCAAGAGTAAAGGTAGTGACCTGCTTCCATTACCTACTTCTGGATTTTTAAAGAAAGAAACTTCATTCTTTATTTCAGACTGTTCCTTATGTTGGAAGGGAGATTTCTGTAACCACCCAAAACCTCACTCTGTTTGGAAATGAAACTGGAAAAGTATCATTATTTTCTGTAGGAGTTGAAAATATCTTTGTTTGACCCTTAAACCTTCAAATACAGTCTGTTAGGACTGTAATTATTATTTAAGGTTTAAATGGAAGGCATGCTTAACAGCAAAAAGCAGAATTTAGTGCCAGTCTGTATAGAACTACACAAAGATGGAGATAACAGTGCATATGGAGAAGATTATCTTCTAATACAAGAAACCATACATAAATGATAGAAAGTCTTATTTATCATAGAATCATAAAGTTTGGGTTGGAAGGGACCTTACAGATCATCTAGTTCTGACCCCCCTGCCACGGGCAGGGACACCTTCTATTAGACCAGGTTGCTCAAAGCCCCATACAGCCTGGCCTTGAACACCTCCAGGGATGGGGCATCAACAGCTTCTCTGGGCAACCTGTTCTAGTGTCTCACCACCCTCACAGTAAAGAATTTCTTCCTAATATCTCATCTAAATCTCCCCTCTTTCAGTTTAAAACCATTACCCCTTGTCCTATCACCGCACCACACAGCTTGGCGTCGTCGGCAAACTTGCTGAGGGTGCACTCAATCCCACTGTCATGTCACTGACAAAATTTTTAAACAGCACTGGTCCCAGTACCGACCACTGAGGAACACTACTTGGCATTGGTCTCCACTTGGACATCAAGCTGTTGACTGCAATTCTTTGAGTGCAGCCATCCAGCCAATTCCTTATCCACTGAGTGGTCCATCCATCAAACCCGTGTTTCTCCTTTTCAGAGACAAGGATATCATTCAGGACAGTGTCAAATGCTTTGCACAATTCCAGGTAGATGATGTCAGTTGCTCTTCCCTTATCCACCAGTGCTGTAATGCTGTTGTAGAAGGCCACCAAATTTGTCAGGCATGATTTGCCCTTGGTGAAAACATGTTGGCTGTGACCAACCACCTCGTTATTTTTAGAGTGTGTCAGGTCGGCAAATGGGTGTCTCTGTACCTTTCAGAAGAGTCACCTACTACTATCATCTGTTGCCTTTTCTTAGTTGCACTGGTTGTTATAAGGGGAGCAGATCGGGCTGCCTTACTCAGCTCCAGCATCTCTGCTGATGCAACGGTTCTTTCCTCTTCAGCCTGCAGAGCAGTGAAGCTGTTCTGCAAGGGCATCTCAGGCTTTGGGGGAAGTCTCGTCCTCCTCCTGGCCCTCCTGCACATTTGTGCCTGTGCTGTGTTGCTGTGTTGCTGGCTTGTTATTTTGAATTTCCGAAAAAAGTAGTTTCAACATTGCATTTTCACTTTAACTGTTATTAATTGTTTCTTATGGACAGGTTTGAAGGGAGGATTTTTTGTGGTCTTTTTGTTATTTTCTTCCTGAGAAGTTACGGTGTCTCCTTGACTTCTTGCCTGGAAGAATGGTCAAGGCTGAGAGCTTAGAATGAGAAAGCCTCCCATGAAGGGTTCAAGTCATACTTCTGTATTAAAGGATCCCTCAGAGTTTTGCTGTTGTGCTTGTCAGATCCTAAGACATCTCAGTGTCATTTTCGGAGATCTCATTCATCTTCATACTACCCATCTTACTGTCAGACTCCATGGTGATTTAGCACCATTCAAACCATGCTACTGAGGAGCCCATTCAGCTGTAGCTGCTCCTATTTAAATACAGTTTTGAAAAATACAGGTTTAATATAAAGCGCTTCTTGGAAAGTAATATTTAAAGAACAGAAAGAGAAATCCCAAGTGAGCAATTTGGTTGTTCAGCACTTGTAGTGCTTACTGTATTTTTCATTGCATTTTGGATTTTCACATGTGGACTGTCTGTTTACAGAATTGAGGAGCAAGCAGTTTTCAGCCCATTTCACTGTTTTTTCCCCAGTGGGATTTGCAATGGCATGATTTTTCACCCTTGGATTAGATTATCTAAAATGACCTTCATTTGGTTTGCAGCAGCCAGATGACAGTATGAAAGTAAAAACAGTAAGACTTGAAGGAGATATATTGTATTTTATCCACCAAGAATATGATGGAATCTAAGAAATTGCTTCTGTAGGTATTAATGTCGTCTTTATTCCTGTATTTTTGTATCCATCAAACCCCCTTTTTCAAGAAAAGTGCAAAACAATCACAAAGCTTAAGCTTTTGAAGTCACTGAACAGCATTTTTAATATGAACTGATGCAAGATACACTGATTTTTATGTATCTGAAGGACCCAAATGATTCACATGAGGTGTCTGTTTCTTTTCTTAATTATCAGTTAGGCTTTCCTCATTTATTAACTCTGGGACATAGCCAATGATGTGTTGTTCGGGTCATCCATTCCATCTGCCCCAAGCTTTCAATACAAAGGATGGCATGGTGTTAAAGAGCAGAGGAGTTCCACTAGTTTTTAAAATTGGGAATAAATTAATTGCTATAAACATAGAAGCATATGTTTTTTGTTTGGGAAAACCAGTACCAAATTTCTTCCTTATTCTTCTTGGTTTCCCTTGTACTTCTGTCATCTCCTTTTTTGCTTTATTACATAAGCTTCTTTTCCCACATTGCAGCTGAAATAGCCTTTTTCTTCTAATTCTTTCTGCAGAACTATATAGTTTCTTCCTCCAACAATATCAGGACTCTTTTTCAGAAAAAAATGAAATAATACATCTCCAGTGTATTTCTCACATATTTTAATTGTAGCTGTCTTTATTCCCTTCCCTACAAAGCGAATGCAGGGTTTCTCAGTCTTATTTTTACGCATTGATTGTGTAGGTAGTAATCTGTTGTGAAGTTGGTAAAAAGGGATAGAATTGATTATAAATGTAATACAGCAAGTGTTAGAGAAGAACTAATCTTTTCTGGTATTCCATAATCATTATCTAGACTGTAACTTTAAATTTATCATTTTCCTTATGGGAAAATATCACCCCTCTTTATAAAGAGGACTAAGAGTTCATTTCAGAAAATTACAGGAAGAAATATTCTGAGAGACAATTTAATGTAGTGAAATGTTTGTGTTCAGGCATTATTAGTCTTATTGGACCCTGGTTCTTTGTCCATTTTATTTTTGTTTGCTTGGAACGTATTTTGATGACAAATACTTTTGGGAAACCTTGAACAACATTTTGTGTGTAGCTGGGAATAGGATGAAATAATATGGAAACACGGGCAGTAGTGTGTGCTTGTATAGGCTTCTGAAACTAAATGTTACGTGTTGGGGACTGTACTAGCATGCAGGTGTTTGGGGTAGACGTAGAATTGAATTCTAGAATGGAAGTTGATAAGGAAACGTTCATTGGTAGGAGGAGCCTTGTCTGGTGATGGAAGAGGTCAGAAGAGAGAGAAATGTGTGTGGGAAGGAGAGGAAAAGCTGTTGGGGATGATGTAGGCTGTTAAAAGAAGGAAAGAGGAAACAGAGGCAGAGGAATAAATTGTTGGAGAGAGGAAGCCAATAATTGAATTATGGGTGTAGATCAGAATTGATTACTGCAAAGCAGGGTAATTAGAATTTAATTGTGGGGACACTCTCTCTAATTATCAGGCAAATACATTTAGCAGGATGCAAATTTAGTAGATTAATGAAATTCATAGTCTACTGTTTATTGGGTTTTGAGAGTGTTGGCAAAGGTTTATTTTACCTACCATTTTGTTTGCCATTGTCCTAGTGGTAGCTCAAGTAGTACTAGCATCTGTTTTTTCTTGAGACAAAAAATAAATTATTCTTTTTGAATGTAAACCTAACTTCATACAGCCTTCAGTTTACGTGTCTCTGTTTACATGGTGGTGATAGAAAGTGAAGGTATCAGCTGTGGTACAGAAATAGAAAATTTAGAGGGACAAAATCTGAAGGACATTTGCATTCTTAATACGGGTAGTTTTCGTTACTCCTGTTTCAAAGTGATTTTTAACCACAGCTTTGCTTTGAGGTACTATTAAATTTAATATAAAGAAAGCAAAATAAAAGAAAAAAGAAGCTGCTAGTCTTTGCTCTTAGACGGATTAACCTTTAAAAATGAGTTTGAGGTCATAATTCTTTAAAAATCCATAAATTCAACCATCATGTTTTATCACAGGCCTGAGTTTTGTGTTCTTTTATTTATGTGGACTTGAAGTTACAAATAACTGAATTGTATTTGTTTTATAAAGAAAACAGTGTGACATGTACGCAAGCTGAGCTGACAAAGCTAGGGAAAACACAATTGAAAAGCTATCCAAAAGAAGGTGGTATTTAGATAAAACCTTAAAAATGTGTTGGTAAATATCAAAGCAGAGTATTAAATACATTTTGCAAGCCTTTGAAGTCTATTGTACTTCATTTAAATACAGGGATAGAAGGTATACATTTCTTGTATATTCATCCTTTTTTATTTTATTTTTTTTTTACTTCACGAAAATTTGGGAATGCTTATGCATTCAAATTGAGTGGTGTTTCTTTCTTTTAATATTCTGGAATGTCTTGATTGCTGTGGAGGACTGGAGAATACTTCCACCTTTTTCTACCTTACCTCCTTTCATCTTGGCGGAAGAATTGCAGACTGTTTATTTCTGTGGTTGGAAGAGAACATAGTTTTTAAGGTACTGAAAGAGTGGAAGCTGTATCCATTAAATGCTTTTTATGATGGGCAAAAAAGTGGGATAATTTTAAGAACTAAAGGAGCAATTGTGAAGCTACACTGTTGTGAGAAAAAGATGACTGCAAATCTTTTGTCCTCTCTGAAGGCAGTTTGGACCCACAGACATATAGCCTGGTCTGCAAACATTGATACTACTTTAAGAAAAAACTCTCAGAAGTGGTCCACAGATAGTACTGAGTAAAACTAGTGCAGTTTTCTTTATCTGCCCCAGTGCCACTGATGATTTAGAATTTGTGTCAGTAACTACTCCCACGTAATACCTTGACTGCATGTGTTTATTATAAATAAAAGTCTGTATACTGGAAGTTGTTCAATAATAGTTACTGAGCATTGTGCTCAGATTAAAATTTGGATTCATATTTAAATTTAAATGATTGGCAGCACTTTGGTCAACTCCAGAAAATAGTGAAATTTATCAGGTTTTGGTTTTATTTAAAGAGCAGGAGGATACATTGTATCTTCAGCAGTTCCTTGATACATTGTCTGCTTTGAGTGTCACAGATTAAAGGAAAATCCAGGACAACTAGGACATGGTTTATGAGTACAGTATTAAATGGCAGTGAATTACATGAAAAATAATTAAATAGTACAAAAAACTTCTAGGGAACTGTTTCAAATGATAGTGCTCCATATTAAGCATATAATAAATAATTGGCTAAAATATGTTAATTGGTCTAAAAAGACCTCTGTTCCAAACCTGACTAAAACTGTTAAAAGCCAGATACTGAAGGGTAATGGTGTATGTCACTTTATTAAATGTACTGTTCAGTGGTTATTTCATCCTGTCAAAGAAGCATTTTGTTGCTGCCATTTACCTTATGCTATTTTTTCTCAGTAATGTTCTCTTTCTATCCCAAACAGTACTTTACACAGGGATGTGACTAGTCAAGGATTGCATGTTTACATCTAAACAAGTAAAACATATTTCTTTTTCCTCTTGAAATCTTCTCATCTTCGAATCATAGAATAGTTTGGGTTGGAAGGCATCTTTAAAGGTCATATAGTCCACTATCTCCTGCAATGAACAGGGACATCTTCAATTAGATAAGGTTGCTCAGAGCCCTGTCCAATCTGACCTTGAATGTTTCCAGAGATGGGGCATTTACCACCTCCCTGGGCACCCTGTTCCAGTGTTTCACCACCTTCATTGTAAAAAATTTCTTCCAAAAGTCTAAGTCTTCCCTCTTTAGTCTAAAACCCTTACCCCTTAGCTTATTGCTACAGGCCCTGCTAAAAAGTTTGTCCCCATCTTTCTTATAAAACCCCTTTAACTAAGGCCGCAGTAAGGTCTCCTCAGAGCCTTCTCTTCTCCAGGCTGAACAACCCCAACTCTCTCAGCCTGTCCTCACAAGAGAGGTGCTCCAGCCTCTGATCATCTTCGTAGCCCTCCTCTGGACTCACTCCAACACGTTCACGTCCTTCTTATGTTGGGGGCTCCAGAGCTGGACACAGTATTCCAGGTGGGGTCTCACGAGAGCAGAGTAGAGGGACAGAATCACCTCCCTTGACCTGCTGGCCGTGCTTCTTTTGATGCAGCCCAGGATGTGGTTGGCTTTCTGGGCTGCCAGCGCACATTGTTGGCTCATGCCGAGCGTTTCATCCACCAGTACCCCCAAGTCCTTCTTGGCAGGGCTGCTCTCAATCCCTTCATCCCCCAGCTTGTGTTGATACTGGGGGTTGACCCAACCCAAGTGCAGGACCCTGCACTTGGCCTTGTTGAACTTCATGAGGTTCACACAGGCCCACTTCTAAAACCTGTCCAGGTCCCTCTGTATGGCAACCCTTTCCTCAGGCGTTTCAGCTGCACCCCTCCGCTATACTGTGTCTCATATTTAACATGTATTGTCACTTAAACTTGCCATGCAATTTTTGAGCTCCTCCATTTCATTTTTACCTTCAGGTTGTCATGAAATCATATTGTTTTCTCAATGAAATTTAAGAAAGCTTCTCTAAAATGTATCCACACACCTTCTCTTTTTGATAAAATTTTCATAATTCCTTAGGTTATTTCCTTACCAATTATTGCAACAACTTTTTAGCCTCCTCTTTCCACTGTCATTCTTGTATGAGTAGAGTTTACTGGAGTCATGTCTCATGAGTAATTGCAGTGCTGTGTAGTTAGGCCGCTGTTGTCTGGGCTGCAAGTGATGAATGCGACAAAGAAGTGTTTCTGCAGTTGTAGATGCGGTAGTACTATATGTGATATGTTACGTGGAGGAATTTGAACCTTAAAATAATGCTGTTTTGTCCTTTTCTTAACCTGTTTAGGAAAAACATGAACTTGAATAGTTCAGCATGCATTCTTAAGTTTAGCATGGAGTCACCCCATGGCATGGAACAAGAACTAGGTAACCATTCAGACATGGCACAAGAAGCACTGAAGAGCCTTCCAGTGCTCCCATGGGGCAAATCTGCTCAGGCTCAGCAAAGGATTCTCTTCATTACTGCTGTACTGAACTGGTGACACTATTACTCTCTCCTCCTCACTGTCATAGAAAGATTCAAATTATAGGAAGGATGATGGAGGAAAAAAAAAGCGTGTGAATAAGTTCCTATCTGTGTAATAGTCCTCTGATGCTTTTATACATTGAAATACTTTAGAGTAGACTTTTCATAAGTTGTCTCTTTGAGTGAACACATCATTATCTTGCAACATATTTTTTTTGGAGCAGGGAAGTGACAAAAAGTTGCTTTTCCTCCTCAGCATTTGCATGAAAGCCATGCATGATGTACTGGACAACTAAACACTAATGGTCACAAAGCAAAGACCTGTGCATGGTAAAATTTGGCATAAGAAGTTCCCAGGGTGAAATGTCTATAATTGGGCAATCCTAAAACCAGAATTCTTTTCATTATTTTCTAAATTGTTTCTCTAACGAAGACAGAAATTAATGTGAAAAAGGCACTGAACACACTGAACTAGTGTCAGGCATTAAATGGCTTTGTAACTTTGAGTAGTTCCTCCCTCTCAAATTCTTTCAACTGATCTTTACCAAATCACAGTGCATTCCACTTAACTCTTCAGATTTTCCCTTATTCCTTCCCAGGTCTGTGATTAGATTTCATGAAATAGAGGAGAGGAGTGGAGTGTATAAGGTATCAGGAAGTGCAAAGGAAAAACAGAAGGAGGAGGAGAGGGACAAGGATGACTGAGAATGAACGTTAGCTACCTGCCCCGTTCCCTCTCTGCTGCAGACGCATAGATAGCAGATGCTGAAACAAAGAATAAGAAACATTTGGTGATAACCTTAAAGGTGTCATGCAGACGCCTCGCTGAACTCTGGAAGTAGTCCAGCTGTATTAGTGTGAAGCTTCATATGGGCTATCTAGCTTGGGAAGGCCACGATGCTCTGCCAGGACCAAAAGTAGCGTCTGTCTCTGTAGAGCATCGCACTGAGTCAGCTGCTTCTTGAAATAGACTGGAACAAATATTTCTAGAAACTATATGAAGAGAGGAAGAAGACATGGCAGGGAAGTGGAGTGTGATGCCACAAAGCTAAATTATGTCCAATTTTGCATTGTTACCAGCTTACTGAGGAGTTTGACATGATGGAATAAGTTGGCAAGTAGCAGTTTTAGCTTGAACCATAGGATAGGTGGCTGAAACGTATTTTGAGATCAGCCTCCTAACAGCCACTTCTCTTCACTACTCTTCAGCACTTTTGGGGAAGATTCAAGAGCTGGGACTGTAAAACATTAAAAATAAGTAATAGTTTTATACTCAACTCTCTATAAACCAGCAGAAAGACATAAAATGAATGAGAAATTATAAACAAAGGAATATTTTCAATCTTTAGTGTGTAAATCTTAATTTATTTGAGTAATGTTGCTACACTGCTTGTGTTTTACAGCAATTAGCAAAATCAGTTTAGCTATTATGGCACAAATAAAAATAAAAGCAGGAGCAATATGTGGTATAATTCAGCTGCCAAATGGAATGTAGTAAGCTCCTGAAAATTGAGTTGGAAACTATTTACTGTAAGTTATTTCTAAAACGATTATTTTTATTAATAAATAATGATTCAAAAGTAGAGTTGGAAGAGAGGACTGGGGTAATTCTTTGGACACCTGACTATCCCTTCCTGTTATAGCCCACTTCTCCTTTCTGTGTCTATAAAATTATATTTTGTACATTTTGCTACTGCAGAACAAAGAAAATGTCTAAATAACAAATATTTTAAAACTACATTTTCAGCTTTTCTTCACTAAATCTGCATCAGTCAGACTATATGACATATATATTTGGAAATAGATGAGGTTTGCAAGATTTCCTTCTAAATTCTGAGCAAAGCATTTGATAGTTTATAGCTTTTTAAAAAATGAAGTACTTTAGAGAGGAAAAAAAAGCTTTGTTTGAGTACATGGAGTTCTGTTGAAGAGTCTAAGATGAATTATTACAGCTTTATATTTTCTAACTTTCAGTTTTGTAGGAAAGGAATTATATAATATCAGAGCCATTCAATGAAAGACGTAGACATATAGCCTCATTCTTAAATAACCTGTACATACTCCTTAATTCTTTCCTTCATGTCATCTAAGACAACAAAAACTGGAGCCTAATTCTTTTTTTTTTTTTCCTTAAATCCCAGGAGAAACTGAAGAAGGTTTAGATTTTTATGTCAAAACGTCCTATGTGGAAATGATTATTTGCTGGAAAGACTAAGTGAAGAGCCCTTTGTTTTATGGTTTTATAAGCAGGAATCTGCGTGAGCTGAAAGAATTAGTCATTTGAGGCTCCATTTCTGAATTAGTGATAACTTTATAAGGAAGACAAGGGAGTTAGTTTGGAAAGGTTTGTGCAGACGTTATTTTTTGAATAAAGAGATCAAAATAACCATTAAATTGCCAGATTTCAAAAGTTTTTGATGTAAGGCATAGCTGTGATATACCTATCAGTGACATACCTTCGCAGCTATAATGATACAGCTGTGTTATATCTACCGGTGTAACACTATTTATTATGTTTGTCTGCCATAACCTCTTTCAAGGACATAGAGGGAGATTATTTAAGGCACAATGTTTTAATGTATATATGTAGCATTTTCAGTATCCACTGAACATGATCCTTGCAAGTTTGATTGTATTACTGACAAAGAAGGAATGAAGGAAATCAGTGCTGTAGAGACAGACAACTGTCTCGTGTGTGAGAGTACAAGGTGAAAAAGGCAGCTAGTGAGTTAATATAAAAGATGAAAAAAAGAGCATTATGAATTGACTTAGAAGGTGACACAAGTAGAATGGATATATAAATTTCATGTGGTGTGCTATTATTTTGTAACATCTCTATGGAATATTATTGCAATAATTAAATGGAATGAAAAACTTAAGAAAATCACGTATGGTTATTTCTTTGAGAGGAAGATTCTTTGTGACCTGGTGTTTGGGTTTTTTGGGTGAAAAATAAAAAGAATACACTATCTATTAATATCTTGCCTGAAGGAACAGGTTGATACATAGTTGAGATATGAAAAAGACTTCATTCTCATAATACAATACTTTGTAATTATTGGGGTATGTTGGGTTTTTTCTCCTTTCCTGTGGTGTGCAGAACACTAATATCATACCCAATCATTCAGCAATTTAATTTAGAATTTCTGGTGTGCTCTATAGCTGTTCTGTATTCTGATATAGTAGTTCCTTTATTTTCTGTAGAACTGATAGACACTCAGGGGAATAGTAACAGTCCTTTGGAAAAAAAAATAAATAAGTTTTCCCCTGAGCTTCGATATTTTCTTTGAAAAAAATCAAATTATTCTATGAATGGTGAAACCTACTGCTTTCCTATGTTTTTTCGCTTATGCCCTCCAAATTTCTTAGTATTTTTACCTTTATACTACACCTTACTTTTCTGACCAGTGCATAGTCGCAGTTTTGGGACTAGGCATGTGCTTATTTGCCATCTAAAATTCATGCTGATTGACCAACTGATCAGTGTCTCTTAAGATGGATGTGAACCATTTTAATTGAATTTTAACTGTCTGCCTTTTGTGTCGAGGTCCTAATTTGGGTTCTGTCTTTAATCACCAATTTTCATTAAACTTTCAGGAACTGAAAGTCTTTGAGAGCTGTCCTGATTGTTTGAAATTAAAAGCTATTACAGTGGACAGACAGATGGTTTGGTCCGGTAGAATTTGTTTCCTGGTGAAAATAGAAGCAAACCAAAATCAAACCAGACACTTTAGTTTCTATTTCTTTCTGAGCTATGGACTAAATTATCTGCTGAGTTATGTAAAATTGTTTTGAATAGTTTAAAAGAAAAGAAGGAAAGTGTATTATTTTACGTACATTAGCTTTCTTGAGACCTTTTGCTTCTCATCCTTAGTTGAAAATAAGTCTGCTACTGAAATAAGTCTACTACTGGATTGATGCAACTCTTTAATGTATGGTATTATCATTATAAATACTAAGTATGATATGTACAAAACAATTAAGTGTGAAGGTCTTGGTTCTCCCATCTGTTGAGAGCACAGTACTTCCCATAATGCGGAACAACCATAAAATTTTTACTTATGGAGATATGTAAAACAATATTCTGCTGTCTGGGGAAATTCTCTGCCAAAGCATTAGCTGGCTTACGTGGGTAGTCTTCCTCTTACAGTAATCTCTGCTTCTGCTCCTTGTATGAAATGAAAAAGAAAGATTGCACAGGGCAAAGCAAACATACACGTGGCAGATCTGTCTTGTGTGATTTTTCACTGCAGTAAATTCAGGTTTGTGACAGACACTTAGTAGGTTGTTACCACCTCCAGCCCACCAGACTTTTTGTCTGCTTATGAATCAGCTTTGAAACGATTGCCATTTTCAGCTAGTGCATCACATTGGCTAAGTAAATACTCCAGATGGGAAACTGAGTAGCTCGGGAGCTGGAATTCACAGTTGTATTCAAATGTGGGATTCACCATCTCTTTAGTACAAATGCCCTTTACAGCTATATGCTCCAAAAATGCCATAGATTCTGTTGGTTGTCTTAATAGATCACCTGTAATGACTGAAAAAAACAGACCTATTAAGCTTTTTTCTCAACAAGAAAATCTACTTTGCCTTAAGGAAGCTCCATTGCTGTGGTAGCAGCTTTCTTAGATAAGGCATCTGGAAAACAGTACTATAAGCAATGTTTCTGCAAGGCTATTTCCCACCCCCCCACCGTCCCCCAGTTGGTAGCAGATGAGCTCAGATAGGAAATATCTGGAGGTGTCTAAAAACAAATTAACATGATCAGTACTAGCAGAGGGGGATTTTATTTGAAAAAATGTGGTGAATCATTCAGGAAATTGCTATTATTGCCTGTAATATTTCTCTTTGGCTATATGAGCTGTTGTGAGATATATAAAGAGCTCTGAAAGTGTTTCAGAAGTTTTCAAATGCTCAGAAGTCTATAAATTCTATTCTGAATTGGGCAAACTTGATTTGAGCTACCAGAGCCATCATTCACGTTGTTAGTGACATGATAGAATTAATTTATTGTTGCTGTGTTGCACTATTAAATAGTGACCATTTGCATTACTAAACGGTGTTGCATTGTGACTTACACTGTAACAGAGTTACATATGCTCTTACGTCAGATTTATACAAACTATTCTTTAAGGCAAGAGATTGTAAAAGGATTTAGATATCCTTGTAAAGAATTCAGAATTCATTTCATGGTAAACTGACATATATAAATAGTAATCATGCTTTTTTTTTTGTGTTTTTTATTCCTCGCCCCAGCCAGGTGAGTCTCAAATAATTGAAATCATCTTAGGGCAAATAATTTCCTAGGAATGGTTAATGATGGCAGTGACTTTAATATTCAAAAGCAATTGAGTTGGTACACAATGAAATTCCTCATATGGACTTTTCTCCCCCAGGACAGAACTGGAATAGGTCAGATTATTAATATTTGTAAGCTAGATGGGATAATTTAGATTCCCTATGCCATTTCTTACTCATTTTTTATTTCCTTGTCAAGCAACTGGAGTGTTTTTGTGCTAGTTATCAAGTAGAAATTGAAGTTGTTACCCTAGGAATAAAAGCCTCATTTCATCCTAGTTTTCATATTTTTCATTATTCTCAGAAGAATGGAAATATTTAACTTAGTAAAACTGAATGTACTCCTTCCTTTTTAACATTCAGACCAGAGGCTAAAGACAGTAAGCATTTGGTTTCATCTTCTGAAACTTTGTGCTCTTGGGATTTACTGACTATGTATTTTTGGGTGTTTTAAAGTTACGCTCTCAATGCCCGTCTAAAGTGCTGTTCATCAAACTGCATCTTTGTGGAAATGTACCTGTATTTTGATTGCCTTGGCAGCGATGCTATCTTATTCTTACTTGGATGGTTTGCCAATCGTCAGAACTACTAAGAAAGAGAGTAAAGTCCGTTTTTAAAAAAATTTAGTTTCCCCTGAAATTTAGCAGTTCCAAAGCATTTTGAGCTATACTTTCTTTAATTCCATGGTACTGTGAAATTCCTGCAACTACAGTGTTATGCTTCATTTCAGGGTAATTTTCAGTCTGGAATATGATATACTTAAAAGATTTAAGATAGTAACTCAATTGTCTGTCCTGCCTGAACACAAAATGTGTTCCAAGCACCATTTAAACTTTATGATTATCGTGCAAAACCTAAGATTTATGGAATATCATCTGAGAACCTGTTCATGTTAAGAACATCCTAGAAAATATTCTCCGCTGTACGTAACAGTGGTTCAGCTCTCATCGTACCTCTCTAGCAGACATTGATTATATTGGCTGTTGAATCCTTTTTAAAGATGTTACTGCATAATCCTGCAGATTTAATTGATAGGGTTGCTGACACTAATGGCAGCTCCTGATGTACTTAAACGATAGCTCTGTGTAGCATCTCTTGTTGGATAAGAAGAAATTATACCTATATAGAGAGCGAAATAGGGAGAGACTGAAGTGTTTTATCTTAAAAGGGTAATAATTTTGTATTGTGGTTGTCTTTATGTGTATATCAAACCAAACTCTTCAATGCATTGTGCAAAATTTTTTAAAATCATAAGAATTGTCATGAGTCTGGGACAGACAGACAAGACAGATCACCAATACCTCTTTAAGTACAAGTCGGTGAGGAAGATAATTCAAGTTTCTCACATTCACTGTTAGAGGAAACAGACAGAATTATTCATTGGGAAGACAAGACTGTGTAAAAGAAAGAAAATTTAGCAGTTCTGGCAGTTCTCTCTATACAGAATGATTAATTAAAGGGGTAGCATGGACTGGATATTTTTCTTAGGCAAAGTAATAACACCATGGTTTGATATATTTTTTTAACATTGTAAATATGTAGTCATTGTGACATTTATCAATTGTAAATTTTTTTAACATTTTATTTGAAGGAAAGAAGGATGGGAAAACATATTCTGTGGTTGTAAAACACCAATTGACTTCAGATCATACAATATCTAGAATGTCAGGGAGGAAATGCTGGTATTCAGAAACTAGAAAAGAAAGAAATAGTTTTAATTGGTGCCTGTAGTGCAGCCCTTGATATTTATTGCTCAGCCACAGCTTTGAGACTTACCTGTGGCTTTCCTTGCTTTTGGAATTTCTCAAAAAATTGATTGGGTTGCTAGTTCAGGAAATAATTTTTGAAAATGTTGCTAGCACATTTCAATAAATGGCTGGTTGTCTGTTCATACCACATAATATTGATGTATTTTAGCAAAGGGGAAGTAATCATTATGGTTTAGATCCTGTAAGAATTAAAAACTCAAACTTTGAGTAGTTAAAACCAAGAAGTAATTTCATTATTGGAGAAAAAAGAGGAATAGTTCTGCCATATAGCTGTTTTGAGGGATGAGGTAAACAGGACTTGATGCCTGTGGAGAACAGAACCTGACATAAATAGATGGTTTAAAAAGCTCTGACATATGTCATTGGTGCCTACTTGGATTTCCACTGAGAACTTGTAGAAACATGGTAAATTAAAATAAAACAAAAAGTCTCAAATGATACTTGTGGATCCATACTCACTTTGTAGATGCCAAATTAAGTAGTCAGCAGGTGTATTTCTGACAATGACAAACTTTTTCTTTTTCTATTCTTTGACAGCCACGAGCTGTCGCTGGTTTTCGAGGAACAGTACGATACGCATCAATCAATGCTCATAGAAACAGAGTGAGTATCTCAATCCATATCATATCCATCTCGTGTAGCTTAAAGCAGGCAGCAATGCAGTTGCTATTGATTTCCTTTTTTGTATTCTTATGTGTTTATTTATTATATAGGAATTAATACTTAGAAATTTTGGGAAAGTATACTTTACAGTAGTTGAGGGTAAAAAACTTGTTGTAGAAATAATAGTGGTTTTAATGGATACCTTTGGTGTTCAATTGTATTGCAAGTTAATAAATTAAAAAGTTACTGAGTTTTATAAAATACACAATGTCCAGTATGTTGTCTTAGCATTATACACTAAAGAAACTTGCATAAACAGCTCTTCCAGAATAGAGATTTGCAGTGTTATTTTTAACACACTTCAACTTCTGTTTTCTTTCTCTGTGCCTTCTATGGAGATTTCTTTGTATGTTGCTACTTAAAATAGTTGCTGGGTTTGATTATATGAACTTGTTTTGCAGCGTTGACTATATTAATTTTTATATGTGCTAATTAAAGTCTCTAGAACAGTAAAGAGTCTATCTTCGCTTTTGTCTTATAGGTATTTGTAAGATGCATTAGACTAGTATTTCTTTTTCACAGGAGATGGGTCGGCATGATGACCTCTGGTCCCTGTTCTACATGTTGGTGGAATTTGTGGTTGGGCAACTGCCTTGGAGAAAAATAAAAGATAAGGTAAACCTAGGAGTGAAACTAAAGAGCATGAGGGAGATTTACTTCTGGATTGCAAGTGAATGCTGTGACAAAGATTCCACTAAGAATCAGTGGTTCATTAATTATAACATTACATTTTCTAGTCTTTTCTAGTGTTAGTTCTAATTGTTAGTGTCACAGTCTAAAAAGCAATCAAGTTTTACAAACTCTTCTAGGCAGGAAGTAGATTGTGCTTCCAGTTTGCAAATGTTTTAAAATGCAAAAGTAAGTGTATATATGCCACTTACTGATTTTCCTGTTTTCACTTGAGTACTTTTTGATTTCATCTATCACACATTTAGAATTTCTAACCTATTTTGATTAGTTGTGAAATGGGCATTTCTTATTTGCTGATGAACAGAAGGGAATTAGTTAATATGCAGTAGTGTCTTTAGTCATATATAATAGGTGAGGTATGTGAAGAAACAACATATAATTAGCCTATTATTACTTCTTTCAACTTCTTTTGAAATTAGATTGAAACAAGCTTACTCTCTGATGTGTTTTATTTTAGATGACAATGTGGTATATAGGTAGCGTCTCTTTTGGTTTTGATTTACTGATCTTATACTAAACAGGATTTACTAATTTCACACCATATACTGTGATGACAAAGCATACACCAAAAAGTGACTGAACTCCGATGATGCAACAGGATATTTAAATCTTTAAAACATGCTTCTTAGGAGGATTGGAGTGTCTAATGACAGTCCTTGATATCAGGCAGAAAATTAAATGGCATTTCATATTTTCATATATTCAATATTTTCATATTGAATTTGAAGTTTGTACGTTATTTTGCAAGTGTACTGAGGGCTATGACAGAATCTCTTCTCTTGCTGTCTGATGTAGGATGGCCTTCCACAGTACTCCAGACAGTGCTTTCTGGCCAGTAGTGCAGGGAGTGGCTGTAAGATACAAGGTGAATATGTTGTAGCAGAGAATGAAGGCGTGTTAATGTTTGTTGTGTTATTTACTCCTAGGAGCAAGTGGGCTCCATTAAAGAAAGGTACGAGCACAGACTGATGTTGAAACATCTTCCTCAAGAATTCAACGTCTTTCTGGATCACATTTCTAATTTAGATTACTTTACAAAGCCTGATTACCAGGTAAACAGTTTTGCTATTTTGTCTCTCTGATTTTTAAATAGCAGAATGTTATGCTGTTTCATCTTCAATTTCCTTTGATTTCATTGTTTGGGACTGGTAGTGATTATGTATTATTCCACCACAAAGTTATTTTAGTGGCCATCTAGTGCCACAGAACTTTGTGGTTAAAAGATGTAATTTTTTTTCCATTGGGGAATAGTAAGAGAAATTTGAATATAAAAAAAATCTTATTACAAATGCAGAAAATGTTCATTGTTCCTGAAAAAGAAATACCTTGAATTTTTTCCTTTTCTATTACAAATTTCTATGGACTTGTTTACAATTAAGTGAGAAAAATGATTAAGAAAGTTTTGAGTGTCTTATGAGCCTAGTTATAAAGATGAATCAGATTTTTTTTTTTCTTCCATGGTAAAAAATACTGACCGCAGAAATTTTGATGTTGCATAGAGAAACCTTGATTGTAGACTGGTAAATATGTTTTATTTACATTATGTATCATTGCTGAATGATAAAACATACACAGGCATATTTTTGCAAAACCTTTTCTGTGGTCTACTTACATCTAACAGAGCACGTGCACTCAGGGATTAAGTTGACAGCAGGACAGAGTTTCTCCATGATAGAGACAGCCCAGTAATTTACAGTCCTATGGTTGGTCATGGAACATTTGCAGTTGAGTAGCTACAGCCCGAGCCTTCCGACACGGTCTTGCTCCTGTGCTTTAGAGCAGAGCAGGGTGATTTTATTTAGAGTGGTGAGAAAGTGCTTTACTTTCCATGGTCATTTAAGTTCTGCTCTCTCTTAACTAGTATTTGTTGTAGCAATGCTATTCTTAGCTTTGATACGTATCATTCTTTGTATTTACGGTTAGGCACTGAACAAGAATGTACATGGTCAAGATCCCTGCTTTGAAGAGTTTACAGTCTAAAAAGTTCATGACATAGGCCCAGAATCCACTTTTGATTTGGCAATGTCATATATTTATTTTATTCAGGTATTTATGCGCACATTGCCTCATCCTCCTGACAACATTAAGCATTTGAGTTTGTGTTTGCATTATAGCAGAAATTGGAGAAGAGGTTTAAAGAAGAATGACCTTAAAAATTACTTCAGAGAGACAACTTAATGTTTACGGGAAGAGGAGAATAAAGGGGAGTATGAACAGGACAGCGTGAACTATGGCTTTGTGCAGTTCAGTAGGGTTTCAGAACTGAGTAGGATAGATGGCACACCGAAGGTTCTTGAGAGTAGGGATAAAATGGATATGACCACTTTATACAAGAAAAATGATCCAAACTTCCCATCCGTTTTAAGTTGCCAAAGAGTATGTGTTTTTAAAGGGAGGCCAGAGAAAAATTTTCAGCACACTAGATTGGAAGAAAAAATGAAAACTGGAGTTTTAGCTTTTAGGAAAAAAAAAATTAATTTTAGAAATGCTAGAGAGCAAGCGATGATATGATATGGACACAGTCTTCCCACCAGTGACTAGAATGAGACAAAGTTTTTTCACAGGGAGAGGAAGGTAGATGCGATTTCTTTCCCTGTCATGGACACAAATTGTTCTAGATGCTTTTCCATAGCATAAAATGAGGGTGAAAAGTTCCCAGTGTGACATTTCTGTGGGATGAATGTTATCATTAGATAAAGTAAATGATACATGGTTCTAAACGACAGAAATGTATGAATTAGCGAAGTGGTGTCATTCCCTACCTACTCCTCATTCATTTCCTTGGTTTCTAATGGTGTTACTGAATATATTGTTTTATCTTCCTCCAGTGGAGAGCCATTAGATGCTATTCTGCAGCAATGTAGTCACACCTCCCTGTGTGCGTATGTGCCTTTCTGTCTCTTTATGGAAGCTTATAGCATATCTTTGCATCCCTTTACTCATAAAAACACAGATGTGTTTGCTGTTGGTTTTTTATTTATTTTAAATAACACAGAATCTTACGTATCTTGACTTTGAAACCTCAGAAAATGATAAATGGTTAATATAAAGAACTGTGTCCTTTTTTTTTTTTTGAAAATTGTTGTCAAAATCTTAAAGAGGAGACATGTTAAAGTATTGCAGGAGAATATTTTTCAATTGCTTGGTTTCTTAGACAAAAATGAAGCTTATTAACTTTTTTTTCTTCATTTTTAGCTTCTCATGTCTGTGTTTGACAACAGCATGAAGACATTTGGGGTTATTGAAAGTGACCCTTTTGACTGGGAGAAGAGTGGAACTGATGGCTCTCTGACAACCACAACAACTTCAACTACACCTCAGTTACACACTCGTCTTACTCCGGCTGCAATCGGGTATGTGGCACATTGTGGTCACTTAAAAAGCAGCCACAGAGTACCAATGGGAAATTATCTCTGTAATTTAGGGGTTTTTTCTGCAGGATGTTGAATAATAGAGAAATAGGGGTTTGGGAGCATTTGAAGTATTTCCCTTTTTAGGGCTCCTGTTTATACTATTCTGAAAGATAGCACTGCAGTCCTAAATTTATAGCAATAAAAAATAGTAGCTCAGGAAATTGCATGTAAATTTGCTAGTCCATCCTTTGCTAAATCATATTTTCTGAAACTAAATTATGCATCCTGAGTTTAACTGCCTGGAAATAAACGCATTGTTTTCAGTAAGCTTGGAATAAACTACTATCAGCAATTTCCTTACAACTTTGAAAAATGAATGGATCTTTGTAGGAAATTTGGACATAGATTTTGGTCGTGTTTGAAATAATATATAGTGTGGTCTTTGGGACCTTCTGTAATTAAGTAAGTCGGACAAGGTGTGATGTTTAATAACACCCATACTCATCTCACAGGACTGGAGAATATAAGAGAGATTTATGGGTGAGAAGGAAGACTTTGTGCCTGTTCTATGCCTCGAGTAGATCAACTGTCGCAAAGATTGTGACATGGGAGTTTTAACAGTGTGGTGAGGCTGAAAACCACCAGAATTTCATGTAGAATGTGTTGAATTTCCAGTATTTCAACGTAATTTAAAAAAAAAAAGCGTTACAATAAATATCAGTCAAGACATTAACTGGTGTTAATTTTACACAGGTGTACAGTGTGCAATATTGAACACTGAAGTTGACAGGGATTTTGCGTATGATTTAGTCCCATTATCACACTAAGCATCATACTGGAGTTATTGATAGTCTTGGCTGCAGTTAACAATGTTAGTGACTGTAAAGGAATGACTTTTAATTCACCTTCTGACTCTTTATAGGAATAACATTGCTTCAGTTTCACATACTGAGCTAAGCCTTAGCCGAAATCAATAGGATTACAGAACTTTAAAATATAATGTCTTGTTAGTGTTATGCTTATTTTTTGATTCTCAACAATTGGACCAAAATAGCACTTTGATAAGAATAGTGATTAAAACTACATTCAGTCTGCTGAGTGATCTCTCTTCCCCACATAGTATGTTTTATTATTCTACCAAATTTTGGGGAAAGGGAACTATATTATGAAAATCACCATTAATATTTTTGAATACAAAAATACGTGCAGGAGAGTCAGGAATGAAGTTAAGCCTGCACATGATCTCTAACAATTTTCTCAGAAGTTGCTTCAAAAACCAGCTTTTAAGTGATTGGTGTTTGTTATGTACCTGAATTAAAGAAACATAAATTATGAAAGCCAAGAAGCAGGGATTTTTTTATATTAAATAATTTACAAGATTTAGTTTTCTACAGAAGCATGCTTTTGCTTGTAATTTTTTGCGATTTTTTTTCTTTCAATAGAATAGAAAATAACTTAGAGTATCAAAATTTTTACCTTCTACTTTTCTAGAATTGCCAATGCCACTCCTATCCCAGGAGATTTGCTGCGAGAAAACACAGATGAAGTGTTTCCTGATGAACAGCTCAGTGATGGAGAGAATGGTATTCCAGTTGGTGTCTCACCAGAGAAACTACCTGGATCCCCTGGGCATCAGCGTCCTCAAGAAAAAGATGTTTGGGAAGAAATGGATGCAAACAGAAACAAAATAAAACTAGGGATCTGTAAGGTACTTAAAAATCTGCATTGCGAAGACCATCTTTGAACATTTTCCTGTCCCCATAGTGCACATAACATGTAATTAATAATGCAGTCTTACTAATATTGATTGGCCAGAATAGTCGAAGAAAACAAGATTTATGGTGGAGTTAACACATTTTATTAGAGTGATTTATATACTGTAAGAAGCAGACAAAGTTTTTGGGCCTTGTGTCACTTTATCTGGTCTTTTTGATGAATAGTAGATTGCTGATACTTTGAGATTCTTTGTAATTCATTCATGTTCTTCAGACAGGATTTTGATTCTTGCTCACTGAATGAAACCAAAGCACATTTCTTGCATTTTGCATGTGTAGAAGTTAGATACCAAATACACAAAAACCAGTCTGATGTTATTGTTCAATTGACAGCTTGGCAGTGTAATTGGCAGTATCCATTTAATTCAGTTGGTGTTTTTGTCTCCATAAGATATGATGCCTTTGTACTGATCCAGACAGGTTCATGGGCTGGTCTTTACGAAAGAATGCTGCTTAATTTTGAAAAGTGGTCTCTGAGAAATGGTTCCTGTCTCCCTTGATCACAGTCACAACATTTCATGCTCAGACCTGTTTTTTGATATAAAAATGTTTTGAACATGAAGAGGGATCTGGTACTGAAATGTTCTTTAGCTAGGAGAGCTGTCTAGTTTTGAGGTGGTTCCTTCTTGTTTACTAGAAAAAAATGTATTGTAGGAAAGAATAAGGCATGGTGCCTATTTTCACATGCACTTGTTTGTTTTTTACCAAGGAGGGAGAAAGGAGAGAGTTCTGGTTTAAACAAAGGCGATTTCTATTAGTTATAGTTGAAATATTAGCTGAAACTAAGGATGGTCACGATTTCCCATCTCTAAATCATGTCCAGTTAGTACATAAGATGGAATGCAGTTGGACTAAAACATAGTTTTAAGTCACAGAAATATTTAGTAGATTTAGTGTATAACAGTGTTATTTGTTCCAGAGGATCATAAAGACAGCTTGGAAGCTAACTTCTCTTTAATAAGAGCACTTGACTGTAAAGCAGACTGAAAATGCTACCAAGTGCTGGGTTTCAGACTGTTATTAAAAAAATTTCAGAGATGGGTGTGAAATATCACAGTAAATTTAAAAGTATTACTGGGTTTTTGAGACTCCTGTTCTCAGACCTACCCAGAACTAACATATTACCAGTATTGTCTTTTGTAGGTGTGCGCTGAAGAGCGTGTCTAACCTACCTTAACAGTGGCATGTACTTAATGACTATTCCAAATACAAATTGCCTTATCACAGCCTAAAAACCTGGATGGTATTCACTATGTACTACCTTGTCTTCCTCTGTTTTACTGCTTCTAGTGAGCTATGTTTTTACTTTACTTTTTGCACAGGCTGCCACAGAGGAAGAAAACAGCCATGGGCCAGTGAATGGAATGCTTAATGCACCGAGTCTGGGTTCTCCAATTCGTGTTCGCTCAGAGACCACCCAGCTCGACAGAGATGTCCCACTGGTGCGAAAGTTACGTTCAATTCACAGCTTTGAACTGGAGAAGCGCCTGACATTGGAGTCAAAGCCAGACACTGATAAATTTCTTGAGACCTGGTAAAGAAATTATTTTATTCTTATGCTTAGATTTTTTCAGGGTACATAGTTAAGATATTATCATCTTTCCTCTGCCATGTGAAAACCAGGAACGGAGCTGCTGAGTTATGGTTATGCAAGCTACAGCAAAGTATTAACTATGTTCATAATATTGCTCGATAAATGGATTTCACTACTGGGAAGCTTCTTTAAAAAAAAATTAGTGCTAGTAGACAGTTAAAGTTGGACTTCCAGAATTGAGATTTTTTTATTTCAAGACCTAGTGGTGTAAGCCTGATGCTTATTACCTTTTTCTCCAGTGGGATACTCTTGAAAGTCAGTACAACTCATCCTAAATAAGAATGATGACATCAGGTGCTCAATAGAGGTAACATTGGATTAGATTATATGACATGAGAAGTACAGTCTACAAGAAGTGGAGTTATGAAGTAAATTTAGAAATCTACCTGCATGCAGCAGGATTAGTTAAGCCCAAGGGCGTTGCACAGAAGACGAGGATTTTAAAATGGCATTTGAAGGTAGAGAAGAGGCAGATGTATGAGAACAGATTCAATCAATTTGCCTATGTGTAGAAGGAATAAGTGCAGAAGGACACAGTGAAATGTGACTGAAAGGCAGAGGCTGAGTGGGGACAGTAGAAGCCAGATGAGATGCTGATAGTGGCAAAATCCTGCATAAATAAGGAATCAATCAAAACAATCAATAATATTCTTCTTGAAAGCATCTACTAACTGCTGCTGGAGACATCTGTTTCTTCTGTTCTGCTTTAAGTCTCTGCTTTGTAGCATAAATTAAGTACAGTGGACATCTGGTGGTAGCCTCACCACTGAGTTGGTATCCACTCACTGTTCTCCCTTCTGGTAATGACGTTTACAATACAATATGCTAAATTACGATTACACTTACCATATGTGCAAATTTCTAAGACCATTCCCTCATTTTCACTTGATGTCAGAGTTATTTGTCTCAAATTTCGAATCTTTCAACCATTGTAGATTGTTCTAAAATATGACAGCAAATTTAAATATATATCTACTGAAAAAGCTCAAATGTAGCTTACATTATTTAATTCTTAACTAATTCAGATATTAACGTCTTTTCTTAAGTTTGGAGAAGATGCAGAAAGGCTTGAATGCTGCGGCAGAGACACCTGGTGCTGCTGTTCCTCCTCTTTCTCAGAAAACACCCATTCCTGCTCCTGTGACTGCTCGCATGGACCATGTTTGGCACTATGATGAAGAATATCTTCCAGACGCTTCAAAGCCTGTGTCAGCTAGTTCTCCAGAACATGTTGATGGCGCTATTAGCAATGGATTTGTAGCTATCAACTTAAACTCCTGCAGGCAGGAGGTTGATTCTAAGGAATGGGTGATAATAGATAAGGAACGGGACTTGCAGGACTTCAGGACAAATGAGGCTTTAGGGCACAAAACAACTGGAAGTCCCTCAGATGAAGAGCCGGAGGTACTACAAGTTCTAGAGGAGTCTCCTCCAGAAGAGCAGCCCAGAGAAGGTGGTTGGGCAGGAAACGGTGTTCATGCCAAGAACCAAACCTCCGGGGTGGAGTTTGCTCTAGCCATGGAGTGTCATCCTGCTGCTTCTGAACAGCTTACGGATAAATTGGAGCTTCTGTCTGGAGCTGCTGGACAGCTTCTTGCAGCCACCCCTACAAGTCCTATGGAAGCTCAAGCAGAAGGAGCACTCACTCCGGTAAGAGAAATGGTAGCAGTTTTATTGAACCTCTCTTTATTCAGAATTATATGAGGAGATAGTATGGGAAGAGGCAGTGATTAAAACACAATAGTGTAGATGAAATTCCTATCTTCATCAGGTATGGGACTTGATTTTGGAGGAATGATCTTCCATGTTCTGATATATCAGTGTTTACATTCTGCCATGGAAGTGGCTATTAGTTCTTCAGCTATGATCCACAGAACTGGCCTCAATAAAAAGAATGATTTTATGTGTATTGTTTTATACATATATATACGCACACACATATACATATATATAAAAAGAAGTTCCTTATGCAGTGGTTCCTAATCAGTGGGAGATACACATGCAAGTGTATATTTACTATATTTGCAGTACGTAAACATAAAATTGCAATGAATATGTAAAATACTGTGTTACAATGTTTCACGTGTTTCAGGAAAAGCCTAAACAGCTGGAATTAAAGAGAGTTACTTGCTCTCACCATTATTGATGTAATGTTTTCTTTCGGAATTCTCTTTGTTTCCTCCTGTTTCTTCTGAAGTTTCTAAAGATTCTCATACAAACAACTTGTTGGCTTTTATAAATTGTTGCTACTCCTCAGTTCTAAGATAATTTTGCAACTACTGCTTTGCTCTGAAAGTTTTATCTTCACTAAGACAGATTGCTTTGCTTCAATTGCATCCTCGTCTTTCTTTGTTTCTCCATCTTTTCTAAAGAATTCTCATTTGCACTGTTTTTTAACATGGTGGTTTTTTTTTTTTTTTTCCTCTGTAACTGATTCTTAATAAAGACTTCTTTGGCTTTACTTAAGAAGGAAGTGAGATTAATGGTTAAGTGAATGGGAATCACCTCCTGGTTTTATTTCTACCCTTTTCTCAGTAGATATTTTGTCATCTATGATATAAAGGTCAATTCTTTCAAGCTCCTTTGAGCCAAAAAACCTGGCTGTACTTCTCCCTCACTTATTAGCACTTTTTGTGAAAGTTACAGCCAGCTCATCAGAAAAAGAAACTCGTCACCAACCACGCATTTATTATAAGGTGTAGAATATCCTTTATGGTGAAAATTAACTACTCAATGTAATTAACTATAGCTGTACAGTAAAATGTCAAATACACCTAGGTTCTTATGGAAGATGAAAAACTATAGCTTTCATAGAAGGTTATATATAGATGTCATACTTTGTGAATTATGTCATTTATAGAAGATTCATTTTGGATGATTCAAATTGCAGAACTGTGTTAAACAAAGATTTTTTGAGATTTAAGTTGAAATATTAGTTGCCTGAAAGAGTTTTTGATGGGTTAGAAACTTGTAAAGGTGAAAAATTAATTTAACTTGCTCAGTTGTTTTCAGTTGTTCAATTTTTGTATTTTAATGTTAGTATTAGGAAAACAGACAAGTAAGAGCAACACTTAGTCCTGTACAAAATACTAATTATCAGGAGTTTTTATTTCAAAAGCCATTAAAAAACAACTTGGAATTTTGTACGCAGATGCACTATCCTACTGTATATAAACTTGGCTCTTTTGGGGGCAATAGGCATTTTACTTAAAACTAAAAATAGAGGTGATATAAATATCATGTACTAAAGTGGAAATAATGGAAAGTGTTTTTTTCTGGAAAAGGAAGAAGCTTCTGAGCATGGGAGCAGAAATAGTTATAAACAAGGTCAATTAACTGTAAGATGTATTGGAAGAAATACTGGTTGAAGTAGACACTGGGGTAAGATTATGTTTTAGTTTGACTTTGCAAGCAGGTAAGGGATATTTGGCATGACCTCAAAAATGGGAGAAATCAGTATGGTTTATATTATCCTGTGAGGGCAAGACAAACGGCAGGAAGAAACTTACTGTTTTGAAGCTGAATCGTGGAATTTTAAATATAAACTGAACTGGGAATAAAGAAAATCAAAATTATTTGGCTGATTTAGAAACTGGGAACAGAGTGTGTCTATGCAGCATGTCTATTCCAACTGTGATGGCAATTTGTGGTCATCTTCCATCTATTTTATTAGCCCTTGAAAGCCAAACAAAGCCCAGGAGGATTTTGGGGGTGAGTTGTTCTTTCTGTCCTTCGTTGACGGTATTCCACTTTCTAAAAGATACTTAAATATTCCTTGAGGTGGGTACTGGAACCTAGCTGTTCTTATAGATGAGCGTCCTAGTCACTTCACAGGGAGACAGCATATACATATATATATACACACATATATATATATGTGTGTGTGTGTATATATATATGCCTCGTCATACAGTAGTTCTCTCTATTCCAGAGTCCTGGTGACCTTAGGGAGCTGTTTGATAGAGTCCTTTTCCTTCTTCCTCAAGGCATTTAGCCACCTGAAACTGTTCTTTGAATGTGATCCTCGTTTGTGGATCAGATGTTCTTCTTCTCTAGTAATTTTATCTAGGTAGCACCTTCCTGACAATACAAATAATGGCAAAGGCTCATATTTTACTTTTCTGGTGATTTAATTATATTGCACCAGTTACTAAGAGTAGGCTTGGATCCAAGAATGTAACTTCAGGACCATAAATCAAATCACTTAAGTATTACTAAAAGGGGTTAAAAATAGATGTTGAAATTATAGTAGAATAATAGCTTAACATAATTTCTGAAAAAGTTTATTAATTTTAAATGGCTTGAAACTCTAGGACATGTCAGCATTCATGGTCATCGTGCTTATGAATATACCTCCCGTATGGATTTCTAGTGATCCGCTTCTCTATCACTTAGGAGCAAGTATGATGAATTATGTTCTTGGAGCTTATAGGTTTGTTAAATATGCAAGCGATTACTTTAATGGTCAATGAATAAAATAGTTTTCCTGTTTTATGTAGTTTTTGATTTTTCATTTTTACTCTGATTCTTCTTTATTTTTTCTTTATTTCTTTCAGGGCTTCATTGCGTACTATTTAAGTAGTAAGTAGTAGGAAGGATGTTTCTGCATGAGAAACTAAAGGTTCATATTCTCACCCATAATTTTATTTTCTCCTGAATGAAAGAAATTGCTGGACTGCAGTCCTTCCATTTGTAGACAAATGTTCTTCCTGAAATTGTGTGTATACGTGTACTTCGTGTAGTTGATGAGAATATAATTTCTTACCTGTTTCACACAGCGTCAGCATTCTAATGAGAATATAAGGTTGTAGCATTTCAGGAAGGAAACCTGAACTCAAAAAATAAGAGAGAAAATCGTGTAAGTTATTGGCTTGGGGATGAGAAAATTTCACGCATAAAAAATTACAGCAAATTATGCTATCTATTTTGAAAAAAAAAACAAACCCTGCAGGTAAGAGAACTAATTATCATGTTATCAGTCATGGTTTTACAGTTGCAATACAGATTCTGTGTGCTACCAGCAAATACCAGTTTGATCTGTCTCGGTCATGGGCACATGGTCACGTTTCTGTTGAACTGTTCAGAGCATGCTAGGGGATATATGCTGACTTTCTCCTTTCACAATGGCTTTATGTTGACTTTGGCTGCAAAAGGACAGACGGTACCTGTAATATCAGCTGGTATGAAGTTAATCTGTTAAAAGAATATGGACGGATCTAGACTAATGGTGAATTTATACTGGAGCAGCACTTTACGTCATACAGCCCTAGGTTTTTTTTCCCTGATGTGGTACTAAGAGCCTAAAGTTGGACTTGCTGTGTTGTTGAATCACAGCTTCATTAACTTACCATGTTTACATAGAATTGCAGTGAACTCCATACAGTGCATGCACAAAACTTTGCAACATATATTTTTCAGGCAGATATTTCAGCAAAGAAATAATAATGGAGTTGAAGTAATTGAATACGTAACAGCTAACTTGATTTTCATCTTCAGTTTAAATTAAACAAGTTTGCTTTAGTCACACTTGATTGACAACCTAATACCATATACATATATATATATGGATGGTTATAGAAGAGGTTTGACTGTGTGAATCTATCTATCTTTATTATTTAGAAATATTGATGAAATTAGCATTTTGTACATTGAAGTACTATTATGTTTTATCAAAAGCCTACTCTTAAATTTCAATTTATTTCAGAGTTCTAAGTCATTTTATTTTCATGTACCTTCTATCCTCTGTTGCTGCTTTTATGGGACACTGGAAAAACTTTTTTTTTTCCAGTTGAGAGACAGCTGTGCATTCCAGGAACTGAAGCTTTAGCACTGACATAATTGAAAATACCTTTTCCTTGGAAACTGAAATGCTTGATAGGTGCTCTCTGTTTCCAAGGAATACAGGTTAGAATTGCAAATACCATGGTAGGAAACAGAAAATCACCTTCATGAAGCTTGCAATAAGTTTTCGTATCTCTACTCTTCATGGTTTTGTCTAAATATACGTGGAACAAAGAATCTCAAACTGTAAATATCAATCTCATTTACGGGTATTTAGATGTGTCACCATCAGATATTTATTCAGCGCTGGAAAAGGTCTTGCAAATAATCAGTTGATTTCAGAGTTTTATGTTGAAGTTAGAGGTTTATTAGAATCATTAATAACCAATTTGAAAATGTACTTTCTCCAAAATTATTAGTTTGGAACACTTTGACTTTATAGTTCCTGTCCTTTTTTTCTCTTTTTTGTTTTCCCCTCTCTTTTCTAAATGCTTGTGTGATGTAGTTCAAGATGAAGCAATTGTTCGTGTATTCTCCAGGCCAGTATATCCTTCTAGTTCAATCCCATATTTGGGAAATTTTATCAAAATTGCTTAGTACTAATCTTACTGATTAGTCCTGTCAGTTACGGTTCTTAATATATGCTGCTGTAGCCATAGTTGTGCAGTCACATTTGTAAAGCCTAAAATGGGTGTATATGCTAAAAATATAGTCCTCTCAGAAAACAGTGTTGTTGCATGGATGTGCTAAGCGTTTGCAGGGACCAGTCAACAGTCAGCTAGTTTGTATACGCCGTGTCCTTGGAATAGAGTTTATTACATTTGCCCTAGATTGTTACTGACTGACTGAAGGTAGGAACCAGCTAGAGAAGGATGCTCACTTCTAATTTTGATACTGAATTTTTAAAAATTGATGGAAAATGTGAAGACTAGACTTAAGATACCTCTTAAATTGTCAGCTTTTAGCCTGTGAGGGAGCTGTGAATATCATCTTCTAAGAAAATGCATATAGGCAAGACATAAACAAGAATGATTAAAATATTGTTTTTTAAACCTTATTTTCTTCCCTGCCATGTTGTTCTCACAGCTCAACTCATCTCATATGCTGCATTTCTCCACTCCAAGAATTTCAAGTCCCATCCTCCGCACCATGAGCCCTATAGCCTATCTATCCATCCACTCGGACCCTCTGAGAGAGGCTGGTTTACCAAGGAGTCAATCAGCTGAGAGCCACTCCTCTTCCTCCCGCTCAACTGGCCGCAGGCAGCTTCCTGTCATTCCCTGTGGCAACAAGTTCCCCCCTGTCATTCGCATCTCAAAAGCACAACTTCAGCAGGTGAATAAGCCTCGTCTTCATAAAAGTGACTGCGTTGTAGCAGTCTTCTGCAAAGTTTAACATTTTCCGTTGCTCTGCATAGTCCGGTAGTAGGCATATGCTAGTCATACTGCTCTACACAGCATCCTAAAATGTGTTTTGAAAGATCAAGTTAGGGAATAAGAATGGATCTTGTTCAGGAATAGTCAGGAATACTCTATTGAGGAAGGCATATTTTCCCACTTAAAAGAGGTAAAATAAAAGAGAGGAATATTAAAGAGCTGTTATTCAGGTTATGGTTTGGACCACCAAGTATCTCTGGATGTTCTGGAAGATAGATTCACTTTCTCAGAGGGGTTTTCTCTCGAAAAAGGTAGGATTACAAAATCCAGAGAGCAGATTTTTGCTTCTTTCAAAACTAAGATTAAAATCTCTCTTTTTTCATGTGTTCCTACAATCAGTACCAGGTGGATTTTGAATTGGGAACACATATTAAAACTTGGACTATCTTAAATAATTTTAATGTGAGATAAAAGGATGTAGAGAGAGTCAAGTTGCTACTTTGGGAATGAACAAACAATTAATTGTTCCACTACTTTTAGTATACAAAGCAAAGATGGGAATTATCAGGGGTCATAGCTAATGGAAAACGTCACGAGAGAAAGGGGATTTTTCATAGTTTTATGTTCCCAGTTTCATTTCAGTATGAAAAAGATGAAGGCTTAGAATCATAATTGAAGTTAACTGTAATTTGTGTATTAGTATTAAAAATACTGAGATTTGCTAAGCAGCATGAGTTTGCATTGACTGGTAAAGCAGTATGACATAGCATTAATGCATAAGACTGTAACATATCATCATCATTTTACCATTAATATTTCATTTGGATTATATTTTGTGTTGCTTTTTATTTCCAATGTATTTTTCAGTATAAATATTTCTGTGTGAAAGACTTTTTTTTTTTCCAGTGAAGCATGCACAGGAGTATTGATATTAAAAGTAATCCATCAACATTAACTTCTTTCAGACTTCCGTAGGATCAGTGGTGAGTGATAACAAGGCAAACAAAACAGCCAGTGTACTTCTGTCAGCATTTTGCCTGTTAACGCAAAAAGCAGTGGTTTTTTCCTGCAACTCCTGGCTGCTTTTTATATGCATATAAACAAATAGTTCTGTCCTCAATGTATGGAAACGGAGAAACAGTAGCTCCCTGATGTTCATTATTGTGAACTTGATGGGATACCAAAATACCACATTCTTCATGATGACTGATGTATTGATTAGGGAAAAAGACTTAGGAGAAATTAACTCATTAAAAGTTAAGCTTCAGTATTTTTGAGGACTAGTTTGTATCCCAGGATGGAAAATGACCTAATTTTTTTTTGCCTGTATATCTATGATTTAAAATTTCCAATCAGAATGCATTGCAGGTATAATTAGCAAACTGCTCACAATACTCAAAGAAAGTAGGATGGCATAGAGGGCCTCCTCTGTCTTCATTAGTACCCAATAAATGAATATGACTGCAAGTGTTAATAGGGGTTGCAAAGTGATGTACTTTCTTGTCACGTGAAAAAGAGTTGGTATTGTGCCAGGTGCTGCTTCTGAGTGGAGAGTGGAGTGTAGCATTCTCAGCCTCTTCTTTCTTTTTACCTGGTAAGTCCATGACTGCTGTGTTCCTTTTCAAGCTCTGATTTTGAAAGTCCTCACTATTGAGAATTTAACTTCCAGTATTTCATTTGCTATGGAAACTACAAGCACGTGATTCTTATTTCATTCCAACAATGAAGGCCTCGTGTACTTTATGGCTCACTGAAGAACTGAAATACTTTTGCAAGTCCTTCTCTTTTCTACAGTGCAGTATTGTTAGGTATTCAGCAAGCTAGAAGTTCCAGCAGCATGAAAGATGAATATGCATGTTAATAACCTAAAGGTTTTCTCCAGCTAAATATTAAAAAGAGTTTTAATGTCATTCTATATAATTCGGTATAAATATTTGGTACTGAATATATTTTCCTGCATTTCCTGCTGTTTGCAATTTGGTTCAGCATTCATAATTAATGAATTGCCAAGGTTAGGGTTCTGTGCTGTTGAATTTAGTTTCATGTATTAAAAATTTTTTTTAAAAATATACTTTTGTTCCTGAAATCAAGCAAAGATATTTTCTTTCCTGATTGTTGATGAGTGAGGGTTCAGGAACTGTAACCCACCTTCCTCTAGTTTGACATCAGATAGAGGAGGTCATGAAATTTCTGTGTATTCTCTGCTCACTAGTGCAGAGACGGTATAGGAGCTAGGTCTACCTTTATTTGTTCAATAAAGAGAATGCCTCTCTTGCCATACGTATATTATGGAAAAGAATTGGAGTATTTTGCTTCAACTCCCATTATTCAACTTGCAGCACAAACAGTCTGGTAGCATTAGAGCTGACAAAACCAGATTTAATTCTTTGACTGTACTTGAATCTGAAGAGTGGGGCTAGAGTGCTATTAGCATCCTTTTCCTCTATAGCATGGACAAATTATACAGCAAATCCTCTTGAAACATAACCTTTTTCTTTCTTTCTGTCAATTTTTCAGCCAGATAAGTTGTCTGAACTCTGCTCATTAGAGGACTGCATAGAGTGTTGTGTGAGGTCAATGGAGGAGGTGATGTGAGTGTGGCAACCACTGGCCAGGGCTCTGTATGAAGAGATTGCTTAGGTAGACATTGTGCTAAATGTGTAATTGTGTCTTGAGAAACAATCAAAATCAGTGGCCTCAGATTTTTGTCTCTATGGTTTCTCAGCTCTATTTCTTCAATAAGATAGTGAACAACTCTTCTAGCCACAGCAGCCATCTAGAATACTTCTAGACTGGCTGCTATGCAATAAGATTCAGCCTTTAACAAAGGTGGATTTCACTTTTGTGTGTAATTCTGGCATATTTTCATTTTTCAATGTACTTAATGAGGCATGTACAAGGGGGCTAATTTTAATTTAATGATTTTGTAGTTATTCATTGTGTTAGGGAATGATAATCTGTCTCTCTCAGGTTAAGCAATCGGAATTAGTTGTCACATACAAATATTTTCTCTTATGCTTTAATTTTCTCAAATTTCTACCTTACTGGAATGTTTTAAAAATTATTTTATAGTGATATAGTTATATTATTAGTTACAAAATGCGCTGAAATCTTCCTACACAAGATGCTATGGAAATGCAAACCATCATATTCATATCCATATCCAAGATGAGAAATAATATACTGATCTGAGTTGAAAAATTTACCTTAATTTTTAAGCATCTCACTGGAATTCAGGGACCTATGGAAGAATAAGGTAAGACTTCTTGACGTGTTCAAGGGGTATTTAGAGAAAGAATGCATATCCCTTGTAATTGTCATTTTCTTTTGGATGTTTTAGGTTTATGAGCCAGGAGTGCACGTAAATGTTTACATTTTGCCATTTTTTCTGAACTAATTTTGGCAGGTTTCACTAGTCTGCAATAGCAAGAGATGAACGTTTACATTGTTTTTCACATTTAACAATCCCTTTTAGAATCACAAATAAACAAACAAAACCCCAAATATGCTCCTCTCTTGTTACAGTGTTCTTTTAAAATTATTTTTAATTTGTCAGTAGCATTAATTTGAAGTTGTCGTGTGCATTAGGATTGCCTTAGAACTCAGCTAGTTCAAACTCTGATTTAGCATTGTACCTATCCATTAAACATGTCAGGAATGGATATATTTGTCCAAAATCCTCTTCAGAATTTCAGTTTCAAGACATGGTACAATCAGATAGATGCGTCCTGGAAGGTAAAGAGGGAGAAGCTTTTCTCTGTTGAGCGAGTCTGGTTTTGTTACTGCTGCCATGGTTAAAGTTGGCTGTAGCAAAAACGGTTCTGATTTCAGGGTTTACAGAATTGTTATGCCCCCCTGTTCCCTATCCTGATGGAAACTATATCGCATCAGCATGAGGTTTAGGTTAGGTTTTTCCCAAGAAGACCGCTAATACCGTTTACAACAATGGGTTTAATCAAGGTAGAAATCTTAAGGAGTTAGTCCAGCTCATGGGTACTGGAACTGTTTCATATACAGTAGATTTGGTTTTGTTAACTAAGGAGAATGTGCAGAAATTATACCATCTCATTCATGACAGGGTAACACTTAATTTTTCAATAAATTAGCCTGAAAATTAAGTTGCTGTGATGTTACAGCCATCACTCATCATCGGTGAAAGTAATGTTTGACAATGCTTATGACCAGATTCAAAGGCAAGCTCACATTCAGAATTCTTACTGCTTTCAGTTGTTACAGTTAGGTTCTTGAAAGGCAATTGACATATGATTACTGGGACAGTGTCTTTACTTTCTTCGTTAGCAAGTTTCTCTGGAGTATGCTGATCTTTCTTACAAACCCACATAGGATGAGGAGTATCAGGAAGCATTATTTTAGAAGAAAAAAGAGAGCATCTGGGAGACACACATAAGCTCACAGGTTACTCCCATTCTTTTAAGCAACTGGATTTTGTATTGATGATGGTGTTTCTTTAACAATTTTCATCTACACACTCTGTAATGCAAACAAGTGAAGTTTTATTTTTTGCTTGCTTCCAAGTGGCAGAGGCAATTGCTTGATACGTAGAAATCTAAATGCTGCCTCCAAGGCTTAGTAGGGTCTTTTGTCTGAAGGAGATAAATTCTTCAGGTGTGCTTTTTTCACATCTGCCTTTGTGTAAAGAAGAATTAAAAATTACAGTAGGTTAGGTTAGCTGGTCTTTTAATGGAAACTTTCTAAGCTGTAAATTAAGGAATTAATAGTTGAGGACAAGCAGTCAGTATGAACGTCTTAGTTTTTTTCAGTGTGTTGCCTGTAGAGAACACATCCATTTTTAGCCACAGAACCCTCTTGGCCATTCTCCTTCTGCAGGTTTCTCTATCAGAAACGGGAGAAAAGTCATAGTGAAGGTCAGTACAATAAATTAGCCTTGGTGATAGCATCTGCACACACTGATTGTGTAGGAAGAAAAACTCTATAAAAAGTTATTAATTGTTTTAAATGTTCATTTTTTCTGGAATCCACAGTACTTTTTTAATTCATAACCACATGGTTCGTCTATTCTTGTCTGTCCTTGAAGTGGTATTTTTTTGTTTTATTTTTAATTATTTTTTTAAATGCCAATCTTAGCCCAAGCATATGTGATTTAGTAAATTTTTCTAGCATCATAATTTCACTGGCATAGAATAAGTAAGGATGTTTCAGGAAAGCTAAATGGTCTGTGGGATTTCCCATGGAGACCTGATCAACTCTGGTGTCAACAATTCTTTGTGTGATGACAATTCATACAGTAACATTCTTGGAATAAATAGGGAGTTACAATTCAGAGCATAATGTCCAATGACTAATGATTATTTCTGATGTAATTAAGGTATAATGGATGTAATTAATAGAATAAGTATTGTCTGTTATCTATAATATAATCCATAAAATAATCTTTAATCAAGATATATTTCTTTCTTAAAATCTTTTGTCTGCTATCATTAAATCACATATGATAGTTGTCCAACTAGAATTGCAGGAAAAAAACTTCTTTATTTGGAGTTTGTGAATTTATCATTATCTTAGCATTTTCTTCTGATTAGATACAGCTGTCATATGGAAGGAAGAGAGAACTTTTTAAAATAGAGAAAATAGGGAAACCTCTAAAAATAGGACAAGCACTAAGTGGAGGTCTCTAATACGTAATTTTTGAAAACTGGTTCTGTTTCAAATTATGATTTAAATTTCTACTATTTGACAATTCTACATGAACCAGAGGCAGATGTGTTTACTTATTACCTGGCTACAAATGTGTAGCTGCTCTGACTGCTTTCAGGCAGCTTTTAAACACAGACCATGATACATGTACAGAGCTCACACATTGGCTAAAGTGATGCTACCTTATTGGTATGTCTATTCTTAGTAATACCAGGATAGCAACCAAAACAGAATCACAATTAATTGATAGTGCCCTTGTAAGTATTTTTAAGGAGCTTGAATACCTAACTGGCAACGTGTTATACTGCAGGTCACTTGAGTGCTTGAATGGAATCAGCTGTGTTGTAACTACTTCATGGAGCTGTGCTTTACATTTATCGTCACTCCCTTTCACAGAGGCGAAACTATGTAACGTAACGGGCTGCCAAAAGTTTTAGGTATTTTGTTTTGAAAAGATAAGTTGGATTCTAATTGCATCTGCAAACTTTGCGACTATAAAACCTTGCGTGCAGAGGAGAAAATATCTCAAAAAACATTGTAAGAAAAGAGAAAGATCCTTAGTATAGATTAGACCTCCCGTCTCTAGGTCTGTCTTCTCTAAAGGATATCTATTAAGCATGCTTACAAGCAAAGTGAAAGCAGCTAGTTCTCTATGTGAATTACAGCTACTGTTGGTGGTAGCACGCTGTGGGCATGAGAAAATCTATAATGCTTTAAAACAGATCCTGACAATTCTGAGGAGAGATTTTAAGAAAATTTTAATCTGGATTTCAAGTTAGAAAATGGAATTTTATGGGTACAGTAATTTTAATCCTGCTGAAATTACAATTTGTATTAAAATTATAGTTGCATGGTTTCATCAGTTCTTCCAGTATGTTTGATTCATCCATGGAAATTTTAGTGTTCACAGATTCTCTTCCTTGCAAGCGTAACACAGCCATGGGTAACGTGCTAATATGGTGCCAATCTATGATAGACTGGATAGATAGAACTGGATTTAATTTATTAACACATACAAATGATCTCAGAGGTCCCTTCCAACCAAGAAGATTCTGTGATTCTGTGAAATGGGTGGATTCACTGGAGGATGACTGGAGAATCAGAAGTCAGGAAGACTCTTAATTTGCTTAGGTTTTTTTTAATGTGTTGTTGGAGCTTTATTTTAGAGTGTTGCTGTTTAAATACAAGAGATTCTTTTACCTTCACAAAAAGTCAAAAATATAGTGTAAATAGCAAAACTGAAGCATAAGTATAGCACAGCAGTAACCTAGAATTAGACAGTGGCTCATAGGAATCAGATATAAATAGAAAAAATTGACATATTTGAAATCTGTAAATAGGCATTAAGGCAGATCTTATGTATGAATTACCTGATACTTCATTATGATCTTTTATTGGAATTGATATATTGGAGAGGAAAATTCAGAATTAATCTAAACAGTAGTATCACAGAATCTTCTTGGTTGGAAGGGGCCTTTGAGATCATCGAGTCCAACCAACAAAAAAAAACCCCCCAAACCCCCCCCAAAAACAACAACCCCACCACCACCACCACCAAACACCAGTAGTAGCCAGACCCCACTGCTATTACACATAAAAGCAGGTTTTGTGTGATAGAGAATCTCTATGTGTGTCTTTATTCATGACAAAGAAAGCCTATTTACTTGGATTGAACTTGGATTTACTATAGAGCATTTCAAGTGATTTTTTCAAAGAAGATACTGTGTTTAAAAAAAAAAACAACAAAAACTAGTCCTTAATAAAAAGATATGATGTGGTTTTGAAAAAGAGAGTTTGGGGTTTTCCTGAAGAAGTACTAGCCTGTGTATTCTCTGTGTAGGGACAGGTATTAATATAGAGCTTAGCTTCAAAAAGATCATTCAAAAGTAGTAAAAAATTGTTTCTACTATAAGAAAAATACATACTAATATATTTCTCACAGCTAGCTGCTGAAACCAAGTGAGCTTTGCTTAAAGTTGCTTACATCATTATTAGCTATAATAATAATAGCTGGGAAAATATTTTAACTGTATTTTATATACCAAAAGTGGTCGCACCATTAATTAAAAAAAAAAATGTCACTTTTTATTTAATGTATCCTCTGTTAGAGGAGGAACCTATTGTTTTATTTTGCTTCTTAACTGTGTACCTAAGTATACTTGAGCAGCAGAGTCCCTAAGTATACTTGAACATAACCTCTCATGGAGAACTAATTAATATCCCATTGAAAATTGTTAGATGTTTTATAAAGTCTAGATTTAGAAATGTTGAATGTATCGTGCTACTTAGTGTGATATGAACTCACTGGCTTTGTTACTAAAACCACAATCCTCATGGAATCAGTCGTGTCCAGTTTTTCAGAGGAAAAAGTCTCCAAGTGGCCAAGCTTCTGAAAAAGAGTTCTTTAGCTCTTTTGTGACTTCAGAAAATAACCATGGTATGGTAGGAATTCAGTTTCTGTAAAGAATGAAATAATAGCATGAGATGGGAAGGTGAAATAGGCTTCAGCTGCCGTCTCTCCACATCTCTGAACTGTGCATTAAAGCAAATTCATGCTTTCTTTGTTAGAGGAAGACTGTCTCTGTGGAACTCAAGAAAAATATTACAATACTGGCCCATTTTTAATAGGAGTATAGGACAGGAGTATTGTGCGAATGTTATGAAGTAGTAGTCTGTAAGCGTTGCTGCTTCCCAGTTCTCCAACAATATACTTAAATTTCAAGAATATTCTTCAATTGGTTTATGCATATAATAACTTTAATTAAATGGGTACTTGTTTTAGTCACGCTACCAAACTAATTAGCCACTTATACAATGACAGTCATTCTCTAAAAGCAATTAAAGATACTGCTTTTAGAACAATCAATATTTGCCCTATTGGATGTTTGAGGATATGAGCTTATGTTAGAACAAAAAAAATCTTCCTTTACCTGGTAAGTGGCATAGAAATAACTGAAAAGGGAAGATATTTAAAGAATACTGAAATTAAGCCATGATTAATAAGCCTATAAGAAAGACTGTACACGCAGATTTGTATGTTCTTTATCCTCAAAAGTTACCTATCACATTAGAGAATAAGAAAACACAGTTGTCTTGTACATTCGCAGCTCTGCATCTGTATTCCATCCTCTTCCTATTTCCTGCAGCCTCTATATAAATTGATGCAAAAATTGGCATTATAGAATAGCATCAGGGATATATCTAAAGAGCTGTGGAGAGCAACATGCACCTCTTTTCAGGTAGATGTAAGTAAACCTTCATGTGTTACTTCTCTTTAGTTTAGGATTTGGGCCTATCGTGTGAATTTCTAACAACAGAAGGTAGTATCCTTGGGACCACCAGTTCCTACAAATGCCGGCAATGCTTACAGTACCATATGCATGGGACTGTTGAATGGATTCAGTATCAAAACTTACAGTCATCTCTGGTCTTACGTTCCATAACATCATGAATTACAGCCATACATTTCTCCCGTTTGTCCCCATATTAGTCTATCTGTAGAAATAGCCAATTTAGTTTAGTAAATTAGTAGTTAAATCTGTAGTTAATTAGATCTAACTTATTCCCTGCTGTGAATTTAATCTGGGAAGGAAATGTAAGGGGTACAAAGGATTAGGCTCTAAAGAGTCAGTAGGAATGATAGTAGTAGGTAGGGAGGATTTTGAAAAGTAGGAGGGCTGCTCTGAACAGTAAGCTGGGTGAGTTGTCTACAGAGATGTAAGCACAGCAGTGGTTTATTCATGCGAGAGTGTCACTAGCAGTAAATTACAGGACAGAGCACTAACATACCCTTTACACTTTCATACAAACGGCAGTTCACATTTCTTTGCAGAGGCATATAGTTGTGTGACAAAATAGAAATTAAGTGACATAAGTAAAGAAAACCTCATGCAGTTAGGGGAAGCTGGTGAACTGGAAAGTTTCAGGGAGGTTGTCTGGTACTGCAGAAGTTGCAGACTTTATACTAATATCGGTCATTTTCTTGGTAGGTGATAGAGCTAACAATAGATGTAAAAGGTAAACAGGAAAAAGAGAAAAGATACATGAGGTTTGTTCTCATAGATACACAAGCCTTACTAAGGTAGGAAAGAAGTTCTGAAGAGTAAACTGATTAGGTAAAGTGTCTTCAGAATGCCAAGTAATATGGTAATGGCTTATTAATGTGAGAAGTTACAAATAACGACAGGATTAACTGAACAACACATCAGTACACCCAGTTTCTAAGAGGCCTGAAGTCTGACAGCAGTTGACATGCTTGCAGAAGTAGCAGACAGCATGAGTGGACAGAAGAAGCTATTGCTGAGAGGTCAGATGTTTTACCTGCTGGTATTGTACAATAATCCATAATCACATCTTTAGATCTTTCTGATTTAGCAACTCTGCAGACCAAAACTCAGTATTTCACTCCTCTGCAATTTGTTGTATATGTTCACAGAGGATTTCATCCAAGCGTATCACTTGCTATTGCAGCCTGTCAAAGGTTTAAAGGAGGAGAGTTTGTCAGATGTCATAAGGGATGTCCAAGAGATATTTATGTTGTTGTTGTGGTGGTTTTGTTCTTTTTCCTTCTTAACATCCCACTCACCATCTTGTAAAGTTTCTTGAAGATAATGCAGGCTAATTTGTCATCTTTGTCAAGTGCTAATTTGAGAAATCAGAAAGGAATTAAGACATTATTTAGGGAAGCCCAAAGGATTCAAGACCACGATGGTAATAATTTCATTCAATGTTTCGGAGTGAAAGGAAAACCTCAAATTCATTGTTCCATATTTTGTCTCAGTAATCTGCTGTATCACATAACTTCTGTTGAAGTATGGGAATTGCAATAATCGGGTAGTGTTATAAACTGATTATCATAGTGAGCTGAAAGGCGGCATTTTAAATTCTGTTCCATGCATTTTTCTTCTTAGATGAATTGCCCACCTCACATTGTAATCTTTGCTCCTCAGGTTCAGTGTTTTACAAAATTGACATGATTAGCCGTAGAAATCTCATAGGATAAGATTTTAATTAGTGGCAGAAGAAAAGAAAGTATGAGGATTATTTATGATTAAGATGGGTTTCTTTAATTTTATATATTAGACCATGTATTATTTGTTTTTTAACTAGATATGTATTGAACAACCTTGGGATTTCTGTCTCTCTAAATAGACTAAATGATAATCTAAATAGGTATATTTTGCATGTCTCAGGATCAGCCCTTCTCAGACTCCATGATTATGACTTCTGTCTTGCAAGGTTTCACAAACAAGAGAGCGAGAAGACTTTCTGGGGTAATTAAGGCTACATGACTATATGTTTTTTGTAAATTGTTTTAAGGGACTCAAAATTTCCTCCGGTCTTTTTAATTAGAACCCTGCATAGTGTGAATCATCAAGTTATCTGTAGTGGCCAGGCTTGTAAAGAAGCTGATGCTTTACCCAAAGAAATCATATAAGGAGCCTTAGGAGGATTGTCAACAAGCTTCTTCCATTTCTTCAGTAATTGACTATTACATCCAAGTTCTTCCAAATTAAAGTGTTTGTATCCCTGCCCATGGCAGGGGTGTTGGAACTAGGTGATCTTTAAAGTCCCCTTCAGCCCAGACCATTCTATGGTTTAACAGGGTTCAGTTCTATACAAGTTCTGTTTTCTCATACACATTCCCAGATTTTTAAAAAATTTGCCTTGCTTTTTTGCTTCTCTTGTAAAGCTGCACCTGAAGTTGTAACAACCCTTGCATTAAAGGCACTTCTCTATGACGACTCATTTAAATTTCTTGCACATATAGGTGAAATGTGAAGCCCAACAGGGATATAATATAATTCTTATGCTTTGAGAATATTAATAAGAGGCTTATTGACCATCTGAGAAAACAAGCTTTTGTTTGTTAGTGAACACAAATCAAGAAAGTGATGTATGTGTTCCAAAAGCCATCAGTAACACTGAATCTTTGATGATACTTAGTCATCCAGTAGCCTTTTCTTTCCTCCCCTTGTTCGATTATTTTCTTTCATGTATAGCTCCTGCCTGTTCTACTGTAGGTTGTTCAACAAGCTTACTGTTCTATTTCTTGGGTGTAAGGGTTAAATCCAGGTTGGCCAAGATAGGCCTGAAAGACTCGGAAATTCTCTCTCCAGATGTGGCAAAGGATATGAAGTCTGTTTAAAAATGTAAATAGATTTCAGATCAGAGCTGGTTTTGCTTAACAAAGAATTGACACATGAGAGAGAGGGCACAAGGAAAAGAGAGTTTCCATGTAAACATATTTGAGCAAAGGAGGATTTAAATGCAATTGCAGCCCTTCTGGAAATGTACCAAGAAGATAAATATCCTCCTAAAAGCAAATGACCAAGGCTGTCTCACCTCTGAAAATTGAGAGGTCACCAGAATTGTTTTATTCTAAGGGAAGTCATCCTTATTCAGATATGTGGAAGACAACTCTGTCTTTTTTGATTCCCGGGTTATTTGAATTGGCAACCAGACTAGCTCATCAAGTGAAAAGTTTGGAAAAGGAAATATTTTACCAGATTTCCTTATTTTGGAGATGTCATCTGCAGCCCTAGAGAACAAGGTATTGAAACAAGCTGGAGACAGAGCTGAGTGGACAGCAAATACCCAAGTGATCTCTCTAAAATCTGAACCTGCTGTTCCAAGAATAATATTACATTAAAATTTCGTGAACCTACTTTTACCCAGCTTGGAGTTGAGAATTTCTAAGAGATCTGGTGATTTTTGTGTGACAGGCCAAAACATGTTCCTCTGTCATATGAAAGCAAGTCCTTCAGTGTATGATACCTGGAGATGTATTGCCTCAGAGCAACTTACTAGAGAGGTATGGAAACCATTTTTGTTTAACACCCATAATTTAGACACTAATTGACCTAATCATGGAAAGGTGCTTTAAAAAAAATTCTACTTCCTCTGTTCTTTCTGTAGCTGAACTGATGTGCTTGGATTCTCTAACTCCAGAGGGAAGTAGTGTTTCTTTCAGAAGAAAGAACCCAGACTGACAGTAAGAGGAGATGAGGAGGACTAAGTAACTTCAGTTTGTTTCTCAATCCAACATTTTAATTCATCAAACATGAAGGGATTGTATTGGCCCAAACTTGAAAACAAATTATGAGGGAGACAAAAAGTAGCCTCTTGCTGCAGGTCTCAGTGGTTTTTTTATCCTTACTTCAATAAATCTCAACTTGGGGAAGATGCTACAGACAGCTGAAGTCTATTTGGGAAAGTAAGAGTTCAATTATCTTACATTTCTGCTCTTTCCACCCCACCCTCCTACTCCCCGGTGAAAAATACCACTGCAGCCTAGCGTATCTTTTCCTCCAAATATCTTTTTCTCCAAATTTCCTTCCAAATTTCTCAAAAATATGTTTCCACATTTTTAGGTTAAGGTCCAGAAACTGCATTAGGTAAATCAGAGTGGTTTACAATACATCTTATAGTATAGAAATAATTTTTTGAGCATAAGTAATTGTCCTCTTTTAATTCAGCTTTATGCCTGTGATATGTGTTTCATGTTTTGTTCTAGTGAATTGTTTGTAATATCATTTGAATGTTTGTGTTTCATGGAGGTAAATGTGCACCCAAAATGATGGAAATTTTGTTACACAACTATGAAGAATATGCAAAAAAAAAAAAAAAAAATCCACAAGGATTTCAGTGAAGCTGTTACGCTCTCATGAGAAATCTGAGTATATCTACTTCACTGGCAGTTCCCATTTCTTATTTTGTAGAGTTGTTCTGTATTTCTAAAGCTTGAGTTTACAGTGTAAATTGTTATAAGTGCTGACAGATGATCTTCGTTTCTACCACCCAGTAGTACCAACGTACTAGCTCTTGCAACCGCCCATTAAGCTCAGCAGCATGTATAATTTCTGCAACAAGGTCAAGTGAAATCTGTCTTGTAACGTAGCAGAATCCTGGCGACACTGGAAATAGGCTACCACTAGTTGTTCTCTTCTACTATCAGTGCATCAAGAAAGTCTTTATGTCCACACTCAGACTCCAGTCTTCCACTTTCTATTCAGTATTGCAAACTCAAAATGTGTCAGATTCATGAGGCTAAAGAATACAAGGGAAAAAGGAGCTGAACTCTCTCCATGTAGAGAGAGATATAAGGGGCCCCCCTTGGGTTTTTTACTGTTTATACCAAATGACTCAATCCAAGATATATAAACCAGAATCTAGGACTCCACGTGAGAGTGCGTTCCTCCCTTGGCCATAAAGGTAAAACTCCTCTTACTTTTGTGTGTGCTTTCTCACCCTCTGACCTCATGACTCCTGGTTTTCTGTCTGTGCAGTGGCCTGACTTCAATGGGGAAGCTGAGAAGCAGCTCCATTCTGGTTTTATCCATACTTGATGGGAACTCTGGGCAGTGGGCTTATGTCCCTCAAGCGGGGAGAGACATGAGTGCAGGTTTCCCATTTCATGGACATACGCTCTAACAGTTAAGCTATGTACTAGAGGCAGCACTCATCATAACCAACTGTTTTTCAAAGGGACTCTGACTCAATACTATATATAGGTTTTAGGAGTGCTTAAAATGTATCTATTGGATTAGACTCGTTAGGGGATTTAGATGTGTGAATATTTAGTTTGTGAATCTCTTGACAAACTTAGATGTCCTAACCAGGTTGCTTAGTTAAAATGAGGCATAAGCTTCTATAGGGAAGGTAATAGACAAAATGTGAGTATTCAGGAAAGGTTTTCTGGACAAAAATGTCAGTATTATGGGTATGGATATATTTAATTAGGTAAATAAAGTCTTTTTCTAGTTGTTTTGTTAATAGGGTATCTAAATTCTGCCTAAATTGAAATTTAATGCCATTCCTGAATCTGGATCTCATGTGTTCTTTGTCTTCTGTACTTGTCTAAAAATATTGTTGTGTACTTGTACAAGATTTTATGTTTATATACAACTTATTCTAAGAGTATTCAAACTAATATAAAATAAATAAAAAGCCTACATGTTAGGCTGGATCTCATTTCCAGGAGGGTTGCTTGGTAACTGCAACATTTTTCACTGAGATTATGTTTGATTTTAGCCGATTATACACTTCTGTTTTGGGATGATAGTGGGTTTGTTTTTTTTTTCCTAATTATCTAGATGTAAATTATGAAGTTAGCTATTATTTGAACATTGTGATTCATAAGAATCGTTATATAATCTATCTTGAAGACATGCACTCAAAAATGCTATTTAAAGAATGTTGTCTCTATAACATTCCTGAGTTTCTTACCTTTTCCTTCTCTAATTTTCCAATGCAGATTACAATACCCAGACCTTCAGTGGCATCCACACAGTCTGTTTCGGAGAGCTTTCATTATGGCCACCAGCTAGAGAAAAGAGAGCAAGATGCTCAGTCTATGGAACACACTGTGGAACTTTCCTCTCCAAAGGAAAGTTTGCCAGGTTTGGTTGTGACAGAAGATGCACTTCCAGATAGTGCCAGCAGACCAGAATTGGTACTAAATATCAGCCAAGGGGTGCTTGACAGAGAAGGACTTGTCAAAGAATGTGTCAACGTCCTGGACTGTGGCCAAAAGGACCTACCTGAACAAAATAGTGGGATACAGGAAGAGAAAGAACTTGAAAATATTCCTGTAGAGGATGTTGAGGAAGAAAGGCTTCCAGTGGCTTCTGAGGACGCCATTGAAATGCTAAGCAAAGAACAGAATTCTTTGCCAGGAAACTCAAAATCTGCAGAGGAAGAACCTCTAACAAATACTGAAGCTGCTGAAGAATTAAAGCCAAGGCCCATCTGTTTGGTGCCAAATCAAGATGAGGTTCTGAAGTCGATAGCACCTAAAACATCAGAATTGTCTCCCTCAAGACTTACCAAACCACATGTTAATAGACAGGCAAGTAAAATTGCACCAGTTCAGGAAAATGGTTTTCATTCTAATAAGGAAGAAGTCCATATCCAAGACTTGAAATGCCACCAAGTGGCCCTTACTACTTTTTTGCACCAGGAGGACAAAAAAGAGAAAAATTCTCCCAGAAATGGAGAGTTACTCCACTGCATTTCTGAAAATGAGAATTCTCATCGCTCTACGAAGGACTTAGTTAAATCTCCTTTTGTATTCAGGCAGAGTCGAATTCCCGTTTTAGCACAAGAGATAGACTCAACCTCAGAGTCCTCTTCTCCTGTTTCAGCAAAGGAAAAGCTTCTTCTAAAAAAGGCCCATCAGACAGACTTGGTCAGACTACTTATGGAAAAGAGACAGCTCAAATCTTTCCTTGGTGACCTCTCAAGTGCCTCTGATAAGTCACTGGAGGAAAAAATGGCTGCTGCTCCAGTACAATTTTCTGAGGATGATGTCTTATCCTCGTTTTCTAGGTTGACACTGGACTCTCATTTCAACAAGCAGACGGAAGATAGCTCTTTATCTCCAAGCAGCCCTCAGTCCAGAAAAAGCAAGATTCCAAGGCCAGTGTCCTGGGCAACCACTGATCAAGTCACCAGTTCAAGTTCAGCTCAGTTCTTTCCTCGGCCACCACCAGGAAAACCGCCTACTAGACCTGGGGTAGAAGCTAGGTAATGCAGAGAAAAGAGAAATAGGTTTTCAGGTTGAAAATGGATTTGAGCTAGACTGCAGTTACTATGCAGTATGTAATCCTGTAGAAGTTCCATCCTTTAACTAATTTTTTTTAAATGTTGGGCTTCAACTCTCTGAGAAACCTTACATTGTTGGAGAATGAATGAGGAGAGGCGGTTACACAAAAATGAGCCTGCTTCACTGTTGAATCTTGTATCTCAAGAGATGTGTATTCAGTATTTTGAAACCTGTCAATCTATAACTAAATCTTTACACTTTTGGTTTTTTTTTAAAGCGGGGTCACTTTTCCAGAACTGTTGATTGTTCACAAACCCAGAAAAATCAATAGGATCTGTCATATCCAGCAATTTAAAAATTAAACTGTTCTTATTGTAGACATTTTAATTTTGGGGTTTCGAGATTCCAGCCATCAGTATTGAGTGAGTTAGTTATGCTCAGATCATGGCTAAGTAAAAACAACTAATTAAAGGAGGGCAGAGTGAATTCTACAAGCCTCCCTTTGCCAATTCTGTATATAGACAACCGTGTTTTAGTGTCTTCGGTGCCTACATTACCAGATAAAGAGATTTTTGATACAGTAGTGCGAAATCCTCTGAAGGAAGTTGTGGTGTACTTTGTCATCCCTTAAAATTGTGTATAGGAGTGTATTGATGGTGTGCAGGAATGGATGTACCCCTCCGAAACAGAGGTGATAAGCACTGCTCCTCAGTGCACTTCTTCCAGCACCACCAAGAAATTTCAGTTATTCTGTAAACACTTAGACTGTTTATGTGAGTGAGTTTGTGCAAATATGAATACTGTGTTGATCTGAACAACACAGACGCCAAAGCCTAGATCCAGACAACCTTATAGGAAAGTTCAGCTCCAGATGTCTGTTCTGCAATGTAAGATCATCCCTAGTTTCCAGTGATTCTGTGTTTCTATATGAACTTTGGTGAATAGGTGGGAAGAGAAATAATTTTTCTTCGTTTCTTCTTAAGGTTACGCAGATACAGAGTCCTAGGGAGTAGCAGCTCGGACTCAGATCTTATCTCTCGTCTGGCTCAAATCCTACAGAATGGATCTCAAAGACCAAGGAGTTCTACCCAGTGTAAGAGTCCAGGATCTCCACATAGTCCAAAAACACCACCCAAAAGCCCTGTCATCCCCCGCCGCAGTCCCAGTGCCTCCCCTAGGAGCTCTTCTTTACCCCGTACTGCCAGTTCTTCTCCGTCCCGGGCCGGGAGGCCCCATCATGATCAGAGGAGTTCATCCCCACATCTCGGGAGGAGTAAATCACCTCCTAGCCATTCAGGCTCCTCATCTTCTAGGAGATCCTGCCAACAAGAGCACTGCTGCAACAAACCAAGCAAGAACGGTCTGAAAGGATCTGGCAGTTCCTTCCACCATTCCCCAAACACTAAGACTCCCACAGGAAAGAGCAAATCAACCACTAAGCTTAGCAGATAGGAACTGGGCCTTGACAGGTATAAAGCCGCCTCCTAAATCTGATGCATGTTGTGTCTGTGTACTGTGTATTAAAAAAAAATAATCTAAAAAACTATATTTAAAAAAAAAATGGTGTTGAATCTGCGCTTTTTAAAGAAAGTAAGTGTCATAAACTATTCACGAGAAAGCATACTGTGTAAATAAGTGGCATTGCCTAAGAGCAGGCAGCAAGCAGATCTGTGAGAGGGAAAGTAGAGGCCAGGATGACTAGGTAGTCAAAGAGGTGCAATGTATTTAGGGTAAAAAAAAATCTCTTGAGGTGAGTTTTTTAAAAGGATATTTATTTCTGTCTTTTTAGTTTACCTAGCTAGAAGATGTGGCCTAGTTATTTAAGGCTTTACATACTTCTTGAGTATGTAAGCAAGCCCGAAACAGTTATTCCCAAAATGCCATCGGCACTTGGGAGATAAGTACTGCTCAAGCATGTCTTTGGAGTTTTAAAAAAGCACACAATTTAGAAGATGATGGTATTTCTACCTTATAAGGTAGAAATTCTCTTCCATTTTGAGCTGCGCACATCTCTGAGTCATTCAATGCTCATCCTGTCCCCTGTCTACCGTGGCACAGATTTTTTACCTAAGGAAGTATCATATACCTTGCCCCTTCTTGACACTGATATTAACAAAAATAATATCAACATTTGCCAAGATGTTTTTATAGCTGTATTCTTTATAAATTTGTTTAGTACTAATTAGGACCCAAGAAGCTAATTCTCAATTTTATATCATGCACTTCTCCGGGAGTCATAGCGGGGCTCTTCAAAACGTGTTCGGTAGAATCTGGAAAAACATCCCTGTCTGGGAAACAAGAGAAAGGAGGAGATATCTGCACTTCACTCAATGTTGCAGATTTACAACAAATTGCAATGTAAGTTAGAAAATAAGTTAAAAAACAAAAGTATCTTTTTTCACTTAACTGCAAAAAGAACCCTTGTTATTGCAGGCTTTTGTTTTTTCATTAGTTATGGATCACTTAAAACCACTGAAAGTACTGTGCAGAGATGATCAACAACCAAGATTTGCTTTTTTGTTTCACATTTCATGTATTTATAAAACAAATGACCAGAGATGAGTCTACTTTGTGAACTTGGAAGGTTATAGATGACAGAAATACACTTAAAAGTCTTAGGAAATCTGGGTAAGAATATTAGTCATCAAAGCAAAATATACAGAAAGCAATCTGAGATATTTTTTTATGTTGGATTCTTGTCATTCTTTCGCCCAAATGGTTTTTTGATAGCCAGGCTTCATTGTCTGTCAGTAAAGTCCACGGTGTCTAATTCTTCCAACTTTAGTAGTTATTTAATAGTTTCTTGTGCTCTACAGGACCTCTGTAGGGAACATAACGGTACAGCACCTTTTACTATATTCAGAAGAGAATAGTGGGTCAGAATAGTAACGCACAAGAGCGCAAGCCTGAGAAAAAGATGCAGCCAGCTCTCCCTGATTATTCCTGTTGTGGGGACACTGGATGCATAGGAGACTTGTCAGTTACTGATCTGCTTGCTGTAGTCATATGCCTCTCCAGCCAGCATCTGTGCTTTTTTATTTAACCTCTGCCAAATGAATACCTTTGGATTAAAAAGGGAATATTTTGTCTCTGAGCTAACACATTCTAATGCTGCATTAAAGCTGCCCTGGAGCTGCACTGAATTTCACTTGCTTTGTCAGACTATGTAGATTTTTCTTTCTCTTTTGTTACCATGAATATGTATATTGTTTCCCATACGTAATGTAGCACAGTGTGGAACCTTAATTTCATTCAGGTTTCAAGCACTACAGATGAATGCAATAGGTAGGGTATACCTGCTTTTTCTGAAGAAATTGTACCATTGGAAAGTCCTATTCCTTTGTATTATATTGTATAATAGGTGCTATAACAATAATTGCATGTCCTCATGGTAAATTATATAATATAAATATTTATATATATACATATATGTATATGCTTATATAAACTCATTCTTTCCCATTTTTCATTTGTAATTTATGGACCACAAATAATACAGTTCCCTTTTTGTTAGTTCCTGAGTACTTTTGGCATTACATCTTCTATTCCCTCCCCAAAATTTCTGGAATGCACAAATTGTGATAGCCTTTATACCTTGGTACAAGATCGAAGAACTGCTGATTTCTCAACCAGCCAATGTTTCATCTTGCAGCTTGCTTTTTTTACTTATAATTTTGTGTGTGTGTTTGCATATGGAACAAGAACAGAGACTCAAAGGTATTTTTATTTTTTATTACAAATAGGGCTTGTGGTTGGTCATTTTTATTTCATAATGTGAGTTCTTAATTGTTATGAATGTTAGTCATACAGGAGCAGTGACAGTCAATGAATACCTAAGAGATGAATGTGACAACAACAAATTCCATATTTTCCTTCCTCTTCTCCTCATGTTTCCTTATGTCATAGCATAAAGAGAATTTGGTCCCATTGTGATCTTTTTGCCCTGGGCACTGCTGGAATTACTTGTCAAGGTGGTGTAGCAACCTATGATTATTTTTCCTCTCCTTTCCCTTATTTCTGAAAAGCATTTGTTATGGTCTCATAAGCTTATTCCTACATCTACATGGTCAGTTTTAAGAGGTACCAACTTTATGCATCCTTGTCTGAAATGCTGAAATTGAGGTGTTAATATTTTCTCTCCAGTGTAGCAGGATCCAGAAACAGGTAATTGCTTTACAAGTGAGAAAAAATATAATACCTAAGGATTTTTTTTTTATGTTGTCTTCAAAGTACAGACTTGTCCGTTGTTACACGTTGCTATGTAAAATAAATCAATGCTGTAGAAATTCACTTGTACTTGAACTACTTGCCAATGTAAAAATAGTAAACTATGCCAAAACGGAGAGATACCAATCGTGATTGATGACCCAGGCTTCTTTCACTGCAGAAAAAGGTAAAAGGACTGTATATCCCCAGTTGCTTTTTGCTGTGGATTCAACAGGATGTAGTGGGAAAATCGTGAAGATATGAATGGAAGAGTGATCATGAATAACTGATCTTGAAGTACTTGCTCTTCTGGAGTTTTTTTTATTGGTTGATACCTTCCGCCCAGAAGTTTACAGAATTGCTTGCTATAGTCCAATGTAGCAATTGGTTAATGTAGTTAGGTAACGGTTGGCTGATCAACTCATACATAAATATTAGCTTAATATTTCTAGAGGGCCTGTATTATCAAGAACTCTGTAAGCTTAAATATTTGAATATGCAACTAACTCTGCATAAAACCACCAATGTACATGCGTGTGGCCCTCGTGCACAGTGTGAATGAATGGTTTATGGAGGGTTATCTGCAGCAAATTTTCAGGGACAGGGAAGGTCTTTCTCCGTTGTACAAAACGGTTACAGTTATTCTGCATAACACGCACACAGCGGCTTACGCAGGGATTTTATTTGGGAAACAATATCACTGAAGGAGCTGTTGCTTTGTCCTCTTCAAGCCTCCGTTTCTTTGGAGGGCAGTACAATGGAGCCGTGACATGTAGCAGATGCAGATGCTGCACACGCATTTCCTCTTTATGGTGTTTCCTGTGTCGTGGCCAGCACTTTGGAGCATTTTTTAGAGAAATTGAGGCATGAAGCCTTTTAGCGAAAATAGAATTTGAAAAGACCGAACATTTCACACGGACTTTTGTGCTGCAATATTGCATGGTATAATGAATCTAAGTTGCAACCTCAAAAATCTATGGTAATATTAATAAACCTCATTATTAATTACAAATGCCAATTATTACTTAAGTAAAACCCTGTTAAAAGTAATAGAAGGTGTGATACATTAGAGCAACACTGGCAAGTTGTATGATGCTGGGCACCTATCTACTACTTAAGCAGGATGGGTAAGCATAGAAAATTTCACTGCTCAAAAACAGGAGCAATATCAGGTCTTAACTGCTAGTTGTATACAATTATTCAGGAGGCAAACGCCCGGGGAGTGACACGGGGCATTCATTATGGCCACCAGCCACATCCTGTCTTGGGAAATCTGGACATATTCTTGCCTTGAAGTCTGCATGTTTGAGATCAAGCTTTCTCGCATACCTCACTAAACAATCTTGATGTAAAGGGAAGGATTCAGTCCTTGATATTTAAAAATAGCTTGAAAGATTTTTTTCATCTGAAAAAGATTTGCAAGAGCTCTATCATTTACAATTTGTAGTATTACGGTATTAACTATAGCTGGGAAAACACACAATTTTTATTTTATATATATATAAATACTCATTTGTACATAAGTGTATCTATATATACACTTATATAGATACTATATATTATATAGAAACATATACATACATACTTATGTGTGTATATACATATAGGTAGGAACAGTCTCAGCTATTGCATCCTGTTTACTGGAATTCATTTACCAGAATGAGCTGAGGCCTGTTTTGCTTTGATTTGCTCTGATCTCCTCTTCATCTACTGTAATTTTGCTATGCCCTAATTCTGATTCTGTGTCTCTTCCGTATTAGAAGGCCTGATCCTATAGTCCTGCTTGGGCAAAATTCCTGTAAGTCCTTCTTATTGCAGTATCACTTATGCAATGGTTGACTGTAATGTTTCTAAAAAATATTTTCTTTTTCTCTTTGATGAGAATCCAGACAAAGCCGGACTTAAAGTACAGACCCTTTCTTGTAAGCAGAATTTTTCCATCGTGAATTGGACATTTTTGTGGAACACTAAGAGGCATAAATTCTGGTAAGAAGAAAGTGATTATTCCAATTTCTTAAAAGGTTCTAATGGCAAACTAGAGATACATGTCTCCAATTTTTATATATATGTTCAATGAAAGAGGAATATTCTGAAAAGGAATAGGAGAATAAAAGAGAGCTCAAAGTCATGTTGGTTTCTTATTATAGGTATATAATATATTGATTTTTTCAAGCAGGACTGATCCTGTGAGGTGACGAGAACCATGCCCTTCTCAATTCCAGTGAGCAATGGGCTGTTTGGGTGTCTTAGGTTAACACCATGCTTCCCTATGGGGCGTTCTGTGTCTGCTTTTCCACTATAAGGACTGGTAAAAGAACTGTCAGCTATAGAAATAAAAGCCTTGATGGTTATCCGTGACTCTTTCTTCCACTGGTAAAAGCTTTGGATGCTCGTTCCTACTTCTGAAACTTGTGGAACGGTATTTTTATTCTTCTACTTTTAGTTAACTGAGTAGGCAGTGAACCGAAGGGTCTTGTTTGCTGGTTTGCTTTTGGCCCAAATGTCACTGGTTGCATTTACTGCAATTTTTAGTACCCAGTAACGCTGGTGAAAGGAAGTGAGGTTCAGCGTTTGGGCTACATGCGATCTGTAGGCTTAGGTCATGCCGTTCTTAGCCAATATATGCGAATCGCATAAACACGCACCTCACACGAGAATACCTCAGCCGTCCGCTTGAAGCCAGTCTCCCTTTTCCCTACACATAACATTTGTAAAAGAGAAACGGTATAAAAGTTAACCTGGATTGTGTCATAACCGTCTGGAATTATTTTAAGATACTGTCAAATGCCAAAAAGTTTATTTAATCACTCCTTTTCCTGTGGTTGAAATAATCAGGCTTTTTAATATTAGCCTCTGAGGGTTTTTCAAAGGAAGAAATGCATAGGTGTGTATTGTTTTAAAGTCTAATAGATTAACTTGGCAATTACTGTAGCCATCCAGTTTTGAACATGCAGGCTGATTTTACTCTCCATTGTTGGTAACACATTCTCTCTTAAGAGTAACAGTGACAAACCCAAATGTTAGCATATGTCATTTATGTATTTGGCTTTTGTTTTTCCTCTACATGAAGAGCTCGGATCCTTGGGATTTCTTGCTGTTCTTGTGCAGGTGAAACTTTTGTTAAAATCACCATAGGGTCTTGTTTTGTTCAGTTTTTTCCCTGTTTAGGGAGTAAAGGAATAAACTCACTCTATAAATATTGTATTTGCAATTGCTGTATTTTAAATTGGAAAATGCTTATTTTTTATTACTATTATGACATGACATACCTTTTGATCTCTCCTTTTCTGTAAGAATTACTGATGAGAGCCAGCTTTGGCCAAGAACACAAAGTGGTTTCTTCTAAAACAGTAACATGAGTGGCTACTCATACGCAGTGCTGATCATCCACAACCGTCTGTGGGAATTCAGCTGGAATTAATTGGCGTTACAGATGTTTGTTTCCTTTTGAGATCTTTGACCTAACTTTTATATAAAGGACCTATAATAACAGCAGACCAGCTTGCTCCAAAAAATTATTATCTTGGTATGGTTAGTTTGGTCTGCCTGGCTTCAAATCCTTTTAAACCCCTATCTGCTGCATGGCAGGCAAGGACATAAAGGTTTGACACAAGGTGAGGTGGGATTTTTTTTGGCTATTTCCCATCTTTTTCCTCTGGCTGGAGATCTGGATTGGTTGCCTAGCAGCCCTCTCTGCATCCTTCTTACTTTGCTTGGCTAGAAAGCAAGATTTGAAAATCTTCCCCAACTTCTAACTTCCTTTCTATAGACTCAGCCCAGAGACGAGTTGCAGTCTTGGGCCAACAGATGTCAATTTTCAAATGCTTTCCTATGAATATCTTAATTAGTAAATTAAGGAAATCACCAGCAACGCCTTCAGACGAGTACTGACTTTCTGAAGCTGCCAACCAACGGCTGCTAATCTAAAATCTCTGGGCAATACCAAAAAGAATGAAATCTGCGTATTAATTAAAAATACAATGTTGTCACCCCATAAGAAATTAAGTACTGAGTAGTAAAATCTGCAGCATGATTAGATTAAGTGGAAAGTAGTTCCAAGATTGATTGTTACCATTGAGGAAGACAAATGTTGAGTCCTTCAAATTCTCTTGCTGAGTAATTGCAGTTCCCTTCCCCTCCTTGGAAATCTTCTAAGCCATTCTTTTCCTTTTAAGTTTTCTCAGGCACCCAAAACCATAAAGAGTTAATGCCCTTGTAATGGTCATTTGTACATAAAGTTGTAATTATTTATTTTCTCATTTGTACCATATCAAGGCTTTGTACAATGTCTTAAGTTTTGTTTTCAAATTATTTTGTATTTTATTTTTATAAACTGGTTCTAAATAAAATATTCATTCAGCATGCAAAACTTCAATTCTTGCTTGTGTTTGTATAATGATTTAATTATTTATAAAGCTTCAGTTGAATTTTTTTCAGTATGTTTACTAATGTAACCCTGTACTTTAAATGGGGAAAGTGCTTTGACAGTGATTTTTTTTTTCCCTGTTACAAGAAAGCAAAAAGCAAGTGTCTGTTGGTGCTACTGCAACGTGAGTCAGATGTTCATGTTGCAAGTCGGAATGATTGGATCGATGCAAGTTTTACTGATTTAGTAGCTTCGTGTGTTGTTTATTAGTAAGAACAGAGAAACTCAACCGGCCTCCTCAGAAACCTCCCTTTCTGTTTGCTCTTTCTCTTATCCATACTCTCTGCATTCAGCCAAACAATGATTGCCACAGCCAGACCAGATCTAGTTTAGTAACAGCGTGGTGGAGCCCAGCCTTGTTGTTCTGAAGAGTCAACTACTTCTTTTTCGGTTGTTTTTGGTTGTTTTTTTAAACTTTTTCCTTCAAAATTGTAATTTCTTATTTAGTCAGAAGCCACCATAAGTTGATTTCTTTGGAGATGATGAGCTGAGTTTTTACAGCCTCGAGGAGACCTGTCTCATCCTCTGTACAACATGCTTCAGTGGCAGAGAGCAGAGAACTGAGCGCATGGAAGTTGTCACTGAATCCGAGCAGTTTGTGCTACGTGGAAACGCGGCATTAAACTACCAGCTGCTGCAGTTTCCTCCAACATCCTTTCATTTCTCTTTCTAGTAAAACTAGGTAAAAGAAGTATAGTATCATCACAAGTTGTGTTTTTGGTTTATGCGCCTGCATGTCTTAGTCCTTGCGTGCTGTGGAAAATACTGCCTGCTTTTTGCACAGCAGAACAAGGTTTTTAGGCAAATCCACAATAATTGGAGAAAACTCCCTGGATCTCTTTCTTGGCATTATCACTGTTATACCTTGTATGTAAGGCAAATTAAAAGCCAGCCCCTGTTCAAATCATCGGCAATATTTTCATTCAGCTTCGTGACCAGGTCATTAGCTCTTGTCATTTATATAAATAGCCCAAAGTGCTTCAGATGACAGGAAACAAACCGGGTATTCATTTACTCAGTAACAGTGCAAGAAAATTATATTTCATCTTGTGTTAAGAGTAGCCAGAAATTTCATGGTGTGCTTCTGAATGGTGTGTGGTTTTGGTACTCCCAACATAACATTTGTTTGATCACAGAAAAGGCGCGTAAAGAAATAGCAAACCAGCTGTATTAATTTGAAGATGAAAATAACGAATTTGGGCACTCTGCACTGGCGACGGGTAGCTCAGTATCTTTCCTTGCTTAAAATATTACGTAAATCCAGATCATACCAGGGATGGGAGAGTGGTTTTGATCTGGCTCCAGTATACATTAGTGGTACCACTGGCAGACTGTGGGAGAGAAGCAGTATTGGAACGAAGACGCTGTGGCAGATGGGTATTGAGGTCTGGTAGTTGTCTGACCGCGCCAGTGTCTTTTAGCATTGTCTGGCTTCTCGTCTTCGTTCATACAGGAGATCCAAGCTGCCCACTCAGCTCTTGGGGTCTCGCTGACTTCTCTGCACTCGCACTGTAGCTTCCTCTCATCTAAACTTGTACTCGGACATAATAAAGCTGTGTAGCAGACGGGAGCCAGCTCTCCCTAGAAATGCTGTGGTAAGGGAAATTCAAGCATTAACAATCGGAGAAAGAACTGAAACATTGAAAGAAAGTCAGACAGGTAAGAACTGGCTGTTACAACCAGGACAAGCTGAAACCGCTGCCCAGAAGGACCAGGTAAACTTTCGATCACATTTTGCTAATCTACTTGGAATGTCACAGTAGCATTAATTGGCTTCTTTGTCCAAGAGAACAAAATACAAATGAAGAATGCCTTCTTCAGTTACAGAAAACACTGCTCGAGAGAGACTGTCTGTACTAATGGGGGAGAAATAATATTTCCAACAGGTTAATTTGGAAAGCTTTTAACAGCATAGACTAAAAAAATCAGATTTAGAAGGATTAGTTCTTTCCAGTTTTTAAACCCAGTAATTCATGAATAAGGCAGCAATACCTGTCACTCGCACTGTCTCCTCTCATTAAGGTAAACCTGAAAATAACAACCTCCAAGGAATTAATCCCAATTAACAGTGTGCCGTACATGTATATGTTTTAGTTTTGGGAGATATTTGGATGTTTTTTGGGTGAAGGGAAACACTTGCTAACAATGTGATTGCCCTGTGTTCACCTTTTATAAGGCAGCAGCTGTCATTTTTTGAGGGGTGTGTGTGCGATCTGCACACCGTAACGGTATAATGGCTGAAGTTAAAGGAAGTACTTTAAAAGTACATTTTCATACAGCATAGTGCTCTGCCAAAGCCAACTGCAAAAATGACATATCTTACCCTACAATTACACGTTCTTATGCTGGTATAAGAGAACCAAATTGGGTTGCCGTTCTCTACATCATTTGCATTTGCTAAATTCTTGTGCAAAATCACTGGAAAACTAGAGGCAGCCAGTCATTGCTACAGGCCAAATTTATCTGTAGAACTTCAATATTGGTGATAAAAGCTTAAGATGACCTGCGTGATTTTTGCGGTCACTGGATAAAACGGCAGGTGAGAGGGCTTGTTCCCCCTCCAGTACGGACACTGGGCGTATCAACACAGCACTGCTGCTAATTTTGAATTAGGTGAAGTAGAACAATTCCAATACGTAAGCGTTAAACATACCAGCCTCAAACACATCTCAGGAATAGTGTCAGTGACAATAGCTTCCTCCTCTCTAAATGTGAAACGGAGTTTCTTCTTTTTCACATCGGCATAAAATGATCCCTTTGTGCTTGTTTCAGAGTTGACACTTAACAGGTTACTTTTTGCTCCAACTCTTGTTTTTCTTCTTCCTTGGATATATAGTTAAGAAAATGGAAGATTTTACTCATCTCTCCAATAGGTGAAGATAAAAGCTTCATAAACTATGCAAGAGCGTTTGTTCTGTCTGGAGTGGTCAGCCCCTGCCTCCTGTAATTTGTTTAACAGCAAATCTAACTTCCGTTTCATGTAAAACAATACGGAAACTTTTTTTGCTCTCTGTACTTCAAATGTCGCGGTATTGGTTTCAGAAGGCCGGCAAAATCTCACGAAGATACAGCCTGCTTATAAACCATAAGGGGAAATATTATTCCATGTCAAAAACAGGCATCACTCATCAATTACTATTTTTTTGCTGTATTTCTCTATTTTAATCATGTGACAAGAAAGAGCCTACCCTGCTAGTGCAGTGAAACAAAACGCCTCTGAGGAGAAGGTGCATTTGACAAGCTGGGAACGAACAATGCTGTATGAATTCCGAGAAGTACATTCATGGATCAACAGCTCAGTCCTAAACCATTCCTAGAGTAAGCAGGTATGTCAAGCTTCCTGTGACACCTTGCACACAGCTCAGACTTCAAAAAAAATATCACAACAACAACCACCAAGCAAACACCTCCAACATTATTAGGAAGAGCAAGTACTTAAAAAACCAACTACTTCTGAGGTTTGTTTAATCAAAAAACTAAGCAACTTGTGTAAGACAGCTCCTGCCGGTCAGTAACCATGTTACTTTTTTACCCCACTCTCATGCCTTTTATTTTTCAAAAGGTCACATTAAACAAAGGACAATACAGACAAGAGTCTTAGTCAAAATAAATCTGTTTTTTGTTTTTTAAAGAGAGGATAAAGAAAACAGAAAAAAATTATTAGCCAACTGCAACAGAGTTAACAAACAGGAGACTGATAATTAGTGTTTAATGCCACCTATAGTGAAATGTTTCCCACTGGGAAAAACGTGGGAGGCAAGTCCACTTTGCTCCTTCAAGGTCACAGGATGGAGCAGAACATACAACAGCACCTAACAACACAGTCACTTTACATATATTCAAGTTTTTACACATCTGCAAAGCAGAAGTAGTAGCAGCCATTTGGATGTTCTTTCTTAATGGTTCTCAAGGGGGGCCTAGGGAACTCGGAAGGACCTGGTTCTTGTGACATGGAGCTGGAGCTGCAGCTGCTGCTTCTGCTGCTGCTTCCAGCCACCTGCGTTCTACCTCTGTCTTCAGCAGGGGAGACCTGGGGGGAGCCTGGGCTCAGGTACCCAGCCGGGGTCTGAGTAGAGGTGGTGGCATATGTGGTTGGGCCAGTGTTGTTTTTCACGTAGACGTTTTTGATAGCAACAAGCGTATGTGCCATGATGCTGAGGCTGTTACTCAGATCTTGCATGCCTTGCTGCAGCAGCCGAAGGTTGTGGTTGACACTGTCAAAGCCAGACTGGATCACCTGCATCTGGGTCTGCTGAATCTGCACTAGGTCCTCTTCAGTTATTTCATTTTGGTCTGCCTGGGACCTGCCTTTTGTTTTGGCTTTTACTTTCCCAGAGGAACCACCGCCCGATGTCCCCAGAAAAGGTAGTTGTTCTTGGCTAGGTGGAACCACCGCCATGTCCTCAGAGCTTTCTTCTGGCTCTACCACCTTCACTACTATTTCTTCTTTGAGGTTCATCTTCTCAAGACCGGATTGATGAGATGGGCCAGGATCGTCATTAAACCCTAGAGGAGATGGGGGGAGAGGAAAAGCAAAGGAGAGTAGTCAGTGAGAAGCTTCATGGCCTCAGTGGTTAGTGAAATGTGTTATCTACTAAGCACTAACATTAGTCCTTGACCCAAGACTCTACAACTCACACTGCATTATCTTTTGATGCTTTTAGAATACATATTACCTCAATAAGTGGGAAGAAAACCGTTCACCAGTTAACCATACAGCTGCATGCTACAGATCCCCTACCAGCCCCACCACAGAAGCCAAGTTTTGGGTTCCAAGAGCCAAAGTTCCTCGCAAACTCATTTCATGCTCTACTGTGCACACTGTAACCAGTAACAGCGTGGCCAAAACACTGTGACTGCCAGAAAACCCTGGGTATTGAAGGTGATCGTTTCAGCGCACTCATGCGATGTCTCTCGGGAAGGTATGAAGTTACATACTCACAGCACTTTGTGCTGCCGCCAACTGCGCGCTGGCACGGCTTTTCGCATTTGCAAGAGTAAGTCCTACACAGTGAACACGGGGAGCTGGGTCTAACGCCTCAGGGACAGGCATCTACTACGAGACAGGGTTTACTCTCAGGCGCTGTTTGGATGCACTCCTGTGACCTACAGCCCCAAATCTCCCAGTTCTCTGTGTGTCTGTGTATCTACACGTTTCCAAGGAGAGAAAGCAGTCATCCAAACCAGGCATTTTCAAGCCCGGCGGGTACCCGCAGCCCCCCGCGCCCACGCAGCGAGCGGGGAACCTGCTGCGGCAGCGGATCGGCCCCGTTCCTCCCCCGGAGACCGGGGAAGCGGCTGCCGGGGCCGCCGCGGCGGCGGGGGGGGGGGGAGGCCGGGCGGAGGCTCCGGGTCAGCGCCGCGGGGGTCGGTCCGGCACTCACCCATCTCCCCCACGACGGCACCGGGCAGCTCCAGCGTGTCGATGCCGCCCACGATGGGCACGGCCTCGGCGGGCAGCAGGGAGCCGTAGGCGCGGTGGTGGCGGTGGTGGTGGAGGTGGCGGCGGCCGGGCGGCGCGGCGGCGGGCGGCATCTCCTCGGGGGCCAGGAGGAGGCCGAGGGCGGCGGGGCCCGGCGGCCCGCAGCCCTGCGAGAGGCGGCAGAGCTTGCTGCGGTCGCGGCGCTTCAGGTCCCGCCAGCGCTTCTTCAGGTCCTCCACGTCGCGGGGGCAGGCGGCCACCGGGTTCACCTTGTGCCGGATCAGCTCCCACACCTTCCGCTTCTGGCCCGGGGAGGCGCGGCCCGGCCCCGCCGCGAACAGCAGCTGTTCGTGCTTCAGCACCTGCTCGATCAGCACCTCCGTCTCCGCCTCGTTGAAATTCGCCTTGCGCCGCTTGGGCGAGTCCTCGGCCATCCTCCGCCGAGGGAGGAAGGGCGGGGGGGGCGACCGGGGCGGTCCCCGCCCGGCGCCGGCGGGCGCGGAGCCGCGGGGGGCGCCGCTGCCCCTTCCCCCGCCCCGGCCGGCGGCCGCCGCTAGGCCGGGCCCCGAGCCCTGCTGGGGAAGCAAATACCGCGCATGAGAGGAAAAGACGCGCACGGGCCGGCGCAGGCGCCCCGTGCCCCGCGTGTTGACATGGGGAGGGGGCCCGGCCCCGGGCCCGGCCCGGCCCGCCTCCCCGGCGGGAATCCCCGCCGCCGCCGCCGCCCCGCCCCGCCCCCGGTTGAGGGAGGAGGGGGGACGGGACATACGGCGGGCCTGCCCCCGGTTGTGCGCGTGCTCGGCGGCGGCGTTAGCGGCCGGGAATGGCGGCCGTTTTGGAGCTGCTGCTGCAGGAGGAGGTGGCGGTCAGCGCCGTGGTGCGGTGGCTCCGGCACGGCCCCGGCCAGCGCCCGGCTGAGGTAAGGCGCGGCGGGTTGTCCGCCCGCCCTTTCTCCCTCCCTCCCTCCCTGCCGCAGCGCGCCCCGGCCCCAGCGGCCGCCGCGCCACCCCCCGGCTCCTGGGGCCGCGCGGGAAAGTTTGTCCGCCCCGGCGCCGCTGTGAGGGGCGAAGCCCGGGTGGATCGACCCAGGGCCCCGGTCAGGGGGCCGGGAGCCGGGGCCGAGCTCCGGCGATCGGCCGGCGGCGCCGCCCCCGCCGCGGGCGGGATCTGAGCGGAGCGGCGGGAAGGCGAGGCCGCCGGCGGGGAGCTGCTACCGGGAGCTGCCACCGGGAGCAGCGGCGCTGGTGGCGGTGTGAAAACCGCTGAAACGCGCGGGGTTGAGGCGGGGGCCGGGCGGCGGAGGGCCCTGCGGTGGCTGGCGCGGAGGCGAGGCCTCGGTCCCTTGGCTGCCGTGTGGCAGCGGAGCGCGGCGGGAGGGCAGCGGCTGCCCTGAGGTAACGCGGTGGAAGGAGGGGTGACACTTGTGACAATTCCCGCGGCTCCGGCGGGGAAAGCAGCGGTGAGAGACGGACGGAGCTGCCACCAGCACCGTGCGGGCACCATCCAGCGCCCCAGCCGTGGGCCCGGCCCGGTGAGGAACTTGTTGGGTGCCTCAGAGCAGCCGGCACGGCGGCGTTCGACCGACTGCTCGTTCCCTCTGTGTGCTGAGGAGGGTCCATCATGGCTGGGAGCGGGTTCTCGCTGGGCTTTGGGTGGGCTGAGCTTTGCAACGGGATATGGCCGGAGAACTTGGGTTCGTGGGGTAATCACAGTATAATCGGGGTTGGAAGGGACCTCTGGAGATCATCTAGTCCTACAAAAGCATTCGTAGCCACAGGTGAACTGTGAGCGTTTGTATTTCACTGATAACCTAGAGAAGCAGTTCGTATTTAAAGCATTTTCTGCCCAAGAGAGCCCCTCAGAGAGTGTTACCCAGCATTAATTAAAATCAAAACTTACTGGTGTCACCCATGTGAGTTCGTCAAGTACAGCTGTCATCCTAGCTGTTACGCGGGCAGAAGGGACCGGCATTTGGATATAGTCGGGTGTTGCCCGAGCTGTGAGTGGCAGAAGCCGAGCTGTGGGGGTTCTGGAGCTGGAGGAGCCGGCAGCTCGGCCAGCGCTGCGTGGGTGGAGGGTGCGGGGGCCCTGTTTGCTAACCGAAAAGTTTGTCCTTGCGAGGGAGTTGCCAGCCACCTTTGGCTGCTGGGAGCAGCCCCGTTGCTCCGGCATGAGAAAGCAAGTGGGAGGCTTGCAGCTGGATCTGCTGACAGGTCGCCTGTGTCCGGCGGTGGAGGAGCCGAACCTCTGTCAACTTGCGCAGAGACAGATGCACGGTGAAAGCAGGTTGTGCTCTGAAAAGCTGGAGAAACTGCCTGACCTCGTGCATCGTGCAGGCTGTAATCTTGTCTTTCTGCCTCCGCGCTAAACCCCGTGTGGCACCTGAGGAAATGTCAGGCTACATCTTGCTCTAGCTTTCATGGCAGCTGGTTAAAAGACGGGTCTTCTGATACCTCGCAGGGTTTGTGTTCTGGCCTGCGTTTTTTCATCGAGTGTTAGAGTGCTAAAGCAGTGAGCCTTGGCTGCTTGGCTTGTTATCCAGGCTGTGTCAAAGTCTCCTGCTTCTCCAGGAAGCTGAGTTGGTCTCAACACTTCCAAATATAAATTTCAGCGTCTGTGTTGAGGATTGTAGGAGTCCAGCCCTGGCTGTGCTTTCGCTGCCTCCTTTCATAGAAAAATGTCCTTCAGAAATGGCGTTTGCTCTCTTGACTTTTCATTTAGTGGAGGTGTGAATATGAATGAACAGGAATATGCATGCAATGATTTTAATATTAGTAAGACATAAGTTGCTACCCTTGAGAGCTTCTTCGGTTGTTGTGGCAACTGTGGGTTCGGTCTGTGGTGGGTTTTTTTTAAGTCTCTTAAGTATAAACTTCGTGTACCTTAAAGTCGCACAGTCTCTGTTTAGACCTCTGTGAGGTCTCAGGGGAGCAGAATTATTTAATTGAAATTGAAGAGCAGCTTTGGTCTCGTGTTTGACGCTACGGGACTCCCAAGTGCTTAAACAGTTGTTGTTATAGCACCCCTCTGTGGAAGCAGGTGGCATTCATAGACAAATAGGGGACGGAAAAGTTGCAGATTTTATATTTTTCTATTAGAATTAGCTGCTTCAGTTATCGATGTCTTTGAAATGTTGGGATTAGGAGTGCCAGTTGCGCCAAGTTCTCCCTGGCCGAAGCTTCAGTAAGTATTACTGATGTTTCCATGGAACAGTTCCACAGTTTCCCAGTCAGAGACCAAAGTGAATGACTCCATCTGAAAACTTCTGCCAAAATAGCTTGTGTGGAGGCTGAGTTTGAGATCTATGACCAGTGCTAAGGTGGTTTGAATTTCAGTGACCTTCTTTGACAAGTCATGTTGTTTCTTATTGTGTATTGCAGTCCCACAGTTACTACTTAAATGAGTCTGGGCACACGGGAAGAAGGAATCTTTATATATAGCATCTTTATATTAATGCTTATATTTTATATTTATAATATATGCTTATATTTATATTTTATATATAGCATCTTTATATTAATGCTTTGTTCTCTTTCCTTGCAGGATAACCACATCCACGACAAGCTGGTATCTCTTAGTTTGCTTCAGAAAGACTTTGTGCCTTTTCTGCTAAACTTTTTAAGGGAGCAAACCAGCCAGATCCTGACTAATGGGCCCTCTACTCCTGCTAAAACCCCCAATTCCAAGGCCCACGGGAGCCAAAGGACTGGATCAGAAAGGAGGGCAGGCCACACAACCAGCAGCCGAGTGCAGCTCTTTTCCCAAAGGACTTCAGTGACCACCTGCACCACAGACACCAGCTTTTCTCCTGCTGCGGCATCCAGCAGCTCCTCTTCCTTTTCTGGGTCAAACCTCTCTAGCCCTTGTGGTGACTTCCCCAGCATGGTCTCCAGTAGCAGCCCGAGCTTTGGGTACAGCCCTGTGCTTAACCACGGTGAGAAGCGGTCATCTCAGAAGGCCAGCTTGGGAAGCTTCCTTACAGCCACGCCTGAGGCCCTGCCAGCGAGACGAGGCCGAAGGAAAGGCAGCAGCTCTGTCAGTGCCTCTGGCCGGCAGGTAGCTCGGGATCTGGGGCGTTCCCTTGCTGAAGAGGAAGATGGAAAGAATGACAGTGTCCCGTGGAGCGGAGGGAGAAGGAAGCGGAGTGAAGTGCCTCTTGTTTCTGCTAGATCCCCACCCAGCCAGCTAAATCTTAACAACTTGGAGGAGTTTCCGCCTATGGGTGCTGCCTCTGGCTGGACAAAGTAAGAGCAAGTCTGCCTCGCTGTCTCATGTGGATTTTGCTGCAAGTTACTGTTCCTTGACTAGCTTGTCCTGTTGTGCATGTCCAGATACACAAGATGCTGTAATAAACAATACCTGGGGGCTGGCTTCTGGGCTTCTTTGTCAGAACTGCTTTGTTATGGTGGCCACGTAGGGGAATGTTGCTTCAACAGGCAGTCAGGTTTCCACTCTGAGAACTCTCCCAAGGCACCTCTTTAGCCTCTCGCTTGCGGTGCTGCCTGCAGCTTCCCGGTGCACAGACCAGCTGATACAAAGCTGAGCACATCTTTATCCTTGCAAGTCCTAACAAGTCAGCATTATCTTGGCCCTTCACATTTCTCATTTACCGCAATAGCAATTGCTAGTGAAGAGCAGTCCTGGAAGGCTCTTCAGCTTTACTCATGCTAGCAAAAAAGCTTTGACATTCTGTGGCTTCTGGTAACAGATTTGAGTGTGCAGCTTCATTTGTGCCCTGTAATCATGGACAAAATAGCCAGCTGAAGGCTGTCTTCTCTTTGGTCTGCAGCAAGCCCTCGTCTCCCCGGTGACTTTGGCTTAGCTTCTGGGCAGCTGTTTGTGTTGTGGTTGCCTCCATCCTTTTCTCTTTGAGATTTTACTCTTTTAAATCCTTATTACCAAGTGCCAGGCTTTCATGTCAGCCCGTGTGCTCCATATATCAGGCACTGGTCTCTGCAAGTGGGACTTTATAGTTGGATGTGCGAAATTCCAGCTGAAAATTGATAGGTCTGTGGGCCCATGCAGCAAATCCACATGCTGGGTCTAGATGATGCTTTGGCCAAAGGAGATAAGGTGTGTTTCCAGCATAGACAGTAAGTGTGTCTCCCTCAATTGCACTGTGCCCAACTAGGAAAAAGAGTGAGGAAAGAGGTCACGGAGTGTTTGGAAGCCAATGCTATAGCGATTTTGAGAACACCATAGCAGTTAATATGTAGCAACCAGCTTTTCCTTGAGAAGTCTAATGCTTAATGTTCCTGTATCTCATTTCCAGGGTGTCTCTTACTGCATTGCAGAGCCTCTTCCTAAAGGACAAATCTAGATAGTTTATGCAGTAAGGATGAGTTTCCCTGAACTTAAAGGGCTTATGGTAACTGGGGAGCCTGGACTCTCACTGATAGACAATGCAGCTTGATCGTTTTTGTGGGTTTTGGTTGTTTTTTTTTCTTTCTCATGGTGGTGTTAGAAACTGCTGGTGAATTAGTTTCTTACTAAAATGAGGCATATCCTGTCCTCTCAAATTAGAAATGTTTGGAAGAGTTGTGTGGCACTGTTATCTGTTCTAGGCTTGATAACTGGTAATTAATTTTGCAGCAAGGGTCAGCAGGCTGTTTTTAGCAGTCCACATCTCCGTGACTTTTTATTCAGTGACCAGAATAAAGTCAACAACTATACATACAGTTTAGAAATTCAGTATCCTGACTCTATATCCATTTTATTTTAGCATGAGGCTCTTCTGGAAGAGCTACATGCGTATCTGTCTTGAGACCTATTTTTTTGTTGTTGTTGTTTAGCTTGATTTCAGTGGAATCACTTCTCACTTTTTCAGCAAAAGCAAACCATCAAGGCGAATCAACCCAACTCCCGTAAGTGCTGAACGCCCCCTCTCAAAACCAAAGATGTGCTTCACTTCTACGCCTGTCAGCCAGCCTCCAGCTGCTCGTTTTTCATGTGGGTCAAGCCTTGAGGCCTCTACCGCTGTCCAGGAAGGAAACCTTACGTCTGTGATAAGCAACAGCCTTCAAGAGGAGAGGGAGATGCTGAAGAAAGAACGGTACAGTCTGAGCAGGGTGGTGATAGGCTTGTATTGATTCTTAATTCTCTTGTCTTAAGGCGTTACCAGTATCAGAGTGGAAATGACCAGAGTAATATCCAAAACAGATACTGGTGACCTTAAACTGTAATTTGCTTAAATCCAGCTGTGTCTCTGGTATTGGACTAGGATGTTAATGCAGCTAGTTCACCTTTGTCATTTCAGAGGTGTGCTGACTCTGACCAACGACCCTCACTTTATCTTCAGCAGTTCAGTCAGTCCTCACTGCTTTCACTGCCTCTTCGTGGTTGGCCGCACACCCGTGGTGGCTCTCTCCTGTACAGCTTTCCTTAGATTGCACAGGCGAAGCGAGTGGGTTTGAGCTGGTGTAATTAGGCTGTGTTTGGAGACTGTGCCTGTGATGGAAGGCATAGTCTGGTTTAAAGAAAATGAGTTAATGATGCAAATATGGGGAAAATGTTAATGATTTTGCACAGTAGGCAGACTAACACAAGCTTGCAGTCAGACGGAACAAAACATGGGTAGCATGAGATTGTGTTTTAAAAGTTACTACTGCAGTTTTCTACTGAAAATTATGTGTGCTGGGAGATGAGGTGAATTCTAGCTTCTAATTGTGTCTCTGCCGTTCAGTTACTGTGTGACTTTCATCCTCTGTAAAATGGTATCACTGCTAGCCTGTGAGGATTGATACTTCAGAAAAAAGCAAAGCACAGTAGTAGAGAAACTATTGTTTATAATTGCTGACAGAACTGCTGCTGCTGTTTGTAGATTATTTTTTTGGTGGGGAAGCTCCTCAGGACATGTGGGTGGAATTCTTTTCCTGCTAAGCTTTGCAGAGAACTGGCTGAAACAGACCGAATAAAGTCTCATGAATTACTGTTTGTACTGGACCTGTAACAGAACTGCTCAGGATTCAAACCTGCTTCTGTGCACTTCAGTGAAGCATGTATTCCAGTCTGAATTCTACCTGAAATGTCCCACTAATCCGTATAAACTAAAGTCAGTGAAATAGTGGTATGTGGGCTGGATCTTGCCCATGAGGGATCTCATCTGACCCATCATGCTTGAAATGGGCAGTGCTTGGCACTCGGAGCTGTGAGCTGCTGCTGTGTCCTCAGTAGTGATGAAGTGAGATACAAAACTAATGCAGCCCCCAGCCAACTGTGTCCCTTTGAGCATCAGCGAAAGGTGAAATTCATGCTTTGGTAGATGACAACACCGAGGCAGAAGTGAAGCAGAGTCTATCTGCATTGTTGGAGTCTTAACCTTGGTGGATTTACAAAGTGCTTAATAAATAATTTTCTTCAATGCAGTCAGTCGCATGCTTATGTTCATTGCAAGGGAGATGTTATTAAATAACCTTTCTACTATCATTTTGGGACTAATTTGCTCTTCATTGCAGTGGTTACAGTAGAAATAGGCCAATAGAAAAAGTTCTTTGCCGCAGTTAAAAATATTTCTGTCTTCCCCAGAGCCTGTAAAGTGACTTTTAAAAATTTTACTTTTGAGACAATGTGGTAAGAGGTGATGTGTCAAGTGTGGATGTTTCATTGGGATCTTTAACAATCATTTGATATTGCTGTTACTGGCTTTTTTCCTGCTTCTCATGTGTCTTATGTATGTCACTCTGTTGCTATGTTTTGGATGACCTCTATAGGTATATTCTTTTTACAATATCTGTGTGTTTAACTGAGTGATCGTTGTTGATTTAGAATCCAGCAATTAAAGTAGCTTGTTCCTTCTGTCATTTAGCTTGCCAGTATGAGATTTAATCAGTTGTTGCATTGCCTTTCCACTTAATGGTATTGGATCTTCTCAGGGCATGATTAACTTATAAACGTGTCTGAAGGTATGGATGTGAACCTTATTTTTATAGATTTGGTAAAGTGTCTAGCTGTCAGAATTTGTATGTGCAAAATTTTTTTGGGGACCTGGTCTCTAACAGACTTTATGTCCTTAACAAATATCAGTTTAGATGAGAAGCAGGAACAGGTTAGTTAGATAATTTGGTCAAAATGCCATGCTGTTTTAGCAGAGTTGGAACTTGAATGTGATTCTTTTGAGCCTTTTGACTGTTAGCCCCAAGATCCGTTCTGGTTAAGAGAAAGATGAGTTAAATTACTATGATGCTAAATGCAGCTTTAGGCAGTGTAAATGACATGGTTAGTTATTGCAGGAATTCCTTTATGCTAGACTGTGAGAGAAAGACAACTTCTGGCCACATGGCTGCTGTGTGTCATCTGCTGTCACATGGTATGTTGCTTCTCTTGAATTTCAGATGCAAATTGCTGCACCAGGCGTCTTCTCCTGCAGGAATCTCTCTGGATCCTGGCACTCCAACTAAGCCTAGCTACACTCGCAGCGCTAGCCTTCCTGCTGAAAGCCATCTGGTGACCTGTGCAAATCCTGCTAAGGTTTCCTGCAAGAAACAGTTGGAGTGTCTGGCAGAGCTCTATTCATCATGTATAGCAGGTGAAGACCCAGGAGATGTGAGACTGACCTTTCTTGGGGTTTTGAACTTGCACGTGTGTTTCAAAGGGGAGGTAGATGAGAAGCAAAAGTTGTGGGATAGTTACAGTGTACAAACAAATAACATCTGGAAAAATGAACCAAGCCAACACAGTTATTAAAATAAATGGATACTAGGTAAAAGTTTAGGGAAGGAGATGGACCTGATCCAGTACTCTGAGCTGCAGTAGGCTGAAGTTGTATGGCCCTGTCTGAAACCAGACCCTTCCCTGACCCATCTGTCCTGTCATTCCCATATTGATTTACGCTGTGGCTGGGTTTGGGGAGGAAGTTCTCTGCTAACTGTGCCATAGAACAGGTATCTGTATTTTTACCTTCATTTGTTAAGGCAGGTCAATACTGAATATCCACCTTTAGTATCTCATTTCCTCTCTTCCAGAAAACCTGGTGCCAAATATTTTTCTGGAGCTCTTTTTTGTTCTGCAGCTGTTGACATCTAAAGGCACTTCTACTGCAGAAGATGGGGATAGTGACCTTGAAGTCAATGAAAGAAGTAAAGGTAGGAAATAGTATTGTGGGAAAAGAATATTGCTTCCGTGAAGTGCTAATGTGATATAGATTAGTTGCCGTTAGCTTGAGCAGTTAGTCTTAAATTCCATAAAAGCACCATATTACCACTGTGGGAATCATCTGCAATGCTGAAAAAATCATGCATGTCTGGGAAGTGCTTACACAGTATGATAGAGTGGGATTGCTAGATACTGTTTGATCTAGTTTTCTGCTGTTGCGTGAGATTTGCTGGAGCTACTTGCTATCACTGGCTTTCAAAGAGAAGGAAGGATATGCTAAAGTCTCTCCTCCATTGGTCCTTGCAACTCAAAAGTGCTGTTGATCTTCTATGTGTTTCTTGAATTTAAGGTTGGGTTATGATTGCAGAGGACCCATCCGTATAGATGCATAATTGTTTCATTTCTTTTTCTGCAAATTCAGACTTAAGCTTGATGCAGTTAGTAGTTCGATGTGGATATAAAAAACAAGAGTGGCTTTAAGATGAGACTGGCATACCTCCTTCCCCCCTCCCCAAGGTGCCCCAATTTGATTACCTTTGTTTTGCCACTCACTGATTTTTAGGGCTGAGATTAGGAACACAAAGTCTCCAGCTATGGGAACAGCAGCTAATGACTGGTTGCAGTTGGTCTGCTTTTTGTCCTGGATCTGCTTACTTTTGGCCAAAATGTTGAGAAGGAATCTTTTCTTTCCCCTATGGCATTAAACAATTCAGTTGCCTTTAATGTGGAAGGACAAGTATGGGAGGATTTGTCTATACAGGTGGCAGGGAGTGGGAACTTCTGGAAGTTGGATACTGGTCTGGAAGACTATTTTTGGGTATGGCAGCTCCTGCTTTCCTTGAGAGCTAATTGTTGGTCTTTTAGTTTATAAATGGTGATAGGTGCTGTTGTCTCATGTTTCTTTTTTTCCTTAGATGCGTCAGGGAGACAGCATTTCCGAAGTGTGCACAATTGTGTTTATTTTGCTGTTCAAGTCTTGGATTATCAGTATGAGTGAGTTGAATATTTTTTTTCCTCTGCTCGTGTCTGCAGGTGTGTGTGAGATTAAGAAAATGTGTGCTTGGATTTTAGAGCTTTACCACTTATAGGCACAGGGTTGTTAATTTTCCCTCAAAACATACAACTTGACATGGATTTGGCTGTCTGTGAGTTTTCCTTGCACTGGACTGTCTACCTAACTTCAGTGTAATTATGCAAGAATGGGAAAGTCATGAGATGGGAGCAATAAAAAATGGCACTACAGATGCCAGTAGGATTTCACGCTGGGTGCCTGGGGCTTAGAACTCTTTACTTGGTAGCCTCATAAAACATGAGCATAAGCATTTCTTTAGCTCTGATCATGTGTTGTTTATGTCTGTCTGGGTTTTATCCATGTTGTCTTGGCAGAATTATTTCCCGTTTAGAAAAGGGGATGCTGAAGCTTTTGGCTGAAAACGAACGGATTGCATCTTTTTCTCCCACCTTGCACGAGAGGCTCAGGCAGGCTTATGAAAGCAGCACGGCCAAGGTAAAAATTGGCAGACCTCAACTGATGTTGCTCCAAACCTTTGTGGTGTTGCTTTTTTATTTGCAATGGCTTTGATGTTAAATTCTACTTTGAATATCTTGTCATGTTGTCTTTGCCAAGTGTCTGAAAGTTAGTTTTTTTTTCTTGTCAGCGGGTGAGTGAATTGCTGGGCCCAGTGGTTGTTAGCTGGGAGTCGCTGCTGGCTGGCCTTGCACTGTGCTCCAGGCCCTGACTTCAACCAGCAACTTTGACAGGGTCAACTTTTGCTTTTGAGATTCTCACCTACTAAACATGGATCCCAGAAGAACAAAGGGTTAGATGCAATATCAGAATGTAGTTTGAAAGAAGTGGATTTGTTTCATAGCTACAGACTCCGTTTGGGCAAATGAAGCTTCAGGGGAGACAATGCAGCTTGTGAAAACTGGTTTCCTGATCTAATTCTCTGGGTTAGGGAACGAAAGCTGGATGGTGGGAATTCTTCTGTAGTGTATTTTTTATCTTCTTTCATCCATCTTTTAAAAATGGAAGTTACTCTTAGCAAAGAAAGTCGGACTGAGCTAGGACATGTCAATAGCTGAGCTTTTTAGTTAAAGCTGTAAATAAATAAAGGTCTCTTGTTACTTGAAAACATAGGCTTTTCGAATAGGAGAAAGAATAATAATACAGGCATTACCAGCCACTGTCCTCCATTCTCTGGAGCCCTATATTGAAGGTGCACTTTGGCTGTTTGTAGAACATTCTTTCCACACTGTATCAATGCTGGTTGCAATCTGTTCTGCAGAGGTTTCTTGGAGAGACAAGATGCTTCCACTCACAACGTTGAGTGATTCTGCCTCTGTAGTGTAATGTAGGTTGTAAAACTGCTGGTGCTTATTAGCAGTTAGGAAATGGCTAGTGTCCGAACAACTCAACTAGTGGTACTTGGTTTCCTCATCAGACCTTTTCCTTGCTTTCTCTAGGTCTCAGATTGTTGGATAAATTAGAGACTTGTATTAGTCTAATGATTGCCTTCATATTTTTAACAGGTGTCTCTGCTGCTGCCGTGCTCTGTGCAGTCTGTTTCTTTCCAGCCGGAAACTGACAATCGCTCCAACTTTCCCAGTGACAGAGCATTTCACATATTTAAGAAACAAAGGTGTGTTTCTTCTACTGTTACTCTATGGCTCACAGGGTATAATCTTTCCATGACTGTGAACAAAGGATATTAAGAATGTCTCATGTATGCTATACTGTAGAAAGATCTTGAGATTTTCACTCTAATTAAAAAAAAAAAAGTCTTTGTCCATATTGACTGCAGGAGCTAAATGCTTAATGTCTTTAGAGAAGAACAGCCTAATTCTTCAGGAGTTATTGAGACTTGTGGTTAATGCCAGTACAGTGTGTCACCCTACTGGATTGCTTCTGCATATAAATCTGGTATGCTTTTATTCTTCCTGCCACCTCCCTCCATGCTTGCAGCAACAGGGTGAGGGGAGAATGGCAAGTTGTCTTGGTCCTTTTTTCTCTCCTCATAGGTATTATTTCATGTGGCTTATTCTTTCCCACCTCTCAGTCTTCAGTATGTCTAGTAATGGGTGTTTTGGTCATTCCGTCAGAGCTTGGGCATAACAAGCTTAAGCACTTGCTGTCAAAGACATGGAAAATGGAAACTCGCTGAAGTACCACTAACACTAATGAGTTTTGCAAAGGTATCTGAATGCTTAGAGGCTTGAGTTATTTAATCTGAGGTAGATTCTTGCTGGGGAGCTTAGGAGCAATTGAATATTCAGTTGTTGTTACTTCCGATGTTGAAGAGTGGGAATTCATACCCTTAAATATCTTGATTCACAGGGATATATTTTATGAACTGCTGCGTGAATGGGAGGATAACCATGAAAAAACTGGCTGGGACTTTGAAAGAGTTCTGGGCAATAAGATCAGGTAAGAGTCTTACGCAACTTCAGATAGTGCTTTAATGTAGCTGAAGTGCTGGTGCAGCATACTAGACTCCTCTGTGTTCTCCCTAATGATCTTCTGCACTAATCTGTAGGGAGCTGTGCTTCTTGGAAGATACTGGCCATGTAAACTTGCTTCTGTATGTAAAAGTATCAACTGTTATCTTAAAGAAATAAGCCGTAAGTGGCAAGGGCCCCATTTGGCTTACTCTAGGTCTTTCTCTGTTCATAATTGCAGAAAGAGCCATTCTCACAACCAGTACGTTGTGGTATTGATGTTGTCATCATATATCATAGAATCATAAAATGGTTAGAGTTGGAAGGGACCTCAAAGGTCATTGAGTTCTAACCCCCTTGCCATGGGCAGGGACATCTCCCACTAGACCAGGTTGCTCAAAGCCCCATCCAGCCTGGCCTTGAACACTTCCAGGGATGAGGCATCCACAGCTTCTCTGGGCAACCTGTTCCAGTGCTTCACCACCCTCACAGTAAAGAATTTCTTCCTATACTTGTGTCTGCATTTCATGTTCCCAATCCCCACCCTCTTAAGCATGCAGAAGTGTGTTGTATGTTCAGAAGCTCTTAGCTCTTCTAGTTATTTCAGGGGATTCTAGTGTATTGGCTCTGAAAACAAGACAACTGTGGCTCTTCCTATGGAAAGCAAACTGTTTTATTCATTTATTGTTTTATCAAAATAGAGTATTTATAAAGAAACTATTATAGTTTTGAAAGCAGTTGCCATGTGGGTTTCTGTGTTAGTCTTAATCACCAGCCTGCTCAAGTTACATGTACGAAGGTGACTTTTCACCCCAGGAGCAAAACAAAGCTGAGATTTAAACTGAGAAATTTTCCTTCTCTTTGGGCATCAGAAATACTGCTGTTGCTGTTTTCTTATTTGCATATGTGTGAACTCTCAACTCGCTGTTCTGCACAGGGGAGAGCGGGAGCTGAATGAGTTAATTTTAACAGCATTATTACAAGAAAGGAGGGGTCTTTTTTATCCCTAGACGTGTGTCTGCTCTGCAGGTGCTCAGGGAGAATTTTTGTTTCCATGGTCAGCAGATGGGGCTCAGTGCTTGGTTATAAAGATGTTGCTCTTTGCAGCGGCCTTTGGAGATCGCTTTCTTAAAAGCAATTCTTTTATACTTTTAATGTAGCCTGAGATTAGAACACCTTTTTTTGTTGTACCACAGAGATCCAGTCAGCATTTTGTGATGTTTTCTTTTGCAGGTCCATGATGGCTCACCTATCTGCAACCTGCAACCACAGCCATTTTGCCAGGCTCTTTCAGAAACAGCTTATTCAGGTAAATGACTTGGTTTTTTTAATGAAGATGTACATCAAAGCTGATTTGATCCTTCCTTAAACTGAGAAAGAAAATTGTGTCTTGGATGTTTCTTTGAGATTTTCCTATTGAAATTTTTTGGGAGAGCTAAGTTTTTAGGATGAGAATTTCCTTCCTTTTCCAGAAATATATATCAGTGATAAATTACTGATGAACTCTCTGTAAACCAGCAGTAAGGCACACTGAGCACATCACGGGCCGTAAGAATTCATTCTTTGTGGTTATTTACTTTGCCTAATTTTAGAACAGTTACAATTTTTAGAAATTTTAAGGATGCATTTTGATGTCTATTAAACGAAGAGGTTCCTGGTTATGTTCGTTGACAACATGAGTGTACTACCTGCAAAGAGTTTCTGGGGGTTCTGTGTAACACTGCAACAGCTTCTTTTGGATACAGTATTGCTGTTGTAGTTGACAGGGGTTTTTTTGGCCGGTGTTAGGCATTGTCTGACTTCACTGTAACTGAAGGAATGAAGAAAGAAAAGATTCTTCTGATTAGAGTATAAATGAAGAAAGAAAAGATGCTTCTGATTAGAGTATAAATATTCAGTGTGTTCTCTATAAGTGGCTGGCTTCTTGGTGGGTTCCTCTTGGATAGCAAAGCAGACACAAAACCCCGACTTGAGTATTAGCCCACACATACAGCCAGCAAGTTGTGAGCTGCTGGAATGCAGTCTGAATTTGCATCAATGTCCTGTCTGATGTGTGTTCAGTGTTGTAGGAAAGAGGTGAGATGGACTATGTTGCATCAACAGGATTTAATTAGTTGTGGGTGCTGTATTTCTCCTTTCTATCTGAGTCTTCTTAATGAAGACTGCAGGGTTTCACAAGGTAACCGAAGATTTAAACTGGTAACTAGGAGTCTTCAATGAATCTGTGTCTGACTAGAAAGTGATTTGCAGAATCTTGCGTGTATTATGATACACGCACAGAAAAGAACCTAGACTGAGGATTGGTGTCGAGGCCTGATAAATGAAAGGTTGGGAAGTGTAACAAGATGTTATTTTGGGAGGGCAGGATGCTCAGTTTGGAATAAATGGACCTAGTAATTGTTCACCTGACATACATAGTTAAATGTTGCCTTTTAGTGTGATCTCTCTCACTAAAACAATCCTGACTTAAATGTAGGAGTAAGCAGTCATCTTTTCCCTTTACTCAGGGTTGGTTAGGTTACATCTGGAGTACTGTGTCCAGTTTTGGGCTCACCAGTACAAGAAAGATACTGACTTAGTAGAGCGAGTTCAGCGCAGGGCCACATAACAGATTAAGGGCCTGGAGCATTTTTCGTAGGAGGAGAAGCTGAGAGAGCTGGGACCGTTCAGCCTGGAGAAGAGAAGGCTCCAGGTTATCTTAGCACTGTGTAGAAATACTGATGGGAGGGAATGAAGAAGAGGGAGCCAGATTCTTCTCAGTAGTGCTCACTGACAGGACACGAGGCAATGGACACAAATTGAGAAAAAGAAAATTCCACCTGAACACAAGAAGACACTTTTTTACTGTGAGGGTGGTTAAACACTGAAACAGCTTGCCCAGAGAGGTTGTGAAGCCCCAGTGTGTGGAGACGTCCAAAACCCGATTGGATGTGGTTGTGGACAACCTGCTGTGGTTGACTCTGAGCAGGAGGGTTGGGTTAGACAATCCATGAGGTCCCTTCCCTTCCAACATAAAACAGTTCTGCAATTCTGTGATTCTTTGTCTTGAGTAGTACCTATGTGTTTGACAGAGGGGGGCATTTGTTTTTTAACTTTATTTAACTTTGTGAAAACTCCAGTAAAACCTGGTCTGGGAATGCATAGTGCAGTATCATGGTCCTTGGAGACTGGGCTAAAGATCCTGCTGAGTGGTTCATGAAGACCATGCGAGTGATAGGTGTTCTCTGCACACATCCAGATGTAACCTGCTAGGTGTGCCTGAGTTAGATGTATAGGATCGGAATTCTATCTGTCAAGATCCCTAGGCTGTTTATGCTCAAGATGGGTAGCATGTTTTGGCATGAGGAAAAGAGATCTTCTGTACATGGGCCACCTGAAAATTCTATGCTTGAATTACTCCTGAAACAGTCTTGTAAGGAAGGGAGAACATGTAGGGTGAGAGAAGAAGTGAAATGATGCCTCATTATGAATTTTCCACCTCACTACTCTTTCTGTCTCTTGAAGATGTGTAAAGGTCCCATTGGTGGTGGTGCAAGCTCGGGAGACACCCCAGACCAGGATGTCCTTAATATGCTGGGTTCTGATAATCTGAGCCGACTGAAGAGGCTGCAGGAAAGATTTATTGTTCCTCAGAGCATCAGAGGACCTTGTCCACCCCCTTCCTTTCCAGGGTGCCAGCAGTTCTTCAGGGACTTCATCCTCAGCGCAGGAAGGTTTGCTGCCCGTGTTTTTGCTGTTTCCTTGGTGAAGTGTGTGGGTGAGTGGGGAACACCAGCATGTTGCTCTTACAGTGAGGAGTTGTTTGGAGAGCTTGGGGCATGGTGTGACCTGGGCAGAGCAGATAAGAAATGTTTTTAAGCTGCATAATACACACTTAGTTTTCTTGGCCAGCACGCATGGTGAACATTTTGAGAAGAAGGTCCTGTCTGGAGCACAGAATGTGCTTGTGTGTGTTTTTGTGCTACATTAGGCTAGACTACATGGTAATAATTTTTCTTCTATAAAACCATATCTTGTCACAGGCCATCAGCATTTCCCAGTGCCCAGGCATGCAGTGCTGCCTTGCAAGGGCACTGGACTGGCCAAGTGTTTCTTGTGTAGTAGTGCATGAAGCTAAGGAATTACAGGTCATTGTTTTGTTCACTGAGGTTTTGACAATCCACAGTAGGGAGGAGTCGTGATCTATGGGAGTTTTGAATGTTAAGTTCAGTTATTTTACAGCTTCCTGCTTCGACAGATCCATATTATTATCCTTATGCTGGGACTTGCTAAATTGCATCTGTTAGAAAATGTACAAAATCAGAGTGGAAAAGAAGGGGGTCAGCCAGTACAGTCTGTCAGTCAGTCTGTCCAGCCAAATCAGTCTTGTCCCTTGCTTTCTTGTCTGTTGGTCTGTTACACTGGTTGTCTGCTCATGCTTGATACAACTCATGAGACAAGCTTGACATTTTGCTGTGTGTTAGTTGAGGTTTTACTGCTGTTTTCAGCCCAGTCTGACTCTTCATCATCTTTTGCTGAAGTTACCAGTTCAATCAGCACCTGATGGATAGTCTGTGCCTGAAGATACTTGAACTGAATGGCCTTACTCTAGTGGAGCATGAGCACAGTGATGGGGAAGCAGATATGGATGAACAGGTAAGCTTGTTTTTTTGCAAACACATCTAGCAGCAATTTCCCTGAGCTGTTCCAGTACCCAAAGAATTAGTGGCTTGATTGTGAGTTGCCTGAAGGTTCCACTGCTGTATTTGCAGGACAAGAGCTTCTTCATTTGGTTTTGTAATAACTCTGAGCTTGGTTGTGGATGTCTGAGCCCCTTGCTGTTTGCTTGCATGCTTCAGGGTGCTTCATAGAGCTGTGTCACAAGAGATGATGCATAATAATTTGGAAAGGGAGAGCCTCTTTTTAGGTTGTTAGTATACCCTATGTTAGATCCATGAAATAACTGAGTCCAGTTGTTGGACTTAGTTGCAATAGCTCCTTGTTACTTTTCCATGTAGAAAGATTTTAATTAGAATGAATTTGTAGTCTGCTCATACCTTTTCAGATGTTTCTTCACTCATCTATACTTATCAGAGGTGTCACAGCTTATAGCCTATCAGCAAAGCAGCAGCCGAAGGTTCACGAAGGCTTGCAGAGCGGTGGTGGTATAAAGGAGGCAGCATGAGACCAGCTCTCTGCCCTCTCATTGACTTCAAAGCTGTTAATGTGAAGATGTGATTGAGCAACTGCTTGTTTTAGAAAGCTCTTGAATTGATTTCTTCTCACCATATGTGAAGCAGTGGAGGCAGAAGCAATTTAAAATGCTTGATAAATATGTATTTCGGTAAAAGCAGTGATGGAGATATGTGGCCCTTTCACATGAAGGGAGTTGAAGATCAGTGTAGGTAGTTGCTTTGCAAGTTCAGGGTAGCATTGCCCCAGCTTGATTTTCTTCATTTCAGGATGAAAAGAAGCGTTTCACTGTGGTCCTGGTAAGCCTACGGCTCCTCGCCAAGTTCCTGGGGTTTCTTGTTTTCTTGCCATATCGCACTGTGGAGCAACCAACTAGAGACTTGCAAGACTCTGCAGTAGCATTAAGAAACCAAGTAAGAAACCAAACTCTTCTCAGAAATCTAACATGGTGTTTTACTTGACAGGCAGGTGTTCTAATTAAATGAGGGGAGCATGAATAGTTATGCCCTAACCAAGCAAGCTAGTGGTTCCTGGGATGGTGTTATACTGTTCTGTGCCCCTGCTGCAAATTCTGGGGCTGGGAACAAAGGAGAGAAGAGTTTGTGTAAGCTAGGAAAGAGGGAGCAATGCACTGGTGGTGAGGTGCTCAGTCTTCGGTTATTTCTGCTAATCTGGGGCTGTCATACCAGAACTCTGACTAGGTAAGAAGTCTTGTATTTATAGTGTAAAATCCAGCTACTGAGAATGTTTTGTTAGTGTCACACTCATCGCCTGTGGCGTGTCATCCTGAATCCAAGGAGGCAGGGCTTAGACCTTGACTCCACTTGTACAGTCAGGCTTATGGCCTTACTTTTGAAAGTCCCAGTGGGACCTCTGGTTGCTGTCATAGTGTGTTTCTGTTCGTGTGCAAATAATTTTTTTCATTAGCTAGAAAGTCGCCTTTTATTTGTACAGAAGATTAAATTCTAGAAAGAAAAGTCAAGATATAGATTAAGGTTTTTTTTAAGTATCAAAAGGTAACTTCAAGCTGCTGCTTTAACTTCTGTTGTCCATTAAGACCCTGCCTGTACTGGATGTATTGAAGCTTCTGAGACAATCTATTCGGGATCAACGTTCTATCCTCACTATTCCTTGGATTGTGGAGTACCTTTCCCTTGTGGATCACATTGCTCCTTTCCTTGATTACTACAGGAAAGTATTTTGTCTCTTGCTGCAGGTATACAGGTAAGAGCCTGGGACAGGATATTTGTTAAGAATTTTTCTGTGAAGGTTTGCATGCTTAATTGAGGCACCTGGTGTTTGAGAATACATGCTGGCCCTAGTTTAAGGTTCTTATAAAAGTAAATTCTGGGGTTTTTTAGTACAGGTCATGAGCAATTCTTATCTCACATAAGGCTGTAGAGAGAGCACATCCTAAATTCAGAGATTAATATTTGATTTAAATATGTGTTTTTTTATTAAGTAAACAAAATTCTTTAAATCCCCACTCGCTCATTTTACATCTGCAGGAGTGAATTTTAAATCTTGAATTTGAACCTTAAACTTAGAAGGCCTCCCATGCCTAAATAATGCTCTAGTTTTATTTCTTTTATACATGAGGAAAATTTTGAAGCATCTTCTAGAGAGTTACTTAACACTGTCTTTTCTAGTGTAAACAAAATCGCATATTAGTCAGATGCATATCTACAACAAAATAGAGCTTGCTCTCCACTCTTTCAGCCGACAAGTAGGGGATGCGTACATGGTGACAAATAGTATAATTAGAAAGAGAGTGGTTTGGGATTTTTTTTCCTTAATGAAAATTGAGCTACTGAAATCTAACACTCTCTCTTGCTGCTTTTGCTGTGTGGCAGGTTAATGGTCCTTTCTGAGGATAAGGAGATAAGTTTCCTGAACAAGCTGCTGATCCTTGCCGTTCTGGGTTGGCTTTTTCAGGTAGAGTCTCCTGTGTGCACACAGCAATTCTCTGAAGAAAAAGCAGGGCATAGAACTCTATAGAAAGGAATATTTAAATGAGTTAAAACACTGCAAAACAGTAGTTTGTTGTTTTGTTGGGTTGTTTTTTTAATGCTAGTGTAGCATTTAAATAATTCTCTATGTTCTAATGGAGAATTATTTTCCTTTAATGGAATTGTGCAAAGCAACATTTTTTTTTTTTTCCAATAGGAATTCTAATTGCTGCTGAAACACATTCTCTACTTATAAATCTGCATCCTTGTAAGCAAACTGACAGCTGATCCCTATGAGAACTGGAAGCTCTTGTCACAAAGATGGAGTGCAGTGCTAGCTGACAGCCTGGAATTACTGGGGAATTTTTTGTCTGATAAAGGGACAATGTGTGATGAACTCTTAAAATCCTTTTGTGCCTTTAGTTGGAAGCAACGTAACTGGTTAGCAGGAATGTGTTGGGAAGGTGAAAGATGCTGCATAGGGAGGGTAAGGAAGGTGGCTTATGTTAGCGTGATCAAACTAAATCTTTAATTTTATGGAAAGGCTCTCCTTAGAGCAGAGAGGATCCTTGGTGTTAGGTTTTTTTGTGGGTGTGAGGTTGGTGAGATTTTACTGTCCTCTCTATCAGAAATGGTGTAAGTTATTGACTGCTGTTTGGGTTGTGACTGCTGGGGTTTCTGTTTCAGGTCCCATCAGTCCCTGAAGAGTTGTTTTTTACCACTGATGTCAGGCAGGAGGGATTGATGCTGGATACTGCGACATCTGCTCAGGCTTTGGTGAGTTAGTGCAGCAGCGTGTCGTCTGAATCTGTGGATGAGGGTGGACCTACCACAGCCTCAGGAGCTTGAGATTTTTATCAGGAACTTGGTTGCAGTGCAGCTGCATTGAGCATCTGTAGGCCAATGGATGTGATGCCCTGGTTTGTCCAAGGGCCTCAACTGAGTTGCATCCTGGATCATATAAACTGTGCGTGTTACATCTCTGGGGCTTTTGTCAGGCAGGAGCCATCTTGCCTGCTGCAAAGGCTTGCAGGATAGGTGCAAAGTTATGCTGGAGGATCAGATGCTGTTTTCCTTCTCGTTACTGCAGTACAAGGTGAGCTGAGAGAACAGTAGCTCCTCCCAGAAATAAGTAATGGTGAACTCAACAGAAATAGTTAGATGGGACTCTTAAGAGCAAGGTTGCTGTCTTTGGAGTGACCCGTTTTCCAGTTGTATGATAAAGGGTAATTGAACTGAAAATAGTAGAGCAAGCAGAAAAGGAGGTGAACTTACGGCATGTGTGATTTTTTCAGACAACTCCCAGACATGCAAGAGAATGCTTAGTATTCCTTGAAAAATGAGTAGTGTGTTTGCTACGATATCTGTGTATCTTGTTCTAATTAGAAAGTTCTTCAGTGGCAGAGATCAACTGATTCTTTTGTTCCAAATGGGTGCAGTACCCACTGCCTGTGTGGATGGGGTCTGAAGTTATTTTTCCACCAATGCCTGTGGCTGTGCTGTGTGATACTAGGGTGACCTTACTCCACAGTGCGATGTTCCACTGAGTCTGAGTGAAGACACCTGTGGAGGTGTCATGCCCTGCAAATGTGCCTCGTTTATTCTCCTCCATGGATTGGCTTCTCTTTTATGAGTAGCAGCTGTGGCAACAGTCTTGGTTCCCTTCTGTGACCATCAGGTTTCAGCTGGGCTTTGGCAGTGATTAGAAGCAGTTGAGCTACACTGGATGTTACAGGGCTGGGCTGAACATTTGGGCTGCAAAGCTCATAATTTTACTGTGGATTTGGAATCAAGTTATTTTTATTGTTTTCATGGAAAGGCAGTTCTGAAACCTGCCTGTGACCATGCGAATGGGATTTCTGACTTACTGAAGACTGTTTTTTTTCCTGCTGTGTCCTTTCAGCCTTTTCTTCCTTTTCTCACCAGGACTCGGTACCCTTGGTGGATCAGCAGTTACTTTATACCTGCTGTCCCTATCTTGGTGAGTATTTTATTTATCTTTGCTATATAAATATTAGTGTATATATATTTTTATTTATTCGTCCTTTGGTACTGTGAGTCCTCACATCATCTATCTTACCCCTCCTCACAACTTCACGTATCAGTTGTGTATGAGTCAGCCTTGATGATAGATTGTATTGCAGAAGCTCGTGCAGCTGTGAATGGTGCCTGGTGATGGTGGGGGAGGGAGGCTACACAGTCAGGATAGTTGATCTACACAACTTGAATACAGAGGGACAGGGAAACTCATCCTTCACAGACTGGAAGGAAGCATTATAAGGAGTAAGTGTACAACTTTTCCATCCTATGTATAGGGAGAGGTGTTTGTACTGTGAGGAATGCCCTGATCCTTGAGCATATTTCTGCTGCCAGGCAGAGGGGAAGAATCTTTTTGTGCCCTGATGCTTTGTCAGGTTGTTTTTTTGAGATACCTTTTTCCTATGATCTGACTGCCATTGGTGAAATCCCCCTCTGTGGACAGTAGTGTCCCAGGTGGTGGATTGGTGCTCTGCTTTTTGGGATGTAGATGCTAGGAAAACTATATGTTAAATCTGCATCATGAAACCTTCTAGGGGTTGGACATGTCTTCAAGCTTTTCCCCTGGTATTTTCTCCTGACTGTTGGAATTCTGTGTTATCTCTACTTGCCTTGTTGCCCTTGTAGACTTCACAGTTCCCGCTTGCCATGCTAAAAAGGGATGCATGAAAATGACTGCTCCCCGATCCTTCTGAACAAATCCTATGTGCTAGGGAGCTTTTTGGAAGCCTACTCATTTATTTCTGGAGCCTTGCCTCCCTTGCTATACCCTGCCAGTTAAATGGGTGGGGTGCCCGTCTGCTTTTCTGAAACTTCAGCTTTCACAGAAGCTGAGAGTATCTGCTCTGGAAACAGAACTGACAATGTGAAAGTCTCTCTCTTGAGTTTTGATTTGTTCCCTTGCTTACGGGGACCATGACTGCTTTTGCATGTTTTTCTGTACAGGTGAGCTGCGGAAATTACTTGCTTCTTTTGTGGCTGGTAGTGGAGCAAAAAATGGTGGCTTTATAAGGAAAATCACTCCCACAGCTGCAGAGTCCTTGGCACCCAAGGCTTCTGTAACACAGCGGAAACTGCAGGTAATGAAATTACGGAGTCGCAAAGGGAAGCAGGACAGGAGAAATTGCTTGTGTTGAGTAGGGTACACGGTGGTATCCTAATGCCAGGAGACAAAAAAGAATGGGCTGAGGCAGCAGGGAACATTGTGTGTAAGAGTCGGCCATCCTTACTCCTCGTTCTTTTGTTATAGTCATGTGGCTGGGATACCATGTGGGTGTTGAAATCTGGATAACTTCAGTAAACGTTCTTGCAATTGGAACAACTAGCCTGTTTCTCTGCTTGTGTCTTCTTTAACATAAGATGTTCGTATGTTTCTCATACTCTGTTTTGGTTAGAATGTACCCACGCTTTTCACTGAAGTGTAGGAGCCCCCAGGATTACCAGCCTATAATTAAAAGAGAGGATCCTTTCATTCCAAAACCAAGATGTGTGGTGACTTGCTATAGTAGGTGCTGTCAGAACTCTCCCGTTCTTCCCTTTACTGGGCATTTGCTTTTGTAGCTCCGTAAACCCTGATAATGAGCTTTGGGTTAAATGGTTAGAAGGAAATAGGGAGAAAATATTTTACAGGGGTGCTGAATGCTACAGTAGCAGAAAGTTCTGGTGTAGGCAAATTGTGTGCCTTTTAGCACAATTCCAGGTTGTTGTTCTGTACATTCCTGTGTTGAGGAGAGGAGGATCTGGGTGGAGTGCTCTAATCAATTGTAGCGTTTTTCTCTCGCACAGGTAGAGTTGGAACAGGCCTTCTTTCACAACCAGCCTCCCTCCCTCCGGAGAACAGTTGAATTTGTGGCAGAGAGGGTGGGATCCAACTGTGTTAAGCACATCAAGTAAGTGCTGGTGATCTGTTCTGTGACTTAAGTAACTTTACACTAATGAGGCAAAGACTTGATCCTTTAAAATTTTGCGTGTGGGGGAAAGGAAGCTTCCCTCAGAGTATGCTGTGTAGCAGAACACCAAGGCTGTTTAAGGCTATGACAGTGGGGACAAGCAACATCTGATTGGCATCATAGAGGGGAATTTCTGAAGGGATGCAAAGAGAATCATAGAATCGTTCAGGTTGGAAAAGACCCTTGGGATCATCGAGTCCAACTATCAACCCTACTCTACAAAGTTCTCCCCTACACCATATCCCCCAGCACCGCATCTAAATGACTCTTAAACACATTCAGGGATGGTGACTCAACCACCTCCCTGGGCAGCCTGTTCCAGTGTCTGACCCCTCTTTCTGTGAAGAATTGTTTCCTGATGTCTAGTCTAAACCTACCCTGTTGCAGCTTGAAGCCATTCCCTCTTGTTCTATTGCTAATTACCTGTGAGAAGACACCACCTGTAAGACCTGTGAGAAGAGAACCAACCTCTCTACAATGTCCTTTCAAGTAGTTGTAGAGAGCGATGAGCTCTCCCCTCAGTCTCCTCTTTCTCAAATGAAACAGCCCCAGCTCCCTCAATCGCTCTTCATAAGATCTATTCTCCAGGCCCTTCACCAGCTTCGTCGCCCTTCTCTACTTGCTCCAGCACCTCGATATCTCTCTTGTATTGAGGTGCCCAAAACTGGACACAATACTCAAGGTGTGGCCTCACCAGTGCTGAGTACAGGCGGACAATCACCTCCTCACTTCTGCTGGTCATGCTATTTCTATTACAAGCCAGGATGCCATTGGCATTTTTGGCCACCTGGGCACACTGCTGGCTCATATTCAGCCGCTTGTCAATTAGAACCCCAGAAAGGTGGGACACCTGGAATGTGAAAATAATACAGCATTTTGGGACTTAATATCCCTTTCAGAACGTTCTCACTAATAATAGGAAAATCTCAGGTCAGAAGGGTCCCTCTGGAGGTCATCTGATCCAAATTCCTGCTCAAAGCAGGGCCAGGGTTCAAGTTAGGTCAGGTTGCTTTGCACCTTTTCCAATTGAGTCATGAAAATCTCTAAGTGTGGGGATTCAGCAGCCTCTTAGTACCACGTTCCAACACTTAATTTTCCCAGGCTTTGTGAAAAATGTTTTTTTATGTCCTATCAGAATTTCCCTTGTTCCAGCATGTGTATGTTGCGTCTCAGCCTTTAGCTGCGCACTTCCTGGATGTTGTTCTTTCTTCTCTGTAACCCTTCCTTCTCCCTTCACCTTCTCTTCTCCAGGCTAAGTGAGACTGGCTCCCCCAATCTCCTTGTAGGTTGTGTGCTCCAGCATCCCAGCTGTCTTAGTGTTGTGTTGGGTGGGTTTTTTTGGTGTGTTTTTTTTTTTTTTTCTCCTGCAGTCATTCAAAACTGTCAATGGCTTTCTTGTACTGGGGTCCCAAAGCTGGGCAGTGTACTCCAGATGCAGCCTCACAGTGGTGGGGGAGGCAGTAATTTCCCCTGACTTGCTGGCTGCGCTGTTGCTAATGTCAGCCCAGTGTAAAGCTGGCCTTCTTTGGACACTGCTAAATCGTTTAGCTTGTCTGTTGGGAACCCCAGACCCTTTTCTGCAGAGCTTCCCCCAAGCCAGTAGACCCCAGCCTGTAGAGGTACACAGCCACCACCCCATTGTCACCCCATTTCTCCAGCTTGCCCTTCAGAATGGCAGCCCTGCCCTCCAGCATGTCACTCGTGAGCTTGCTGAGAGTTTGCACTGTCCTGTTGTCTGACTTGTTGAAGGCGTTAAACGGTTTCAGCCCACAAGGAATGCTGGTTGTAGGCTGCTGTTGACATCTTTGAGCTGCTGACCACTGTCCATTGAGAGTGTAAGGGTATTGCTGCCGGAAAAGGTACCTGTAACCGTGTATGTTTCCCTTAAAACCTAAAGGCTTTTGACTCTTGAGACTTAGTACTATTTTGGTATCTTCATCGCTGCTTTTTTCCTTACAAAAAGAACAAGGAGATGGTTTAGTACTAAATGCAGGGTGATTAATTATTTTTCAGCAGAGTGGTTTATTGCATTTGTGCCTGGGATGGGTATCCCCCTAAACAGGGGGAAACAGCTGGTTACAGTTAGCACTGTTTGTTGTATTGATTTCAAGTCTGTCTGATTGTTCTTGTTATTTGACAGGGCAACACTGGTAGCCGAGTTGGTTCAAAGGGCAGAAGTCATGTTGCAGGATAAAGTGAAGGAGGAGGATGCTAATCAGGACAAACTGCTTGAAGAGGTGTGCGCTCATCTCTATGAGGAAGGGGCCCAGGCACTCATCAAAGGCAGAGAGTAAGGAGGAAAAGTTACTTAAACTTGTGCCTTCCTGTCTCTTATTGTGGAATCTATAAGCCTAATCCAGCTTGGCCTGTCACGCGCAGGTTCTGGCAATTATAAACCCTGACCTCTGCTCTTAGGGTGACTGTCTGCTGCGCCTCCAGCCAGTTAATGCTGTGTTTGTAGGAAGGAATAAAGATGCTGTGTGTGTCCCTCTGCATACAGCTGCAAACAGACATCCCCTGCAGCTATTGTATTTCTCTTTGGAAAACGGAGTATTGCAGCCTGGTGGCTTCTAATTGCTTTTTCCTTGTCTGGTTCTTTTATTTCACTGCAGTCTCCCAACTGGTTTTGACTGTAAGAGTGTGAAAGTTCCTACGGTAATGAGCGTCTGAGTGTTGTCCAAGAACTTTGACTAATACTGTGGCACGTTTTCTTTCTTTTCTTGCAGATTTTGCAAAAAGAAAGGTCCTGAGGCAGTAAGGGTGTTACTGCCAGAAGAGACATCTGCAGCAGTATGTATTTTCATGAAAATTTACTACAAGCCCTGACTTCTAAGTCTGGACCGTTACCATTTTTCCATTACCGCTTCATTTATCCCTTAATAGCTCAGGACAATGGAATCTGTTGATGCCCTCATGTGAGGGCTAATAGCTAAGAAGAGTCACCTCTGCCAGGCTGCTTTGGGTATTCTGGCTAAAGTGATGCTCTAGCCAATAACTCACTTGAGACTAGAAGAGCATATAAATTGCGTTCATCTTGCAAGGCTAATGCTTTTGTTTTAGCATCGGCTTCCTCAAGAGTTGATGGGGTTTGAGTGTATCCTGTTGCTCAGGGTATCAGTTCCCGCAGAGGTGGTGGTGCTCTGCTTAAATTGTGCATGCCAAAATTAAGCCTTTTCCCTCTAGACTTCCTTCTGACTTCTCACTGACCATAGCGTTGCAGCTGGTAGTAAATCTCCTATCGCTTGTTATCCTCCCTGTAAAGGTTTTAAGTAGTGCGGAAGACATTGCGGTGGAGCTGGCTACTGAGAAAGCCTGCGGCTGGCTTTCTGCCAACATTGCAGGTGAGTCTCCTTACCCTGAACTGGGGCTTCTAACCCTGTGTATTGTACTTTTTCTTTTTTTTTTTTTTTTTTTTTTTTTTCTGAGATCAAGGGGTAGAATTTATTCCAGCGTTATAAAGTACTTGGTCCTACTCATTTTTCTTTTAGTGGGAAGCATGCAGTTGCTCTGTCCCTCCTTGTTTAGGAATAAGAGGAATGATTTCTAGCTCCAAGAACATTCTTCAGGGATTTTTCAGGCTTGGCCCATGTAAGTGATTTTTAGTTACGGAGGCTTGTAGGATGGTGAGAATGAATGCTGTGGAAAGCTGCTTCTGAAAATGTCATCAAGGCTGAAGTTGTCATAGCACTTAAAGCATATGATAGACAGCTGCTCTCTCAAGCCACCTTATGGCCCACATGTACAGAGTGCTCCTGAAATCTTCTGTGAAACAAACACCTCTCGGGCTGGGTGTGTTCTCAGCAGGCTGAAGGCAACTCTAGTCCTTCACTCTGTAATAGTGCCCTGGCAACTCTCCAGAATCTCTGAAAGTCCACTGTTTCAGGAGGTTGTGCCAAGAATCTGGGGAAGAATATCCAGCACCACTTGCAGCAGCAGGAGTTTAGTGTCTTGGATGCTGGTCAAAACTTATTTTGGTGGAAAGCATATGGCTTTCATGGGCACAGTGGTTGAACTGGTATGATCGTGCTGATTCAGCTTTCTACTTTGGCATTGCTTCCTGGCTTAGCTACTGTGTGCATTAAACCCGCTGAAATATTTTGATGAAAATGAGATGAGTTGCCAGTGGTACCTGGTGGTAACGGGAGGCTGCACCTGTGCCTCTGCCTGTTAAATGTAATGGGAGCTCAGAGTGAGAAGGGCTTGAAAGTATAAACTGTCCTTTCGCTACGGCCCTTGGAATGGGAGGATAAATAAAGGTAGTGTTTGCAAACAGTTGCCTGCCTCACTGGAGAGAAAAGCAGGAAGCAGACAGGATTTGTTCCCTGTTCTTTTTAGCGCTCATCAAGAGAGAAGTGAAGGCAACTTTCAACAGGATGCTGAAAGTCCCAGGACTTCCCTTGCCCGGCGAGGATGCTCTGGAGCTGAGACGGGACTGCCCTCCAGGCTGTCAGCACTGCGCGCCGTTTCCCTCCCAAATCATCAACGAGATTAAGGTACAGACTGTTAGCTTCCTGGCTTGCCCTAACTCCCTTTGTATTTTTCATGGTGGGGGGTTTGTTTGTTTGGGATTTTTTTTGGTTTTTTTGGGGTTGGTTTTTTTAAAGGGGATGTTCTAGTTCGAAGGAACTGGCTGTGGGGAGTGTTTAGGAAGCAGAGTGGAAAGATCTCATGCTTTTTTTATATCCCCCTGCTCACCATCTGTGTGTAGATCGGAGTTCCCCAGTGAGGAGTACTGTCTCACATACAGGATTTCTGGTACAGCAGTCACCTTTTTGACGGGTGTAGCATAGAAACCATAGGGTGGTGAGTGTTGGGTGCAGCTGTGTGCTGCAGAGTCAGCACAGCAAGTCAGCTACTTTTTTGTAGACCTGCTCTTTTCATGGAGAGTCTCCTGGTCTCTGTTTAGAGTAAGTATTTCCTGTTGGTCCTTTCAGTTCTGTAGAACTTGGTAGACAGTCAAGTTCTGTAGAACTTGGTAGGCACCAGGAATTATAGACACCATCTTATACACGGGGAATTCTACGTTGGATTCAGTGTCAGATGAATCTGTATGAATCTGAAAGATTTTTTGCCAGTCTGCATCTGCACCTTCACTCAGCTTCATCAGGGAGAATCAGAATACTTTAAAAAGAAAGTGATGCTGTGAACTTGGTTTCAACCAATCCAAGAAATTTTCTATTCAAGCTGGTTCGAATTACATTTGATCACAATTACATTGATTTCCATCCTTGGTTTCTGCTATTGGGTGGTAAATTGCTGGTGATGGAATGTGCTACCACATGTAAATTTGCTAAACTAGTTTTCATGTCATAACCATTTTGGTGCTCTTCATACTCAGCTTTTATTGACACCGAAGCTGCCTTGACAATGTAAGAGGACTCTGGATTTCTGTAGCGCTTCTACCCTCACCTTGCTTTGCTGCACTGTCAGATCTATCCAGAGCTTTAGACCTAGTTTCTTTTAAGCAAGATGAACTCGTTGCCCCCATTGACTTCATAACATTAGTGAGAACTATGGTAGAAAATCAGACCTAGGTAAGGTGGTAAGAAAATCCAGCCTTATGAAGCGAAGAGGGTACTAGCTGATACTATTTCCTTTTTTTTTTTTTATGAGGACCTGAGGACTGTCTATGAACTGGAAGTGCAGGACACTAATAGGTAATTACTGCTGTCTTTTTCATCAAGGATGTGCTGTGTGTTGCTGTGGGCCCACGGGATGAGGGTGAAGTGGTTGACTACGTCTGGCTGGAGTGCCTGCTGGGAAGACTGAGTCAGACGCTTCGATGCAGAAAGGTTAGGAGTAAAGAAGCAACAAACCCCCTCTTTCTTGGACTGCTTTGAGCTGTCTTCATACCTGCAAACTTGTTAGCGTGCCTTGCCTTGTCACAGAGTTGAGTTCAGCTCAACGTTTTTTGTCTGAGCTCAGAAGTGATGAAGTTGCGCTGTGGTTTTTATGCTGTGTAAATCTGCTTGGTACTTACAGTTACTTTGGATACTGGAGGATCTGGTACTTTGTGGATCCTCTTTCCATACATCATCTTTTCTTGTCTTTCAGTCTTTAATGGTCTTCTGATTACAGCTCTGTGCTTCTTGCTGTAAATTGCCTGCTCTTCTCTGATATTTGTGTCCCTTGTGAAGCCCTGTTGTGTCCAGTCTGCACTGTGGGGACAAAGATACAACTTTTTTTGTGTGTTTTCCAGTTCATGTGTCCCACATCAGAACAGCAGCTGGCAAAGTGCACAGTTGAGTTGGCTTCTTTGCTGGGTAAGTCAGTCATGATAAACTGTTTAAGACTGAAGTCTGTTATTACAGTTCTCTTAAATCCTTGGGGTCAGAGACTTCACTATTTAGAGCTCATGGGTGTTTGATTCTTTTTGGTGTCATTGAGCTTGCAGATTTTTTTTCTGTCAACTTGGGTGGTTGCTATTGTTCCCTTCCACCTTCTGCCCAACAGCATTATACTGTGACTACCCGTCCTTCACATCTGATGTTCTATTCACATCTCCATTGGCTTTTATTTATTGATATCTTCATTTAAATATGTGGTGTGTTTTCCGGTATTTCTGCCTCTGAGAAGTTGCAGCTCATGGTTTGGTTTTTTTCCCTAAAAGTAGGGCCTGTTCCCTTATATTATATTTTTGTGGCAAGAATGAAAATAGCTTGTTTTCTGTGTATCGTGACTTCTGTGAGCATTTTCAGCATTGTTATTTTCTCTTGCTTTAATGTGTGAAGTACAATGTTTTTCTCAGCAGGAGTTAGTGATCTGGATGCAGGTGTCTTCTGCCTGGGCAACCTTCTAATTTCCTGGATTTAGAACCTTTTTAAGAAGTTTTATACGTGGTTCATTCTCTCGGAAAGCAGTTCACATCTGAATATTGTGAAATGTCATTCTGGGGGGCAGCAATGTAAATCTGCCCCATTCCATTAGTCTGTACCAAGGAAGAGCTGGTAACTTCCCTCTGTGTATGTTTAGACGCAGTTACACACTGTTCAGCTTTTCTTTCACTTGCACGAAGTTATGCAGCTCTGCCTATAGTCAAGACTATGAACAACTATTTAATCTGTTTGTAGATCTAAATGTTGGTTTACTGCGTTATTTTCCTTTCCTTTGGAGTAACACCTAGGTCTTCTTTTGTTAAACATTAGACTGACTTTTATTTACTTAGTCGTCTTTCAAGACTTGGGGGCTATATGCTGACCAAATGGTATTCTTTATCTGACTAGTATAAATCTCTTGTGATGTAATACTTGTTCTTGTGGTTTCAAAGCTCATAATTTTGCATGTTTCTAAACTCCAGGCCTCTGAGGTTCACTGCCTTACACTCACTAAGTGTTCTTACTTCAGTGATTGTTCAGATACCAGCTATGCAGAATGTGCTGTTGGACCGAGATGATGAAGTAAAAGGAAAATACTGCAGCCGTAGGAGTTCACCTTTGTTCCTTTTCTTACAGCTTCAGATCGTGTTCCTCTGAATCTCAGGATCAAGTCCCCAGAGGAGAGCTCCGAGAGGCTGTGTGTAAAAAATAATCCTACCTATGGCCTTCTGAAACTGCTGCTTTCTGTCTGGAAGGAAGACTTTGGGACGCCTGTTCCTGTGCGGCTGATCTTCAGCAAGAAGAACATCGGTTATCTCGCGGACGTTAAGCAGCGGGAGGTAAAGCTCATCCCCATCTGTGGAGCAGCTGGTTATCCGCTCTGCTCGGGTATATTCCCGCAGGAGGTTGTGCCTGTCCACGGGGTAAGGGTGGCTCGTGTGAGTGAGGGCAGCAGGGTTTGCTCTGCTGTGAGCTGGCCGCCTTCCTGCAGGGGCAGAGAGAATACTGCGTCCTACTTGTCGGGGCCCGATACCTGTCTGGGGGCTGTTGGGGAGGCACGGCTTAATTTAGGAACAAATGGCAAAACGGCCCAGTTGGCCTGGGGGATTGAGGTGTGATTTTGTAGTTGGCTGCATCCACTTGTCTTTTATCAGCTTTTATTTTTGCATGTGTTTCGGCGTTATCTTATAAGATCCCCAACTATGGAGCTGAAAATTGCCCTATTGTAGTTGCAGGCTAAAACCAGCTTATTTCAGAGGGTAGAGAAAAGAATTTTTCAAGCTGTACTTGAACACGCAAGAACTAAATACTTGCTCTGTTTGGAAACTGAGAATTAGAGATATTGGCACTTTATGGTAGGTGTATGAACTAAAGGAATTTTCTTCACTCGATTTGGATGTTGCTCTTCGATGTCCTCATTGCCCCACCCAGATAAATAATGTGCTTTCTCCTTTCGCTCCTGTTCTCCACATTCGGAGCCAAGAAGCAAAACATGAATTGTATAGGGATAAAGGAACGCAAAATCCATTTCTTTCTGAGCTGTTGATATTTTTTTCTCTTCTGCAGTGGGATTTGTTCCTTTTCATGCTTCGTGGTCTCATAGAACACGGACTAATGAGAACTGGTGAAATAGAGAGTTGCCTGAAGAGCCTCCAGGAGCTCCCTTGGCCCTCAGTAAGTAATGAGATGCGTGTGAACAGTAAGTGAAATAAAAACTAAAGCTACATAAACATAAAGCTTCGTGTAGATGGAGCCCATAACCTTCCCTGTCTATAGTTCCTGCTTCGTGCAGCAGAAGGACTGGCTTCCATCAAGTGTTCCTGTTACTAGTGTGTGGTTGAAAATCAGTACTTGTGTGAATCCCGGCATTTCCCGTGCAGCGGAAACGCTTCCAAGAAAACCGTAAACCGGTTTGGAGACCAGCTGGCTCAGTTACCGGTTCTAAGCTCCAGCCTGAATGCGTTCGCTGTGCTCCAGCTGAGCACGACACGTGGGGAAGGGTCTTAACTGCCCAGACTCGCGTGGAAACCTCTCTGCCTCCCACTGCCAGAACGGGAGAGGAGTCGGACTATTCTACCCAGAATCAAAATGCAGGAAACTGCCCGACTCCCCTGCTAAAAATGGGCAGTATTTCAAGGCTGGTGAGTGTGAGCACTTGCACACTGGAGATGTTTAAACTGTGGCAGTGATCGTTTCCGAGAAGGGTGTGGGGATTATGGGGGAGACTGACGGCGTAGAACTCCAGGCGTTCATCTTTGCAGTCAATTTTGTAGCTCGTCTCGGGTTCTGCACTGGAAAACCATCAACATCTTTAACCTTGTAAAGAAGTTCTTTACTAGAAAAATTAAGTAAGCCTCTTCCTTGACATTTGTTAATAAGGGTTCTCTGGTTTGTATCTGTTTATTACAGGATTTCTTAAAAGAACTGGAAATGCTGTCCAGAGTATTTGTATCGGAACATCGTATAGAAGAGACCAGGACTAGCCCTTGTGAGGTGACCAGAGGATCTCTAGGTACTGTGACAGCACAAAGTTAGCGGAGATGGTCTCTCTCCGGACAAAAATTACTACTGAAGATGCAAATGGAATTTTTCGTGTTTCTGAATGCGTCGTGAGCTCCTTGCTGGGAGGACACTGCAGATAAGACATCACTTTGTGCAAAACCTGCACTGGTCTTTCTGTTCGTGGACATTTTGCCGTGGTGACTCTGCTGAAAGGTTTACCTCAGCAAACGGATCTCCCAGTAAAAAGTCCTTTAAGCACCTTGATCGTGGCTCAAAGCAGCTGTTTTTTTTAAACCCACAGACACCTTTTGTATTTGCGCAGCAACAGGCTGTGGCCAAACCCAGGAATCGATTCACGTGGACAAGTCCCTGCGTGATCAGAGAGATGGCTTCCTGGTGGCTGTCTCTCCTTTTAATGGGATTTCTCACGCTGGCTTTAACACACACCGTACTGTCAGGGTGGGAAAAGGTGAACCTGTATGACATGGAGATGAGCCTATATTTATTTTTCATTGTAAGCTCAATTTCAAAGGTTTTATTTTAATTTTTTAAAGACTCATTTTAGAAGTTAAACCATATTAAATATATTCACCAGAACACTGATGGCATTATTCTTAAAGGATGGAGATGCTTAAGTGTTTTTTCATCTCCTGTTGGAAATGGAACTTGTAATTTCTGGGGTTTTTTAATAGAAATAAGGGAGAAAATATCTGTTTATATTTTTTACTGAAGACAGATGACAGTATTTTTTAAGACACTTTTATAGTATGGGAACATAAATGGCCTTTGGCTGATACTCACTGTTTTTTTAATAATCCTTCTTGCCTTGAGTTTGGGTTTTATCAGACAGGAAGTGCTGCAGCAGGAAAACTCCAGCCTGGAAGAACAGACAAAACAGTAGTGACAAAGCGCTGTGCCAGCCTCTGCAGAGCGGGTTTTGAAAGGAATCCTTTTCGTGGAGGACAGTAGGTGTTTGCCCTTCTGCGTAGCTCACCACCAAGGGTGTGACTTCCCGTTCATCCGCACCCCCATCCTCAAGTGTTTCCTTAAACTGGGCTGTGGGGTGGGCACAGCCGGAGGGCGGCAGAATAGCAGTAGGGGCTCGTTAGCTGTCTCGAGGGAATGTTTTAATTTTTTTTTTTCCCCCCGTAGCAGTGAGGATGTTATTTCCTTTTTCTAGGAGTGTCCTATTAGTGCGGGGTTTGGGGTTGTTTGTATTTTTTCAGAAAGCACGTGCTGTGTTACATAAGAAAAACGTCTGGACAAAACAAAGCCTGGGCCTTTTTAGCTTGCTCATTGACTTACCGCTTCCTCTGTAAGGCAAGAAAAGGTGACATCTTGGAGTCGGTGATTTAAGAGAAACAACAAACAGAACTAATGAGGTGGAACTGTGGCTTCTGTTAAAATATGCGTGACATTGAGAGAAACCGTAGAGCAACATCAGCGTCTCAACTGGGCTGAGCTATTTGTTGACTTGGTTACTGAGCCCCGCGGTGACAGGTTTGGCACGGTCCATCCATGTGCCTCGTTGTAGGGGTTTTCTGATGTGACAGGAGCGGAGGTGCGTGGCAGGCGGCAGGCAGCCGTGTCGGCAGCGAGGATGGGGTGTTACAAACTGAAATTACACCATATCATACCGTACCCCCTTCCCTGAGGCTGAGTGTTATGTGATGTTTTGCTGCAGATCTCATTTGAAGTTGTTGTTTGTCATAATAAACATGATTAAATGTCCTCTTTTGTGTTCAAGCTGTTGAGATACATATCATCTATATATAGAGAGTGCCTCTTTGTACTGGGGCAAAGTACAGAAAAATGGTGCCTTGCCCCAAAGCGTGGGGCAGAGAAAGTGTTGTGATCTCTGCTGTCTGGCCTCCTGCTGCTTTGCTTGTATTAAAATATAACTGTATTTTGTTATTAAGGCGCAGGAGGTGTGGTGTGGTGGAAGGAGGAAGCAGCTGGAATCCATAATGGTTAAAAAGGTGCTCTTGGCCCTGGATCTGACTTTATTTGGGCATTCTAATACTGTTTGCGTAGATACTGTGGCTACAGCTTTTTGTGTGACATCAACGTACCTCAATTATCTGTCTCTAATACAACAGGCTTGGAAATTTTTATTTAAAAGTTGGCCAAGCCCCAGGAGCAGTTTACTCCTTCCAGTGAGCGTAGTTGTGCCCTGCTGGGCAGAAGGCAGGCAGTTCTTCAGTGGGAGCCAGCAGGTAAGAAACGCCTCTTTCCATGTTCTTACATCTTAGTGCAGTTACTCTAGTCCCTGGGCTTCCCGTGGTCGCTCTGTAAAGACAGACAGAGCCCTGATTTTGTAACTAAATCTTAAGACCGACTGCAGAGCCTGCTGTTCCCTGCGAAGGGATGCTCGGTGGTGGGACCGCTCTCAGGGGGATGCCTGACCCTCTGCGGTCCCACCGGGCTGGCAGACTCCTCGCTGCGCCAGTGCTTCGAGCATCGTACCTGCTCCCTGCGCGCTGCCTTGAGAGCTCACAGCAAGCTGGGTCAGAGTGTGGGGCCTTGCCTTCTCTCAGCCTTCCCTACTGGGAAAAAAAAAAAGGAAATGAGGAAGAATGGCATTACATTAACTTCCTTCTGGGCGTGCAGGTGAGAGGAGTCGTGTAACTGGACTCGGGAGGAAGCTTCAGCCACGGCCTCGTTTCAAAACAAACAAAAAAAACCCCGTTGCTTGGACAAGGCGCCGCATCACAGAAACCAAGCTGAAGCAGCGACTGGCTTCTTGACTCTCCGTATTCCTCAGCAGGTATGTAGGAGACCTCCATCTCTTGTCACAAGCCAGCAGCCTTTCTGTCACTTCTCCATCCAGTGTCATTCCATAGATGGGTACCTTAGGCTGGAGCAAAATAACGTGGGGCATGTTTTCTTGTGTAGAAAATACCGTTTATTGTGGATATGAAAATAGCAATCTTGATTAAGAGCAGAGATGCAACAGTAAGTGGTACAACACAATTGGTTTGATCATCTACTGCTCAGCAGTGACTTACAGGAAGTTGGGTTTTGCCTGTTGTAGATGAACAAATTAGATATCTGCTGGGTTTTTATTTCTTCCTTTCAAACAAACCAATGCCGTACGTTAACAGGTACCATAAAATGTTATATTTGCAAAAGAAAACATTTATATAAATAGGCTTTTTAGTATCAATTGAAGATTGTATTAAAAAAAAAGTTACATTAATTCAATACCAATAAAAATAAAACTTAGCTTTGATAGCATATAAAAACGCTTCAAAACAAGCATATATAAATAACTTAATTTGTAAACATAGAAAAAAATCTTATGTATATATAAAAATAAACATCTGATGCACTGTACAATAAGACATTATCCTTCATAGGCACTGGTATCGTTGATCAACAGGAGTCCCCCTAGATGTTTTTCCTACAAAAACTGCTTTATCACTAGTGCCGTGTCCAAAATAAAAGGGGAAAAAAAGCAAAGCACTGAGCGAATCTGTTGTGGGCCATATGAAGACCTCCCCTGCCTCCTCTGGAATTCCAGGGAAGGAGCACCGGGGGCTGAGCCAATTCACTGGACTGCTGTTGCCGCTCATGTTTTCTAGGGCTTTTAAGTACTGCCTTGTTCTCTTCCTTTCTTGATTTCCACCAAAAGGGAGGGAGAGGGAGGGCTGTGTCACTGGTTGCGAATCTGGAAATCTGTCTTTTCGCTCAGTTGCAGAAAACTTTGTGACGGGTTGCTCCTTTTTCCTTGGGCTAAAAGCGAACCATGTTTAGCAGGCTTTTAAGAAAAGGCTGAGCCTCACCAAAAAAAGAGCAGTAATAGCTTGGTGTACAATTTGTAGCTGTGACCATCTAAAGATAAAACCAAGCAAATCATTAAGTGAAAGGTTTTTGTTATCCTCCTGGTATAGTTTAAGGGGGTGGGGGTAGCCTTGGGCTGATATGTCTCAAAACTGCTATTTTCTTAAATATCAATTTAAAATAGCTATTATATTTTCTTTTAAAACTTAGTGTATTAACAACAGGAAGTAACATATAAGCCGAGAGCCAAAATTACACCTGTGCAAAGATACAGTAAAAGTAGGTCTTGGCTCTTGAACTCAAAGGTGGGAAGTGCAGCGAAGGTCACCCCATGCTGGGAAAATGCACCTTTTACTGACAGTAACTGTGTTAAAGCAGCAGACGCTGACTCGGGTAAGGTGGATGCTTGAATACGTATTTCTTACTTGACAAATTTAAAGTGCAACAGCTTCTTGAACAACGTGGGCTTTTTTGAGCTAAAGAAAGCATATCATAGCATCTTCTTATTGCTTAGACAAGATACCTAAAGTGATTCTTTACCATTGTGCTGAAGAACTAAATGAAGTTATTTAGATATTTGAGTTGGTTGTGGTTTTGTTTAATTTTAGGAACGTGTGACCAAACCAGGGAGTGCGTTGAACAAACGTGTGAAGCCTGGCAGCGGGATTGTTGGACTGAGCTCAACAGAAACGCCACGAGGTAATTGAACAGGAAGAGTCAGTGCTCTCTGCAGTGGGACAGCTGTCACCAACAAAGGAGTGCGCTAGAACTCCCACCAGGCTCCGTTTTCAATTCTTAATGCATTTGCGTAAAAGTGTAGAAGGACTGATGGAAAAAGCTACTCTTATTTGCAGGATTTAAATTCTAGAAACAAGCCGATTACTCAGTAGTACTCCCTATTAATGACAAAGTGTCACTGTTTACAACTGTCAGTTTGGTTTCTTTGTTTGAAAGCACCTAATTCTGCAGTGCAGTAAAACTGTGTCCTGAGGCGTGGTGGTTCCCACTGATGCTGCACAGTGCACCGTACACCGGCTGCACCTGGTCAGCCAGCGACAGGAGAAAAATCCATCCAGGGTGTGGGGTGACTAGTGGATATCGTGCTGTTTTACCTTCCCTTCTGCAGGGGAGTGCAGCCAGCCTAGCTAAGGTAAATGATTTATCTACACCATTAAGAATTCTGCATTCTATACTTAGCTCAACACTAGAAAGTGGCTTTGCAGCTCTACTCAAGAGCTGGTACAAGGTCTCAAGCCACACGCGTACTGTTTCCAGGCTGTAGTGCATTTCATTGCTTCCATTGCCTTTTCCCCCACTGCTGCCTAAACTTTCCTAAAGAAGGTTGATCTTTGAAGCTCCTTGGAAACAGAAATTAAATAATACACTTCTGCATGTAAGATGCCGGCTGTTGTAAAGCAAAGTCTCTTCCTAGAGCCAGCACACCTCCCTGCTGAGCCGTGCAGCTTTCTCACAGCTGTCTCCAGGAGGACAGGTTCCCCATAGAACTTGCTGGGTTTCTTCTGAGCAGCGTTGGCCAAAATAAATGATCCTTTTTGTCTAACTATACTTTTGTATAGTCCAACGTTAGCAGTTGGAGGCTCGATTGTGACTAGCTTCTGAGCCAGCATTTTACATTATCCTTACAGGTGCTTGTGTCTCTGCGTGGGCTTTCAGCTGCTGCGGAGTGTCCACTTTTGCACCAAACACTAACTGGCCAGGAAGTGTGCCAGTCGGGCAATCACCAGGGGCTGTCGCTTAGCCATGGAGCTCAGGAGCCTCGCGGGGATGGCTGGGGCACCAAGATCCACCTGCAGGAATGAGAAGAAAGGCTGCGTGTTGGGGTTGGTGCCTGGTTTTGAGCAAAACAACTCTCCAGCCTTGGAATAGTTCTGATGTTCCAAGTCTATGTTAAGCACAAAAGCAGTTTACAGCCAAATGCTGTCGTTACTGTGCGGTTTGTATCTTTTCCTCCCCAATACTCCATAGACTTTCAAAGCTTTGCTCTTTGATGTTACTCTCAGCAGGTATGACCCACACTGCTTTTGAGTTTGAGCTTGGATTAAATATTACTAGCTTGAAACAGATACAGTGTTAATGAAAATGTATATTCATATACTAAAATACAATATAAAATTTAAAATATAAATAGAAAATGCGTATAACTTAAAAATGCATATACATTACACATGCATTGTAAAAATGCATATACTAATTACTGTAATGTAAAGATAATATTTTTTTAATTGTATCTTAAAAACATTTTTATATAGATAAGTTTAAAGGACTAATGCATTTAGCTCTCACATGAGCACTTTAAAATAAACTACACACATTACATATTCTCTTCTGGACATTTTTAAGTACTTGGTACCACCGTCTCAAAGAGAGCCTACTTTTCAGATGAGCCTGTAATAAATGCATGGCAGGATTTTCTTCTGCTTAACTGGAATCCTAATCTTGACTTCTCTTCTAAGTGTGACTTCTCTAAGTGTGAAGAATTAATGGCTTCAGTTAGAAAAAGTTAACAGTAAGTATTTCCATGCATTTTGAAAATAGTGTAACCCAAGGTGGTCTTCAGCAAGGTGAAAATGCAAACAAGACTCTCCATTACTGGCTCACCATGTGAGAACGCAACGTGTGCTAAAATTGCTAATAAACCTTTACCGAAGAGTCTTGGTATCCAAGGGAGCAGCTTTAAATGCTGTAAAAACTTGTGACCTTGTGCTAAAGCACAAGGCTAATAACAGTCTCTCTGCGTTACTGCACATCAGGCTAGATGACAGTGTGGAGGTGGCTTTTATGGTCACTTCATAAACTTCATGGAGCCGTAGCATAAGGATTATATTTTTTGTTACTTACTAGCTCTCCAATATTTGCATTCACAGTTGGACACAGAGCAAAGTCTTACCTGTGCCATGTAAATAACTCTGGTGATATCTCTTCCATTCACCACATCAGGTTCCAGTATCCAAGCGCTTGGCAAAATCTCCCCTCTCACCACTTCTTTCCCAGGGTGAGGCATGGATGCGTCATAGACAGACTGGACAGCCAAGACAGACAAGTTCTCCTGCATGGGACAAAGTGTAAAAATGACAATTTGAAACATTTTCTATGCATATAGTAAGGTTTTCTGTTTGCCACGAGCCATAGTTCTCATCTTACTTACTTAAAGGAGCTCTTTTAAAAAGAAATAGTATTTCTTATGTTATTTATTAAATAATTTCCGTCATAATCTCGCATGTTTGTAACCAGAATATCCCCTGTAACACTTGTATTGCTGCCTAATGGGGTTTGGTCGACAACTGTCATTCACGAGGGGGTTTTATAGGTAATTCACTTATGTCACATCAGCATGGCTTCTCTTCTTTTTACACTGTCACTGCTGGAGAGGTGACAAAGGCTTCTTCCTCGCCTCTGTCCTTGAACTGTAAGTTCAGAACAATTACTCCTCTATTACTTCTCCAGGCTTCAGAGAGAACGTTCACTTTACCTCTTTGGCTTCTACAGTAATGCAGCAGAAATCCCGGGGTTGCTTTAGGTAACACAGGGAGGTATCGGTCACTAAATACACTGTGAAAAAACAACACCCAAGAACAAAAAAAAAAAGGGGGAATTAGACTTTGACAGCTTTAACTTGTCACTATTCTCCCCCACCCCTTAAATGCATATGCAGTATATTATTTTGACTTCTTGTTGCCTAAGAGCTGTAGTTAATATGCTATAATGCGTCACTAAGATGCTTTCTCAAGCCCCTTAAGATTCATTTTGACTTTCAAGCCAGTGTCTCCAGCTGCACTCACTTTTTTTTACTTTGGAAAAATCTTACAAATATTAAAAAATGAAATTGTTTATTTAAACATAAAAAAATGAATGAAGATGCCTCTAACTTTTTTCCTGGCTGACAACCTGAGCTGAGAAAGCACATAATGATAACGGTGGCCAGTAGTTAGTGTTGATACTCACCCAGCTGAATGTGGCTGGTCACCTTCTTGTGTATTCGCGCTGTGTTGATAGTCCTGTCATAGAGGTGCCTTTTGCCAGGATCTCTCACCAGTCCCCACACGTAGGGAAGAGGTCGTTCTATCACTCCTGCGCCCAGAAACCCGTGCCTTGTAGCTGAAGGGAAGACTTTGTAGTAAACCAGCACTTCTTTTTCTGTACACTGGTATCTGTCAAAGACAAATGAAAGGCGTTTGCTCACAAGAGGCCAAGAACATAAAAAGGTCTCCCACTATAAAGACGTGCCATAAACTTACTTCCAACCAGCTGCTGCTTGGCAGGTGTAGAGGTTCCTCAGGTTATGGGAGCATGCTGCCATCACCTTGGAAAACAGTGATAAATATACAGGTAAGAGAAAGCTGTATCAACTATAAAGCTGTGTTCAGCTTTTACGTGCTGCTACGCTATCTTCTACTCAAGCTACTAAGCTGCCTTTACCACAAGTAGTTTTACAGTGCTGCTAATCCTCAGGGAGTATTAACAGCCAGACCGACCCACCTGTCATAGTCTCTGCTGAAGGAGGAGATACATAAATACACACACATAAATATATATAAAAGCCAAAACCTGTATACTAACCCAAACTGTTGTGAGAAATGGGGATATGGGAAGAGTGTGTATTTCCAAATGATGTTGAGGTGATTCTACCTGCTCTGCATTACGAAGTCGATACGCTTTCCTTATAACTACACACACACCTTCTCACCTAAAACTTGCACTGTAGGAATTCTTGGACACTAGAGGAGTTTCACCAGCTTCACTCAAACATTTCAATCTCTTCTGAGCCTCACTGCTGCAGCAGTGGTTCGCCTTCCTGGTTCGCTTTCCCCTGCCATTTAAGATGTCTCAGTGTGTCTGTCTAACTGACAAATGGGTAACTATTGGTAGTGTAGAACAGCAAGGCTTGTCCCACCCATTTTTGCTACAACTTCCAGTAGGAGGCACAGGAATAAGTGAAAACACTGCTTATTTACTGACCTCAGTGGTAGCATTAGCCAGGATATGCTTGGATAAATCTTGGTATCCTTTTGTTGAAGAGGAGCTGACGGAAATAGTTAGTCCATGAGTGAACCTGCAGCTGATGCTACTGGAAGGGAGGGGTGGCTGAATTCTGCTGGCTTCTGCAGGAAACAAAAAAAAGCCGTAGGGGAATAAATAAAAAGGAAACCCACCACTATTCTGCGGTTGTAGAGACTTACACCTTCCATTGGAGCACCCGATCCGCCTTGTCCTGATGAAGAAACGAAGGAGATACCATCCCTCATCTAGACAATCCACGTATTGGAAATTGCACAGCAGTTACGTCTTGCATTACTCAAGTTTAACAGTTATTACCACATATAAGCTAATAAAATACCTTGAAGATTTAACAGGTGACACCAGTCTTGAGGATAAAAATAAGAACTTGCATGTACAATCCTGTACTCGTTGCAGCTTTAGCCCCCCACACGCTGCCTTGGTTCACTCAAAGCATTATCCTCACACCTCTCAGAACACTGTCCTTTGATGTTACCACATCAAAAGACCAGCTTCAGAGGGACCAAATCACCAGTTACCTTTTTCAAGAAATTCTAAGCAAGCCCTGGCTACTCGTCGGCAGTATTTTTTCTTAAGTCCTGTAACGGTATCCTCAACATACCTAGACTCAAATAAAATTTTGATTTGCATAAACGACACATCTCATTAGGTTTCGGAACACAATTCAAACATAAGCCAACGTATGTTTTACTTACCAAATGTTGAATCCTTTTGCAGTTGCTCTAACACATAAAGCTGACTATTTCTAACAGCTGAACGACCTCTTGTATCTCTTGAAAACAAAGCATTTCCAGAAGAAACCTGGTTTAAGAAAGAGCAGAAGTGGGAGCATTTGGTGTGAACTGGGAAAAATAAATTATGTTACATAGCAAGTGGATTATTTGTAGCAAATCTGCCTTACAAGGTTGGAAGCTTTTCTTTATGATAAGGTAACTCCTTTGCCTTTCCCCTGGTTATGAAATTATGCCTTGACTTGAGAAATACAGCAAACCAAGTGGGAGTTTTGGTGCATACACCAAAAAGTAACTTCAGGAAAATTCATGTTCACACACACAAACTCTTAAGTCAATGTACGCATCACTGAGGGAAGCACACTGAGAATATCAGGTTCTGGTTTATCACAAGAAAAGGCTTATTGTTTCTAAAACATTTGACAGATAGTGGCATTACTGACAATAGTAACACTATCGGGGTTTTACGAGTTTAAAAAAACCTTCACTCAGAAAAGTAAGTGTCATTGTCCTTTGCAATTACATGGTAACACTCCCTCCACCCCATGTCACCTGTCTGTGCACTAGTGACACAAACTTGTCCTGCTCGATAGCTGTGACAGAATACGAACCATCTCAAAAAGGGTGTCTGTTCTCACATTATCTGTTATTGTTGAAGTGTCAGGAGACTCGGTCTCAGAGGTTGTTTCTCACCTGTCCTTCCTGGCTGCTGGGGTTACTGGCAGTGTAGGTAGCAGTATTGCTGCTGTTGTAGCCGGACGTTGGGCCAGAGGAGAGGCTGAGGCTGGAGTCTGTGCATAAAGTGCTTGTACTCGCGAGAGTCTTCAGCCTGGCTTCTTCCTGGAATAGGTACCACAGTGTTACAAACAAGAACGCCACACAGACCCCCTTCCACAACAGCCAGCCAAATCAGTAACAGCCCTGAAAGATGAAAGAGGAATAATATGAAGTCGTCCAATTTTCTTTCAAGGAGGGTTGTCAGGACAAAAGCTGTTGCCGTACAGAAAGTAGTAAATAAGCAGGGTCATTTGAAAGGCTAAGATTACATAAACCATAGGGCAAAGCACCTTGTAAAACCTGACAGTCTGGGAAAATGCAGCTTCTGCTGTTGTTCTTCACACACAAGAGTCCAGGATTTCAAACCAATGCTAGGATGTCTTTAAGGGGAAAGAAATATCTCTTTTCACTCCCATGTGTCACTCTTTGCATACGCCTCGAGTAGCCCCTGACTTAACTTGCTGGTCAAACGTAGTTGTTAAAGACTAAAGATTTTACTTTAACCAATGCAACTACTCAATGCCAGCCCAGATGAAATAAAAATTGCGTACTAAAAAATTACCGAGAACTTCTGGACAATTTATACTTTCACGGGCAGTTTTAAGTTTGGTCTTCCAACTCAGGTGAAGTATGTCTACATTTCACAAGAAAAAATATGGCAGCAGATGTGGTAAGATCCAGTCATTCAGTGGAGGTGCCTTAAAGGGTGCAGAGCGATGAAATGAGCATTCACCACATTTTGTAGCAGACACACAGGTATGAGGAGAGGAGGGCTGCGGCTGGGATTGTAGCTGCATTGTCAGGCAGTGACAGAGGTTACCGCCTAAAAATATAGTCAGAAACTGGGCAGAAGAGCCACATCCTAACGAGGTACTGTCTGGGAGAAAAAATGCACATGCTTGGACTGTGTAAGATGGGTAACAACGTGCAGAAGAAAAAAAGAAGTACAGGACAAATATACACACGGAGGAAAATAATAAAAAGACAAATAGAAAAAAGGCCTTTGTGTTTAAGTACATACTGAAATAAATTCAGTTTACCTTAGCAGGACTCTTCCCTACACCGAGCAGATGCCCCACAGGATGGCTGTGTAAGCTTCGTGCAGTAAGAAAACACCAGGAGTTTCTTGTACATAAAATGTGGCTTCAGAAAGATGTAGTTCAGAAGCACGAGCAGTATCAGTTCAGTATTACTGAGGGTTTTTTTAAGCACAAATTTGCATTTAATTCTTCGCTTTTTTCTACACTGATGCATTATCAAACAGGAGAATTACTTAGCCACGGAAAAGTTTCTCTTAAAAAAAATGCATAGATGTGAATAATGCGTAACAGTTCCCTCTGTAATGCTCACCTTCTGTAACTGAGAAAATATTTGCTCCCGTATACGCCTTTTTTCTTGCTCAGCTCTCTCCCGAAGTTTGTCCCTAGCTCGTGCAATTTCGGTTTTGGTTTCCTCTCGTGCCCTCTGGTAGTCTCGGAGCAACAGTTCAATGTCTGAAGGATGCTGAACGCTTCTTCTTTTTGGTTCTTGAACTCTAAGGGTACATAAGTGGGTGAAAACACACATAATTACTTTAAGTCAGGTCACCTGGCAAAATACCATGAGAAAATGACCTTTAACACAGAACAGGAAAACTTGCCAGAAAAGCAATTAAAACCCACCCCATTAGCCTCCAAAAAGTTTCTCTTTGCTCACTAAAGGCTGCATGGCCATCAACCTTGGAAAATTATTCAGATTGCAAGTCCAGTTTACCACTTAGATTACACCAACAATTGAATCGGTTTCTAAGTCAGGTCTCCGTATGATCTAAGGTTACCTCTTTGTCACATTGCATGCAAAATAACTGTATCGGGAAAATAATTGTCTCCTGACAAAGGAAGATACGGTGAGGGATGAGAGATTCAAATTCTAAATGGTGAAGAGTTGCAGAACTTTTTTGATACTAAACATTAAACTTAACTATTTCACGTGGCTTTTAAGTTAGTGAAGGAGTAAGAAGACAGATTCGTCTATAATGACTCAGGTCTAAATACTTGGCTGTCCCCATATGTCACATGCGTAAAACAAATTAGACATTTGTTATGGACTGAAATAAACTAGATGGAAGATTTTAATGAATGTTTTCTAAAATCAGGCACACGTTTTTCTTGAAAGCACTTTCTACCCCAAAGTTTAACACTCCTGTATTGAGAAGAATTCTTCTGCCACAGAAGTCTCAGCTGTCGGTAAGAACTATTAACGTGCACCCACTGTGAGCACTGGCAATGTACATCAGGGCAAAAGAGAGATTTCTAATGCCCTACCTGGTATTTTCCACCACATCCCTTCTCAGCTGTTGCAGATATTCTCGGCGTCTGCTGGGCAGATCTAGATCCCTCTGACTTGCATCCAGCGTCTGCAACAGACTCAAATGCTTTTGAGGACTCAGACTTCGGCTTCTTTGGTATCTTTGCAGCCTTTTTTCTCTTTCCTTCCTCAAAGTTTCAATAGTCCTCATGTGTCTGCCAGGGAAACATGATTAGACTGACAAAATACACCCTGCAAAGTTACATTTTCTCATTTTTTAAAAGACTATATTTTTTATATTTATATATAAAATCTATATTTATTAGCTTTGTAATGTAAAATTTATAGGAATCTAATCCCATACACTGCCCTTGCAAATATCCATTTGGCCACATCCTGACAGATGATGCAGATATTCTAGAACTCCACTGATTTTTTAATAGCAGGAAATGCATAAGAGGGTCTTGGTTGCTGCTTGTAATGGCTGAGAGGTAAATCGAGGACAGAGAATAACGTAGCTACTCCCAATTTTTTTAGTTGCAACAGCTTCCTAAAGTGAGTTCCATAATCCAGTTGCAAGAATCCAGGATCATAATTTTTTCATAACTTATTTTGTATATTTATGGGGTTTTAAAAATTGTTTTTGCATATTCATGCAGCAGTATCTATTCACAGAAGCATGAAAGAGATAAGATATTCCCATAGAAATTATTTTTACATTGCAATAAACCAATGAAACATATTCCCATAATCGCTAGATAGCCATGATCACTCTCCTAGCTGCTAGAAACGTTAACACTGAATCTTACACTTTTCCCTATTTTCTTGAAGTAACCCCAAAACTGTCTTAAATGCATTACTTAACTGTATATAAAATAAGCTTAATACTACATCTCTTCACATAAAGTTGACTCAGTGTGACTAAGTGATTAAGTGCTCATTACTAAATATTTTTTATGCTGCACGAAGCGTACATGAAGTGCATACAAAATACTCAACACTACTTTAAGTAATTTACCTTTCGTAAAGTTGCTGCTTCACTGGAATCGCCCCCAGGTCATCTGCAGTCCCGCTCTGAAGGACCCTCAGCAGGGCATCCGTTTCCCCGATGCCGTGATTGAGCTTTGCTTCGGTCAGTTCCACAGTGAGGGGATGCTGGTGCAGGTCCAGGTGGATGCCGGACATGATCTGAGCGCGCTCTCTCTGAAGTCGTTCGATCTCTCTGCTCCTGCTATCAGAAAGCTGGGATTTCCCTTCCATTTCTGTTGCTCGGGTGCCTCTAGGTGTCCTTTCTGCCTGACCGCGTAGATCGGTCACGCTGCCACTCAAGCTGAGTAAGGAAGGAGAAGGGCTGCCCCGAACACCACACCAGTTGCTGAATTTGTTGTGTATGGGTAAGTCACGGAGACTGTAGCTCCGAGGCCTGTAAGGCTTTGCAAAAGCAGTAGTTGTGTTGAGAGGAATTTCAGTGTCACATTCGCTCTCAGTGACAGAATCCGTATTTTCGTCCTGGAAGGAAGTTTGCGCATCGCTCACATCAGAGAGCAGGGGAGGGCACCTGGTTTCATTTTTCCAGAAGAAATCATGAAATTGTAGAGAAGATGCTTCTACCAGAGGTTCCGAGGATGCACCCGCATTTGTCTTACTTGAACAAGTGGCACTAATTTTTTGATTAAAAAGTAACTCAGCATTTGGAGGTGAGTAGTTATGAATCAAAGCAGTATCAGAATTACCAACATATTTTTCGTGTCCGATTCCAGCTGAAGAACCTCTTCCTCCGCTCGTGACATACATAGAACGAAGTGAATGTGCCAGCGGACTGCGGTCTCCGAGATCACCTGTTAAAACTTCCCTGTGGCCCGACACCTCCAAGACACTACTAGAGCGATACAGTCGTTTTGCACAAATGGTAGTGTGGGTGCCAACCGTCAGACTCTGCTGTTGTTCCAAGTCTTTTGAACCATCCTGTCCTAAAAGCTCTTTGGCTGCTTTCTTATCTGTGAAACCTGCGGATTTCTTTCTTATGCCCTTATTGCCTTTAGAAGAGCTTGACTCACTGTCTGTTTCCGTCTGTGAAAAATTGTCCACGTGAGGTTGCAGGCTGGGCTGCAGGCCTGCCCTCTGCTGTCTCTGGGTGAGAAGGAGACTTGAAACATCACTGGAATATCCAAGAGGTTCCTTAATAGAGCAGGCAGACCTGCTGAAAGCAGTCTGGCTGCTGGGACTAGCACTGAGAGTAAGAATAGGGGAAGAGGCCCTATCGACTAGCAGGGTGTTTTTGTAACAAAATTTTCTTTCTGCTGGAACCTCTAGTTCATCGACACTTCTTTTATCCTGAGCGTAAGACGCTGGAGATTGAGAGGTGCTATCAGTAGGGCTGCTAACTACAGTGCATGAAGAACCATCTTGCCCTGAGCTCAGCGAAGATGATGTGACAGATGAAACTCTGATATTACCAAAAGCAACATTCTGCTGCAAATTTAATGATGTTTTTTGAAAATCTAAGACAGGAGCAGAGGTTCTGGGTAAGAGAGGCAGACGCATAAAGGTGTCTTCCAAAATGCTGTCAAGACTGTCATGGAAGTCAGGATTGCCCAGATGTCTCATCCCTGTTTGTTCTTGTGTTCTTTCTTCAAGAGAGAGTGTTTCCTCTTTCCTTTTGGGAATCTTACCTACTGCATCTGCACCTCTCCCTTTCCAATCAACGTTTCCTGCCTGAGCTGCCCTCAATTCATTTTCCATTTTTGCCTCCACTTGTTTTTCTTCCTGTTTCCTTTGAGGTTCTTCCAAAATCTCCGTCTGAGTGCCTACATCTGCTGTAGTCTGAGTGCAGCTATCTGATCTAGCGGCCTTTACAGCCTCTTCAGTTCCCCTTTGGTTGATTTTGGCATTCTGCTCACTGTCTACAACACTGTGTTGGGAGAGGTTTCCCAAAAGCTCAGAAGTATTCTGAAGAAGCTGTGACAGATGCATGGACAGGTTCTGCATACTTGTCCAAGAAGGCTGATGAAACAGATCTCTGTTTGTTTCCTGCTTTCTTGCAGAAACATCCGTATAGCTTCTTTGACGTCTTCTCTGCCTCTTATACCTTCCTGTAGTTGCTGTTTGTGTTCCCTGCTCACATGTAATCCCTGGTAGTTTTTTGGAAGACCTTTCAGACTCAGAAGGATATAACAGTACAATTTCATCAACCTGCATTGAAGAGTTACCAGGTTGTGCAGAAGGATTCTCAAATTCAGCAGTGTTATTTTCTGGATTAGTTTCCAATGTTTCACTGGACACGTTGCTATACTGCTTGGTACTGTCACTTGAGTATGCAGATTGAAAGCCTTGTTTGACATTGTCCCATCCTTGAAGACCTTCAATGCTGCTTAAAGTGCTCGATAAAACTTTTGCTGTAGCATACGAACTGAGATGAGAATGGAAAGGAGAATTTTGAGAATTCATTCCATTGTCTACACTGGAACATCTCATAACTTTACGATTTTCCAGGTTTACAGGAATTTGATTGCAAGAGACATCACTTGCACTTCCAAAAACATACTGTTTCCAGCCAATCCTGCATGATCCATCTCGTTGCCATGGATGAATATATGGATTGATATCACTTGAACTAAAATGCATTGTATCTTTATTGTCGTGCAAAAATAATTCTGTTTCTGGCTGGTATCTTGCTTCTCGAACTTTGCCTTCGCTACACTGAGTTACAGAACTACTCTTTAAATTGACATTTGCTACTGCACCCACAGAACTGCGGGCTGTGTGCAGTGAGGATGATGGAGATCGAGTAGTGCAGTCGTTTAAAGACTGGCTGCTTTGGGTTCTTGCTGCAAAATTTTGTAAATTTTTGGGATCACAGTTTGCAAGCTTCTTCGTTTGTGCCATTCTTTGCTGAAATCTGGGTTTAGATTTAACCTGTAGGGAGTTCTTTGATTCCTGCTTTGAAAATCCTTCAGTTCCATGAAGATCATCTTCAGTTGGTGATGGAGGCTCTACACTCATATTTAAATCTTGTAGTGATTTAGATGCAGAATATAACAAAGGATCTGCCTTAGATGAAGCTTCCGAAGTATATTCTATATCAGAGAAGACAGCAATAGCTGGGGCTGACAATCTGTGACTTTGTAAATAAGGTCTCTGTTCACTTTGTTTACAGCTCTTCGTATTCCGTGTAGTAGAATATGATCTCTTGTTCCTGAATTGCACTAATTGGGATTCTTGAGGAGGCAAATACTGGTTTTCTGGTGAAAACTTTATGGAGGTACTTTCATTATTCATTTCAGAAAACTGTAGTCTTTCTGATTTCAGAGACTTATTCCTCATTATAGCGTCCTTTGTTGTTGAACAATTGTCTGCATCATCATCATCAGGGCTATCAACGCTTGAACCTGTACTACTTTTGCAGAGTAAAATCTCTTTTTTGCCATCTGTATTTGTTTTATCTGGCACCTGTTCCATCTGTTCATCTGTAGGCACATACTGACAATTATCTTGCAGATCTGCAGGGTTTTTTTCAAACCCCAAGACAGTGTGGTACAGTCGTCTGGGATCGGTGCTTCTGCTGTATGAGGGATATGTTGGACTAAATGAATTGCAGGTGTGCTCAGGATCCACACCAGCATCTCCTGGACACAGATTTTCCAACACTGTAACATCTGAGCCTAATAATTCGTTTGCAGAATTTGAGGATACATTAGTTTGCTTTTCATCAGGTTCTCTACTTAATGTTTTTCTTTGCTCTGTCTTTACTGCAAAATGTTCAGCCTCGGTATTTGAATGCTGTTCTTCATTTCTGTTAAGTGTTTTTCTCATTTGTCCCTCTTTAACAAGAATTTCCCTTCCAGTATCCCAAAAAGGTAAAGATGGTAATAAAAGAGAATTACTATTTAGTACTTTCTCTATGTGTTCTGTGCAAGCTTCTTGGGGTGGAACTTTATCCCAGTGGTGCTGAGCAACTTTTATATCATTGTCAAATTTTTTAGGATTACTTCCATATGCAGGTTCCCCATCCACAGCAGAATTTTTATATGAAGTACAGTCTGTGTCTGATACTGGACAATGCCTGTTTTCTTTTGCAAGAGAAAGTAAAATACTTCCTGAAGTGTGTATCGGCTCATCGAATACCACAGCCTTATCAGACTGAGTGTCTTGTATTTGCAAAGCAGCAAATGGAGAGTGTTTCAATATATCTGAATGTGAAGTATCGTACGTACCAGTTTCACCAGGGCCTATATCTGCAGTTAAAGAAGATTCTGAAAGTGGTGTTAAGGATGGATGACTAACACATGCAAATGCTTGGGGGAAATCTTCTTTTACAGAACACACATCTGCAGAACTGGAGGACACTTGTTCAGTTAAAAAAGTGTCTTGAAGTGAGTCCTCAAGCTGACTAAACATTAGAGATTTTGAGTCATCAAGTAAACAAGAAGTGTCAAAAGGACTGAAGTTCTTGGAGCTTTGAAATGGTGTATCAGTTGGAGCATCTTCTGCAAAGTAGGATGGAAAAGACTTTGATTCTTTACTGCCAGCCTGTCCTTGGCTCTGAAACGTAAGTAAGCCTGACTGTGGTACAGTCACACTAGAAGTGTTACTGTAGTGCTCCGGGTACTCATGAACATCATTTTCTTTTATGTCATTACAATTCTGGAAAGAACCTTGAATTATTTTCTCCTTTTGATCTGTTCCTGCAACTTTTTCAAGGAATTTATTATTCTGAGCATATGTAGCTTCTGCAACTGCAGAATTATTTTTCCTTTCAGCTACTTTTTCAGAAACACCAGGAAAAGTTACAAATACACTTAAATCAGTTGATTCACTTTCAAAGTATTTTGTTTCTTCAGAGAGAAGAGCATCGTTTTTATCTTTGTCTCCGCTGCTGGCAATGAAAACATCTGCAGAGGATGTTGGATGATTCAGGAGACCAGAAGAACATTTAGAAGTGTCCAAGGTTCTATTATAATTTAGAAACTCTTTATTATAATGTGGATTTTCCCATGGAGACTTGTCCAGGCCTTCTGAAAGGGTTGAAGCACTCTCAGAAACAGTGCTGCCTGGCTGGTTGACGCAGCACTCTTCAGAATCCTTGTGTCCCTGATTTTCTCTGGGCTCATGCTGATATCCAGCTACACCAGGAAACTTTGCATTTTCATTTGTACTCTTTGTTGTAGTATAGCTTGTGCTTAAAAATTTCTCCTTCTCATCATACTGTGATAAACTCCCTGAGTGAAATACCTTCGGAGTTGTATTAACATTGTGAAACATTTTTTGTGAAGAGATTTCTAGTTTAGAATGCAGTTTTCCCCTCCCTATATCTTCCATCACTTCTTTCTCTGAAGAAGAAAGGTTCGAATTATCCAAGGGCAGTGAATCAGACACAATGGTACCCTTTTCCTCTTGAGCCGTATCTTCTATGAAATTAAGGCAGTCTTTTGGTAGTTTATTAACCATTAAATCCACCCTGCATTCTTCATGAGGATTGTTAACATCCTGAATTATATCTTCAGAAGAATCTAATTTTTCCAAGGAAAATGAGTTTCCTTTGGCCCCTTGCTGAAGTACAACAGTTTCAGACTCAGGACCACCTGCACTGCAGGGAGTGGAAGAGCTATTCTCATTGACAGCTTGCCCAGATATGGCACAATCAGGTGCATTGTTAAATACAAAGAATTCATCCTCCTGCCTGTCCTGTGTGGTCTTGGCTTGCAGAAAAGCTACATTCTTATTTTGCTTTTTATCAGGAAGATGTGTGTCTTCTCGCCCCGTTTTGTTGGCTGTAACAGGCATACCAACACAGACATCACTCTCCATTAATGTTTCATAGTAAGGCAGAATAGCTCCAGTTCCAACACTGCTGTTAGATGGTTTTGTATGTCCTTTCGATGCAGTGGTAACATCTTGAACAAGATGGGAATCATCACTTACTCCAAGATATAAAAGGTGATTTACAGTCTGGCATGGGGAGTCTTTAAGTGAACCTTCTTGGTTTTTTTCAGTAGGCTTCAGTGTTGCTGGTGGATTTTGTTGCTCGCTGATATCTTCATTACTTCTAGAAAAGCTGGTAGACACCCACTGGCTTTCTCTTAGGATTTCATTTAATCTGCTGTCATCATGTGTCATTTGGCAGCTGTCTTTGTCTTCAGGGAATAGCTCATTCAGGTTTTGTAAAACGATCAGTTCTACCTCCTCTGTGTTTTCTACAAACATCTGCTTTTCTTCATCTGCTTTGGCCATTTGTACGAGATTCATCAAATGCTCTTTCTCCTCCTCAACTCTAGAGTCTACTATATCCAATTGAAAAATATCAGGTCTTTTTCTAATGGTACTTACATTCAAGTTTTCTGAAGTGTCATGCTCAGGATATCGCATAGAGCAACTCATATACATATTGCTGTCCTCTTTAGTGTGGGGACTTTTAAGTTCTGGTTCAATTCTATATTGGTCAATATCAGTACTATCATCAACTGAATATTCATATGCATCAATATCTTTCATGACTGCATTTCTTGTATCTGTAACAGAGTCCACTGAGCCACCATCTTCACTCATTTCAGTAGGATCATGGTATCTTGAATCATCTTCTAACAGTATATTCTGTTCTAGTCCTGAAGCTGTCAGGTATCTTTCAGGGATCCTAAACTGATTTAAAATCTCCTCTTTGTCATCTCTCTCACAATACATCTGATGCAGAGCTGGAGACTCTTCAGTAAATAACACATTTTCATCTGTGCGTAAGACTTCTTGCCTTGTGATCATCAGCCCCTCAGTGTTTGTCATGATAATTTGTTCTTCACTCCCAGTCACTTCAAATCGATTAACCTTGTCTTCCTGGGGCGAACAGTTTGGTACACATTGCTCAATTAAATTGCTAGAATTTACTTGTCCTTCATTTTCAAGTTTTGCTAAAATATTTCCTTGCCTACTTGTGATTAGTACTGTCGCAGCTCTGTCCTCTGTATTGAACACATTTTCTATTGTTCTGTTCATCTGTAAAAGCCCCTCACAAGTATCAATGAAGCGTGAAGTATTCTGAGTAATACCTGTTGTGTGGGAACACACAGCTGAAGGAGTGGTTTTGGGATCAAAAGAAAACTCCAGTGAATAAGTACCTATTTCTACTTTCTTGCTTTTTTCTTTTTGGCAAAAGCTGCTTGTTTCAAGTGGGCTGCCAGAACGCAGGAGCGCTTTTGATTCCTGAGTGCGTTCCACCGTGGTGCTGGGTACCTGCAGTTCATCTTTCTCCATCTTTTCACGTGTCAGGCACAGATTTGTATAAAACTCACACTGAACTTCACAAGCTACAATATCAATAGCTTTCTTTGGATTCTCAGACAGACCAAAGCCTTGAAAATCTTCTCCACTCCTGTCTTCAGTTACACTTTGGACTTCGGCTACTGGGTAGTCAGGTAAACTTTCAATCTGTCTGGATTTAATTTCCAATGCATTTTTTTCTAAGTTGATTGCGCTATTGATTAATTTTGTTATTTCTTCATCAGTGTTTGCTTTTGTCTTCTCATAAGGAACCATAGTTTCCTCTGGATTAGTTTCCGGGTCTCCTAAAAACTTGGATTCCTTATTTATAAATGGCCTCTCCTCTTGAGAAACAGTAGCTGATGTATTTGTGTTATTGTCAAATACTCTTCCTGACTCTGGGTTCACATCATCTTCAACAAGCAAGGTATCCTCTGGACAATCACTTTCAAAAAAGGCTTCTTTCTCTTCTCTTGACTCAAGCAAACATTTGTTCTGTGTTTCTGCCTCCAAGAGAATGGCTGCATCAAATTCCACAGAAACATTGGTCGTCATCTGCGTACTGTTTTTCTGCCCTGTTGATTTTGAAGAGCATGTTGTGCAAAGGCAGCCAGAATGTACAGCAGAACAACTTTCTGTGGTGCTGACTTCCACAGTAAGATTAGAGGTAGCATCACAATCTCCCTTCATCATTGTGACATGCTCCAATAGTTTACCATAATTTTCAGTCTCAGATGCACTTTGAAAAAGATTGGCTTTTGTTGAAGCTTGGTAAAATAGGCTTGAATTGGATTCTGGGAGAAAATCATTTGTACTCTCACAAATAGCAGCAGGGAAGGACTCAGTGTCTTTGCCATTTACATTCACTACGAGATAACTTACTTCATTTACCACTAAGTTTTCATATTTGGATGAAAACTCTTTCTGAACTACAGCCTGAGAATTCAAGACATTGTGTTCCTTGCTTTCACTGCTTTCTTCTCTTATGTTATCAATACATAATGTAGAATTTTCTGAAATTTGTTGGGATAAGCAACTTGCCTGACTGTCTGCTAGAGCACACTCATGGGAGTAATTTTTTGAAACAGGTTTGCTTTTGAATTCATAATGATTCAGTGAAGACAAGTCTTCAGCCTTTGGTTCGTATTCTTCACTATCGCTGAAGGAAGGCCCCTCTGGCGCAATCTCTGCCAAGCTATCTGTGCTTGTTTCCATGCAGATAATGTCTTCTTGAGACATCTCTATTGGTGTTGCAGATTGGTCGTAACTTGCACTGTGAGCAACACCTAAAGGGTTACATCGATATGTCGTCTCCTGGGAGGAAAAATCTGTCTCTGTTGTTATCTCGTCTGCAGATATTTGTTCATAATCCATTTCTTGCATTGTTTCCAAATTACTCTCCCCAGATCTGAGGAGACCTACTTTAACAGCTGATTCTTCTCCTTGTCCAGCCAATGGCTGAAGCTCATAACTGCTTACTACAGAACAGTTCTTACTGGTTAAGTCATTGAGAAAGAAACCTTCGTCACAACATGTTGGTATTTCCTTTCTTGGAAAAAGCTGCCCATGGTTTCCAAATTGGACTTGTTTTACTGCAGATATCTGTGTTGAGGTCCTGTTTTGAGCAAGTCCTGTAGAAGATTCAGCAGCAGGTGCACTGACAGATGCACTTCCACTGCCTGAATCTGTCATACTTGATTTTGTCATCAAGCTACTGTAGTCATCATTGAGGTCATCTTTTTCAAAAGTTCTGAAGAAATCATCTTCTAAGTCTGCATCTACACAGCCATTTCTCTGCTCCAAAATGTGCATAGGCAACACAGAAGTAAAACGTGGTTTTTTCAGAATGTGGTCTTTTGGCAGCTCTGGATGAGTTGTGGAGAGAGAACCCTCCTCTTTCCTAGATATCAGTGACAAGCAGTCTGCAGTGGAGGCGCTTTCCAAACAGCTGAATGTTTGTGTGCATTCAGTGGTAGACCTGTAAGTAGATAATTTACTCAGCTGTTCTTGTTCAGGACAATTTGACCTTGAATATTCATAATAATCATGGTTTGCTGAAATAGGAACAAAAGAGGAGCTTGGTCCTACGGAGCTAACAAATGAGGAAGTTGCATCTTCAGATTCCAAGGAAGAATTTTCATTAGAGTTTGTCCATTCCTTAAGAATCTTATTTAATGATCCACTCTCAGAAACTCTGCTTGCAGTTGCTGTTTCAGGTAAAGGTACTTCTGATGTGTCACAGGAGAAAACTGTGTTTATTTTGTTTATATGATGTGATAAATGAGTAATGCTATGTATCTGCTTAGAGCCAGAAACAAAAGAAACTTCAGCAGCTGACTGCTTTAGATCATCTTTCTTCAGCCAAAGCTTTGGTTTGCTCAAAGAGCACAGATGAGCTTCTTGAAATTCCAAATTTTCATGGGAAGAAGGTGCTCTTATTCTGGGGCTGCTGATGTCAACCTTTGAGTCACAGGAAGACCAAGCATCACTAGTAAGCAAAGGACTTCCACTTGCATAATACAGTCTTCTGTCAAGAGACCTTTCTTGTTCTACGAAGGAGACTTTTGTCCCCCCCTTCAGCAACTGCCTGCAGGCATTACTGGAAGCAGGCTGTGGCTTAGTCTCCAAATAAAAGGAACCGCTCAGCTTCAGATCATAATTTGTCCCTTCTATATCTCTGTCACAGGTCTTGGACTCATGGTCTTGCTCAGTCTGTATAGTCAGTGATCTAGGAGTTTGTAACTTCCAGAAAATCTCTGCCGGCACTTCATCAGATGAATCAGATTTGGATTCTTCTACTGGATCTTCTGCTGGCATCTCTTCTCCATCAGCTAAGCTGTCCAGAGAAAAGCTTCTTTCAGGCTTTCCCAGCCTCATATGAGATGCATGTGATGTCACCACAGATGAAAGATGGTGATCAGTTCTGCTGTTGTAAAGCTTAGCTGGCTCATGGTGGGCCTTTGACTTGTGAAATTGGCTTTTATTTTGCTTTTTGCCTCTATTTTCCTTTTCTACCAGAGAGTCTTGTGACATTTGACTGTCATCGCTCTCAGAATCTTCTGGGTTGGCAAGACATTTATTTCTGTCAAAATCTTCTTGTTTCAGTTTCTCTGTGAAAGCTTTTGCATAAGCACAGGAGAGAGAATCTACAGAATAGGAACTATCAGTATCAGAAATCTCATTTTCATCATCCTCTTGCCAGTTCCCCAGCATATCTGTGGTGGTTTTGGACACTCCAGCACTTAGCAACTCTGCGCTGTGCCACTTTTTTTCAACGTAAGAGAGTGGTGCGTGTGCATTCATCTTAGAGAGGTTTCCTACTGATGTTGCCACCATTAGAAATTCTTGCTGTTCCCCTGATGATGTCTCATGACTTGGCAAGGCTGAGTTTGACTCTCTCTTCCAGTTCTTGGCTGTTTGGTTTAGACGTGCTGATGGTGGGTTTCCATATACTGTTTTCTTCATTTCTTTAGGAAAGTTTTCTGGAGAAGACCTATGGCCTTTTCCATTGATATCCATTCTAGTCTTTTTATTGGATGCCTGAGCTCTATTTTTTTCTAGATTGCTACTTGCAGGCTGACTTAAGTTTTCTAGCACCTTTGCTTTCATCATTCTTGTCCCTGTAATAAAGGTTTCAGGCTCCTCTTTCTCCGTAAAAAGATCAGGAGAGGAGCCTTTAGAGGTCTGTTTTTGAGATCCAGCTTGCCCTGGGTTGTCATCCAACTTTTCAATGTTTTGATCATTTTTATTGATATAAGCCATGATAGCTGAATCATTAGAATCTCTTCCTGCTCCTTTTTTGTTTCCAAATGAAGATGGTTTTTGACTTTCAGTTAGCTGCCTCTGGACTGAAAAGGAGACCCCTTCTTCATCAGTAAGGTCATCACTCTTGGAAACGTCTTTACCTCTTCTGTAAAGATATTCTACTGATGACAACCTCCCTGTTGTACTGCCTTCACAGCATTGATCAATATTTGGTGAGGTAGATAACTTCGAGATAGTCTCCCTCTTCAACAAAAAGCTGAGGAAATAAAGAGGAAATAAAGCAACAATCTTAATGCCTTTCAAAAGCAAATTTGAGCAGAGAATAAATAAGTAAAAAATAATACTTCTGTCAGTAACCATACAGTCCTCTGGATATCCTGAAATATGTTCTGCAACACAAAGGAGTATCTTGATGTGCTACAGCTTGGTATTCAGTCTCTAAGCTCAGCATTCAGTCTCTAAACTCAAGTAGCTGCAGACATTAGTTAAAAATAAAGGATGGCTCTAAGTCACAGAACTCCACTTAGCAAGGTTTAGCTACTTGCTGCCTCCAGGACCACGATAGACTCGCTAGCACGCCAACTGTTTAGCATTGTGTAGAGATGTTTATTTAGCTTGAGAAAGGCTGGCCAACTTAAAAGTAAAATCCAGAATCACCCCAATCATACAAATATTCTGAAGGAAGAGCTTGACCCTAATCAAGACAAAATTATGCAGAAATTAGTATTTACCAGGAGTTTGAACAAGGTAAGAACAAGAGTTAAGCCAGTTCTGGAAAGCATTCACAAAAAAGTAAAAAGTGCAGAAAGGCTTGAAAGACAAATGTAAAAACCAGTGAGAAAGACCGTGTCAAAGAGCTAAGCAGGGAATGCACTGTACAGATCCTAGGAAAAAGGACAAAGAGCTCCAGTGTGACATACAATATAGTAAATTCACTGATATTACAAGTTTTGGGATTGTTTCAATACATTGGGAGGCATTCTGGATTATAGGTGGCCACTGAAAATACCTTGAATTTAAATTACTTTTGAAAATGCAGAGGAATTGGCAGATGTTATCTTACCCAGGTACCTGGGGCAGATGTGGGTTACAGAACGAATGCTGCCTCTGCTGCAAGGAACTGGAACCCAGTGACTTCCTTCTCTTTTGCAACTGGTGGTCTGAAGAGGACCGTACAGCGGTATTTTCATTTAGGATTTGGGATTGTTTCACACACTCTTCATTGAGCCAGCAGCTAGCTTCCAGCTGCTCTAGGTTTTGCTTGGCTTCCAATAACTTCTGCTTCTTGACTATCCTTTCCAGTTGAAATTTGACCTTTTTCCTTCTTATGTTTCTTTCTGCCTTTTTTAAGGAGTATCTTCGTAAGAGCTCCAGCTGCACCAGTCTCTTCTTGTTCTGCTGTAGCAGGGAAGGGCAGGTTTCCAGCCCAACGGTACTCTGCACCTCAGCCTCTGCATACAGCCTGGACTCTGTCTGCACTGCAAACTCTCTCTGCTGTTGCTGAAGGGCAGCCAGTCGTTTATTCTCATTTATAAGCCACTGCTGGTCTGTAAACAAAACAATGATTGAAAGAAAGTAAAAATCATAGGAAAAACATCGTTCTTTACTATCTTGTTTCTTAATTTAATCAGCCTTGAGAGTTCACTTAAGAACAGAATTTCTATGCGTGTAGAGCAGAGTCTGGCAAATCATTTAGAGAAAAATGTATCATTGCTGCACTTTATTGATAACCTAAAGCCTCTCCATTGGGATTAGGACTCGGGTAACAACTGCAAGGTATAAGCAGGGGCTTGACTGATACAGCTAAGGCGACTGGTGGACAAGACCTTGTTTGTAAGCTAAAAGAACACATTTCAATTTCTCCAAGATTACACTCAAATATCACCTCAATCTTCTTGATAAAATACAGTGGAAGCATTAAAAGGCTCAAGTTCAATTTGTGTACTTTTAAGACATAGGTTATGTATTCACAGTAGTGAAGTACAATTTCATTAGCTTTTGACTGTGCTACTACTGCTGCTTTAATTATTCTGAAATCACACATTAAACTTTGTATGTGTTACTTAGGGAATGAATGTATGTGCATGGAGAGCAGTTAACAAGGGAACTAGAAGAGGAAGTTGTACAGAGCTAAACAGAACCTCTGTGTTAACGCAGTAAATGGAACTTCATGCACACATTAATCAGCCTTTAGCTAATAAAATCCTACATTTTGAGTGGAAAAATAAGCACTTGTGCAATCTTGAAGCATTACAGACTTCTCATCACAGCATTTGAGTGCTTTACAACTATTCTAAAACAAACATTTATCTTTGTGCCTTTTGTTCCTATCCTTTCCTCCTTAACTTGACTGAACCAAGAAAAACCACCTGCAAACCAGTTTCTCTCACTTACCCAGGCATGCTGAAAATGATGGAGAAGGACTCATGCTAAGAAACTTTGTTTAACACGGAAAATGGCAATTTTTGTGCTCGCCTTTATCGGTGGCAACTTCCGTAAGCCTGAAGGCTAGATCTCTCTACGCCCCAGTTGGGATGCACCTCATTTGCAGGGGCAAATGCCAGCTACCAGTCCTGCAGGCATACAACCTTCAAAGCGGGTTGAAGACAAGGCTATAAGGAAGCCACCACATAGGAACCTGCCAGACAGTTCTTCCGGCCTCTCTAAGCCCATCAGATGGAAACTTCCCAAGCAACACAAACCCTGTGTGGCACCTGGCTGTGGTATAGCAACAACCACAAATTCTACTACCTGTTGCAACTACGGCTGCTCCAACAAGTGCTTGCCAGAACAGCCTGACGGGAGCCCACGTATTTTGTACATAAGCACTTTAGCATATGATGCACTTGAAACGAATCAAATACTCTCACAGCAAGGACGCAGGTCCAACACAACCTTTAGCTATCAGGAAAAACATAATTCAAAGGAGACAAGCTCATACCACCAGTCAATGAGTACTTTTCATTAAAATCACCACTCTACTCCACAGAGAGTTAGTTTCTCTGCTTTTGTTCATGTCCCCCATATTTCATAAATGCTAAATATGCTCACAAATCAACTGACTAACCTAATTTGATAATAAAATGTTACCTCTGCTTACACACTTAGTCTTCTCTAAGTATTCAGAACCTGATCTTTGCAGCCAACAGGGAAGCAGTTGAGAACACAGAACACCAGGTTGATTTATTTTTAACCCTAGACGCAAGACTACTTTATTCCACGCAGGGTATGTGCTTAGAGGTTTTTCAGAGTGCACTGGCTTCAATCTGAGCTATGGTGAACTGTAACAATCAAAAGAAGGGATTACTGAGATCACCACTGCCAGATTGTGCCTGATGGCTTGGACATGTTGTCTTAATGAAGCAGAGTTTGTTCATTTTTATGCTGCTATAAAAATAACACATATTCAGCTGTACAAAGCAAAAAAAAAAATCCTCAGCTGAAAAAGCAATGTAAAAATCACAGGCAAGGTTCCTTGAGGAGTAGACCATTTCTCAAAGGATCAAAGCTTTTCAAAGCACTTATATCTTAAAAGCAGCAACACTTTTTTCGCTGGACATACCTTCAATCTGCAGTCCTTTACTGAATAAGCAACCTTTCATTGCTTATTCAGGGGGTTAGGAATTAAGAGGTATTTAAGTCTGATGTGATGAATAAGGGCTACCTGCAGCTCTGCACAGCTGAGCAGCAAGAGAGGAATTCCAGGCTGTAGAAGTTTCTCTAATGTAAGAAATTATTAGCGCACAGGCATTGTCAGCATCAGTTGCTTGGTGACTACTGATCTTGTTAAGCATACTTCATTAGTGAATCCTACCACAATGAATCTCCTGTCCTGTTTATGTTGGCAGCTCCACACACAGCATGTGCACAGAAGTAGAAATTCTAAATCTATGGTTACTCTAGGGATAAAAGGGAAGCATTTCAGTCATTAAATTATTTTTCTTAATAACATCTGTAGCTTTCACATACAAAGCTTTTTTCTCAACTCCTTATTTCCAGATCTGTCCTCTTTAGCATGTTTCTAGCAAGTAGAACATTTGGCAGATAAGAGTTTCCCTGCAACAGAGGTGCAAGTTCTAAAATGCTAATTAATCTCTGCTCACAAACTTGCCTCTGTTAGGAGCTGAGACACAGAGGGCACAGAAAAGGTGGAGAACTTTGGTGGGTTGCCAAGTGAAGAATTTTTTTTTTGCCTGGCAAAAACTACCTGCCTGGCAAAGATTTGTGTGAACACAGCAAAACCAGCAGAACTAGATGGAAGCAGAGCAGTCTACAGAGCCACGAAATAAAGATACTTTGGAGGAACTCTCCTCTCTGTACTATCTACATCTTCTAAGTTCATTTCTGCTACATCCCATCACCTCAATTTCCTCTTAACCTCTTCATTGTGGCTGGCATAATTAAAAGAGAGCAGACTGCACAAGTTTGGATCTGAGAAGCTTCCAAAAGTTCACAGAAGTTTTCTTCTTCCAGGAGCCAACAGCAGGTTTTGCCAAGTGGGAATGGTGCATTTGTAATAGGCGTACTTTGCTTATCAAGAAACCTGGATGAAATAATTCGTTAGAAGACAAACTAGAGAACACTATAACCACCCAATTTTAGTGGTCAAAAACTTCTCAAGGTTTAAAATGTTCGCAAATCAGTCTATAAACTTGTTAAAGGGCAGCCCAACCCCAACAACACATCTTGCTGATTATGTCTCCCTGCCTACAAAGCAGCACCTTTGGGGGCCAGGAGTCACTGACACTAAAAAAATACCTCTCCAAATACACCGTGGCTTCACCTTCTGACATAGCTATTTGCCAGTCAAAATCTGATCACTGATCTAACCTTTAGTATTCTTGCATAACACTTTAGAACTTCCTAGAAATAACTCCTATTTTAACCAAAGCATGCCTCTCTTCTTTAAATCCAGATTTGGTTTAAAACAAATTCAGCACTAAAGAATGCAATAACACTAATTAATCATCTTTAGGGTTAATAAAACCCACAGCTTATTTTCAATATTAATTTGTCGCACTTCAGTTTCTACCACAGAATATCTTCACACATTTTTCTTCATACTATAAAAGGGCGAGGGTGTGTGGAAATACTGACTATATAAAAGCCAGTGAAACTCTCTTTCCCTTAACTGGGGCTGGGATTTTAGCTTTGAACTTCAGAGTCCCACCTGCTTCTCAGATGTGTTTTCCTTGTTTCGTTGTTTAAAACTCACATAGCAACCACAGAAAACACAGTTTGAGCTGTGGTCTTATGCCATGGCCCTATTTTTCCTAATGAGCGAAATTCATTAAAAGCATGTGAAAATGGTCTCTATTGTTACAGGTGACATGATCAATGAAATGCATAAAGGGAGTACTTCAACCGACACACATCACTGTCTTGGAAGTGCTGCTTGGTTATTGTTAGAGCAGTTTCCCCTGAAAGGTTATGGTAGGAACTACCACACTCATTTTAGTTTCAGTCTCCCAGAACAACTCACTGGATGAAGCATACGTATGTCACTAGAAAAACTTAAAACACAATAGCGGACTCGGTCTACATTGCAACCCGGCAGAGTTGCACTACAGACATGAACAGAGAAAGCTGCAGTGAGACAGGACGGGCAGCAGCTTGGGAGACAAGAGGCTCAGTGCCACAGGGGAGCAGCTGCGCTGGTGCTGTCTCTCCCAGCAGTGACGTGCAGAGCTGATTAAACAGTGCTACTGGCGCACTGCGAAGGAAGCCCTTTAGTCCTGTTAATCACAGTTTAATAACTGTTCTCAAGGGAAAGGTAATTTTAAGAAAAATCTTGTGATAAGCCATAATAAAGTTTCACCCATAACATAAACCATAACTAGGACAAAACATGAAGAGGATGAAAGAATGCAATAATGGAAGGGAAGAGAGAGAAGAGAAGAGGCAGGTACCCACTTTCTTGGATCTGCTGGTTGATTAATGCTTGGTCATTTTCTAGTTCCCGTTCTGCTCTGATCTGTCCTCTCAGGATCTGCTGCTTTAAATCCTCAACATACAGCTGCTGCCGTTGAATTTGTTTTCTGTGGAAAGCCTCCTGGTCTCTCAGTTTCTGCTTGTACTCTTCATGCACAGCATCTATTTCTCTGCTGTTAGAAAGGTTGACAGTGAATTTAAACCAGAAACGAATACCAAACATTTGTAATAAAACAAGGCATCTTACTAAAGAGAGACAGACAGCATTCAAGATGTTATTTTGTTCAATAAGGGTGCATTATGCCTAAAACTTGTGATGGTAAAGTAGTTGTGTATATGGATGTCACAGCAGATTACAATCCAGTAAGTATCATAAATGCCAGCAAACATAAAAGCTCTTGTGGTGAATTCCATCACCGGAAAGAAAATAGCAAAAAGAATTTAAAAAATATTGTCACTTTTCATTTTGCTGTAGATATTCCAAAATTGGAGAGGGGGGTTATTTATATGTTCTAAAATTTTATAAGCGCTATATAGGATATTTGTCATCTGAGTACTAAAACAAAGCGCTTTGGAGAACTGAAAAACATTCTTCTCTGTTTTCAGATCAAAAATCTCCAACCTGGAAAGGGTTACAGGCATTGTTGAGGTTACACTGACAGTTCTCTGGCAGTACCAAGGAAAGAACTTGATCACCCAATTCTCTGCTGGATGCAACAACTATATTAGGTTACTGCTTCTATATTTGGAGCAGAATTGCAATCAGAAAAGTGACTAACCTGTGAAAAACTGCCTTACAGCCCCCTCCAAGATGTTTGGTTCCTGACTGTGTGGCAAAATTTTACATGCACACCCAGAGTAACAATCAAAAGAGCATCTATTCTAAGCGTGATTCATGATAATATTCAAAATACATTAACCCTCTGAAAGGAATATATATATTCTGCCTGTCCACAAATTATCATCGGAACTTCTTACAGTTATATTACATATAAAGGTTATATATGATCTTTGCCTGTTTTTTTTTTTTTCTAAACACCACATTATCCTATGTAACCTCAGAAAATTAAACCTTTAAGTCTTGAAAGTTTTATTAATATGTTTTATTAATGAAGTAAATGATGTATTTATTATACTTTCAAATTGAAAATGTATCAAAACTCTAAAGAGTCCCTGAAGGTTAAAAGAAAACAAAAAAATAATTTTAAGGGGAATGCTTTGGAAACACCATGTTTGAAAAATCATTACCAATGCAAGGTCACCTGTATGAAAAGAACATTTGACATTTGCTACATAGAATTAATTTGACATCTCTCTTTAGAACTTCAAGCATGTGTTCAAAGCTACCATTTCTACAGCAACAACTTTGATTCCGTGTGCTAGATTTGCAGACAAAACAGATGAAAAAAATCAAGCAGGCAAAGTCTACAAATCTTCTAGAGTACCTTTACATGGAACATATATTTCACTTCGTTAAGAAGCAGTGGGAAAGCCTCACTACATAAAAGCCTTAAGATTCTCAATAAATTACAACATTACTGTGATTCTCTTTTGTTCACCTAAGGAAAACAGCATTCAGTTTGGTTTTAATGTTTATGTGAATGTAATGCTGGTGAGAATAACTGAAAAGGAGCATCTTCTGTTCAATTGCCTGGCATGGTGCAAACAGCCAGACTACAAACTTTGCTGCTGTCATTTGCTAAATGGTTTGTGTCTGTTTGGGACCCACAGGAACAAGCTACAAGAATAGGCAGCTCCAAGATCTATTTGTCCTTGGCTTGACTACAAAGATGCCAACAACCCGTGATGTGTAATTTTTTCCTCTAAGATAAACTTTAATTGATCCCCAGGAAATAGGAGCGGGATGCCTCGTTTCTGATTGAGCTGCAGTGGGTTTGAACTGACACTTCACCGCAGCACTGAAATGCTTGTATGGCCATTACAAACCTCCAGCTGTTCAGGTATTCGTAATGTCACTAACTACCGGGGGAGAAACTCAGAGGTTAAAGCTAGACTGGTTAACCAAAGAAGAATCACTTTTCTAACATCGTATTAAATCTGAAGGATCTCATTTAGGAAAAGCTCCTGTAGTTTTAATGGTAACTCTGAGGGACACTTTCCCTGAATGCATCTTCCAGGTTACCTTCCATATTTTCCAAGGGAAATATAATCGAGCAGCGATATAATCTGGAGGTTAAATTACTGATCTGAGACAAAGCCTCTCTGATTTTGAAGTAATTGTATCACCTCTGTGCTTTCATGTACTTAGGCTGCAAGGTCTTCAGGGCAAGGACTGCCTCTGGATGCCTGTGCACTAAACCTAACAGAGCCTTGATGTCAGCTGGAGCCTCTACTTGCTAACAGGTCAAAACTAATAAACCCTAATAGTAATTGTAAATGTTCTCTGTGCATACTCTGATGATGGGGCAGTCTTTAACCTGTTTTGCCAACAGACATACAAAAGCTCTGATACCTATAGTGGTATGGAAGTTGAAAAATGTGAGTCTAAATTTGTTACTAGACAATTGCATGACCTTGGGCAAGTCACTTAGTCCGAGACGTGTGAAAGAAGCAAAGTACCTTCATCCAAGAGGACTGATGAGGATCCATTAACATTATCATATATCAGAAAGCCAAGTATCAGGAGAGCTGATTTCTATTCATTTATCATTATTAGCACCATTCTATGAGATTGAGGAAACTGAGAAAATCATAGCCAATAAGGCTGAAAAGCAGAGCATGAGAGTAAAACAGTAGACCAAGAATTCTTGTTCTGCAACTGTTTACTAAAACTAGATAAAATAAAATTCCTCTTACAAAATGTCTCATATTATTCCTAACCATGACTTCAGCCATCCTTTCCATAAAATTGACCTATTCAAACTCTTTAAAAATTGAAACCCAGAACATTTAAGTATATGAAACAACTCAGCGTTGCATTTCAATCCAAAGACCTCACAGTGCTCACAGAGGTGGTTAGGTAACATCTGTTTACAGCTGGGAGAGGGTCACAAGCTCTTCCCATAATTTCCAACAATGCTAAAACCACAGGACACCCCACCCTCCCCCATATTATAAAGTATCAGAGCATAAGCAATGCAAACAATGCACATGGAAGCGTGCTGTTTGCTGTTCTCAGCAGCACTAGCGTATTCCCTCGTGTATGGGGTAATGGCTTTTTGCTGAACTAGCATGAAACTGTAAGGTCCTTTCCAACAGGCATGTGCGTTTGCACACAGAGCAGAACACGAAGGAGGACAAACTCATGTTATTAATCACAGCTCTATACTAGGACTACACCCCAAGAAGGCAGACTACAGAGGCATGCCCATACTTCACTTTAAACCTTGGAAAAACAAACACGGCACAGCAACCACTACAGTATTATTACTGCTTTTGTTCTGGTGATGTAGCTAGTTGATACAATTCTCCCTCAGGTTAAAGTTTCTGTAATAAAATATTGTTGCTGAAGGTATATATATGAATTGCAGTTCTGCTCCTATTTCAGTGCCTCTTTGCTTCATCTCCTAATTTTTAATAGTACAAAACAAAAACCTGACAGGGCAGCGAAGATGGGTCTGAATACAGAGACTGAACATTAAATGCCTTTTTATGAAGTTGCTTCTTAAAGATGGTTTTCCCAAGCGGAACAAAAAGAGAATGAAAATTCATGCAGACCCACTTACATAACACAGGTACCGCCAGAAGATGTTTTTCCTCTGGCTGTGAGACCACTGACTGCAAAGAGCAAAATGACTGGCTGCTTTGGGCTTGGGATACAGATCTGTCGCTCACAGAAACTGCTGAAACCAAGAACATGAAGTAAGAATGCTCCCTTTCTACCTTCAAACATGCTATGTCACGTCAACACACTCTTGCTGGTTTGTGGAAACAGCACGACAAACTAAACTAAGAAATGAGGTGACAATGGCTCAGAAAGAAAATAACAGATTCTCACACACTTCATAGCTAAATCACCTAATAGACAATTTAAAGAACAATCAGTTTCTGTAATACGTGTTTGAATGATTAAACTAAAAACAAATATCGACCCAGTTAACATAAGAATTTAGACATATTCTGTAGTAGGTAGATAAGATTACTAATTTCTTTCATCTAAAACATCTTAAATCAGATGTACTGTTAAATTTAGACTTGAAACACAGGAATACTCTGAGATACAGGAATCAAGCAGAGACCAATTTCTGCTATTGCTTGTATCCTTGCCTTCCCACATAAGCAATCTACACTCAGTACAGGTCTAGTAGGAAATAATATAACCTCAGGACAAACATAAGACAAACAGCTTGATTTCTGCAGGTATCAAGACATACATAAAATGTTGGTTTCATGGGACTGGCATACTCTGGCATACAGCATACAAAAAAAAGCAACCCTGCACGGAATTTCACAAAAGCATGCAGATTTCTAGGTGTATCAAATGTAGCAAGAAGTGTCAACAGTTACCCCTCCTCCAAGTAAACGTTTAAAAACAACAAAAAAAAATTACAACAACAGACAGACATTAACCTTAAACTAAAGATAATCACAAATTACTGAGAAAATTTTCATATACCAATGCTGCTGGCTTCTTTTTTCACCTCATTTTTCTCTCCACAAAGTTTGCATGACGCATGCTAAATGAACCATCTGCAAATCCACATTTTTTCCAGCCTGTTTTGTCGTCAGCTCTCCGGGATCCTATTGTGCAATTCTCCTCCCCTCTTCCCCAAACACTTCTACTGCTGATGCAGAAGCTGGCGGCTGCTACAGCATAATGCAGTTTTCAGTAACTATGGCAGCAATAGCTCTGTGGTGAGGCTGAATCCCTTCTGCAATAAAATCTTAAGGCTCAAATAGAGAAACTCAAGTGAAAATAACCACTGTTGCTAAAAGCTGAAATTTGCCAATTTTCCCAAGGAAAACATCAATCAAGTTAGTATCCCCGTCCTTCTGTCTGCCTAGTGTTCAAGTTCCATTTTTTCTTCTACAAATTATTTTTTCCAGGAGAAGAAGAGTTAATAACAAAGCAGAAAAAAAAAAAAAAAGAGAAGATGTTAGCAAGGCACTTTGCGCCCTTGCAGATCCCAGCACTGAGAGAAATCACTAGTCAGGGTTACAAGCCTATCCAGTGATACACATACACCCCCCACACACCCCAGCTCCATCCTCCCCCTCCATCCATGGCCAATCCGTGGCCCTTCCCGCAGGGCCTCAGAGCATCACGCAGCAGCCAGCACCACGCAGCTGAGCGGGATCCTGCATCTGCTTCTGCCCAGCACAGAGGCTCAGACCTCTGCCTTCTCCTCCCTAAAGCAAAGGGGAGAGGGATGAAGGAGATATGCGGACACCTCCTCCTGAACCAGAAATCACTCAAAACGGCCAGCAGAGTGAGAAACCTTTAGAAATAAGGGACCTTTGGAAATGTACACACAGAGTAATCCCCGTTACAGAAGTTACCATCAGGCGAAGTATCATTTGGATTTCTGATCAGCTGGTTTTTTACAGAAAAAGCACACCTGTGCTTTTTTTTTAAGCCTTTCCATACAAAACCTCATTTTTTTTATTTGCCTAAGCCCCCAAAACAACAGTAAGGCAATGACTTACTTAAGGCAACCCTTTAAATATGCTTCTAAAACAGACCTCTTTTTGGCAAGGAGTCACAAGCACGAGACACAGCCACACACTCCAGTAAAGGTCATTGCTGCCTTGCTAAATTCCAGTTCAGCTGGAACTACAATCTATCACAGGTTTTCCCCTTACGACGATTTCAGTTATATATAGAATCAGTTAGTTCCCCTGCTAACCCACTATACATGATTCTGCTCTACGTTGTAGAGCTGCTGTAATTGGCACTGTATTTCTCTGTGAAATGAAAGGAAATATTTGAGGGATCTTTTAAGAGATGCAAAAGATTTCTTTAACTTGTATTTGTAGAGCACTTTGAAAAGTAAAGCTGTTAGTAAGAACTCAGAGTATGCTTTTTACAAATATCAGTTGGACATGTTAACTATACCACATTAGAATATTTGTGTTGTGTTCTCCAGCATCAGATGCCATATCTACAGGCAGTTTCCTTTCCAGTTCAGTAGAATTTCACACATTCTTATAAGATTATTTATTTATTTATTCTCCAGTTTAACAATGTTAGTACTTTCAAGGAATGAGAGCTTAAACATGTTCCAAGCAGTTAAAATTAATTCAGTGTACTGCTATACCACTGGACTCTAACAGAACAACTCCTGTTTTTTTCAAACTAGCAAGAGAATAAAATCAGGGTTTATATTTATATGCAGTATGGTATTAAGGCAGTGACAGGAGCAAGAATTTCATTATCTACTCATTTGTGGTGATGCTATCATATGATGGCTGATGCCAGTCACACGCCTTCTGTGTGTTTGCTGGCTGACAACAAACAGCAGAAGTTTGAAGTCCTGGGGCTCTTCTGAGTCGGGTGTACGAGCAAGCAGCCAAGTAAGAGTATAATGAATCACACCCCCTCTCAGGGAACATTTTATGACTAAAATTTTATTATTTGGGTGCAATGCTAGAAATTTGGGTTTTGTCTCATTTCTCAAAATATTTTAACATACAGTTAGAGGTTGAACTGGTAATTTAACCCAGGAAAAGCAGATGGGAAAAATGTCATTTTACTGAGAGCACACGAGATAAGACTGTAAGTAATCATTACCATAATATGTATGTTCTGAAATAAAAAATCCAGAAGAAAGCAAAGTACTATCAGTTCCTGATTAAAGAGTACTTAAACCCATGGAAGCCCAACAATTTCTGAATTACTTTTGGGTGCACATGCTGTGCTTCTTTGTGTGAATGAACCATATTCTATGCTAGAACTTCTTTTTTGGACTCTTCCATAAAGCCATTTTCTTCTCACCAGAAAAGAACCAAACTTGTCCAAGGATTTTTCAATACAGTAATGAGTATTCACAGTACCTACTATAGACATCGAATTTAATACATTTTAGGGTTCTTATATATTGTAAATTGGAGCAGCTTCAGCGTAAACCCCAATCTAACCATAGCTTAAAGCTTACACAGGCAACAAAGCTGCAAACCATTTGCACAAGACTGAGTATGAAGAAAGAACATGGTTGCAGAGAGTTGCGTCTAACTCAGCTGCATGTACACATTCTTGTTTCGATATGATAAAATCAAATTAAAGCTTGAAGCCTAGTTTGCACCTCTTCTGGAGGAAATTAGTGTAGCAAATTAGTGTAGTGTAGAAGACAGACAAAGCTAGAGGGACCAAAAAAATTCAGCGTGGTTTAGACACATTAATATTCTTACCTTAGTTCAGTAGAATGTTTGTTTTCTTTACAGTTTCTGCATTTTTGACTGTAAAAATAAAAATAGGAAATCATAAAGATGTTCAAAAAGAAAGCAAAAAAACTTCACTGAAGCCTATTATACACAGAGATGTTATTGTAATTTTCAGTAGAGGAAGACTCTAAGATGCAGATTGCTAGCAACTAGGAGAGCATCAAGAACTATCAAGTGAGAGGGGAGCGAGAGGGAGTGAGGGACGCACACACACAGCTTTCCTGTTCTTATATTTTCCTCTAAGCATCTTGTTCTGACAGAGACAAGACCCTGGACTGGGTGGACTTTTTACTGATGAACAATGACAACTTCCTGTAGTCCACTTAGTCCTGTATGACTGTTTGCAAAATAACTCAGACATCTTTTAGTACTTGACATCAACTTTTCTTCAGGAAAACTGGACATTTGAGAGATGACATATATCTCATTTTATTTTCATATTACAGATCTGAGGCTAGATGTCTCAATCATAACCCCCTTCATGAGTAAAACTACTTGTCTGGACAGAAATACAGGCTTACTGGTTACCGTAAAGGAAGGCTGAGTGGATTGATTCAGTTTACCTTTGCCAAAAAACTAATCAAGAGGAAAAAAAGACTACTGGATTATGTAAGGTGAAAGACAACTAATATTAGACATATTTTATAGCTTATTCCTGTAAGAGATGGACATTCATAAAAATCAAGCAAATGCAATACCATAATGCTTTTCATTTTCACTGAAGTAACCATTTGAAACTCTCTAGGTAAGTATGAGGGTAATGCTAAGCAATGTAATATGCATAGTCCTGTCCAAGTCATTAAAAAATTGATCAACACAAACAAATCTGCTATCTGAACATGGTCTGAACAAAAATCCATCAGAACTGTTCTTCAGCTTTGTCAAGTTAAAAAGGGGAAAACCAAGCACAATTCTGTGCTAAACTACTCATAATACTTTGGGACTTCTGGAGGTTTTTCTAGGACCAACACATTTCTGTGACAAAATCCCCACCTCTGATGTTTATACCCATGTAAAGTGCAACTTGGCATCTACTTTTGAAGGTCATTACACAAACCCTTTTTTTTAAATTCTTTGTAATTTTTGCAAAGAAAAGAACAGCAGTGATGTGTAAAATGTGTCTCAGTAAAGAAACAAAATGAAATACCGTCTTGTACAGAAAGGTATCACTGCAGCAAATGAAAAGCAAATGCAGAGATTAGATACATTAAAGAGAACACATAGAAACACACTATCCAAGGTGGAAAGCAAGCCACTTGACTAGAGGTATGAAGAGATGTTCAAAACAGAGATAACTTTTTATGCTGATAAAAACAAGATGAGGTACCTCCTCTAGAAAGAGATAAAAGGTTCCCAGTATGTAACCACACCAAAAACGCTCTAGCAAGAAGCAGAACTATCAACAGATATGAATGAGAAGATGGCTGTTTCTTGCCTTAAACAGGTCAATTGAATGTGCCAGGCTGAGAGGAATTAAAAAAAGAGAAAGAACCCAATTACATTTAATTCTGTGATACTCTGATTTCAATGTTACGAACTGAAACACAGGAGATATCTTAATTCATTTTCCTGGTATGTATTAATCACTGTCTTCATCACACCAATCCTTTCCCTTTCAGAAAGGCTCTGCCATGAAAAGCATACACTAGACACTGAGTACGAGCAGCTCTTCAGCATTTAGGAAGCAGTTTATACCTAATTTACTGCTCAGTTTAAAAAAAAAATAAATAAAAGAGAAACAAAATGGCTTTCAGAGATGAAGGGCTCAATGAGGACTTGAACTAATGGGAATTTATGAACAAACAAACCTTCTAATTTCCACAAGGAATTAGCAGGGAATCTGAACTGGTAATAATTACCTTGGTTAGATCGTATCTAGAGAAGTCCATTCTATGCACTGCAGAATATTGTAAAAATTACACATTACCTAATAAATCAAAATAGCTATAATGCAGATGTGCAAGTGAACTGAATTGAGGCTGCTGACAGTCTCATCCAAGGCATTTTCTTGATTGTACATCAATAAATAATTTTTCAGGTTTGTTTCTTGGGTATCATAACACTGTATATTAGTCAGTTGGCCAATGCATTTTCTTGGACACTTTTATTTGATCACTTGAAAACATGATGGGACCTATTCTACATACAACTTAGTTTTGTCTGAACCAAGTCCTGGTTTCAATCATCATCCCACATGAGAAATTTTTTGTTTGTTTCTTTGTTTTAACTTACTAGTCAAGAGAAGAAAGGACATAGTGAGGAGAATGGGTGCAACTTCCATCCAAGTTGAGCCAGTCCAAAGCTCCACAACTCAGAATGGGTGGGGTTTCATTAATCTACAAAACACATAACATGAGAATAGCAAGAAGTAGTATCACAATAATCCAGGAACTTCCAAGTTATCATTAATACCACCATGGCTAAGTAGTGTGTACTGCTGTACTGTAATGCTGCATAATACCTCCCACGTGAGTTTATAATCTCACTTACAGTTCTGCTTAGCCTTTGATAATTTGCAAAATTGTTAAGTATTTGTTACTGAGTATGCCTCTTCTTGTAGCTCTGTTTCAATGTACTGCATGTTTCATTAATGAAGAAATTAAGAATGAAAACAAATGGAAGCCCTTTATCTCAACTACAGAAGTGAGTACAAAAGGACAGTTGAGCAGAAAGTATAAAACATTATTATATGAAAATCCATTTTAAAAGGTAGATTCTTGCCCATATCACTTGGTAATATGGTTACGTCCTAAACCAGAAAATTTACATTCTTATAGTTAGGTTTTTTAGTTATATATCCCAGTCATTTTAAGAATTACGTAACTTTTTTGAAACATTATTGAATCACAGAATCATAGAATTGTCTAGGTTGGAAGGGATCTTTGAGATCATCCAGTCCAACTGTCAACCTAACACTGACAAAAACCATCACTAAACCATGTCTCTAAGCACTATGTCTACCCGTCTTTTAAATACCTCCAGGGATGGTGCCTCAAGCACTGCCCTAGGCAGACCACATAATATCTTGCAGTAGTTCGTTCCCGAGATTAACATACCAAGAAATATTTTATCTATTTCTGATGTATGTAACAATTAAGTGCTTTCAGAGTCAACAATACTCAAGTACTTAATCCCAAAAATTTTCCATTTCTTCTAGTATACCTCATTTGGGATGGTGAAATGGCAGAGAAAGAAGATAAGTCAGAAAACTATCAAATGTGGAAAGATTCTTAACTGATCTTTTCGCTGCAGCATTCTGCCTTTCTGTTTCAATCCTACTGTAGTCATGACTAGAAATAGGAAACACTAAATTATTCAAGGGATCTGCATCATCTTTTGCTAAGCACATCTGAAAGAAGCGCTAGTGTCCTCCACAAAAGGTTTAGTGTCATTACAGACCATTAGATAGAGGAAATGAAGAAAGTGAATACGATGATGAGAAGAAATATTATCTGCATCAGGCGAGCTTTTAAGAGGGAATATAATTAGGAAAATCAATGAAGAATTAGGAGACAAAAATACAGTTTTAGAACTTACTGATCTTCTTTGTCTTAAGATAGCAGCTTCTGCTGGATGATTGAATCTAAACTTATGAGACTTGCCAAGGACAACAAGGGCCCCTGTGAATAAAAATTAATCAGAAATCTACAGAGAAATAATTCATCAAAGAGTTGGTCTCTAGAATGTTAGTAGTTTCTTAACTCCTGTACACAGACTACAGCATATACAAACTACTACAGAGTAATACATTAAAAAAAAAACAACAACCAAAACCCAAAAAACTTTCCGACCATCACAGAGCAGAAAACTATTTTTAAAATTTGCCACCATGGAACACTATGAAACAGAGGAGTTACCATTCTGTAATGACAGCATCCAAGCAAATTAATCTTGGAGATCTCTGCAAACTCAACATATCAGTACATTCCCTGCTAATACTAAAGACCAGCATGACTTCATATCAAAAATGTAGCCAACCCACTGCTGGAAACTTGCTTTTACACTATCTTTTTAAGAATCCAGATCACTGCAAGTTCCCAGAAATTGTATTTTTTTATTTATTTTTTATTTTAAACAGCCTGAAAATATGGGAGCCTGATTCATTTCATCTGAGCTTATTCAGCATAGCCTGTGACTCAGTAGCCAGTACCCTCCACCTAAACACACTATGAAAAAGTTCATTTCAACTATATTACATAAAGGCCAAAAAACCCCATCAGTGGTCAGCTCGCTTAGAGCCGGTCTCCACTAATTTCCACAACAGCGCTTCTGAGTACAGGTCTTCCCTTTTCAGAAGGCTATAGACTACTGCTGCTACAAGGGGTCTTAATATTGTCCCATATGTCTTTGTTTTACTTCCTCTGGAGCACTTAATGGATTTGTCCCAGTCTACAAGCTCTAGCCATGGATCAAAACTTGTGGTGGTAGGTAGGAGACTGAGATATGTATTTCTTAGATCTGCATGAGTTCCATAAATCCTTGTCTCTAAACTCCAGAGGTAAGGGGTTCCTGATTATAATGCAGGATTTACAGAAAAAGCAAGCCTTACCTTGAGACAGACGACATGATCCAGTGACTTCACATCCATTCACAGTGCAGTGTGCGCCCTGAACTGGTCGCAGTGTCACAATCCCACAGTTGTTGTCTATCATACAGTGATCCCTTTCAATCCACCTTCCCTGCAAAACTACAATGTAGAGATTTGTTTTCTCTCACCTGTTGAAGGGGTTGGGTTTGCACTATTTTCCTCAGAATTAAATACATGCACTGTTTGACACTATGACTGCATACTTCATATCTCAGAGAACTATGTCATGTGCAGACCAACGAGATTAAAATGTCTTATTTGATTGATAGCCAAGTACCTAATCACAGAAAAAACTTACTTGATTGAAAATAGCGAGATTGCTCTTTTAAAGTATTACTGGTTCTGGAAAACTACACATTACTTTCTGATTTATGAGCTGGTGCGCAAATTATTCTGTTATGCTGAATTTTCTTATTGCTATTATGTCATTTATTGCTTATATTTTACTAACCTACTGGCAGAAAATAATCAAACTTAACCAAAATTAGCAGAACTAACCAAAGCTGAGATTCCACGAAGTTTCCAATTTCAGAATAAGTTTCAACTCTCTATCATAATTTGTAGCTCTTGAGACTGACAGTTAAAATTAAAAGCAGAAATGAAATTAAATAAAAAATATTCTGAATTATTTGGATTTTATATCTAAAATACTCATCCAAGTAGGGGTGAAAAGGATTTTCAGTGTCTCTTGATCACTTGTGCCACTAGTTTAGGATAGAACATATTAAGATTTGCATGTTGGATGAAGATATTTTTAAACACTAGTGTAGCATTTCACAAGTGGGAAGAAATTCTGAAGAGATCTCAATTAGGTCAAGACCATTGACCCTTTGACCTCTTAAACAAAAAAATAAGTGAAAGATTTTAGCCAACTTCAACAATTATTCTCTTTTACTTACCTTCTTCTATAAAGAAAGCTGACAAACAGAAACATTACCTACCTATTACACATGACAAATATAAATCTCTTGGTTTGACCTCACCATACCATAAAATAATTTGTAATATCATTCTCTTACCAATGTCTTGATCTTGGTCTGAATCACTTCTTCCAATTTTGGTTGTTCCTTCCTAAAACAAGAAAAGAATTTAAAAGCTGATTACTGAAAGTGCATTATATATAATAACTAAAAAAAGCTTTGTTACAGCACTTGATACAGCAAACACCTGAAATAAATCACCTCTGAATGACAGAATTGTTTAGAGCAAACTCTATCTACTACTTCATAATACTTCAGCCTGCTGTCCCCCATACCGATGCAACTGCTCCTTATCCTGCAGCTATGTCAGCTTCTCCTAATATGACTCCAGCAGATGAAATTAGCCTCAGGTGATGATTTTTGGACTATGCTTATGACAAATATTTTGAATATGAACACATGTTCTAATGCTTTGAACTTTTACAGGGACAATTGTTGTTTGCAGAAATTAGATAATTTTTTTATAAATATCCACACAGGAAGAAAGAAACTACAAAATGATTATTCAGTTAACTAGGCTTTTCAGATATAAAAGTAACAATTCCTATTTCATAAAGGAATTCTGTCACAGATTATGGATTCTTCAAACTAACTACTAAAGGAGAACTTTTTTCCAAAACTTAAATGACACTTATGAAAAGACTTCTTGACGATTATGGTATACAGGCAAGTTCCAAAACTTGAAAAATCAGTAACTTCAGAGAAAAGAACTGCCTAGGAATGAAAGTCTCCAGAACAAGCAGACTCAAACCACATTATGGGCCAGTGACGGAAGGGAGACAGTATTCTTATGGTACAGTGCATATGTCAATGAAACAGAGTCATTTAATCAATACTATGAGAAAAAACTATCAAAAAAAGCAATGAATTTACCACCTGTCTAGTATGTTCCATTCCCAGTAATATATTTTTCCTTAGGAAAACAAAGCAAGATCATTTCCCAGCTCTGAAGGGACACTATACTTCATTATTATAAATTGATTAGCAAATGCACTTTAAAACAACTTTAGTGGCAACTCTTTCAGTCATATTAAAATTAATTACGGTCTTTAAACTACTTGATTTTTGTATTCTAATTAGAATAAATTGAATATGCTTCCTGCTCCAAGCATACTATAACCTAGATTTAAAGATGAAGCAAGAAGTAGTAATCAGAAGCATGAAGACAGAGAAAAGGGAAGCTGTGCACTGTGGCAAGATGATGCAGTTATGGGTAATTATGGGTAAATCACAATGGTTTTGTGCATTTGAAGGGAAAGGGAATGATTATCATTCAGTTACTCGCAGAGCTCAGCTATCTGAACTGACTAACAGAGCCCGTTGCTTACAAGCTCTGCTGAGACTCCCTTGCTGGAGAGGCTGAACACTGGATTGTGCCCAGTGCCCCTGCTTTACAGCGATTATCAAGTTACATGTCAGCTTAACGGACAGCTTAAGTCAGCTCAGTGGACTCAACCCCAAAATACCCACCTGGCTTGGCCACGAATTAGAAAACTTATGATCTGTATAGCCTTTGACTCACCTCACACATTCAAGTGAGTTAGCAACATGTATTTTATACCAAGAGAAGTAAATCAACTTCTAAAAGACCTCTTTATCAATTACATTCTTGACTAAGCAAAGACGTAGTTATTCTAATTCCAAAAGAAACCTCTTTCCAATGTGCTGAAATAAATCTCTGGCGATACAATTCAATTCAGGGAAGTATATTACAGCAGTATTGGTTCATGAAATTCACAACAGCATCCCAGTTAGTGGAGTGATTCTGGGTGAGTTTAAGTACAACCAAAAATTGCAGCTGAGAACAAGAATACAAACAGGATACAAGCAAACTAACTTAAAGAAGAAAGCAAACCAGAGCCATAACATAGGCCACACCCACAATGATTTAATGTCTTCAAATGCTATTACTGAGCTAATAATTTAAATATTTATACTCTTTCCTAATTTAATATTGAGTATTCTACCTGAAAAAGTGAAAGACATGATTCAGACAAAATGATCGCACAACTTCACCTTAACATATCAAGATACATCTTCATATCTCTTCAAGTGTTTTACATTGTTACCCTCTTCTGGCACTATTTCCTGACTAAGGGTAGAACTCCCAAGTCACATTATAGAACCATAAAGACTGAGACCGCTTTCCTCCTTCAGTTTTGGGAGTATTCCAACTTTCAAAAAAGGTTTGTGAAGTACATCTTTTCCTAAAACAATATAATAAAAATTCCCATATTTTTAAGCTACACAAAAAGGTCAGTTATAAGGAAAACATATATTTTTGTTAATGAAAGCCAGAAAAAAAGAACAGAACCTAAGAAAGAAAGGTTCTTTAAGCATAGGCACAGCATTGATTAGTGCAATTAATACTATGGAATATCAAGAGACTAAAAGGGTAATGCATTGTTTATTCTGCATGATCTGAAAACTGCTGTTGTGACCTCTCTCTAGAACTCCAATGTAAAGTGCGGTTATATGTTGAAGCCCTAATATGTAAGGAACTGCTAATGTTTTACCTTCTTGCTGTTCAGATGAAGGTAATAGACACCAGAGTCTAAAAGATGCAAAGCACAATGAAAAGAAAAGGCAGCATCTAGGAGCAAAGAAAGAGGGGACAAAGATGTTAGTGTGACAGAGACACTAATGACTTCAGAAGGTGACCCTTCAAACTAGGCTTCTTCATTAAAATGAGTATCTTTAAATCACTTTAGGTGTTGTCAAAATTAGTATGTGAAAATATTTGCTGTTTCCAAAATGGCACATAATGGAAAAACATTTAAGCAGTAGCAATTACTTTTAATAAATATTTAATGTTAATGTAGGATTAAGTAGTTCAAGTCACATGTTGATCAGCACCGGACATTATTACTTGGTCCCTAATTATTATCTGATAAAATTTCTTTGTGCTGGCACAAGAAAAATTAAGAAATTTTCTCTTTCAACATGATAAGTAACAGCATGATTTCTGTTTCAAATACTTGTTGCAGCTTTTTAACAGGAAAAAAAAAATCCTGTGTCCCTAAACTATATCAAGTAGCACAAAACCTAGATTTGTATTAAGATATTTTATTAGTAGACAGACACATAATTTTCAACCATATTTAACAAATTTTTTGCTAATGAGTGCACCTCTGTAGAGATGCCCATCCATCATTCCTTTTACATTAAACAGCATAAATATTTCAGTAATTTCCATTCATTTAAAACAACATCAAAAAGTTAAAGTCCAGCTTAGCATTGACTTACTGAAAAGAAGATACCCTAAAACTATTTGGACCTGGCCATGCACATCATAAGCTGCAACATGGAGTAATATACATACAGTGGTATGAAAGTTTCTTGGTGAAAACCTTGCCTTAAATGAGCAGCTACACAGCAAAACAGTATCCATGAGTCAAGGTTTTCCACCTGATCCTGGAAAATAGTCACTCATGTGGGATCACCATTCCAGTCCCAAGTATACAAGTACCAAGTAAAATCTGGACCAGCATGTCTGCTATACTTTAAGCACCATCCTTTATGTTTACACACACGCACAAACACACGCCTGTCCTCATGCTTTGTGGATGAACTAGTAATGCCTAATTTGAGTATTTTGCTTTGCTTATTATATGTTACCAAATAGTTTGCACATGAACTCATAAAAGATCAAATTATTATTCCATGTAGGAATTCTTCTCCTCCTCCATTTTCACGTATCCTTTTCTGCTTTTTTCCCCTGTTATCTGTGTCTTGTGGGCTATGACCTTTTCTTTTTGACAGCTGTTGTTGTAATGACACCTCAACCAATCTCCATTTCCTAAGAAAACAAGTGTTTTCAAATTCAAGGAAAAAATAAGACGTGACAATATCTTACCCTGAGATGATACAGCACCACTCCCGTGCTGAGGATATCATCATCCATGGCCATTAGATGAGGTAAACTAGAATCTATTGTTACTCCAGCTTTCTCTTTGTTGATGTCCACACTGTATTCTTCCATGATGGCTTTTCTGTCTGTCCATTTATTTGTCCAGTCTTTGGTCAATTGCTCAATCTTAAAGAATAGCAGACGAAAGTGTTTCACTTACTAAGCAGGTTAATTTTTCACATACATAAATTTCTTCAGAAAGAACACTATTTTTTCCAGTTACTGGATGCAAAATTCTTCCAGTAGTTGCAATGCAGGTGTATTTCTAATTGCAGTACATTTCTGTGGCAACAAAAAAATCGGGTAAAAACTGTACTAACACCAAGTGAAGCAGGTTTAATTTATTGAAGACTCATTCCTAAAAATGTCAGAAAGATATATGATCATGCTAACTAGTTATTTTGCATGTCTTTAAACAAAACTTAAAATTAAGATCTTTTCAGGTCACCAGTGATCAAATCTTCTTAGTAATTTGGTGACTGCACAATAATTTCCTTTGAACAAATTGGAGGAGTTTAATCTTAGAAGAGAGAGGCTCTGTATAATGAATTACTGTGATATGTTGAGACAGCTTTCAAACAAGGAATAGATTGTGCAGACTTTGAGATACTCAATGGACAGTACCCCATTAAGGACATGAGACTTTCATCACAAATTGGTAGAGAGCACCCAACATGCATTATGGATGGCAATTGCCTGCATATTCAGAGCAAATGGGAGAGGATTAGGACAAAAACACTTTCACTGTGGTTTAAGAACTATGGCAATGCTATCCCCCCGGCCCAGTGAAACAGGAGAGTTACAGCATCAAATAGGTCATACCCACCTTCATTTCATTCTGAAGCACCAGCTCAGTCAGATTTCCGTCCCTGTCATCACTCCAAGAAGGACTAGAATTTCTCTGTACAAACAACAGCCACCAAGATCTACATGTTAGTTTCCTTACTCACAACCAGCAGGCACGTTCTTTCACTCTCCAGGATTTCAAAGAGATGAACTCAGGAGAAGGAAAGATAAAATACACAGACATTTGATATTGCCTTCTAGCATCTAGCCTACATCTCTCTAGCTATTGCATGCAGGTTTTTGTGAAGAACTGGTGAAAGAGCATTAACAGAGAGATGCTTTTGCGTACATAAATCCTGGACTGTAGTTCCAGTCTCTCCCAGCAAACCATGCTCTCCGTGGCATGGAAAACCAAGGTACTATCATTATTCCAAAGGAGAAAACCACAGAGCATCAGATGTATTGTGAGGGCTCACAGATGTTCACAACTTCTTTCTGGGGACAGTGTGCGCAGGCAGGGTGAAACCTCCAACATACTGCTGAGGTCTACTAGCTCACTTTTTTGGGAAAGAGGATTGTAACAAGTCTGGCAGGGAAATTATCTTAATGATTAATATTTTGTACTGTCTTGGTGCTTCCATATCCCTACAAATAAAATATTTCTATTTCATGGTATTTCTGGATAACAAAACCATCCGACTCCATGAAAGACAGGAAAGGAAATCCTTTCTAGTCATTACAAAACTGCTTATACTTCAGGTTTATCAATAGAATGCTAGAAAAAGGAGGAATGACAGAAATGCAGTTAGCCTTATAATCATTGTGAAATCACTCAGAGAACAGTTTAATTTCCCTCTAGTTACAACCAACATAGAAAGATAAACAGATAAGACAAAAGTAAGCTACTATAGCTACCTAAAGCACCATTAGAGCTCCAGCTGGGAAGTGCTCCTACGTACCAGTTCAAAGCTCATCAGCATAGTCTTCAACCTATCAATTTCTTCTCGCAGTTCTCTGATCAGTTTTACGTTTGCATCCTGAAACATTGGGACACAGATGTTGGAAAAATCATTCTTTAAAAAATTCTAGCTAAAGAAATCAGTGCAGAGCTTTTTCAAGAGCCAGAAGGAGTGGAGAATGGGCACGCTTACAGCAGTACCCTAACTCCACTCTGTCAGGCCTCTGGGATGTGCCACCTAGGTGTAGGTGGTTCCCATGTTTAATACATTCTCTTTTCCCATAAACTTTGTTCCATCTTTTTTCTGAACATAGACCTACCATAGTATTTGCTCCCATCATGACAATACCTGGATACACCACTACTTTTAAGGATTTACCTTCAAAATAGTCCCATCAGGTCAGAAAAATGCTGTAATTTCTGTCATGCAGAGGAGAAAATCAGGCTAGAGGAGACTAAGTCAGAATGTCACCAACCATGGTACTAAAATCCCTCGCAGCAGATACAAAAAGCATTTCCCGCCTGCTTGTGTGGAGGCATTTATCTCAGTTCCAGAGTAAGCATCTCTGCAAAGGCAGTTTCTGGAAAACAGACTCTTTGCAGAAACTCAAGATTCAACTTTCTCTGGGCTGCCAGTGACACTTTGGCTCAGGTCAGTCCGCAGTGAGCGGAAGAAGGCAGTGAGCTGAAGGGATGGAGCTAATGGTCAAGCATGGGCTGTGCAAGAGAGCGGTGGGCACGTAAGTTGGGAGGCTGAGAGGTTGTATGTAACAAGAGGCCAACCCAGGAGGAGCAGTTATAGATCTGTAACTGCCAATATTTAGGATAAAGACATAGGGTAAACATACATATTGTAACAATTCAAAGAGAAGGATGACTGAAACTCAATGGAAAGAGGTGTGAAATTCTAAATGGTTTAAGCTGCAGAGGATCAACAAAATTATTTCTATAATATCCAGGCTTCTATTTAGCTCTCATTAACATGAGAAAAAGAGGTATGAATTTTATTCAGAGAGCAGATACACTGAATAAACCTTAAATAATACACACAACAAAATGGAACGTGAATGAAAAGCAGAACTCAAGGCCTCACCTCATTCACTCTGGGCTTGTTAATGATATTTTTGGCATTTGAAGCATATCTCAAGGTACTCATGGTCTCGTTGTAGCTGGAGCTGGCAGGAGAGATAGCTACAGACAGAAAACAAATAGAAAATAAATACTATTTTAAAAAGGAATCCACTTAACCCATCACTTTTCCAAAAGGTGGATTTTTTTTTTTAGTCTTGCTTCTTTAAAAAAGAAAACAAAAAACATCCTTAGGGATATTTCATCACGCTCACAGAAAATGTCTTCTCAAGATCGTATCTATAAATGAATAAATCACTTTAAATCAAAGCTATGACTTTGGAAAGACTCTTAAGCTTAACATTATGCACAATCAGCATACCTTTTCATTTCCTTGAGTATCCTATGAAGTATTTATGAATATCTTTACGAGGACAGATTCTAAGTGATACAGCTGTCTTCTCACTGCAGTAGAGATGTATTTTAAGGGGCTAATGTAGTGCAAAATGTTAACAATAGAAACCAAACTCACTGGCAATCATAATGGTCTTGGAGTTGCCCCCCAGACTATCCTTCAGAAGCCAGGTAAGGATGGAGTCACGGTATGGGATGTAAGCCGGTCGCCTGGTCCCACTGATGCTGCCTGTGGAAGGACTGTCCACATGGCTGTTCTCCCCTTCACTTGTTATGGTATTTATGCTCTGACAGCTGCTGAACATCTGAGAATTTTGTGCTGGAGGAGAAATACCACAGAGCTCAGGAAAGAGGTCATCTTTTTCTGTCATGGCTATTTAATTTTCTTAGATGTTGTTACTGTTTATGAAGATACCACACAGCTGTTCTGTTCAGCCTTTTGTTGTAAGCACAGATAAACATTAACACACAGCACATGGTGAGCCAGTCCTATGCTTTTATCGCTACCCTTCAATATAAAGAACTACTGTGCTTACCTAAAGTGGAGATGACAATTCCAAGTGTAACTAATGACTTGTTAATATTGGCACCTTCGGTAATTCGATCTTTACAGTAACTGGGATCAGCTCTTTCACTGTAGCACACAAGCATGAAAAAGAAAATGCAAACCAAACAAAAATGCTTAATTATTAACATACAATCAATATGATAAAATTATGTGGTTTTCTGACATACAAGAAAACAGAAATTGCAAGCTTTGTAATTAAAAAACTATATGCCTTGAATACTTTACATTGTGCTCTGGTTCAGAAAGTCCAACCAACCATGAGCCAAGGCCACTGTTAAACTACTGTTAAAGACCCATCAAAACATAAATTCAAGCCTGAACTGTGCAACCCAATCATAGTGGTTCTGAATTAAAAAAACCCCAAACGTACGTTTCACAGCTCTGCAATGACAGACCGGCTCAGTGCAAAAGTCTGTATATCCCCTCAATGCTACTCTCTCTGCTCAGACATGCATGGCCATTTACATTCTTGAGAAGGAAAAACGTCCTGTTCTCCAACTGTCTGTAACTCTTCAGCACAACTTCCATCTTTCTATTCCCTGTCACATCCAGCATAACCACATATTCCTCACTGAAATGCATAGCTACGATCCAAGACTTAGGAACTTTTGAACATGAAAAACATACACAATGACAAATGACTGCTTTCTTCCACCTATGCTAGACAGCCATGAGGAATATATTCCTTTTTTTTTTTTCTCTCTCCCTCTTTTCAAGCTCAGATTTGGTAATTCCACCAATAGTTACTGGAAAAGCCAGTTAATAAGAATACAGAGTTGAATGGAATTACCTTAAATGTATGCAACAGCACAGTATTGGATCTGAGGACCCAGGAATTGCCTTCCTCAATGAAATCCAACACCCAATACAGAAGAACAAATGACAGAGACAATATTAGCTCAATATTCCTTGTTACTGTATACGAAAGTCAGGCTAATTCTTAGTTTAATGAAGATTTAAAAATATTAAATTTCATCTTTTAAGGCAGTACTACCAGCACCTTCAGAGAAAATTACCTTTTTGCCCCTCAGTATATTATTACCTGCCGGCAAGGTCCACTAAGTTGATCTTGCTTGCAATTTCAGAGGGGAGATTGTTCTCCAATATAGCCTGAAGAGAAATATGTAAATAAGGAAGATTATTCCTCTTAATTAATTAATGAAAATAAAATAGATGTGGTTTTTTGTTTGAAACTGAGTTGTACACATGACTGTCTCACTGCCTTTCTTTGTGACCTTGAACCACTGACTATGTTCAAACCGTTAACTCACCAGCTTTCTCACCCGACAGAGAAACTACCCTCTTATGTCGATTTCCTCTTGAAAAAACCTTTACTGCCTAGTGAAAGGCTTTCTTGTAGATCTTGCAGAGTTATTTTCCACTAATGTATTCCAAAGGTCTTTTGTGAAACTACTGAAAAATGCCCCGAAATGTTCTGTGATTACAGGATGTTAGAAATGTGAGATAGAAAAGGTCTATTGGATCACTGAACGACTTCCCTGCCAGGGAAGGATATAATTCCTGTGGAGAAAGGGTGCATTGTCCCTGGAAGAGTACTGAATGCCAAATGCTAAAGAGATGAGCACATCTGAAAAGCTGGACAGACACAAAATTTTGGTAAGTGTTAAATTAATGCTATATTTCAATTAAGGATCCTAAACAAGCATGACAAAATGTAACTTCAAATATACTCACACGTAATTTTCACAGCATCCTAGAAGTGGTATTGCATTTCAAAGGGCTGATTAAAACTTTAAACATTTCTTTTTACAGTGAGTCTTTGGCATCACTTCTGACTATTAAGCTTGCATAAAGGAACAAGAATACTTCAGTAAACACTCAACACATCAGGCAGTGTAGGAAGTGTAACACATCTGCAGTGTGATCCAAAGGAAGTAACAGTTTCCACCGAGATTATCACAAACAGCACAAAACAGTGACAAATAAACAATGTGCAACACATTGAACAATGCTTTTTGAGAGAGAAGAGAAAAGGAAGTTGGATTATTTTTAGCTAACCTGAGTGTAGTGGATGGTGAAGATAGCATGGGATCTGCTGCTGGCATTGTGAATATGTGTAGCTGCTGTGATTCTAGAGAGAAGAACAAACCATTCAATTACAAAGACTTATTTCCTTGTATTCAGAGAAAGCAAAAATAACAAATACAGCAGATAAATGAAGATGAAGGAATGTGAAATTTGGAGAATATGGCAGACTGTATTCTTGGATCTGATCACAGAGTGTTTGGCAGAGGACCTGGAAGGGTGGAAATTGAGAGTCAGAGATGTTTTTGTCCACCTGCAGCACTGAGAAGCAGCACCTTACAGCAGCCTTACAGTGCAGGTGTCAGGTGTTGTCTAAGGGTAGAAGAGAGCAGAGAAGTACAGCCAGTAACCGCGCCATACAGCTCACCCCCAACACCACTGAATATACTGACCCAATACATTTTCTCCACATTGTTCCCATTTTTATTTTTTCGTACTTCAAAGGGTCCAAAAAGCTTCATAGACTACTTCTGGGGCTCCCCCTGTCACAGGGCTGATACAGTAGTTTTACACTTAGAGGAGTCCAATGAGATTAGCCAGTCTATCTGAATGAGTACCAATTAATATGGTAATTCACTCATGCAGCACTTACTTGGCTTTACCATGTGGACAGATGGGACAGCCCTGTGACCTGGCTAGCCTGGTACCTGCTAGCACTCTGGCTAGCAGGTACCAGGCACAGGAGGAGGAGCAGCAGCAGCATTCTCCCACTGCCTCTGTAACACAAACTTTTGGAAATTCTACTTTCTTTGTTGCTGTTTTGATTAGACAAATCCAAAGAAAGCAGGGTTTTGCCTAGGGCAGCAGCCAGGTCACCCTTTGTCACTCTTGTAGCATGCCTCAGCTCTATGTGCAGCATTCGGCGTTGGTTTTGCCAGGCTTACCCTTAACAACAACCATCAATTTTAGTAGTGCAGACAAGGACCGTGGAACCGTGTTTTTTGTTAGGAGCCCAGCTGTCAGAGTGCACTCGAGAGCCGCAGCTGTGCGTACGCTCCTGAGCACCTGCTGTCCGTGGCCAAAGGACTCCGGGACTCTCCTCCCTATTGCTCTCTGCTTCCAACATCTCCCCAGCCAGGCGAGCAGGCACTGCCAAAAGCCACAGGCAGCCTAGTGAATCCTGGTTATATGCTGAGGAAGCAGAACGTGAACTAGTCTCCAGATGTTGGAGGAGGAAGAGAAACAATTAGGTAAAGGGCAGAAGACAGCAAACAGCTCTACAGTGGCCAGCGAATGTAAAGGAACGGCACTTAAGTTTATAAAGCAACAGAGAAATTGAAAGGGCCCCAGGGTTTGGAGAAGGAAGTGTAAGTACTCGCTTCTCACCTCCAATGATACCCAGGATAATTGGAGGGCAAGCTCACACCTCAACTGCTCACAACCCATGTCAGCATTTTTATGGGAGAATGTATGTATTAGCTTTTCATATAACTCCATTTCATTGTGGCATGTGGTGTATGTTTTAATATTTTTAACTGTTCTAATAATATCATCAAGATTTATTGGTTGTTTTGCTTTACACAGCATCAGGGCTATGTTTTTGGAAATTTGTATTTCCTGCATTTAAAAAATTCTATTCTTAAGCATTTGAGATTGAGTCTTGCAAAGTATCAAGAGAAAATAACCTAACAGCACTGAGAGTTGCAACAAATAATGATTGCATGTTGAAAATCATATCTGCTTATTTTAGAACGGACAGGTGCAGCCAGAGCAGGCTGGAGATGGCCTGATAAAACCAGCTGGTAATAAAAATGCCTTCAGTGCACTCTGCTTGTTGTTAGTACAGGACCTGCCCTCTCTCCCATGAAAGGCACCACCCATGTTCAAGGGGAGCTTCCCCTCCCAACTTCCCTGTATAGTCAGACCTGGATCCATCACATCCCATCCGCTCCTCTCCTGCCTCCAGCCATATGGGGCAATTGCAACCTGCTCCCCACTTTCTTTATCCTTAAGATCTTGCCGATGTTCTTTTTGCATCATTTCCCAGACTGCAGATGTTTTAAGTTAGTTTGTTTGCATTTATAATGTGCTAATAAACACTCCGCAGAATATTTCATAAAAATAAAGACTATAGGCAAATAGGAGTTTCCTGTATATTCCAAATAAGTTTTTTAAAAGTTACTCAGAAAAAGAAGTAGTTGCTTGGTTTCATGCAAGTGACAAAGTTTGAAACTTCAGCATCACAAAACATACACACAAAATATTGATCCTCTGATTTTGTTTTCTCCACATCTTCTATTTCCTTAGCAACGAGATGATTGTAGGATTACACTCGTAGACAGACTAGAATTTTGTTGTTCTTTTGAAAAAATCTCTTCTTACTGTAGAGTTGCATCTATTGATTGCTACAAGCAGAAGTAGCAAAACTTAATCCCGCAGTACGTTCTATGTTTTTGTGATAATGCAGCTTAGTTTTTTTAGTTCCCAGGATCAGTGATATTTCTAAAATCTTGACCTCTCTTATAAGACTTAATATCAATTTTGGAACTGTGATTTGTATTTGGAGGATCCTTTCAAATATAACTCTTTTCCATCACTGTAATAGCAGTTGTATTGATACCTAAGGCTCCCTGTTGAAAATGTAAAAAAATATCTTGACTAATGAGAGCTGAAATCATTGGCTTCACTGGTGTGCCAATTCCCACAATTCTCTCATAGCAAACATGCAAGATTTGGATTAAGAACGTAAAAAAAATACTTAAAAAAGTAAAACAAATAATTATAAACCAAATATTTTTAGAAATTAAATTTAAATACACTATCTTTTCAGCAGTTTTAAATCACTAAGTTACACTAACAAGTTAGTTGAAAGCTATACAGTCTAAAGGGTCATGAGCAAGTGGAGGAGAAAAACAGAAGTTTGTTTACAGCAAAATGTTTTCCTGGCATGAATTATTCAGCCCAGACAGATGGTTGAATTTTGTCAGTAAGTCAGCATGGGATCAGGTTTGAAAAAACAACTTCATGAGTGCTTGTAGCTCTTATTGTGGATAATATGAGGATATGTAACATCTAATGTGTACGTCATGTGCAGCATCAGCAAACTTGTCACACCAAAGCATTGGCAACACTGTCAGTAAAATAAACATTAATGAAATCAACACATGGTGAAAGATGTGTTAAATAAAGATGGAGCTGATTTGTTTCATAAAATACCTTTTAGCTATTCCTTCTTCTAGAAGTTCTACAACTTGCTTGTAGTCTGTAACTAAATGTTGAGTCAATCCTGCCAAAGATTTAAAAAGAGTTAAATGCATATTTTTCTCAGGAAATTTCGGTCAGTTTACCCAACAATTTACCCGACATCAGGACCATAAGGACATTCTGCTGGGATGCCAGGCTGTTCGACAAGCAGTCTCTCAACTAGAGTAACTATTTTATTTAAAAAAAAAATATTTTCTTTTTAAAAAATAAAATAAAAAATTGCAATCCATCCTTCACATGCAGTGACATCAGGATAAAAAATGCCTTGTACATTTAAAGTGCAGACCTTTTTCCAGCTTGTCTGCAGAACAATGCTATACAAAACAGTGTAATTGAAACTCCGTAAGAAATATTCAGCTATGTCACTGCTACTAAATAGGTACAGATCCTGTAAAGAAGCTTTTTGTCATTGCCATTGCCTTTGGATAATGGCTCTGCTCAGGCAACTAACAGAATTAGCAATCAACCCCTGTGAATATTTACCATTTACTTAACTAGGCTTCAGCCTGCACCACTCTAGAGTCTTCATGCTCTTTTCTCCCCAGGGGGTACCCAAATAATGATATCAAACATCTGGCCTTTGCATACCTTGTGCTTTCAGTTTTGTTTGGGTTTTGTCTTTTTTAAATTTGATTTTATTTTTAAGAGGGGAAAAACCCCACTGAAAACAAATGAAAGAAATGGTGCATTGCGGAGCTGCTGTGTCGGAGTGGTGGTTGTGACTAGCAGGGCCCCCAGTGGAGGGCAGTCTGCTGCTGTGCTGCAGCCGCACTGCCAGCCCCTTGCAAAACGCAAATTCCAGCAGACACACAAAATTAACCTCAACGGGCTTGTATTTCACATAAATCCAGTTTAGTATGCCTCGTTTGCATTTTATGGTGATGAATAGTTATCATTTGTACTGCAGTGACTCCTAAAACACCTGAGTTGTGAAGCAAGACTTCGTCATACAATATCTCGTAAAACACTCCTTTGCGGTATGTTTTATCTCAGAGCTGGAATCCGGGGCTACTTCCTCTTCTCACACTGATTTAAGCTTGTTTTGTTTTACTGAAGGCCACAAAAGTGTGGATGAAGGCAAAGTACTGAAAAATGTGATTTATTTGGATCAAATAAACTATCTACTGCTAGAAGGTAAGTCAAGATGAATATAAAATTCAACAATACTGAAGTAAGTACTTCTGACAATTAGAGACAGTCTATCCTTACATGATAATAGCTTGCTTAACTTCAAATGGAAGCAAAAGCTAAGCCAAAGATGGGAATTTATTTTAGTCCTTTAACAACTGACACACGTAAAGAAAAACAGATTTTTAACACCCACACCTTTAAAAAAATCCCCTCACTGTAGTGTGCATGCATGCACACTTGCACACACAAAAAGTATAGGATGATTTTCAAACAAAAGCATTTCTTCTGCTCTCCGGAGTCCATTTACAATACATTCATTCCAGAAGTCATCACATTTTCCATTTGAGAAAGAGGCCCATTATTTTTCCAACAGCACTGGGACCTTCAAAGCTCAGAATATGGAAACTATTATTGTTTTCCCAGACCCTTTTTCAGGGTCTTATTTAACTGAATAAAAATCCAGTTATAAAATGGAGACATGTAAGAAATTCTTACCTTTCTACAAGTACTAGAACAGTGAATCTAACACAGTTCAAAACATTTAGTTTTTCAATAAGGTAAATGAAATACTGTAAATGTTGTTTGAAAAGAAATGACAAAGTGTTCTGTTTGCTGCTAGAACAAGAAAGGCCATTTTCAAGATCAAAACCACTTGCTCATCTAGAAATCTGCCTTGGAGTAAGAAAGGATCTCCCCCAGAAATCTGTCTCAGAATAACAAAATAGATTGCATCATTTCCTGATTTAAGAGAGGCCGATTCCTTAACAGTGCAACCATCTGTGAGGGAGAAGTTTGAAATGATTCCAATCCAAAGCACTAAAACACTTTCAGCATTTTAAAGGCTACAATCTCGCAGCCTTTACGTAGAAAAATGATGGGCTGGAAACTATTCAAAATACTTAGTGCTCAGAGCTGGGACTTCCTGACTGGACTTGCAAATGGAAAATGCATTGCCCAGAGCATCTAAGTGTCCTTAAAGGGGTTAAGTTTTCTGATTTTCCTCTGTCTGTTCTTCATCCAGTGCTAACTGTATTCTGGATATCATTGACACCAAGCACACAACCGACAAACTAATGGTACACTAGGGAGCTCCTGATCAAAGTCAGCAAACCTTAAAATTGCTGATGGCTTGCAAGAAGTATGATGCAAATGCAGATGCTATTCCTTAACATACCGAATCTATGGGAAATAATTGAAAAATTCTGAGCTTTGTTAACATTCACCGTTTTTATTTCTCCCATACAGCAAATTGCTTGGAAGGGGAATACAAAACAAGCTCTCCTTCCAGAAAGCTTGCTGGTAATTCTGATCTCAGCCACCTAACTATTAGAAACAATATTCACGTGCTCTGATCCTACACAGAGAGACTACCTATTAAACTGCAAAAGGCTACTTCAGCATATAGAAGGCCCTAATTACAGAGATCAGCAATTGTTGATTGCAACAATATATTACTGTAGTTGAAAAGGGCATTTTTTACCAGAGCTGTGAACCACTTCATTTTCTTGAATTTGATACTATTAAAATCAAGCTGACTATACTGCTCACCTGCATTCAAAAGACCTCTGGACTTTCTCACTGCTGCTTATTTTTGATGGGAGCTAATGAGTACAATTCCAAAAGGAGCTACATAATCATACCTTCTTTAGTAGTCCCTTGCTGCAAAAGACAACAGGGTTGTCTCAAGTAAAGCAAACTGTTACAGCGCTTAATTGTGTAAACTGTACATATGCATATTTATTTATTAATATATAATTATATACACATATCTAAAAAAAAAATAACTGTCATCTGACTGTTGCCCTAACCCACTGACTCATCAGCTTGAAATCACTTCTGTTCATATGCACTCGCAACAGCTTCTAGTTACACCCCATGATGCTTTCAGTAGAGAAATTACTTAATTTTTCATGCATGTGATCAATTTTTCTAAAAATGCGAATCACATTTATCATTAAAATTAAATTTTTTCTTACAGCAATTAACATAATGATTTTGGGAGGCTGTTGCAAGATAAGAGAGGGAGAGAATCTTCTAAAATAAAGTATTCACACTGGATTTACAAACGTGGCCAAAGCTGGCAAATATTATTTAGGTTAACCTTTTTCCATTATCCTTTCCTCTTATTTTACAAAATCTAATCACTTGGGAACTTTTATGGGATATTTCAGAACTCTAGCATAAAACTGTTCCACTTAAAATTTTTAGTTGTGTCTAAGTATAAAATCCTTATTCAAAAGGGACAAAATTAAATAATAATTAAAGGAAAAAAAACCCAAACAACACCCCCACCCCCAAAAAAAAAAAACAGAACTGGAAAAGAAGTGACAGATTTGGCCTGGAAGATTCCAGTTGAAGACAAAATAGTGACAAAAGGCAAGCCAGCCCATTGGCAGAAGCTATAACTTCATTTTCTTTTAAAACAAGGAAAATCCATTATATGCAGCCAAGGAATCACTGGAGATATAAGGCCTGAGAAAAGAGATGGAAATTGCCAAGGAAGGAAGCAGTTTAAAGACCTTTTCTCGTGTGGTGAATGAGCAGCTGCTAAAAGAAAATAATTAGTAACTGTACTCCACCAACAACTAAGTTCTCCGATAACAAGCAGGTAAAAAGAGAATCTTGGAAAGACCTCAATAAAGGCCAAATGTCTATGAATCTGCTTTTCAAAGAATGATAAGTTTGCCATACTAATGAGACCATCAATTCATCTATTTTCCAACTCTCCTTAAACAGGATGCTGATGTGCTGGGAAAGCACAGCTGAAATAACCAGAATGCCAGAGAGTCCCTTGTGTACAGGACCGTGCAAGTTCAACCCTTCCCAAGTGCTTATTTCAAATTTTGAGAGGAGGAATTGGTAACAACCGTTCGTTGTGACTGATACTGCAGATGCCCCGGGAATGAGAGCTGGGAATTCCAGGCTCCATTCAATCACACAGTCAAGTCACCCTATCTGTTGTCACATTTTGCCTTAATCTCTGAAGTGAGGATAACAGACGTGTGTCGTGATAAATAGAGAGAGAAAAGTGAACCAGGGAGAACAAAAGGAATTCAGAAAACCAACAGAGACAAGAACTTTATTTAAAAGCCAGAACAAATCTGTATTTGATCTGATGTGATAGGACCAATAAAATTCTGTGTGATATGCATTTTGCATACTAAATGCATACCCCCCAGGTGTTACTACCCACTTGGTGGCCAGCCAAGCAGTTGCAGAGTCAGCGATACCAGGGCCAACTTTGAAATTCCATGCACTAGATATAAGGCATACTGAAAAGGACACGTATGCATTTACTTTCTGAACAAACTCAGTAATTTTTGAAACTTGCATCAGCGTGGAAAAGGCTCTTCCTTCTGATCTCCACTGTGAAGCTACTCTGTATGATTTTGCACTAGCGCACTGATTTTGAGAGGCATCCCTTATGTCACGTAAGTTGTTGGTCACATAAACAGAAATGTAGCAGGCAAACTTTACACAGGGAGCTAATCAATTAACAAGTATCAATGGCCAAACTCCAATTTAAAGCTATGTAAGACCCTGAAGTGAAGGCACCAATCAAGAGTGAAAATAAACTGGAAGTATAAAAACAATGAGAGAGAAGATAAGAACTAAAATAAGACAACTGACATGCAAAAAATATATATGGGTCTTTTTTCATCTGCTCTGTGTCACCTGATTTGAAAGCTATGATTCACTAGAAAACACAAAACCACCTGAGGGGCTGCTGTTGCAAGTGGTTATTCAAAAGTGTGTGATGAATGAAGGAAAATGAAGCTTATTAGGTTCTAACTTGGGCAATACAGATTTTAATCACTTCTCATGGCCTGGCCTGCAACATTAAACAGTTGAGTTTATCTAGTTTTTTTTTATTATTATTTTGTATATATACTGCTGCCAAGGTCTGACACAGGTATGGAGGGACCTTAGGTTGGTCTGGAGAACCCATTTAGAGCTGATGTTGGTGGATTTCTTAAGTTAAGATTTCTTTAAAACAGAAGAAAGCAAAACACTACAGCTCACACACGACCTATGCCTGGAAAGGCAAACAGAAAAGTGGAGGATATCCAGCCAGTGGGATAACAGAGGCAAAGCTTTCAGTGTATTACACACTCATATCAGCAATCAAAATATTTGAGGAAAGTTACTCTTGAAGAGTAGAAGCAATTAGGAACATATGCAAAGATACATATAGACCTGATACACATTTACTTGAAATTCTGACACTAGTTGTGAAGTCCGCTCTCACCTTGCACATATGGTCCTGTTTCAGGGTGTTCACGGACTCGAAGTGTATAAGGTTTTTTTCGGTCTGATTGTTTTAACAAATCTCGGACACGCTCGTTATAGATTTCAAGAAAACTGGAAAGCCAAAACAAAACAAAAAAAGGAATGTTAAATGCACACAATTTAAAAAAAGTGAAAGCATATATTTAGGCAATGTCACTACCTGAATCTTATATAGATCTTTCATGATAAAGTTAATGAATTCATTTTGATAATCTGTTACTGCCCTTCCCACGTAGTACACATATAAAAGAACTCATAGTAGCAAATTTCCAAGAAGCAAGAGGCATTCAGGATTTTATTTAAAAATTCATAAAATATCCTTTCTTAACACTAGTGAGTCCAAATCCCCAGATTTCAAAACATATGGCTTCATTAGATCTATGGGAAAGACGAAAAAGAATGGAATGTAGGATTATGGCTGAAATTTAAGAGTTAAACAAACAGGAAGTAAATTTTTAATGGACTCCTATTTCAGCTGTCTATACAAAACAGCATCCAAAGAACTATACTGAGATGGATAACTAAAACCAACACTTTCTCATCCTTCCTCTGTGTTCTCCACCTTGTTCCAAAAATTATTATCATCTGAGAAAACAGAAACAAAATAAACTAGTCAAACTAGCCTTTACTTTCTTTGATTACAGCAATATGTTGTTGAAAGCATTCAGAGCATTGCCCCAAACAGTGACACACTTACCTGACCTTTACTCTGCAAGATGCTGCTTGGTCTGAGTAATCATCATTCCTTGAAAAGAGGCCCTGCACAAATCAGAAGTGTATATACATTTTAAATCCATCAAGAAAATACAACTGGTTAAACAAATGCAAGTGAAATAGAAAAGAAGTACCTCACATATACGTGGTGTCAGTCCAATGGATGCCTTCGAATAATAAACAGAAAGAAATTTAAACAATATACTTGCTATTGCTCTTGCAAAACTTATTTTTAAATAAAAGCCAAGTTATAAGAAAAGGACAGAATCATAATGCAGCATTAAAGTAATGACCGGATGATGGATTATACCACAAACCCCTCTGGAGTGTAGTTCAGAACACCATGGCAGTGCTCTACTACTCCAGCTGAAGCATCTTGCATGTGCAGCACTGCAGGGACTCATGTGCTGTGTAATGTCATCTGTCTTAGCTTCGGTGCAAACGCTATTTATAGCAGAAGTCATTTTAGAGCCACTTATACAGCATCGATGAGGAGTTTAGAGCCCTGGGTTAAATCCAAGAGCTGTTTGATGTAAAGATACTGGACATCTCCACGTCAGAAGTGTTGCAGGCTAGATGACGCCAGGCCAACACTGAAACTAGCTTGATGTCATGAATATTTTGTTTATTCCTTATTCTACTTTTATTTCTCTATGCTTTGCTGTCACAGAACAGGCTTGGAACAGTTTTATGTCCTAGATTTATAAATCTGGTCGCTCAGAGAGAACGGGATATGGACTGCCAACAGTACCCAAACTAACGGATATAAACTTTGCCAAAATAGTCTACACAGCACTGAACTAACAGTGTGTTTTTGTGTGATGAACTGTTCTTACAACATGATTGCTCACACTTTAGTGACTGCAGTGCCAACACACCCCAAGAAAGACTCTAAGGCCTAGGTTCAATCTGTTTGATGAATAGCATTAAAAGCTTTTAGAAGGCACACTTGAAATGGTGTTGGAGGCAGAAAGTCCAGGTTCATAAGTGGAGCACCAGGCGCAAAAGTTCAGTTTATATCAAACACTTGTTTCTTCCTAGTTTTGGACACTGTTTCACAGTGAATACATGTTACTAAAGATCAGGTCAAAGCAGGATTCCATTGGAGAATGAAATCACTTTATAAGCCAGAAATCTCTCTGAAACACAATACCCGGAAATTTCCTTGGAAATAATGATAATTTCAAGATGTGGCCATTCTGAATTGCTAAGATATTTTCAAGATAACATAATACAAATATTATAGTTTGCCACCTATTAGCCTCAATGTCAACAATTCTTAAGGCTTTCATGCAGCTAAACTTGATTTTGCATAAAATGAATGGAGAATCAGGTCATGATTTAACAAAATCCTATTGCTGATATATGTGGAGAAAGTAAAACTTTAAAAATCTCTTGTCAAAAGCACAAACCATACTAGAACAGTCTTCTTCTTATAGTCAGAGTTTGAACAAATTCTACCCTTATTTCACCTTACAAATTGAATCCTATGGGGTGTAGGAAATAGTGGTCTACTCATGCAAACTGTTAAACAAAATTTTTCTTTTTCAAGGGCATGTTTCACCAACAGCCAAGACTATTTATGGATAGAGATCAAATTGCCTTGCATTGCAGCAGAATGCAGAAAATCCTCAACTGACTCCATCGATCTGAGTACCAAGATTAAAATGCATTTTAGCAGATCCTGGTAGACACAAATCTTAAAATGTAACAGCTTGTGCAAACACCATTTAAATACATTTCAAAACTGGAAGTGAAGCAAGTATTAGTTTCCACAGGTGAAAGGATAACTTCTGCAACTGATAAATGTCTCAAGCAGATAATGAAGCCTGTTACAAAAGTATTCCTGTGAATTGTATCTATTTTTATTTGTGAAAGTGATTTAATTTCAGCATAGCTCAGACTGACAAAAAATTCCCTGAGAATAAATACCTTGTGTTATCTTGAGCTATATGTTTCTAAAACCCAGAACTATTCAGGGGTATAGATTTTTTTTTTTGTTCTCTAAGATAGTAATAAGATTCATACATAGTAAGATGAAGGTTATCTAAAATAAATATTTAAACTATACCATATTTTCTAGTGTTTTTAGCTGATGCTGTATTATTTAACTGAATGTAAAGGCTTGACTCTTATTTTATATATTTAAATACCAAATAAAACATGTATAAGCATTCTGCTCAACAAGCACCATAATCAGTTTAAAAATAAAGTGATGTTTCTGCCGGACAGCCCACCCTCAACCCTAAGTGTAAAATGAACAGTGTAACTCACAGGTGTTCCCATCATTGTGTAAGTTTTTCCTGAACCTGTTTGTCCATATGCAAAGAGGCAGATGTTATATCCTCTAAATGCACCTGACAACACAGAAGTTCCAAGGTCCTGGAACACCTGAAAAGACCAAAAAGAAACAAAACAGTCCATGAATAACATGCCTCCCTATAAACATTCTGCATTACTTGTGGATCTTGCAGCTTTAGTAACTCCATGGGAACAAGGATCTTCACAGTATTTGTCTTTCTAATTTACCAGACACAATGTTAAGTGCCCAACATTCACTTCTTGGATTTTCCTCCAGATGCTCATACACCAAGCCCAGTGCTGGCACTGAGCAGTGGTGTTTAATTGTGCTTTCCTGCCTGCTATCTTTTACTTTATACTTAGATTGTATAATCTATCCCCCATAGGATATCCCCCATCCCAAGTTTTTACAGCCCTCAGCATAAATCTGACAGAAATGTATGATCAAGGCTTTTTGACGTAAGGACATTAATAGGAGCATTAGGCATCAAAACTACAAGTCAACAGCAAAGCAAAGTCTAACCCACAGCCTGCAAGCAGACCCCACCCAAGCAATACTTCTATCTGACGCATCTGGTCAGTAAGTGACACAACCAAAGGCTAAATACTTCATTTTCTGTTCATGCCACACACACAGTGATGTGCCTTCTTCTGCTCATCGTAATATAGAGCCAGGAACTGTTACCACCAAATTGGTGTCAGCCTCTAGGGGCTTCCAAAGCTTGCACTGGTCCCACAGTGGCTGCAGAAGTTGGACCATGACAACCAGACTACCCATACAGCAAGATCTGAACAGTCATTCCTTTTGCTTTCCCTGTTCCTTTTTCTGGAAGCACAGCTGCCCCACATTGTGACCATGTTCTCAGCACATCAAAGCCTGGCCATAGACCAGCTGAAAGGACACCTGGTCAGGTTTGCTAGGAAGCGCATGGTGGATCAAAAGGTTCCAGTAGGCAGGCTGCCAACCCCTTAGCACAGCTTTGGCCTTTCAAAAGAAATGTTACAATTATTAATGGTTTTGCCATTCACATAGAAAACCAGTTAGTATATATAGACAGATGCATACAATTTCAGTGTTTCACTGCGAAATCTCATCCACTGACAGGTCATTTGCTTCTCCAATGGACAGGTAAACGTACCGAACTTGACATAAACATCATTAGTAAAACTTATTTACTATTGGAATCACCACTTTGCCTAAACTGTCCAGGAAAGAGATTAAAAACCCTCTGCTGAGACTTTTATTTTCAGGTCATATTTCAACTCAAACCAAGACAAGCTGAAAAATCAGTAACATTCCTGTTCAGCAGAATCTGGCTACCCCTGCCCGTATTTGTACTGCTGTGCGGCATGTTAGAGCACTTGCTTCATTAGGATTATCAGATCAAGGGACTTTTCCATTCAAAGAGTAACAGATAAAGTCACAAACAAAGCACATGGATACAAATGTAACAGGCAAGGGATACCAAAGACAGTGACAAACTCTCCAGTCACTACTGGACTGGCCGTTATGAAGCTGAAGCATAGCTTTGGAAAGGACCAACCTGAACTTCATAATCAACAAGCCGGGGGAGAAAACAGGAACAGAAAGATTTGGGATATTTGAGGAGGGCCTGCAGGGACACGCAAAACATTAAGGAATGTTTAAGGTGAGGAGGTCAGGAAGGACTTCAAACACAAATGTTTCCCAATTCCACAACCAGAACAGATAGAACATTGTTCCTTATAAATCAAGCATATACTGGGAAGCATAAAGAGATCACAGGCAGCACTTTTTCCTTGAGACTTGCTTTCCCATTTGTGGGAAAATGTAACTGCAGGGATTAGGCTGGGGGTTGGGTTTTTGTGGACATTGCTTGTAGCAGTGTTTTAACACCTGTTTTTATATCCCTGCATCCAGAGGAGCCCCACTTAAAAATAATAATTGAATAAATGTGTGAAACTGTGCAACTAGCCCTGTTGCTTTTATTTTACTTGATCAGTGGAATTCAGTGGGTCTGACTGCAATGGGATTTCTTACATGAAGAAGTAATCCCATTGATTGCAGAAATCGGCCCCGAGATCACTTTTATGAGAGGTTCCGAGTCTTCCTTTGCTCCTGATTTAGTGTTCTTGTTTTAGTAACCTGACTGCATTTCGCCACATGCAGACAGTATGCCATGTACTGTCCCAGCATAGTTCCTGCTTCTGAACTAAGGGTCACTGTTTGTTTCAGTGATTCAGCAATAGTGGTATCAATCTTCTAACTGAAGAGGCAGCCACAGGTAACAGCCAGAGCTGAAGAGTGCACCGCATTTGACCATAAGCATGCCACTGCTTACCGGCACGGTGATAAACAGAGCAAGCTACACGCTAAACACAGTGATGCTGATGTTTGTCCTTTCAGTAATACTGATGCACTCCCTCAAGGCTCCCTAACAAAGAGGTCAGCCCCATATTTACACATCACTACAACGGACTAATTTGTTTTTCTTCAATAAAGGTATTTGGGAAAGCATCTGAGCACTAACAGCAGCAATGAAAATCACTGTAACTGATTCTTGGCAGAAGTCATCATATCAGTGTAGGATGTAAGTCAAGTTCCTGCAATTCTCTCACGGATACTTCAGCACTCATCACCTCTCCACCGCTTCCTGCCATCCTCTCATATACCTTCCCATCCACTCTTAGAGCTGGGACACAAGCTATACTGCTTTTGGTATACTGGAAGATGACATGACTGACCAGTCAACGTGAGACCCTACCGACTGCTGCAGAAGCTGCCAAGTACCAGCGGAAACGCATACAAGCCTAGCAACAAATACCACAGACTGATTCTCAGCCCTCGCAGGCCACAAAGAAATTCCCTGTAATTTAAATGTTTCATGAACTGCATGTCATACAGCCTTTTAAAAGATGGAAGAATGGCACCCTTTTCCACGTCTTTTGTTCTACTAAGTAGTCATTGTCTTCCTCCTGCCCTCTCTGCCTGCCCTCTGCACCCCACCTTCCAGAATTCTCCTCTTTGCACTCTTTTCTACTTTGCTGCTTATTATTCACTTAAATGTCAGAATCCCTCAAGACTGCAAAACAAAACGGTCATAAGTCCTGAGCCACCTAACCTGTTTGCCTAAGGCGTCCCTCTTAAGGTTGTGCTCCCACATGAATTCTCCAGTGAACACCGAACCTTCCCTCAGTAGAGGCACCATTAGGATCTCTTCCTACCTGGTTGGCACACAAAACTTGTAGGAACCTAATATCAGAGATCCCTACCCCTCTTTCAAATCTGGTTCAACCTAGCCATTTCCTTCAAGAATTATTGGGTAACATGGGCCAAAACCAGACAGACACTGTAAAATTTTGTTTCTTGAGAAAATCAGGATGAGAGATTGCAGTCACTACCTATTCAGTAGAGACTAAGATTTCACCAGATAATTTTCCTGTAAGATTCTGCCTGCTCTGGACATGCTCCAGCTCACAAGGTGAGAACTTACACCCAGACTCCCAACCGGACTGTCATAGGCCAGGACATCTCTAAGACAGGACACTTAAATTCATAACAGAAGAAAGAGAAAGTTCCTCCTGTGTGAGCGGCTCAATGATTTTCAGTGGCTGAGAACGCAAACATAGGGAGTAGAAAAGAATCTGATCTAAATTCAGGATCAAGAGATCCAGATCTGAAGACTGACAGAAGACTGGGGAAAAACTGGGTAAAATAACAACCACTGAGAACCAGTAACACTGAAAGGAAGGAATGAGAATAGAGTGGGAGTGATAAGAGGCTCTGAATAAGAGGGTGATGGAGTCAGACTGGAGAGAGTTAAGGGAGGAAAGGTGGGACTAGTATCCATTGGGAACAACAAATCAGTTGGAAAGACATTGAGTTTGGAAGCCAAAGTGTAGGAAACCATTGGGTTGGGTTGATACGGAGGACAAAGAACAAGGACAAGGGTGAAAGGCAGATATTTGTAGATCTGGAGTCCAGAGGGTAGGATCTGGGGCAAACCAAATGGGATTGGTGTCAAAGTAGTATAAAGAAAAGGACTAAGAAATGACAGGATGCGTTATTGTGAAGTAATAGGAGCAAGATGAGTCTGTGCCCACTTCCCCTCAGAGCACCAACATTGAATGAATTCAGGAATTTTGCATGGCTCATTGTACACAGAAGTAGCCTAAAACCAGCTTGTGGACTCAATATCAGTTTAGAAATCTGTACTTCACATGGTAGAACCTCTTACAACAGGGATAAATGCAGACTAGAGAAGTATCTTGACTCTATGACAGTTTCCTCATTAAGAGCTGTCCTTCTTTCCAAAATTTCGTAATGAATCTTTGCGAGTGACTAATTGATCTAAGTATAATAAAACAGAATCTTCACAAAGTGGCAAGCCTTCAAGATGGCAATGCTACCAATGCCATCTGGACACTGAAGCTGGAATTTCAGAAGAAATGCATTTTACCTCTAGCTCTGTTGTTGAAACTTTTGTATGACATTGTGCAACTTATTTTAATGGTTCGAATTTCCTACAGATAAAGTAGGAATAATGCTATCCATTAGTAGAAAATTGTGATATGTTCTCACTAGTGTTCATAAAACTCCTTGTGATCTTGGCTTAAATTGCTCTGGATGTTCTAACGGTGCAAATTATTGTGCTTGCTCTCTTTCCACGTACATTGGACCCTCTGAAAGAAGAACATCTGACTCCAAAGTCTCAGTAAAGCAAAGCTTTGTTACATTTACTCTCTATTAAATACACACGGCTACTCATATGCTTCAATTCAAATGTTTCGAATCAGTCCTTTTTGAATTAGGCCTTGAGAGAAGACATATTATAACAAACAAAATTGGATAACTCTGAAAACAGTGCCATAACCCTATAATGTTAATGAATGAGAATTTAAAAAATTATTTACTGAAATCCTATTAAAAGCTGATTTGCACTGGTTTGTGTTTATTCTTTTTGGCAAATTACCCTCTCTTGTTTTGTGAAGATAAATTACAATTCATTTAATTGAATATAGTCTCAATTTAGTCAGAAAAGCCTCTTTGTTTTAGCGTACAGCAGAAAAAAAAATGGAGAAGTGAAGCACAGCAATGAATTTATGGCTTGTTTAAAAATAAAGGAGAGTAATTGAAATCAAAGCTTTTTCTGTGCTAATATCAGAGGCATTAGTCCAAATACCCAGCAGCATCAACAGCCACAGATCATACAAAAAGTAGTAGGATTAATCATTCTGGACGTAAGTACTAACATATTTCATGATATTGCATCATGGTTTTTGTTGATCATGAGGAAAAGAAAAAAAAAAAAGATTATTCTGGGATTCTTCCAAGTCTCACTTTTGAAATGAAACTTCAGGAAGATGAGGTTTTTCAAAGAACATGAGTTGGATACAGCTTCCTGCAGAGAACATGCCATTTGGCCAGGATGACAATGTCGTCCCTGCACAGCTGCTCTACGTGGTTGGCACTGTTCAGTTTGTTCCATGCAAGAACGCTTCTTTCAACAAAGCCTTAACTGGCTCTGCTATGCCTTGTTCCTGCACTTGCCCAGCTGTATCTGGTCCATACCCCATGGTGATCTGTGAAACATTCTACAATTTATTACCTGTCAACCGTCCTAACAGTGGAAAAAACACGCCTTTCTGAAGAAGTTATGAGAGGGCAGTAAGACAACTGTTATCATACAAGGTACTTTGCTGGCAAGCTCACTACAAAGTAGCCAGGTTCCAGCTCAAAATCGACAAATAATTAATCATACAAGTTAGCCCTCATTACAGGACTCTCAGTACAGATGAGAGAAAGGGAAAGTTTTGGTTTAAAATGTAGTTAAAATGTCCTAATCATGCAGCTCAGGCATACCAAAATGCTGTCCAAGTTGCTGCAATATGAACATATTTGGGGTTGAAAATTTTCTATATTAGATAAGAATCATCTACTTCAAGTAAAATAACAGACCTCTTATACATTTCAAAACCAATTCCAATGCTCCGTTAGAAGATAGAGAAAATAGTTCAGAGAGTCTAAATATTTGCAGAATAGGTAAATTAAGCTGCTCACTGTGAAATCTTACATAAGAAGCTGTACAGTTTTCTACATACATTCATACATTCTAACTAACAAACACACATACATTCTAACCATATGACAGAAGCATATAGAAAGATTGCAACAGGAATCCTGCCCGTAAGAAAGTATAGCGGAACATAAGAAAAAGAAGACTTAAGTATATATTAAGGTACAAGGCTTACCATCTCTTAAGCAGCAACCTAAGTTTTATGACTCAGTCTTAACTTGCACAAAGAATCCCAGAACTTAATTTCTGAAAATTACAGTATTAGTAATTTGCTCTTGACTATACTAGAAAACCAGACAATTTTAACTAATTGTGTTTTTTAAAAACAATTTAAGGATTACAGATTTATGCACCAGGGAGGCTACTTCTATCATTCAGTTTAAAATATAATTCTATTCAATTTGATCTTAACTGTTTTCTTGATGATTTTTTGAAGCCATTTGTACAATTGATATACCCTTTAAACACATACAAACTTTTTCAATCCTCTTTGGTTATACTACCATACTGAAATATAAATTGCACTTGGGCACACCAGATATGCAATTGCCACTCAGGCGAAGTTCAAAGCTTTAGGCAGTACCAGTGCAAGCTGCAACAGTTAATGCAGGAAACTTAGCAGATCCTGGCCCAGCAGCGCAGAAAAACCTTGTGATCATCAACAGCTTGAACAGTTACACCAGCTTTCTGAAGCAGAGAAATTATTTCCTAAACGCATGGCCAGCATGGCCAGTGCACTGGAGTACTGGTGACTTGCTCAATATCTTATTCCTCTTTCTGTCTTTCCCTCTCCCTCAGTCAGTATAATTTCTCTTCAGATAAGTTGTTTCAACAAACCTCTGGTGCAAAATCTTGTAGTCTTACAAAATTCCACATTACCCAAGGAAAACTACTGATCTAGCAAAGAATAATGGACTCAAATCAAATGCTCCATAAGCCTGGGGTTGGTATAAACAACCCTAATACCTTTAGGTGTCTGTTAGATGGTAGACTATTTAATTGCAAAAAAACTAAATTCCTTGCCTCCCTCTTCAAACACATTAATTTTTCAAATTAAAAAACTTTTAAAATAATTTTAGAATTCTACTCTCATTCAAAATTGTTTGAAAGACAAAAAAGTCACTCTTAAAAGCTTTTTTGCATCTCAAGTCCAGCACCTTAAGTCTAGAATTACAAGGTCAAATTTACCACTGGCAATCATGCCCAAGTGAATGCTTCTGTGTGGGATAAGTGTCCCACTTCCCATCAATTTATGCTGCTTTCCCTTTTCTCCTCTGATTTGCACAACAGCTCTTTTAATTTGGTCACTATGTATTACCTGTGAGCATCAACAGGATATTTTTAGTCATTTCTAATACACATCGTTTAGACCTGGATTGTAGAACTTTGAAGACACAAACAGAAAATACTCCAGCTGAAGTCTCACCACGGTGTATGTTTTCCAAATATTTATGTGTATGACAGATTCTTAGGCCATCTAAATCCTAAAAGTTCGGTTTCATCTAACCAAATAAATATATCAAAGACAAAAGAATTTTTATATGGCATGTGAGCAAAACATTTAAAATGAGGACAAATTCAGGTTCTAATTGCTATTATGTAGGGAAACTGAAAAAGAAAAAAAAAAAGTAGTCATTTAGTGCAGCCTAATTATCAATATTACCAATATTGAGTTATTTCTCTTTAAAATCAAAAGCTAGAAAGATTGACTGTATATTTTCTTTGGAATCCAAATGTATTAGAAGTCAAATCAATGTGCCACTCCGCAAAGAACCTCTCAAACTCTATGGGAAATTAAAATCATGAAGTGCAAGTTGCAGTCATCTTAGAACACAAAGTAAAACCACACCAAAAACTTGCAGTTAGTACAAGGTCACCCTTAATAAGAAAGCCTAGATTTACTACCTATGTAAAAAGAAAATAACAATTAATAAAACAGAACAAACTGAGACACCCTTTTGGGTTGTTTTTTCAAGAATATTGGAGAATTTTAACCTTCCCACAGACCATTTTTAAAAATTATGTAGGAAGACTATTCATTGGAAATGTACCTTGCATTACTAAAAGATATAAAAAATGAAGGAGTCCAGGAGATTTCAATGAAAGCATGCCAGCTCTCTAAAGAAACAGCAATAACTAAGTCACAGAAGACATTTTTTCTCCCTGTTGAATGAACCTGCATAAAAAGTTTCACACTAAAATAGTAAAATTCTCCTTTTTTAGAATTTGGGAGTATGCTTAGGAAAAAGATGTGTGAGTAATAAGCAAAACAACCTTTTTTACGAGTAGGAGATTTATAATAGAGAAGCGATATACTATTCTGATCCTTTTCTATTTTGACAGCAGAATCAGAAATCTCAGCACTCTCTTTTGTTGGCTTAAAAGTCAAAATTCATAGCAGCTTTTCTAAATCTTTCTTAAATAATGAGTTTTTAAGATACTGAAAAATACCCTATTTATTAGCCTGAGATTATATCATATTTTACCACAGTAGACCTGCATGCCTGAGTATAAATACACATAGCAGACAGATGACTATTTTTTTTTTTTTGGAATGTAAACAAATATTTTTTTGTGCTAGTGCCAAGAAGTAGTAAATTTGGCATGGAGTAAATCCAGTCAGACACCATAAGTGATAGACATTTATTATTAACAGTAATGGTTTGGAACTTTATTTTACACTGAAATCTTTGCTTGGATATTAAAACTGTGAAGCTTTTTTTTTTTTTTTAATTCTTCTTTTCAAGCTTTTTTTTCCTTTGTATTCCTTGGCCTCTTAGTTACTATCAAACCAATGGCCTGTCGATAACCCCTGTAAGCTGTAACCTTTCTGTATGTCACACACAGACAGAAGTGTATTGATTGTCAGTTTTTATTTTGATCTAACAAAAAGTTCAAGATAATTAAACTCTTGTTTCATGCACATGACTCAAACTAATGCTACAGGAGTCTCAGTTAATATCAGTATCTTTGACTTTTCATTGAATTACTATGCATTCAATGGATATGCAACTAGGACAGCTGATGACAGGAAATATATATTTTACATTGTAACTGCAATGGGCTCTATTCTGTGACAACGTCCCTCATAGTAATAAATGCTTTAATTTCAAAAATAACAGAGTCATTCTATCAGAAATGAAGTTTCAGAAATATGAATTTCAAGAGTATAAAACTTCATTTTCTTAATCCAGTCAGAACCTGAATTGCAGAGGGAAACAAAAAGCAGTTGTTTTAAACTACAGTAAATTGTTGTGCTTTGGGGTTTAATAATTTTGGAAACTGAAAGCTTTCCCAAATCACTCAAAGCCAAGTCTCAAAGTAACATGGAAAAAAACATAATCCAGTAAACCTCCAGGGATAGCGTGTAATGTCAAGTTTGCAAATTTAAAGGAATAACGTTGATAAATGAGGGGATTTGGGCTTTTTTTTTTAACCCTGAGTAATTCCTGGTAAACAATACTTGCATTTTGCTTAGACTACAATGAGCAGGCTAGAACCAACTCCAACTGGAGCAGAGATGAAGGGAGGAGAAAGCGGAAAGAGTAGAAGAGAGGGAGCTACAACTTTTAGGAGTAACAAGCTAATAGAATAGTTTATCAAGTCTTATTTGTACAGTAATTTTTCTTATTTGCAATGCCTGAAAGCGTCAATATTTCACATCATCATTAGGAAACTAAACTAATCTTGGAAATTTCAGAAATTTAAAGGGAGTTTATTTGGGTCCAGACCAAAAAAAAGAAAAACAAAAACAAAAAACAAAAACACCAGACCAGAATAAAAACTTCTGCCAATTTTTAAAAAAGTCTTTGAATAAATGAAATTGCTACTTGTTACAGGCATAGTCCACAAACATCAGTATCAAAAACCAGCTCCCTAAAAGCAAACCACTTGTAACGTAAAACATCAGGCTAAAGTTAGAATACTAAGATAAATTCCCACAGGTTTATAACTGGGACCAAAACCAGAATAAAATTATCTTCTTGCACTGCACAAATAAAAAAAAAGCCTTTAAAATACCACTGATTTAATGAAAGAGGAAAAGACTGAACTTAAGACATATGGCCAACAGCTGCTCTTCACCATAGAACGAACAAATGACTTGTTAAATGGAAATTGAGCTGTTGAGTTTTTTCAGCATTTATAATTTGCCATGCAAACAAGAAAACAGAAAAATGCCTCATCAGAAGATAGAAAGCTTCAAAGCATCAAGAAAATGGCAGCATATTCAGGTACAAAATGAACTTACTGAAAAAAGGTGCTGTTATTTACTATACAAACAAAATTACTCTCAACTGATGGGTGAGGACAGTTTAAGCAACTGCATAAAACAAAAGGCTCAGTCCTGCAGCATCTATTTGCCACCACCTCCACTATGAACTACAGATTTGCAGTATCTCATATTTGGTGTGTTTTCCTTAAAGAATCTTGACCTCCTCAAGCTGTTACTGTTTGTATTATGACCAAATTCTGTTGAATTAAACTGCTGCTACATCCCAGATATGGCACCCAAGACTTGGATTTAAAGTGAAAAAATATTTCATGAAATAAAATTATACAGGACTAAATGCTTCCTGCCAAAGTAATGAAAGCCTTGGTTCCAAAACCTTCACAAAACCCCAAAGATTAATTTAAAAATTTAATTTAGAAAAGGCTTCTGCAAGGAAGATGCAAGAGGATGCAAGGAAGGACTATCTGAAAACAAATCTAGAGGTTTGTTCCAATAATGCAAGGCTTTTTCCACACGTGTTTTTGCCTAAAGAATATTAAAGAAATGTCAGCTGAAGGGCTTTCTGTACACGGCCAGAGAAAGCACAAGCAAAGGGAAGTGCATTATGCTGATCAGCTGCACAGAACCCTTTCCTGTAACATTAGGATTACTTCAGCAACATTGCTTTTTGATTTGAATGGGATAAAAGGGGAGAAAAAAAAAAGGTATTGGTTGGTTAGTTTGGGAACATTTCTTCTCTCTTGTTAAGAGGCCACAGCTTCACAGTGAGGATTACTTCTTTTCCTTCTCTCTATCCAGCCTTTTCAGTCTCTTTTCCCAGTCGAACCGGAAGCAGGGAGTGAAAGGGACGGCTTCTCTCCAGTTCAAGAAGCTTGGCCCGTGGCAGAGGCATTTGCACAACCACTTGAGAGACAGTTCAATTCTTGGCTCTGCCAACAGACTTCCTGCGTGTCCTTAAATCCCTTTGTGCTTTAATTCTCCCTGGGAGAGACAACAATGGCTTCTTTGTTCCTCTTATCAGCTGTAATTTTTTTTCCAGTGGAGAAACTGTCTTCTCTGTGTGATAATGTACATATAAATGCTATATTTAACAGCACAAAAGTTCAATCTTGATTAAAGTATTTAGGTAGAATTGTAAAATACTAGAAAAAGTCACAGAGAACATATGACAAATACATAGTGTTCCCCTGGGGAATGGGAAGAAGAATACAAGAAACACTGACTAGGCTGAGTGGTAGCTTTATATTTCTGACATTTTGTCACTGAATTATACGATCATGGAAACATCCTTTATCTGCTCATCAAAAACCTATCTCATTTTGAAAAAGAAAAAACCTCTGTTCTTATCACATCAATCAAATTTATAAATGTTCTGATAGAAATCTTGAACTTTCAAAAGTGATAAAATCACCAAAAGCACAACTCTACACCCAGCCCTTTTTTTTTTTTTTTTCTTTTCTTTTTATTAAATTGCTGTTATTCTACTTTAAACACCAAGCTGAAAGATCAGATACCCATTGCAAAAATACCACCTGGCATTTTCATCTACCTGTACAAAACCACATTCTTCTCAGATCCCTCTTTTCCTGCCTGACGGTGGTTCCTATTGTGTTATCACCGGATTATAGAAAAGCAGTTTGAATGCAACAGCATACAATTCAGACTCTACAGCATTTGACACTGTATTAATATCTGACTTAGCTCGGTCCAGCTGTACTTGTCATAATAAAACTTTCTACACAGAAAAAAAAAAACACCTGACAATTTTTGGCTTTATTAATGAATACTTTTGAGATTTACACATTATATTTGGTGTTTTATTTTGGTATTTCATCTGCTCAACAAATCAACATAAACCAATCCTATCCATTAAGACTGAATGAAAACCTTTTCGTTTAGTGAATTGTGAAGTGTATATTAGGCTTGGTAACTCTCTCCAGGAGAACAGCAAATATTTGTTAGGGAGACACAGTGAAAACATCTTCCATTTTCCCTCAAAAGCCAATGGTTACCAACTGTCTCTATTTAAGAGGAACTGCAGGAAAAGGACTGCTTGTCTTAGGGAGCGGTTTCTTTTTCTGATCTAAACCTGTGGATCACCTGGCACAAGTCCAACTTCAGACTTGAATCCTCTTTCTTCACAGCTATTCTGTAAAACAGAATTGTCACAGGTGCTCTATTCTTCCAAGACCCCTGTTCAATCTATGCAAAACAGTCCTTACAGATACAGTTACTTGGACATATACAACTTCTCATGTGCGTTAAAGGACAATTCTGAGCAGTTGTGTTATCCTGGATCTCCTGCCTAGGCTTCACGAATACATCCTGCTTACTTCCCAGCTAAAGAACACTCTGTCTAGTTTTGAGCAATTCTTCCCTTGGTACGAGAACTTCTTCCATGGTACAATCGCAATAAAAGACGGGGTGGGGCCAAGGAAAGGGGTGAGTCAAACATCACACATTAAGAATAAATTACATATCAAAAAATTTGACATGCTCAAAAAACACCGAGGATTTTTGATCATGCCTACCTTCTGCAAAAGAGTGAATTACTCTTTTGCAGAAGGCAATGAAAGACTACTCTGTAGCATCATTGTATCACCTAGCTCTTTAAAACTAGACAAAAACTTCAATAATACCCTTAGGGAAAGAAGGGGTAACTAGCTGGCTACACACAACCTGCAACACTGTGTCTACAGACCACTTAATGAGCACATGAGCAACTGAGTGTTTCTGTTTCTCTGTTCCAGGGACCTGGGACCGCAAGGTTTGAGCGCTGCTCTATCCATAGGGGTGCTTGTTTGCTGGGTTGGATGTCAGAGGAACAGACTTCATTTCCCTGCCGTGCATCATCACCAGCAGAACAGTAACAGACCGACTTACATGAGTGCCGGCAATACACAGCGAAGGAACACTTTTCCTGAGTGAATTCTGGGCCAGACCATGCAAGAATGGATCCACAGGGGAAACTAAAAACTTCAGCTTTTCTGAAGATCTAGCAAAGGCTAATATCACAGCTGGAAGAAGCAGCACAATGTTCTCTACAGTCATAAGGTTTGGCTCCACCAGGACCAGAACATATTTTAGACATCCACTCCCCTGGCCCAGATATTACTTCATGCCAAAAAAATCATGTAATTTGTCACTTTAAATGTTGTGATATCATCATTATCTGTGCCTGAATGTCTACCAAAAGTACAAAAAAAACCCCACACAAAACCAACTAAAAAAAAAAAAGCAAGGCAGTTTTACTGCTATCCTCTTAAAATTAGGAAAATAAATAGTGTGAGAGCTGTTAGTCGCCTTCTTTTATACTGAATTATATCTGTCTCGCAATGAAAAGAGCAAGGAATAAATAATGGATTATAATGAAGTTATAAATATCCTGCATTTTCTCCCACCACTGCTAGCTCTTGGCTAGAATCCCAGGTCATTAGCGGATGTCTGTGATTCCATGTGAAAGGAAAGTAAAGAACAACAACATAAAATTAGTAAGTTTTATTGTTTTAGGCAGCAGGGACAAATATCAATTCTCAGCTGTGTCTCTGAAAATAACTGCCCATTAATTTTGTGAGAAGACAGAGGATGGAGATGGAAAAAAGACTGTTCCTTGACGTTATTATAAGGGGGTGGGAGAAAAAAGTAGCGATCCAAATTTTTCAGTAATTCAGTAAGGGCTAACAATCGTCTGTAATACTCAGACAACAGCACAATGACATTATCAAGATTAGATTTCTGCTCTCTTCAGCTGGAAATGGGTATTCTCTTTTCAGGTATCAGCTAACTCAAATTGATATTTTTGCTATTAGACCATCAGCTCTTAAAATCACTACACTTGAAAACAATTCTTAAGTCTATAAAATATACTTTCCTAGTAATAAGCTCATTTCTCCACCTTCATACAAAAGACATCATTGCCGAAATAAAGTAAAAATGAAGCAAAAGACATGACAAAACATTGAAATTGCTGATTTATATCAACAATTCTTTTAAAATACCAGGAGAAATTCTACAAGGCAGATTCCATTTGTAAAACTATCAGCAACAACTGAATTTCAACAGTACCCAAACACGATAAGCTTCGCTTCATACTGCTGAAAGTAAATTTCCTGTATTTGGCATTGTTTCATCTGTGCGAACCTTGCAAGAGTTCATGGAGTTCACCAGTGCTTGGTCTCAACTGCATCTCAAAATTCAGTTTTTGACAATTACAATTACGACAGCTGTTGGAAACATATACAGTAGCTGTTTCATAAAGTGGGTCTTGAGTTTCATCTACATAAATACTATAAGCTAGCAAAAAGCCAAATCTTCTTGAAAAACTGAAAACCCAAAAGTACTGATTTTAAGAGTTCCACTGAAAACCGACACAAAAAAAAAATAATTCCAATATTCCCTTTAGGCTTTAAAAGACTTTGAAGATACAAAAATGCAGCAATGAAAGTTACTCGAACAGAGTTTCATTTTTAAATTGATTTTTCATTGTCCAAGCTCAGAATGTTAAAAATCAAATAAAAAGCAGCTACTATAAAATTTTCCATTTCATACTCAATTGTATTATTAGCAGAACATGTAAGAAGGGGGTTCAGATTTATTGCAATAATTTGTTTCCCTTTAAGTGTGCAAGTAAATGCAGTCTTACCTGCCAAGGTTAGGATCAAAGAATCTATATTTTGCCTGCAGCAATCAGCAGCAGTTAAGTAAAGAAAGGAGGGGTTTACCATGTTCTCTTATTCTGGTGCACTGGTTGTCTCATCAAATTCAGCCAGTGAAAAACAAATCCTTTGACTCAAGCAGTTACAGATGTATTAAAGGAAGAACCAACTTTTAATCTGATTCTATTATACAATATAGACATATATTTTGTTCATAATTTGGGATATTAAGCAAGCTGTAGCATTATTTTTTGTTAATAAAATAATTCAGGTCATCTATAAACAACCGGTTTTATGTTGCTATATGAACCAGAAGTGTTGCCACTTTAAGACAGAAGTCTCTATATTTAAAAGAAATTATAGCTTCATAATTGGAGGGATGAGAAGTTTTAAAGGACACTTATTAGTAATACACAGCAGTCACTTCTACTTCTGCCTTTCACAGGAAGAAAAAAAAAAAAGTAGTTTAACATATTCCTACTAGTTTCAAGAAACAGACTCAGGACGAAATCTGTTTTAATCTTTAGAGGTTGCTTTTTTTTCCCTCTGTTGCTTGTTTCCTACTTGCATACCCACAGATTTAATCCCACACTATCTGAAGGGCCAACTATCTTCATTAAGCATGGTTCACAAGGGAGGGATCTGCTATCACTATTCTCGCAGGCAGGGAGACATACAATAATGATGCTTCTACTGAGTAAAGCCCTCTCCAGCAATGGGACTATTTTTAGTGTACTGCTCCGTGTACTAAGTGTGCAACTGACTTCCATGAAAAAGATGTGAAGGAAAAAAAAAAAAACAAAAAAAGGATACACTTGTATGAATTCAGATATCACTTCAATGTTTATTGAGAAGATCAAGAACCAGAAGTGAAATCCCCAAGTAAGTTTCTTGACTTTGCTTCAGCTCTTCAAAGATTCTTGCAGCACTTAAATTTCATGGGGTTTTTTTAATTGCATAAAAAGAAGGCTGTCTATAGTACCTCTTAACTCTAAAGAAAAAAAAGAAATGTGGTTTGGAGCCGTGCAAAATCCTCAGGAAAAAAAATTCCTTTCTAAATTTATATGGTTTTAGCAGTTTCCAGGAGAATCCACACAACAGGAGGTAATTTAAGGTCACTTATGAGTTCAGAGAGAGAGCGCTCTTGGCATCTTATTCCCAACAATATATTAACAACAAAGTTTGCCAGGACTAGCGGTTGAGTAAGTTGTTAATTCCACTCTTTTGCCAGGTCAGTGGCCTGTTCATTTCCAGCTTACAAGTACTGTGGGCAGCATATTAGCAGCCAAAGGTGCAATGAGGAGTCACAGCTCACATAATCAGAAATGTTACATTAAAAAGGCTGCAGGGTCTATCAGTTTCTTACTGGTTTTGCTCCCCTAGTGACAGAAGTTACTTAGGCTGGACAAAGCTACTTCTTTATACTGCCCTTCTCTTCCCCACTCACTTCATACCACGTCGACCTCAAAACCAGGCAAGGCATACTACAAAGATACCTCCGTGCTTCATACTACACTTTGCTAGAGTAGACAGAAAGCAGAAAGCAAGCTGGTTTGCAGCACCTGTAAAACACCTAAAAAGTAGCTACAAAATATCTGAGAAATCAACCATACCAATACTTCCAGAAAGCAAAAGATAACACCATACATTTTCAAAAAGCATAACGTGCAGATCTGCTAAAGATCAGAGAACAAACAAGCATCAGAATCAGGGAATTCCTATGCTCCAATTAAGGTCACATATTTCTGCCCAGTAATAAATCAAATCTGGTATTACCAAGATGAACAAAGAACCTTTGGCAGACTGTCAAGAAAACTTCTTCATAATATTATGACAAGACATTTCCTGTGAAGACAATACTGGAGTTTCCCTCTCAGACATTATGCTTTTGGGGACCCCCAAAAAAAAAAAAAAAAAAAAAATTCACAGGAACACATTTGATTGTCTACTCGCAAAGGCTGACCTACAGATACAGGAAAAGGATTTACACAGAATCTAGCTGTAAGAGGGACTCCAGATGACCACATGCAAACTGCCAGTCGGGAATGGTCATGGGCTCTGCCCGTTCCTGGATGTGCCCAGAAACGTAGAAGTACCAGCTATCCCAGGCCGAACAGTACCAGGAACGAGCCCAACAATTAAGCAGTTTAGATGGCCAAGATGGGGGGCTCAGGCAATATTCTCTGACATTAAATGGGGCCACTTTATTTACTTGTACTGATACACCCTCGGTTTGCTATGAGGAAAAAAGCATCAATTCCAGGTTAATAAAATGAGGAGCAAAATATGACCTTCTAATCTCTTTTGCTCTCTCTTTCAACTCAACATGCTAATGACATTCAGTTGTAGAAAGCCACTTACATTCAAAATAAATGGAATAGAAAAAAGATAACATTCCATATACTGTAATAAGCAACAAATTTATGCAAATGACATGCAGTAGGATGTGAGACAATAGAAGGATTGTGCTGTACCAAGCAGTCAAACACACAGAAATGATGTAAAGGAGGACAACACGAAGAGCTGGAAGAAATTTCTACAGTCTTTGTGTTTTCAGACTAAATGTATCTTTAAGGAGTTGACAGTTCTTTTGAGTTTCTGCTGAATTTGAGTTTAAGTTAAAAATATCAGAAGCTACTTAAGCCTAGGCATTAAATATCTCATTCTCCATATACAGGAATCAAGAAGGTTGCTAATTTTCTGAAAGTGAGCTGAAAATGCAGTGTCAATTTCTTGGTTTAGCGTTATAAGACACATTAAACATAACTAAAAGATATAACAATGTTAGCTATCAAAAAATTAGAAAGGAACAAGTAACAGCCTCAGATTCAAATGGTCCATTCCAAAACGTATTAATCAACTATTTCACATGACAGTGACACAGGCTGGTAAGACCTACTTCAAAATACATTTTACAGTCCCGAGATACAGAATCTCCCTGCTTCAGCTGAGAATGTCCTGACATTATAACATCAGTTATAAAGAGAACATAACCATAATAGCATGTATATCTGAGGGTAAGGAACCCTAAACTGACACTCAGAATTTTGATTTTGATGTTCTGAGACTACTGAAAATGTTTATAGACTGAATTACTTTTATTCACCTTCACTCTTTCTTATGGTTAGGAGCACTGCCAAAAGAATCTACTTTAGCAGAAAAGCCACAACTGAACAGAGATGTTAATTTTGCTTTTCACATACGAGCTCTCAAGGGCAGACTTTTTGTTGATTAAAAACAAAACCAAATTGGGAGTCAGGTGCTCAGATCCAGACAAAAACATGATTCATTCAGTTTGTGTTCAAGGCCACACACACCTCTCTCTGAGGCACACTATCTTAGTTAACAGAAAAACGTAAAAGTTAGCTACTAGTGAAGATAAATAAATAAAGCAAGCACAAAACTATAAAAAAGGGAAGGGTTGTTTTTTCCCATAATATAAAGGAAAAATTGCTGCTCATACCAAAAACTTTGATAGATACAGTGATATTATTTAAGTTTTTCAGGCTTTAGCTACGTACACATGCAAGTCCAATCTCACGGCTGCAACATGTCAGAAACGTGGCACATTTTCAGAAATAAACAAAATGGCCGTGTTGAACCTAATCACAGCTGCTGCAATAAATGTATCTCACTATTCAATGCTCACACAGTCCTGCCCAACAAAATCTTTCATAAGCCAGCTGCCTGCTAAAAACAAATAAAACCCCAAACCCATAAAATAAGGCACCCAAACTGGGCCCAGTCTCCTAGTAAAAATCTATCAGCATCCTTCCATCCAGTGACTGCAAAACTCGCAGACCAATATGATCTTGGAGACTTAGTTGAAGTTCAGACTAATTATTCAGTAATTTCAGCTCCCAAAAGTCCAGTCTAACTGAAGTTTTACACACAACATTGCTAAGATCAGAGAAAAACCACTCCAGTTAAAAACTAATCTTGGATCAATCTGCTACCTTGGAAGAACCATGAATATGAACTTCCATTCTGTGTCCAGCCATGCTCTGGAAATACTTGCAGATGAATACGGGAAGCTGTTTGCAAAGCAGAAAGAGTAAGGAATGGTCCTCATATTAGATTAAAAGAAGGAAAAAAGATCACTACTTTATGACTGTGGTGTGATTAAACTGTGAATGTTCATCTGCAAGTAAGAAAGAACAATCAACATCTGCATACCGCTTATTTATATAACAGGTTTATTTTGAAATACATCTCCATCACTGGAAGTTAATTAAAAAAAAAAATAAAAATCATCCTTCCAAATAACCACATGCTGTCATTTCAGAAAGTTTGCAGGTCACCAATACCAAGCCTTTGTTTTCACTTGTAAAAAATGCAAAAAACGACAAGGTTGATAGAAGTAACACAGATTGTGAATGTGTGGGTTCAACTGCAACATGCATCCTTTCAATATTATTTAGCAAATTATACTGCCCATCTATTGTAAAGAATGTGCTCTGTGTGTCTAGTAAGCACTGGTCAGTGCCTGTCAGGGAAACAGAGTGAGTGTGTATGAGCACTAGCAGATGGAACAGTTGGAAAATGTCTCACTTCATTGTTTGTGAAACAGGTTATGGACTTCCCTCAACTTGTTACCAATATTCACCTTAATCCTCTCTTGTGTACTCATGTTTAGGTTTCATATTTGAAATGTATCTGCATTAATTTATAGTCACATATGAATATATATCACAGAATCACAGAATGATATGGGGTTGGAAGGGACCTCCGGAGATCATCTAGTCCAACACCCCTGCCAAAGCAGGTCCACCTAAAGCAGGCTGCGCAGGAACTTGTCCAGGTGGGTTTTGAATGTCTCCAGAGAAGGAGACTCCACTACCTCCCTGGGCAGCCTGTTCCAGTGCTCTGCCACCCCCAAAGTAAAGAAGTTCCTCCTCATGTTTAGGTGGAACTTCTTATGTTCAAGTTTATGCCCATTTCCTCTTGTCCTGTCCCTGGGCACCACTGAAAAAAGATCGGCCCCGTCCTCTTGACGCCCACCCTTTAAGTATTTATAAGCATTGGTCAGATCCTCCCTCAGCCTTGCCTTCTCTAGACTAAAAAGACCCAAGTCCCTCAGCCTCCCCTCGTAAGGGAGATGCTCCAGGCCCCTAATCATCTTTGTAACCCTCTGCTGTACCCTCTCCAGCAGTTGCCTGTCCTTCTTGAACTGAGGAGCCCAGAACTGGACACAGTATTCCAGATGGGGCCCCACCAGGGCAGAGTAGAGGGGGAGGATAACGTCTCTCAACCTGCTGGTCACACTCTTCCTGATGCACCCCAGGATGCATTGGCCTTTTTGGCCACAAGGGCAAATTGTTGGCTCATGGTCATCCTATTGTCCACCAGGACTCCTAGGTGTTTCTCCTCAGAGGTGCCCTCCAGCAAGTCAGCCCCCAACCTGTACTGGTGCATGGGGTTATTCCTCCCCAGGTGCAGCACCCTACACTTGCCTTTATCAAAGTTCATCAGGTTCCTCTCTGCCCAACTCTCCAGCCTGTCCAGGTCTCGCTGTATGGCAGCACAGCCCTCCGGCATGTCAACCACCCTTCCCAGTTTTGTATCGTCAGCAAACTTGCTGAGGGTACAACTCCATCCCCTCATCCAGGTCATTGATGAATATATTGAAGAGGACTGGACCCAGTACTGACCGCTGGGGGATCCCACTTGTTACAGACCTCCAACTAGATTCTGTGCCCCTAATAACAACCCTCTGAGCTCTTTCAGCCAGTTTTCAATCTACCTCACTGTCCATTCCTCTAATCCACACAGAATGACTCTATAATTATTTCTATCAATTAACTCAATGCCTCAGTTACCTAAACTAATTTTTATATCTCCAATATGCAATGTTTTTACTGTTATGCACGGTAAATTGAAAATCAACTTGATTATTTTTTGTCTTCCAATAAAGCCTGCTTTGAAGTTTAAAATTATTCACGATAATTCCCAGAGAAGTTTTCTGCAAAGAAATCTTGGTATAGCCAGAAAGAATGACCTTATTTGATCACAAAGTGAACAGAGCAGCTGTGTTGCTGGCAGAAGATATATAGTATGCACTCATGGTGGTTTCCCTCCCTCCATCATAATCCATTATATACTGATCCAATTATTGCACAAAAAGCCTTTCTCTTATAGCACGCTCTCCTTTTCACTTCTGTCTCACTCTGGGTTGGAGAAAAAAAAATATCTTGTGGATGGAATGCTTACTGCTTTTCAAATATTTCGTGCGAAAATGCCATTTACACCCACAGCCACTGCCTGGTTTTCTCTCCCTCTTTTTCCACCAATTCAAGGGGGAGGGGCAGAGAGAACAAGCAAGAGAGAACAAACTGAAGGATTTTTCAGGAGAGTTAAATTAGAGCCTTATTATGTTATAATTTTTAGAATTGAGCATATATGCCAGATAAAATATTTTTAATTTGCCTTGAGAATTCTCAAGACAATTGAAAACTTGAATTTCACGGGTAATGTACAGAGGCATAAAAGTGTCACAAACTCAGCTTAGAAAGGAAAGGTCTCTCAGTTCAACTTCATCGGAATTGTGACTATGTTTGCATTTAAAAAGGAAAAAAAAAAAAAAGAGAAGCAAGTACAGTGACTAAGTTTGATGAAGGGTTGGAAAGTATGTTGCAATCTTTTGCATCCAAACAATACCATTGTGCAACTTTTCTAAATTTTTTCAACTAACGTGTAAACCAACCAAACAAAACCCTCCAAAAACAAAACAAAAGACCTAGTACCATATTGAAGATCCTGCATATTAAAACAAACCTATCTGTATCTTCTTCTATTCGCTTTTCAGTTACACTCTGACAAGGAGGTAAGAAAATTATCTGTCTGCCTGCCTCTTTCCCCAACTACTTTTCTTAGCTGGAAGTAGTATAAAGCCCTACTATGCTGGGAAGTCAAATGTGATGAAAAGCAATTATGGTACTTTTAAAACAAATCAAAAATGGAAATATCTGTTTCCAGGGGTCATGTGCATTCACTCACATGAGCCATCAGTAACCCCTATTTCTCCCTTCAGAGCACAAAATAAACCCCAATCTTTCCAATGAATATTTATAAACAAAGATAGAACCAATTGGATAATGTGTTTGAATGGAAAGGAGTTCTTCCTACCACACATTTGCAATGGACAGACATGCAAAGAGAACCTGTGTCACTTATTATATAAAGTTTTGAAATAAACATCCTTTAACATACTGTCTTGCTTCTGAGCAGTCTTGTAAAACCTTCAATCATTTAAATGTACAGTGGAAATGCACTGAAAAAATGACAGTTATTCTTTCACTTATATTAGTAAGCTGACACTGAAGAATGGGGCGGGGTGGGGAGGAGAACGTCAAGAAATTAGGAGTGATTACTGACATTTGCCATGAGACTTGTTTTCATACCCTTACTGCTTTCTCACTGTAAAACCATCACGATTCTTTACAATAATATTTTTGACATGTGACACGTCACAGAGCAACCTCCACATACAGGGAAATCCATATGAAATCTTGAAACCAAGATTTTTTGTGGGTTTTTTTGATAGGCAGCCGCTTCTGATCAAAAAGACAATGTAATCTTTCAGGGGAAAAGATGCAAGAGTATATCATCACTCAGCTGTTTACGACAACCTCTGTGCACTCTCATATTTCTTAGATTTACCTCAAAGACAGTCATGTTTTTGTTTGCTCATGGCCTTTTTGGTCGAGTTCTTTTATGATTGCATCTTAGAAGGTCCAATGAGGGTCACAGCATTACTGAAAACAATATTCAGGGAGACACTGAATAAATATTCATACCTGCATAAACCTAATACACTATGCCAAACTGAAATAAAATCCTTATTAAGTCAAGCCCAGAAGTGTGAAATTCCTTGACCAATAGGAATATAATTTATTTCATATTTTCGAAAGCCTGAGGTAAAAAGTCTAAATTACTATTTAGATGCACTGAAGTACAAAAACTAAGCTTGAGATCTACAAAATGTTTTTCAAGAAAACCCAGTTGGAGATTTGGATCCCACTGAAGTCAGTGCAAGTTGGGCACTTAAAGACTTTCCTGGATTTCACTCTTTCTACCATTCAAAGCCTATTAGTCATGGGATGCATTCTTCTTATCAAAAGGAACAGACTGCTACACACCAGCTATCTATGGCAACTGCTGCGTGTAAATACCTGCTCGTACATCCTGTGGGTCAGTCTGCCCACCGTGGTTGCTATGCATGCACAATACCCGGATGGGTAGGATGGCTGGAGGGAAGCTGAGGACTGAAGCTATAACAACCAGCTATACTTAAGGCTTGCATGTGTTCCTGTAGCCTTAAGAATACTCTTGTGCAGAATACTCTTAAGAGTTTGTTAACTACGCTGGCATTAGATCAAGCTGAATGGACATTTACTTAAGTTTTGAAATTATTTTAAACATTTTCCGTTGCTTGGTGGAGCTAAAATAGACTTGAGGAAAGATTCATTAAAGCTGTTTTAGGTTTTACAAAGAAAACACAAAAGGCTGAAACACTTTCCTATGCTGGACAAAAATTTAAATTTAACTAAGTTTAAATTTAGATGTTTGTTTGCAGGACAACTATAAAGATCTCAAAGCACCTATATATTAACTACCATATTCAACTAGGAGAATGAACCAGCAAACCTGAATCTGCCAGTAAGATGAAAAATTATAATGCTAAATATCATTACAGTGTCATTATCACACATTATTTTCACTGCAAAATGGAAGTATGCCATGAATCTCTATTAAAGGATAATCTCATAGTTACACAATGGCTGAAGAGTGATGGATTTCCAACATTGTCTTTGGAAAACAATCCTGAACTACACACAGCTTCCTGAAAACATCTGTGGAGGAAAGGGGCGGGGGGAGAAGGAGGCAATAATTACTTTTACACAAAATGTCTCCCTTTACTAAAGAAGGTTTTATATAATACCAAACTCACCTCCCTAAAAAACCTTAATACAAGAATATATTAATACAGAATAAAAAACAAGAGACATGGTGAAACTACTTCATTGTATGCCAGCAGTAAAGCTCAGGTGCAGACACTCAGCATTCTCCCTCTGCCAGACTAAACTAATTCTGCCGCAACACAGCATGGAGGAAAACGAACAGTTTATCTTGAAAATGGCAGGAAAAGGAACATCCTCAGAAGTATTACAGTTTCTTGTGGTTTTTTTTGTTTGTTTGTTTGGTTAGGCTTTGGTTGGGTTTTGTAACTATATCTTGACATTGATGGTTTGGAAAACCATTCTCACATTTATAACCATGGAAAATGCCTGTAACAAATTTCAGACTCAAGATCAAAAAAACTATGCATAACCTTTTTTTTCTTAAATGCCTATAATCTTTTAGAATTTCCTTCTGCTTCACATTTCATATTTTGTCCATCAAACGTTCTGTTCCTGTCCTGAATTAATATTTATTAGTTACATGGTCTTTCTCTGTTCCTACACCATTTTTTGATACTCACTTTCTTTCTCTCTGCCTCTCTAGGGCTTGGTTCACCTCTCTGTACTTAGAAGGATTTAGCACTTCTGTTTGCTTTCCTTTCTCCTTTAGTGGCTGGTAGCTCTGGTTGATTTAGCCAGTGACTCTTCTCTTAGGGGATTTCTTTATTCTTCTATTCTGTTTATGCACCAACAAATCCACTTAGGAAAAAAAAAAAAAGAGAAGGTAGACTTCCCTTTGGAAAGAATTGCACATCTATGAAAGCAGATGAAAATTCTCAGCTTAATATCAATGCGAAGTATTCAACCGCCCAGTGAGAAAACAAAAGCAACAGGCACGAGGATCTGGGCCTGACCAGAGGTTCCACTGCAAAATGTAGCATTCAGCTTATTTGGAAAATGAGCATAATACTTGCCTAGCTGAACTAATTCAAAAATCTTAGATTTTGTAAAGAATTTATTTAACTTCTAAAGGAAGACTAAGAATTCAGACCACTACTATTAGACTTCTAAATTAAGCTTATAAATTACTGGATCGTCATTAGAAACACTGTATAGCTTCATATTTCACCATGGTTAGGAGATAAAGAAAAAAACCTGAACTCTGGCTCATATCTAGTTCCTCAAATGTTTTAAATGAGAATAATCTTGAATAACAGTCAAAGACTATCCATTTGTACCTGAAACCATCTTCTGAAACCAAATGCTACCCAACAAGTTATCTCTGCTAAGAAGCCTATATCCCAAGACATGCACAGTGATGTCCCTCAGTAGTCAAATCAGTTTTATATTTAGTTTAGCAAACTTTCCTCTTTTCAGAGGTATGAGGAGGCTTACATTATTCGTGTAATGCCCATCAAGAAAGCTTGTATATATCATGAAGAAAGAATTACTTTTTAAATTCAGCCCTAAAAAATACATAGACAATAACACTTCTTGAAAATAATTAATGTTTTTGACTCTGTTTGTGCCAGATTTTTGAAGGCAGAAGCACTTCCAGTTTCAGTGCTATTAAAAATAAAGAGTAAAGGCATATCATCTGTCACATGAGCTTTGCAGATTTTACTAACCTGGTTCAGTTCCTCTTCAGTGTACTGTATTATAAGGCCTGTTCTCCCCAAAATAAAGTGAAAAAATTCCTTCCCATCTTTTTTTTTCTTTTTTAAATTAAAAAAAGCAGTAGAAGAAATATTAACATGAATGTATTAGGAAAAACAAACAAGGTGGGCAACATGTATTCCCATTTTGGCAAACAGAAGTAGAATACAGGTGGGAGAGAAAGCACAATTTTTATAAACAGAAATAATAAATCTGAACTTTTCATCCAAACGTTTGAAAGTACTTACACGTGTGGCTTAAGCCTGTCACCAGTACCTGTGAAGTATATAATCAAAATATACAGGGAATAAAATGCATTGTGTGTAGTCATCTCCAGAATGCAAGGGACCAGAATGTAAAGTGAGCACTACTAACATCCGGAAGAAATGGTAAGAATTATTCGGAGAAGCAGATTTTTATCTCTAAAATCATATTTTTACCTAACACTATGATTTTCAGCCCTCTCACTATTGTTTTACTGTCACAGAACCTTTAACAACTGAAGAAACCATTAGGACCTCATTTTTCTATGTCCATCCAGAGGACAAAAAAAGGACAGTGTACTAAAAAGACAGCATTCTACAAAAATCAACCTGAAGGCAGATACTTTAATCTCCTTTTCATCCTCAACCAATACACCAATCATGTATGATAAGAGTTGGCAGGACATCTTACAGGAGAAAGTAATCCAAGGTCAGCTCATGAAAGAAAGCTTTTACTGGATGACAGTGTTACCAAACCTCCTTTGGCTGCAGATAGCATCATTGCTGTAAGGAAGCTTAGAAACTTCAAGCTCAGCACTGAAGAAATGATTCAAAACATGGAATTAGTATAATAAACTTCATTCATACAGTGCAAGGGGGCAGACAAACGCACAAAAGCATGGTAAGATTGCAGTATTCCAGCAGCCCTCTTCTCAAGGACATTTAAAGTATGGTTTACTGGTTCTACAATCACCAAGACAGGTAAAAAAGCTCATGAAACTCACTATTGACTCCAGGCCTTTCAAAGCACAAGTCCCTCTTTAAACTTTTCTTAACTCGTGAAGGAGGTCTGTCAGAGGCTCAAGAACCCAATGGTTACATGAAGCAGCACTGGACATCCTTTCAACCAGCATCAGACCCAAGTAGAGAAACTGTTACTTAATTTTCTATGGCCAGTGAGCTTGTGTTTTCCCTTCAGTGTTTTTATTGGATAAAACGGTATTGTATGATAACACAAGATTCACCACAGTGTCTAAAATACCTACTCAGCCCCAGCAAGGAAGCTGCACTGTTTATATTGCATTTTACATACTTTTTCAATTGCACTTGTATTTAATAACAACAAGAACAAAAAAATTACACTTTGTAGCCAATATTTATATTTTCCATTTGGCAGTTCTGATAATTTTTCATACCAAGTAGAGATAAAGCTGAAGTGGCAGACTGTATTTATCAACATTTCATCTGCTAAACCATTTCAGCTAGAAAGTCAACCATACTGTCAACAGTTCTAAGAAGCACGCTCCTGAGTGTATTATGAAAAAAAATAATGAAGAACATAAAATCCAAATAAGCAAGTAAGATAATATAAAGGAGTGGGGTGGGGGGGAAGGAGGAACGGGACAGGACCCAAACCCAACAGTTCAACACTTAAAGATTTGTTATTTGTAATCCCTAAATTGGAAGTTTATCTAGTGCTGAGTACTTTAGAAAGAAAACTTTCTTTTTTAAACACCAAATACACACTTCCAGAGTTCCCAACATCTCTTTCATGCTACTGCACCAAGCAGGAAAAGTAGCACAACCAAAAATTTGGTCTATTGTTCTGGTAAGTGCCAAATTTGATAGTTTTTCAAATATTGCCTCTCAAAAGTAAAACAATCCTGTGCTCATCACCACCAGAAAAACATATTTCACAGGACTATTTCAGTCTTAAGTGATACTTTCTGTGAAAAACAACACAATTATACAGGTTGGAATTTCAGGAATAATTGTACTGACAAAGACAAAAATGAAATAAGATAGAATTCTGAAGACAAAAGAGCAGCAAAAACTTATTTTAATGCTGACAGACATGTGATTGTACACATGCATAGAGAAATCTTTGGATATCTTTGCCAAGCACAATATTTATTCCTTAGTAGTAGATTTAATAATTTCTTCTTTATTAACAAAAATTTGCAGTTGTATCCTATTTTTATACCAAATCCTTCAACTTACTTTCTTAATCAATCAAACCTTGGATCTTCAAACTAGGATTCTCGATTAGATACAAGAGATTTCTTGCTTTAGCAAGAAAAAGCACTCAGAACAATACACCATAAGCAAAATTCACTACTGTTAAAGATGTGATTACTTCACTGTTAACCCTTTCAGCTTGACACTTTTCCTTTCACCTCAGAGCTTTCTCCTTCTAGAACCCGATTACTGTCCCCCCTTCCAAAATTCTCATTGCCTAAGCTAAAGTCTTCAGATCATTGCAATTAATTATCACTACCAAAGCTGACATGTCTAATGAAGGTGTGCATCAGTTGATGAACTACTGCTCCTACTTAAGACAAAAGGACTGAGTACTGTGGTATTACAAATAAATAAGAAAAACATGGGGGCAGAAAAGACAATGAAATTTCATCTATCTTATGTCTCAGTCTCTTCCTGTAGATGTGAATATAAAAGACAAAACTGGATGGGAACACAGACATGAACAGCAGCATCACTTACCATTTCCTGAGACGCGTACTTCGGATCTTCGGGATCAACTGACCAGTAGCAGTAATCAAAGCTGAAGGCCACAGTCTTTTCTCTTGAGTCCCAAGTGCCATCAAGCCTACTATCAACCTGACAACAGAAAGAAAAAAAGACAGAAAGACCAACTTATTTTTAAGCTTACCAAAAATTAACTATTAAAAAACTAACAGGAACTTTATCTAAGATCTGTATTGTGGAAAAGGAATGGCAAATAGTTTATCCTCTTAATTCAATTTTCTTTGATGCTCAGAGTGAGGCGAACACATCCATGACAGGTCTGCTGAAGAATTTTTGCTGAAGGGTTCATTTATTACAGCTAAGGTCCTCCAGGCCATATATAACAAACATAATTTAATGAATCTTCACATCTATATTAGCAGGAAAGTTCTATAGCCCTTTTTATATTTTTCTGTCATTTTTTGGTTTCACCAAGAGCTGCATCACAGAAATTATGCCCAAAGTGAGAAAACAAAACCAATTTTCTCACTGCATAGTTGAAATGTGGGTGTCTTCCCCTTTGCTTTGTCATGGTTGCAGGCTAATGCTTCTGTCACCGGGACTGCACACTGCAAATCTAACCTTTATGGGTTAGTAATAACAACAGTGAAGCCTTTCAAGCATAATAGTCAGAAATGGTGACTGAAATTTTAAGGGAATAATGTAAGTCTTTCTGTATAATCTTGCCTAAGTGATTTTTAATAAAACAGACAGGCTTATGAACAAGGAACAACACGTTGCTGTTCTACTCAGCAAAGTAAAGAGCCAAAACATTACACAAAATTAACACCATCCACATGTAATTTTGACCGAATTGGTAACTTTATTGTAACCTTGACATTTGCAATAACATAAGCAGAAAAAAAGGTTTGTTATAATTTGGTACCTAAACAAACTGTTTCACTAACGGCCCCAAAAACTAGGGATGACTGTGCTGTCTGCCTGATTACTGGATAAAGGGTGCTCTAAGCCCTGAACTCCGCTACCAGCTGTGAGGCTTACAGGGAAAATTAATTTACAGGCCCTTCTAACAGGTTTATGGGTTTGGGGTTGTTGTTTTTTTTAAACCAAGAAAGAGCAAAGCGAAAAAGGACAGAAATAATTTTAAATTATTTTTGAAATAAAGAGGTTTCATGTATTTTAAACCTCACACGATTCTAAAAGTTGTCACACTGAGTTAAGTACAACCAAGGTTTCCTTTAGGCAGGATTAACATCTCAACAAGCCTACTGATCATCTTCAATAACAACATATTTGTCATGTTGTGATTCAGAGATTTTTAAGCAATTACTTTTTCTTTTCTTAGGTCTTCTACAGCAATAGCCAGGAGGAGGCCTGGAGCACTGCCTTCCTATTGCAACATATAAAAATAAAAAAAAAAACCAAAACAACCCACCCCTCCACCTCAGGAAAAGCAGCCCCTGATCACAGAGGTGATGACCCTTCTGGTGAGAGGGGCTTTAATTTATATACTAACTTGGATTCACCGAAGGCCGTCTAGCTTTAGTTTATACATAACGCAAACTCACTCCCTTTATAAAACTTACCAATTACGAAGCCTCAAGAGAGAAAACATCCACAAGCCAGCCCTCGTATCTCCAAAATAACCCTCCTTGGCCTGTGACGAGCAGTCCACCCCACTGCCATGGTGTCCTCAGGCAGCCCACAGCTCCTCGTTAAACAAATAAAATTTAAAAAAAAAAAAAAAAAAAAAAAAAGCCCCAAACTCTCTAGGTCTAATCAGGCTCAGCTGGGCCTAGTTAAGCCTGTGCATGACCGAGGCCTCCACCTGCCCAGGGTGGTCTCCCCACAGGTCGGGCAGCCTGGGAGGCCCAGGTCCCCCCAGCCCTGCCTGTCACAAGTGTCTCTTCCAGAGCTTTACCACACGTGTAAGGAATTTGGGAAAACGATTTCAGAAAGTAGCGAGTCTCAGACCATGCAAATACAGCCTTTGAGAAGGAAACATGCAGAAAATAAGTGATGTTTTACACCCATAAAGCCTCTCATACCACTAGTATTTTTCCCCTCTTCTTTCTCTAAAAAAGAACGCTTGTAGTCAATATAAAAATAAGTATAATGTAAACAAGAAAAATAGTTCAAATCTTCTAATTCCATTTTTGCCACTGTTTCTCTTCATAACCTAATAATTCTCTCTCTTGAACCAATAATCCAGAATAACTGGGCTGCTTGCAGATACAAAGAAAAAGGAGAGAAGAAATACAAAATGCATCCGTCTTTTAGGATCTCCACAGTAATCAGTTACCCCACAGCGCATTTATTTGCATTTCAAGCAGAAACATGTTTGAAAACAAAAAATTGATTTACTCCTATTCTATTAATTTAGTGAAGAACCATGGCAGCTCTAAGTAGTTCAAGAATCTAAATCAGAGGGCTGATTTCCATGCACGCTGGCTCCAGAGCTCTCACAGAGGACGACAGCTACATGAAGTTTATTCTTACAGCTCTTGGTCTCTCACCAAGGCCTGAAGTGTAGCTGAACACATTTTGCTTCATTTCATGCAAGTCAGTTGCACTCTGAGAGCAAATATGAGAGGAGGAGAGACACGCGGAAAGAAATTATCCAGCTGTTAGCAACAGTAAGATAAGCACAAAATCCTAAACAATTTACTAACAGCTTTGAATGATGGTGTGCAGCCAGATTGCAGCAGCTTTGACAAATACAAAATACAGAAAATGCAGCTACGTGTTATATCCCATCAAAAAAAAAAAAAAAAACCAAAACAACCCCCCGCCACACATACTGTTGCTGTATTTATTGTAGAGCTGTGCCAGTTTAAATTTCTCCCTTTAATATTTCTATTAGAATGATACAATAGCCAAACAAAACCAGAAAAGCATCAGGGTATCAGGATCCTTATATGAGAAAGAAAAGATGACAAAATGCATACCTTTAAATTTCTGACTTTTGCCACTTTGTCATCAACTTCTACAATCACTCTTCCTCCTTCTGCACTCTCTCTGGAAACAGAACACATTCAAAAATCCATTTAAAATACAAAGACACATAAAGATGCACATCAAATTTGTAAATGCCAGAAACTTGTGTTTACTTTAACAAATTGCAGATCAGAAAGAGCTATAAAACAGCTACTCATAAGACACTGTGACAGGAAGCAGCATTTGCAGATCTGCAGCCACATATCTCAATAGTAAAAGAAAAAAACAGGACTGTGGTCATTAAATGGTTTCCAAGAGCTTGTCTAAATAGTTTGTTAGGATTTTATTTCAAATCAAGAGTTGTTTTAAATTATGTTTACAAGGAAGTAGAGTGGAGCGTGGGTAGACTGGCTGTGCTTTGTGGAGTACAAATCCATGTCACAGACCTGGGAGCCACAAGTGTTGTCAACTCATACCATCTGATTTTTACCACATAATCCAAAACGCACGTTGTAGTCCTCAAAAAAGTACCCTTTAGCAAAACAAAACTGTCCTGAGATGTAAATGGCCAGGATTGTTCCACAAGTGCAAAGAACCACACACTCGTATATACTGTCTGTAAAAAACTCCCTTTGAATACAGCTATGACTGGCTACTACAGCCAACTTCCACTTCCAAAGATGAGTCATATTAGAAAAGAATGATAAAAGCACATGGCCAAAGCGAAAAAACCACCACCAACAACAACAACAAAAAAACCCCAAAAACCCCAAACCAACCAACAGTTTATTTCTGGGCTGGCAGCATGATAACTACTTGAAGTTAAGGATGCTCTTATTTATAGGTTTGTTTATTCACATCCCCCTCAATAATTACCATGGATTGTTATATACATAGCAAGACAGAAATGAGGGAGATGAGGTCAGTGGCTTACTTACCTGACAGGAGAAAATAGCTGTATAATTTGGTACTGAGAGGCTAAGAAAATAGTTGTACAATTTGGTACTGAGAGATCAAGAACAGGAGAAAGATGTTTTATCTTTTATATTTCTTCTATATTTTGCTTTGTAGTCTGATACTGACAAATCTTGTAAGCTGCAACTTTACCAGAAAGTTTCATTTTGATGAAGCCTAATGCCTTTGTAAAGCTGGAAGAAACTGGTTTACAAATAAAATAAATTTTGTCCTTAGTGCAGTTTTATCACTTTGTTTAAAATCAAGCTGAAGGCACAGACACTGTCATTCGAGATTAGCTGTATATACACCCTCTGGTAATCAGCTGGATCAGTACCATCAGGTCAGTTAAAAACTAGGTAAGATAAAACAAGAGTTAGAAAATTCAAACCCAGCTGACCACTGGTCCCAGATCTGTCTTTTAGCAGGTTTCCTTACATGTGTACAGAAGTATTTACTCCCCTAACAATTACAGTCTGCTTTCACAGACAGCTCTGACTTCCAGGCAGCAAGTAGCACAACGTGCCCTGTTTCTGGGGTCTCCTCTCTCCAGTTCTCAGTTTTTACCCCATGCTTTCTATACTAAAACAACATTCAAAATAGCGCCTCAGGGCACTTAAGACTTCTGCAGAGACAATCACTGTAGCATTTGAGCTTTACAAGCATAAAGAAGTTTTAAACACCTTTCTGAGCACAGGCTCTCCCTGTTTTGCTCTACTTTAAAATAATGCTTTACCTTAAAGTCTCTGTGCTTCACTTTTCTTCCTGGACACCAGCTGGGGTCAGCAGACACATTACTGCAATTAAACGGGACAGAAGACCTTGCTCTCAGTTCCTATACCCGGGCTTCAATTGTGACTTGGACAACACTGAGCTCAATTTATCAAGGCAGTTCTCAACTGGTGAGTTTTTTGACTTATGGGGATGGTGCAAGCACAGTTTGGTCAATACCAGAGAATACAAGCTCAGATGCACTCAGAGAAAGCAGACCCCTTAAAACTTTTAACTGCTATGTTCTTAAGAGTCTTCACTGAGCATATTAAAGAGTTTTAGTTGTTCAGAACTTCGGCAGAAATGGGTGGATTCAGATGGAGAGTTAAAAAAAAAATGCACATCAGATTTCCAAATTTAAATCAATTGGAAATTCAAATATAAGGTCATCTTAAGTTGCTTTTAAATATTTTAAAACTTAATTTTCCCTTAACGTCATCTTCTGTAGCAGCTGAACTCTTTGGGACAAAGTTTTAAAATAATTAAAAATATCTAGCCTGAGGCAGGCAATCATGAATGGAAGATTTCTACCCAAGTGGTTGAAATCTGGCAAAGCTCTTAATAGTTTTAAACGCCAGGGTATTCTCATTGCAGACATAAAGCAACTTCAACAACAAGCAATGCTCCCAACCCCACCTATAATAGTTATGTGAAACTCGCTGCCTTCAGTCCATGTGCACTATACACAACCCTATGAACAAATGACTTTATGCTGTGGGTTCTCATCACCTGATGCTCTCCCAGGCCACAATCACTATTAAAGATTCAAGATAAGGAGAAATTCCAAACATAAAACTTTTGAAGTACAAAATTTTTTCAGATATATATCAGTTTATATACTTATATACTTATATTAAAATAAATATAAAAGCAATAAGATATAAACACCACAAAACAAAATTAGCAAACCACCTTTTACCACAGGGTAACATCCCTCACTATGCAGACAAAAAGCTCTACGCAGCAGTCAAGTAGCTTTGTTGAAGTCCCACATGACAAGAAAGCCACCAGCAAACAGGGATGGAACTAAAGTCTCCACATACATCACAGCATACTTTATCAATCTTAACTGCAGGCTGTGGCTGCAAGGGGCAATTTCTCTTCTCTGCTCCAACATCCTACATATGTTCCCACTTCTCTTCTTGCATCTGATCTAGCAATAACACGCCCATGCAATGACTCCAGATCAGCTATGATCAGAAAACACACATACCGAAATAAATAATCAGGGTGCCACAGGGCCAGTGAGTCCCTCCAGAGCACTGAGCACAGTGGCTGCACAGAGGACAACGTGCTGGTGGGAACGGAGACCCCTCCATTCTGCAGCAGCTTACAGCCAGAGAGCATTGAGCATAAACAAAACTGGACCTGCAGCCAAACCATACATTCAGCCTCCCTTTAAACATGTGCTTATTTCACCCTTCTTTTAGGTACAAACCAGAGATTGTTGGGAAAGAAAGCACAGTTTAAAATGTAAAGCCCAGGAGGCAAAGCAGGCTCACAGCTGTTCTAGATGTTCTGACCTTAACTCCAGATTGCAAACACTACAAAAGCGCTCTCAGCAAAAACTGTGTTTGTCAGTACAGTCTTACACACGTGTGCACCACAGTTTGCACTTGACTGATAAAACAATCCGTCACCCTTAGGAGTGGGCGCTCTGCTCCACAGAGAGGAAAGCTGTATTCCTTGTTTCAATAAAATCAGTTCCAAAGTACACTAGACGCATCTGACTTCTGCTGCTCAGAAGTCACAGTGATCTTAACATTTAATTTCCCCACTTCCTGAAAAATTCATGATTTTTTCAAGATTTTTGGGAACTGCCTCTCTTCCTCTAAATTACTTTGGACAGTTAACTTGTTTTCATGCAAAGATGAAGCTGTAGAGTGACCATTTAATGGTGCATGTCCCAGGAAAGACTTGGATCTTCTCAGACACAGAAAGTTTTAGAGAAATGCAGACGCAGCAACAAAACAGTGACACAAGTACAGAACGCGGGGTAGGGGTGTAACGGGGAGCTACAAGAGAGACCTGACAGGAGTAAAGCTGCTGTGGCAGTCCAAAAGACGGGAGCAGCCCAAAGGAAAATCCCCTTCTAACATTTGCTGTCCCTATGACAAATCATTTCTGCAGCCAACACATAAAGCTAACACAACCCCAGAGGGACAACAGACACTCTGCAAGACCTGGAAGAATGACCCAGTGGAAAAGAATCACGGGAAGATCAAGAGTCCCTGAGAGGGACATTTCCACAGCTTGCTGGACCTCAATGACACAAGTTTAGATACTGAGCACAGAAGAACAAGTAGGTATACAGAGCTGGAGGAAGGAGTAGGTGGAAAGAAAGGGGGGCAGTTATTTATTTTAGCCGTTATAAAATTTGCCCTACTTCTCCAACCTCTGAAATAACAGTCAGGCACTTGGAGAACAAAGGAGCTGACTTTTAAAAGTCACCTATTTATTTTAAAAACATGCACATGCAGTAAAGCAAAAATATTGAAGTCAGCAGTAGTCACGTCATACAACAAAACAACTTCTACAAATACAGACCACCAAATGCTCACCAAAGCAATCAAACGTACTAAAGCCAACACATACCACTCAAGTACACGAGAAATCTTAAAACATTTTTTAAAGAATTGAGTATGCATTTACTTATTCAAACTTTGAAAATAACCCTGCACCGTAATCTTTGCAAGTACTTACGCTTTCCTACCGATTCCCATCACCCAAGTTGTGGTGTTCCCATCATTCCAAACCCAATCTCAACCTGTACTGAGACAGAGGACCTGAAAAGCAGTATGGCAACAGTATCAATACCTCCCCTCTCACAGAGATTTTTGCTGATCTGGACAATCATGTCAGTTCTGGTTTTTGGAACAATTCACTTTAATCTTTTTTCTAGACTTTTCTAAAAAAAAAAAAAAAAAAGTAGCCTTCTGTGGCTACTGTGACGGACATTGTCACACTGCTTACAAACACAAGCAAAAGCATACCCATAGCAAGCTTGGCAGGATGCACACCAGCGGTTATTGCTGCTGTCTCCGGGACTCTGTCACTTCCCAGGATGTGACTCATAGCCATGATGGTGTATAAGTAAGGTACATTTACCAAACTACTTCCACTTGTACCTGCGACACTTTGTGCCATCTAATGGCACCCCTTTGCAATCACCATGCCAGCAGCTGCAGTATTATGCCGAGGAAGTCTGGGGAGTATTCAGATCTATCTTTTTCTTCCCATTAACAGTATAATGTAAAGTGTCTCTGCCTTCTTTTTATCGGTGGCCTCGGCAGAGATATCTTTGAGAAGCTGCCATCTTTGCACCTCCTGAGTGACTGACCTTGGCCACAAAAACAAAGACACTAACAATACAAGGTGTATTTTCTATTATGCTAGTCTTCAGAGAACACTGCCCCAGACAAAATGGGTTGAGGACACATCTGTCACGAGACCAAGGGTGCAATGAGAAGAGCATTAAAACCCCATGCTGGTCCATCAGAAATTGTAGAGAAGAACCTCAAAGCCTTCAGCCATTAGAGCTTCTCCACTCTACTGACAGGTTAAGTACCTACAACCACAACTGTCCCAAACACAGCATCCCTCTGTGACACCAGCATAATCTGTATCCTTATCGCTACTGCTGTAAACTCTGGAAGTCAAGAGCTTTTAACAGTATGAAAATCCTCACTTTGGCTACTGCAGATTTTTTTTTTAAAAAAAAAAAAGTATCAATAATAATAAATTTACCTGAAGTTTGTTTTCAATGTTTTTCAGTATTTAGTACTACCCAATACTATTTTGGATATTTCTCTTTAAGTTATAATTGTTTCACTGTGTCTTGCAAAAGAGGAGTGCACACCCGGTTAGCAACTCTCCTACCAAATTCAGAACAGATGTTTATAAATAATTTAAAAATCTATATTGAAGCCAAGAACACGGAGTTCACCAAGACAGCATGCTGCTATACTAGACACGCTGCTCAAGTTATCTTTCCAGGCTCCTCCTATCTGCATAGAGCTTTCATTGGCTGTGATAATGGCTAACAAAATCTGATAGCCAAAAATAAGCATTCCTAGTGATCACCATCATCCTCGTATAGTTTCTCCCTATTACTCTTTGCAAATATTATATAGCAATAACAATAGAAATGTTTGGTGCAGAAATAAACATGAGGCATCGTCAGTGCTCTTTTCAGACAGGCCTGCTCAAACAGTTAAAGTATTTACTTAATCTTACCAGACTTCTGATATAGATATTCATGAGCTAGGAGAGGAAGCACAGGAGACGGCCTCCTTCGGTCACAGTGAGCTCTGCAATCCTGCCAGCGCGATGGCACCCTACAAGAAGAGTGTTCCTGTCTACACCATCTCTGAAGTCTCGTACTGCTAGAACAAGAGCGTCAGGCATCTCCCTTGAGCAATCCAAGTCAGAAATACTCCCGGTGACCCATCAGTGCTTTGAACGCCTGCAGAATAACACTGCTTTCTCTTTCATACAGAGGCATGGAGGGGAGGAGGGAAAAGGAGAGGGAAAAGTCTTTTCATCTGTCATACCACCAGTGTTTAAGGAAGCATTAAATAAGGAGGGTTTAAAAAAAAGCTACAGTCCAGTCAGTCCAGTTTCATCCACCCTTGATTTCCCAACTGTTTCCTCAGTAATGAGACTGACCTCAGTAATTCACGGACTTTTGTATCAAAGAAATTCTGTGCAAACGCTGTGATTTCCATGCAAACCAGAATTTGGATACAGTGGTCAGTTTTCATTCCACCAGGACAGAACTTCAATCTGTGACTGTAAATAAATAAATGATGTGACACTAAATGCTGTGATGCACCGTCTCATCCCTCTTGCTCTTTCATTGCATCAAAAGCAGCTCCTACAGTAAACCCATAAATTCAAAAAAATAGAGGTGCAAAACTCCATTATTTTCTTTAAAATCTATGCTACAGATGGAAAGTGGCAGAAAAAATTAAAAGTGCACTGCTATTTAAATTTCATATAAAGCATCAGACTGAAGAGAAGGAAATTGGGGAAACCCTACCCGAAACTGGCATAAACTCTCTGTGCATAGTGGTGGTGTCTCACCATGCACTGCACAAAGGTCCCGCAAGACTAGCACCCCAGCTCTGCACCATTCCCTGGGGGAGATGGGCAGCGATCTCTATGCATGCAGTCATGCCATCTTACAGTACTACAACTTCTCTCAGACAGAGTATGTGATCTTAGGGTATGAAACTGCCCAGCACAGACATGGCTCTAGTTAATTAATGACATTGTGCCCAATTTTTCTTTGCTGCATACAAAAAAATCTGATGCCTGCTCCAAAACATTCTAACCTCATAAAGTATTTTTAGGACTTGGGAGGAAATGCGTTCTATGAAAATGCAAAATATTACTTAGAGGGCTTTCAAAAGCTTGTTCTGCTTTTGTTGTTTCAGGACACTCTTGTAGCTGCTTTTGCGCAGGCAACAAGGCAAGTAAAAGAAGAGAAGAAAAGACAGTCAGCCTCTTACTCTGGGAAGTAAACTTCCAGTAACCAGCACCTTGTGCTCCTGGCTGAAATGAGTACAGGCACAGTATTGTCACATAACATCAGCAGAAGCATCACGTTCTGTGTAATGGGTGGTGGTGGCCACTCAGGACGTGCAGAGTCCTACCCTTTAAAAAGCTAGAGAGCCTGCCCTTTACCAAAGTTAGAAAACATGCTTCATGCAACTGCAAGAAGAATACATTTGGGAAAGGTTACTGGTGCAGTCCCTTACAAAAACAGAGATGGGACTTATGAAAACCACCTGCTAATGCCAAGTACAGATACTAAGAGAGAAGAGCAGCCACCTCAATGATACGATTACACGAAACTTTAAATCATAGAGTAGACAAACAAAAATAGCTAATTTGAGAGACGGGGGAAAAGATGTCAAGATAAACTTAACAATAGGCTAGGTTACAAAACAGGATATAGAAACATTAAAATATATTTTTTGGGGGGAGAGAGATCTCCTTTATAAACACCAAATTAGAATCTCAACTTTTTAAAAAAAGAATCCTAGCTCTTCTGTAGGAAAAAAAAAAAAAAAAAAAGCTTGAAATCATGAGCAATGCATAACCAATGCAGTTTGTACACATTTTCAGACAGCAACTCTTGGAGGCCCGAGACAGCTCTTTCCCACCATAAGGTACCAACCCTAAAATCCACGGCTTTTGGGACAAAGTTCAACTACCACTACCTGAAAAAGGGACTGTCATGTAACAGAGGGACACTGAGGAACAACACTCATTCAGCTATCGCAGTAGAAAAAAGTAGATAGAAGTTTGTCATTTCTCTAGGTGTGAGAGGAGATGACAGCACCAAGGTAGCAAGGAATACATATATATACACTAAAATATACAATTGAGAAGGGTAAAGAAAAAAGGTCAGGGTAGAAGAAAAACACTTCACTGAGCTGTGCTCAATGGCCTACCTTAGTCTAAACTTTACAGTAGCATTAGAAGTATCTAACAGTCCTAAGCAAGCTAAAAAGTGCTTTCTGCTCTTGCCTGTTACCTCTTTTTTCCTGTATTTATAACTTTTCTTTTCACAGAGACATTCTGATTCCTTTGAAATCAATTTCATCATTTTCTTCGAAGAAAGCAGTATTTTCTCTTGTATTTGAAAATTACATCCATATGGAACATATGTTGAACACCTATAAACCCAAATTATATTACATTTATTTTCCAGAGAATTTTTGAATGTAATATGTTTCCTGTGCTAATGTAAAATATACACAGATTTCTAAGGAAGTTATTTCCCATTACATTTCGTAAAGCAGTTAACGCAGATGATAGCAATATTCCATTAACAGAGAGCTCATTTATCCAACACCCACTTGGGTCACAGAGCAAAAATTAAGTCAGCTCAAGAGAAGTAATAAAAAGAAAAAAAATCCTCACATCTACCTGTAGAAATATAAAGGAAAAGAAATATTCTCTCCTTGCAGATACTCGTTTGTTGGGTTTTTTTTCAAGAAAGTTAAATACAAACACTTTTTAAACACTATTCAAAAAGCACAGAAAAGCTAACTTAAGTAGAAGTTGTAAACAAAAATACACTGTATGAATACTAATGATGCCAGTATTTCATGTCATCATCCACTTGCATCAAGTACATTTGAAGTAGTGTATCACAACAAGTTTGAATAAAGTAAGGTCATGTGGGGTTTTTTTCTTTGTCGAGTTTTGGTTTGGCTTTGTTGGTTTTTTTTAAATATAATTAGAAAAGCTTTTGAAATGTTAACCTAAACATCAATGGCTATCTTTCCCCAGAACAAATTCCTCTTAACACTGGCATTGTGAAATTTTTAGACAGAGAAGCAACAACCGAACAGGGCTGGTTCAAAGAGTCCTTAAAAAGGGCAGCACTGATCAACTAGCAAAAAATAACCATTTTAAAAGGAATATGCTTGAATAAGTAAAACAATCAGATTTGCTTTTGGTGGGGGTAAGAGGGAGAGCAACAATAGCCTCCAATCAGCTGTTGCTTTAATTTTATTTTGATACAGCATTTAACATCTGTTATGCATAAGATTCAAGGAATGTTTTCTACAAAAGTTGCTGCAAGTTATCACTCCTGTCAGCAGCAGGCAATATTGCTCTATTTAAGTTCTTTTGGTTATATCTGAGCATGTAAAATAGCCAATAGCACGGTCTATAAAACAGCAACAAGTCTTACAAAATAATCCTTCCTTGTACTTACCACAATGTGATTAGGAAGAACAAAGGCAGTGGTGGACCGCAGCATGGACACTAGTTAACGAAGCTGATTAACCCCACAGCAGATTAATAAAGGTGTACCCAGCCCAAACCAACAGTGATTTACTCTGCATAATTTCCAGAATGATTTTTAAAGTAATTTTATTTTTCTGTAACTTTTCCAGTACCTCTCCCTTTGAACAGAAGTGAATTTTACATGTTTACATCATAACGCACCCATCAGCTGAGCTCCTCTCTTCCCTGCTCACTGTCACTGTGCTCCACACACTGCCCAGCTTCGCCTGACACCAAGAACGTTTCTGGAAACTGTAAGCAAGAAACTTTCCCTACTACCAGAGACAATTCCCTCCCAGCCTTGGGCTCACTCACATCCATCACCTGTGTTCTTAGGAGCTCAAACTTAGCTCTCCCACCTGCTGCATCCCATTTCTTTGATGCTCTCTCTCGTTTGCCAGAGTGTGGAAGACAGGCCCGGGGACTCCTGAGGGGACTGGGGAATAAACAGCTGGGCAGGAGGCTTCAAGTTACAGCTTGGAAACAAGGCAAAGCAGAAAAAGGCAAAGGGCAGGTTTGGGGTTAATTAATCTGTTCAGCAACTCTTTTCTTTCAGGTGACACGTCTATGAGGTTCACAGGGGATGGGAGAGTTCATTTGTGAGTTATTAAAGACACCAGGAAAGACCCTTTCAAATAAGAGCTCCCTGCCAGGCTCTCCTTTTCCAGGCCACAGGGGCAGCTGAAAAGTGGAGAAGATATTTCCAAAAGCGGAATATGTCTTTGGTTTTGCTGGATCCTGCACAAGTAGCTCCTAAACTTCAGGGTCCAGCAAAGTACTTTCAACTTGCAAAAAGTGTCACAGGGCAACTTGCATGCCCTAGTGTCAAGTTTTTAACTAACACCACTATAATTTTACAATTCAATTAAACAAACTTGCTGTGAGTCATTTTACCCAGGCCTCAATCCACAATCCGTGAAGGAATGCAATGTCTTCTAGTCACTGGTGCATGCTAAAAAGAGAATCCTATAGTAACGCATGAGGTTTTTCATTGTGGTGTAGAGCTCTGTTTCTTAAAATCCATCATTTTAAAATCCATCCATGCTACTTACGTAGCAGCTCTCAAACTACACCGTGACAAGGGAATGCGTCCTGGGTATGCACGAGCAAACTGAGACCAGCTGGATGCCGAGCAGAAGTGGACGATGGAGGAATGTGGATGCTGTGCTCCATCCTGGCCCTGGCGATGCCGTCCTGAACACACCGACTGCTCCCCTCCCAAGGGGGTCTCCCACCCACAAACACAGCCCTCCCTCCCTCCCTCCTCTCACACCAGACAGGGCCGAGGTTCACCGTAAGAACAACCAGCAGCTGCAAACAGGTACTAGAATTGTGTTGGGACACCACGGGGACAAACATTTTTGAAACTAGCAGCGCATAACAACTGGCATTGGTTTCTGCTGGCCTACATAAGTAGTAAAAGGACATGTCTGAGGCTGCAGGTGTTTCCGTGGCATACAAACACCTAACGTGGCTTTAAGTGAGCTGCCCAGGTGCACAGAGAGCCCCAGAGGCAGCACTGAAACACCTGAAGGGCAATGTACCCTTTTTCTCAGCCGGTCGCACTGTTGCTGGGTCTGGAGGGTCAGATCTGCTGTCACAGCACCACCCTGCAGACCGCCGTGCTGGCCACTCCACAGCACAAACCAAGGAAGAAAAAGAAACAACATTCTTAGTTCACATAGTTACACGCTAGCATTGAAAGCGTTTCCATCAACAGCTTCTGACCGGCAGCCAAAAATAACATTACACTTTCCTCACAAAAGTCTGATATCTAATAGACCAAGCATTAAGACGTCCGGAAATAAACCATAAAGGGATTTCATCGGTTCCCGGCTCCTATTTAATACCTGATTATTACCTATTGCTATAGTCAATTTATAGCACCCATTCAAGCTTCCATATTTTATTCTGAGGGGGAAATATATTTACACAGGACAAGCATCCATGTAATCACGAAGTAATAAATCTTTTTTAGTATGTATTATAGTAAACGTGTAATAGAGACTTTTTTAAAGCAATGTCACTCCAGGGAACACATCTGAGGGAATTTACTGCCCTGACAACGTTTTGGTGAAAAAAAACCCCATTTAGTCTCCTACAGAATGACAAATGGCATTATGAAGAACATTGGCTACAAGTTATTTAAAGTTTAGGCAAAGGCAAAACTTCTGCATTCTGTATAACTGTACTCGCTTTATAACTATCAGGGATTATTTGTGCATAGGAGCCCTCTGTCAAAGAATGCATTGTGATGGGCGCCGTCCAGGCACAGAACAAAAAGACCACTCTTTGCCTTATGCTAAATAACAAGTTGCAGATGTGATTAATATGGTTTATAAAAAAATGGAAACTTTAAAGAGAAAGCAGGATTTTATGAACTTCTGTATTAACAACTTTTAACATGTGAATATTCTGTAAATTTTAAGATGCAAATCCAATGCTCATCTGTGATTGCAAATTGAATGAAAAGCAGCAATGAGCAAGTAAAGTTTGTATAATAGTCTAGAAACAACCAACTAACCCTCTACTTCTAGCCTTTGCCTGCAGCTTTACAATTTTTAGGACTCTTAAAAAGCAAAGCTTAACATTTTTGGCTGGAACTGCAATTGTACACATTACGGTACCTCAATCCAGTTGAATTGAAATTTTTTTGCAGGAAGTTTTTCTTTTCAAATCACCTAAGAGATTCCAGGAGCTCTGGCAACACGGGTACCTGTTAGAGGCAATCACGGCGTGCGTGTATAAAGAGGGTGAGAGGTTTGTGTGACCACAGTATGGAAGTGGTATAAGAAGCTGGAATAGAAAGAGCAGGCTTTTATCCTCAATGAGAGCTTTAGTCCTATAAATGTCTATAAAGGTTACTTTAAGCCTTCATATATTTGGTATTTGCCTCAAAGTCATTACAGTCGGACAATTTTGGTCAAGGCTAGAAAGCAAGTTCTCATACCAGATCCTTCACAGAGAATATCCGATCACTTCTTCTTCTCACTTATGAAATACAAGAATCCATCTTGAAATGCTTTTGCTGAGCTCAGCTGTGACAACACAGTATAAGGAACAAATTGCCTATTGCCTTTGAAGTCAAGTACCACAAGACTGGTCTCTGCCTCCCCATCCCACCAGTTACACTGCCACAGGTTGAGTAGATGGAATTACTGAAGTCTCTTCCCGTGTTACCCCTTGGGTTTCCACTCTCACCTTCGTACAAACATTTCTGTTTCAGCACCAGATTAGCTTCTCTCACGTGCAGGTGCACCTTTCTGATCCTACTCTCCTCTTCAAACTACATTCCCTACCAAACAGCTGGCCCACACCAACAATATCAAAGGTCTTCCTGTTTATCACACCTTATCTGTCAGTTACAGGTGCTGTTTAATGCTATAATGATATATGCGCTGTTATGTGCTATTTAATGCTACCCACTGGGGAAAAAAAAACATTATGTTTTAACATTAATGGCTTAAAATAAAACATTAAATGTGGTGCAAAGCTCCTCGCCAAGGGGAATCTGGCGAGAAGGAAGATTACACCCCTGCCAGTTCAGTCTTGGGCCTCTCTTCCCCAACTGCTAAGAAACACTCATAGTAACTTATGTCTACTGGAGACCCTACTAAGTCCACTACTTAACTGCAAATAGGCAGCCAAATGCTGTTGTGGGAGAAACAAATACGTCATTGACTGCACAACGAAATACATCATCAAGTTGGACTCTTAAATACTTTCAGTCTCCAGTGAACTCTGCAAGGTTGAAACAAGAGTCCCATGGTATGGTTACCAAATTGTCATTTAATGTTCATACTTAGCACTTGTACACTGCTTTTTATTTTCAGAGAGCATAATGGCAATTTATTTAACCAGTAAATGCTAAGAATGACTAACAATATGGAAGAGAATAAAAATCAAATAGTATCTCCAATGCTAAAGTAAACACTAAGCAATGAAAGGCTAATCTTAGCTTACTTCAATGCTGCAACTCTTCTTACAATATACCAGTATCTACTAAAATCTGTTCCATTCATAGCTGTACAACAGATAAGAACTATATTATCCAAAGATGGATTTAGATTAAATTATGGACAGAGTATTTTTAAAATAACTTAGCTTTGAGTTAAAGGTAAAATATATTGAAAACCTGTAAAGTACTTTCCACCTTTCCCTTTTCTATTAAGACTGCCAGGTTTGGGTGGGTTTTTTATTTTATTCAACACTCTCTGGTATCTTTTCTTGAAAAAAAAATAAATCCATAGACAAATAAGAACTTAAGAGTCCAAAATATGCTAGTATACTGCTGGCTAAATGACTAGGCTAGTTTTCTGGCCGGGCAACTCTTCAAGAATCATTTTCTCTACTGCAAGCAAGAGTTATTTATCACATAAGTCAATGCAGCCAGAAGACAACGCGAGGGAGTCATGCTAAAAAGAAAGGCAGCATCAAATCAAAGACTGGCCCTGAGAGCTCATACCACATTTCAAACCATTTCTGCCTGAAGTGCCATCGCATTTCTCGAACAGGAGGAGTAAATTACCAGACACTGAAATTTTGGCTGCTTGCTTTTTCTCTTGATTTTCCTCCCCAAATTTCCAAAGTCTGCGTGGTTTTAATTACGTATTATATCCAAACACCACCACGGCATTGTGCTACGGCATCTTCTTGTTTGTGGGAGTTGTCTTCAAGCCGTATCATTTCGCTTTTGGGATTTCTATTGGAGCCAAGGAAGCCGGGGAGGGAGCGGAGCTGAGCCACAATGGGAATATCCGGCTCTGCCTCCCGCTGGAAAAAAAAGCGACAACAGAAGGGGAAGGGAAGATTCCCCGACACTGGATGACAATTGTCCTATTTTGGGGAGCGCAGGAGAAGGGAAGTCAGCCTAACAGCTCCAGCGGGTGACTTCTACGAGAAAACTTTCCCAGATGTGTCGTGACCCGCAGAGAGGAGTCCCGCCGCTCCTCCTACCTCACCCTCAAGCTCCCCAGCGCCTGTCGTCCCTCCCTCAGCCCCAGCCAAGCCACTCCACAGCGGCGACCCTCTCCCCGGCCCCGGTGACCGGTCCGGGGGCCCCCCCATCACCCCGCCCCGCGGCGACCGCCACCTCCCCGTCCCCCCTCACCTTTTGCTCAGAGGCCGGACCCGCACGGCCACCTTGACATTAGCCATGGCTCGCCTCACGCCCAGCAGCCCCGGCCCCGCATCGCGGCGGCCCAGCGGCCGGGGAGGGGACGGGGAGGGAGGAGCGGAGCCGCCCCCGAGGGGAGGGCCCGGCCCAGGCAGCGCCCGCGGGGGCGGGAGGGAAACCTCCGCGGACGGGGGAGGGGGGGGTGTGCTTCGGGGAAGCGCTGAATACCCACAGTGCGGTGAGGGGGGCGCTGCCCTGGAAATACTCGCTAAAGGACTCCCCCAGAGAATCCAACTGGGTTTCAGAAGTAAAAAAACCGTCCGTCTCGCCCTAACCGCGTTTCTTCTCCGCGTAACGCGCAGGCACCCAGAAACCAGCGCTGTTTAAAGTGCACTCCACACTTAATTAATGTGACAGTAATTGAATGAAGATAAGTACCCCCTCCTCACTAGTGGTAAAGGAAAGCTCTCAAGTGTCTTAAATTCCTTTGAAAACCTCCAATGTTTATGAGGCTTGCATTTATTGTGTAAAATAAAATTTTGAAGCTCCCAAAGAATTATAATTGAAATCAATGCAAAACCTCGGTAAACTTTTTGCACTTAGAGTAATATAAAAATCACCAAAAGTTTTTAAAAAAATTGCTTGTAGGATATTGTCCCTGTCACTACGGCTGTTACTGTGAAGACATAAGAGCCGGCAGCGTTGGCCGCCCGCGCTAACGGGGTGCCAGGCTCAATAGACAATTCCTGTTTGGTTTTTGCCAATGTCATTACTCATTTTTAACTGGACTTTTTCTGCTTTTGCATTTCAAAACATGACAAACTGAGCTGTATCTGAATATAATGTGTTCTACAATCCATTTAAACAACTTCTGTTTAAACTGTACTATTTATTTTTACTTTAAGTGTAGCTCTCCTCATGAGACAATCTGCCTTAAGCACCAGAAACATTAAATCTAAATGAAGAAGATACCACAACACAGAAACCTTCCTGAGCAAATTATGGGATGAGTCCTTTGGACCCAACACTTTTCCTAACTCATGACCCACTACAGAGCTGCTAAAATCAACACCTACAAGCTGTGAATCACTGTTTACTTCAACGGATTCATCCCTGAAAAATGATTTTGTACAAATGGTATTAGCTAAACCCTACTGCCATCACCACAGTCAACTCTCCAATAATTGATACAGTAAAAGAAAATATGCTTGAATCTTTGGGATACAGCAAAAACATGCATTTGTCTTCACTTCAAAGAATTATAATGAACAAACTAACTAGAAATGTTCTCATCCTGCTCCCAGAAGCATTAAATTACAACAGCCTTAATTTGGCTGACCTAAATCATCACTAAGAGACAACACAAGAGAGGTTAAGCCTGCGATAGATGCACAGGACGATGATTCCAGAAGTCTGGATTCTGTTTCTTCCCATTTCACAGAATGTGCAAAGCATTTTCAGTAAAAATGCCAGCTCCTCTTCAATTGCATAGAAGACTTTCATTTCCACATCTGAAATGACAGTGATGTGGGACTTTGGCCTCAAATCCTGCAATGACATCTAGCAAGAGTTCACACAAAGATACCATTTGAGTTTATGGGACTCAAACACCAGTTTATATTCCCAGATCCTATCTACTAACATTCTACTCGAGTTAATCCAAGTTGTTTCTATCCTCTTAACTAGCGGCAGAGAGGAACATCATCTGCACTGACACAGTATAATAGAGAATTGTTCAGCTATACACCTTGTCATCACAGCAGAATGATGTAGTCTACAAAAATTAAAATGTAACTCTCAGAAAATTTCAAATATTGAGCAGACCAACTACAAGTAAGCCAGACCCGAGTGTGCTCAAGAACCAAAGATTTCTTCCTTAATTCAAGTTTTTATGCAATAATCAGATGAACTACAGTGAAATCTGTGGTACCGAGCCACCTAGTGGTTACTTTCAGAAAATAAAAGGCTCATTTTCAGAAATGAAAATCAACAGGTGAGATACATGAAGAATTCAGGTAACATAAGCGATACAACAGTAGAAAGGAATACATCTACACCACTTGCAGTTTGCTCTGTGTCCTGAACACAAAACTGGACGTCCTCCAAAGACAACCAAATGTTGGGTTGGTTACTGGTTCATACACATCCTGCCAGTAACATTTTACCAACAAGTCTTTCCATGAAATAAAAATCACTAAGCTTGCAAACTGGAATAACCAGTGCTTTCGCTAAATTGTCAGTCACACTCATGCAACAAGAGTTTTATTCTGAGGGGCACTGAAGATGGGGCAAGCAACAGAAAAGGAGAGACTGAAGAATATATTTACCGCTATCATAGAAACATGGTTTGCAAATCAGTACTCCAACGTATAATCACTGAATCTGCTCCCTGCTTTCCCACCATAATAAATTGTAACTTAAAACTTGATTAATTTCTTGGTTGGAACTCCTATAGAAGCATAAGCTGGGACCTAAGACTTTGCACTGTTCTTTTAATTATTTGATTTTATAACAAAATAAAAAGAGCCAGAGCTCTTGAAATGTAGTGCTTTTATTGAGGTTTTATAATGACATACAAAATACAGTGTATTATCAAGATACTTATAAAAACGAATAGAGACACGATATCAAGTGCATGAGAAATATCAAAACACATTTGCATTGAAGATACAGGCTCCAAGGGAATCCTGTCCAACTATTTCAAAAAGGAACTCCTTAACAGTCTTCTCAGTAGTCTCTCTTCTTGTGAGCTACTGCTCGTTGTCCCTTGTTTTTTTTAAAGCAGTTGGAGAACTGTTACGTAGGAACAGAAACATAAAACTACCTACAAAGTCCCCATTGGATGAAAGCACAACTATGTTGCAGTTTTCACAGGAGACCGTAAAAAAGTAGTTCTTTGAATAGCCATCCTACTTGAGAATGATTTGGTAGGTTAAAGATAAGCCAAGGTCCAGTTCAGCAGTATTGCAGATGCTGTCAGAATACACTCCTTTTTGCAGTTCGCTCCATTTCAATATTTGGTCTCCCAGCTCCTCCAGCTCCATCGCGAGCATCTCTGTTTTTGTCAATGCAGCATCCTAAAGCAGAAAAGAGTTGGATTTCAATCTCTACACATCCTGTCCTTCTAGCAAGACATAAAAATAACCTAAACAAACATCATTGAATTCTTAATGCTGGGGAAAACAGACGGCTCGGTTCTTTTGCTACTCACCATATTCTTCATGACGCTTGGTATCCGAGGGATGCTTCTTACAGTCTGCAAATGGCTTTCAAGGTTCTCAATGAAAGTCACAGCCTCAGCCAACAACTCTACTACATACCTGTAACCAAGAATGAGCCCCCTACTCAAAAGTTGTGCAAAACAATGAGGATTTTCTACTTCTAAGCTCTTATTTCTTTCCCCTGTGGGTTTTCTTAGGCCTCTCTTCCAGTTTTATGTGAGTTCTTAACCATCTAATTAATTTCTCTGCAATTACACTTTTTTTTTTATGACTCTCAGGACCAAGTATAGCAGGAATTACAGAAGTGAATATGCTCTTCTTCTCAGAAACTGGACTAGAATTTTAGACCATGAGAAGAAGGACTATATTTTTAAAACAAGTACTACGCATGTTTGGGAATCATTCATACACTTGTTCTGAGCAAGTCACAGTGGAAAGCAGACACCAAATGCTGAAGTAACAATTCCTTCCTATAGAGAAGCATAATGAATCAAGCATTTAACATACCTGCTTAAAACAATACATTACAATCTTCAGAAGACCAATAAACTAAGCAAATATTCATAAAAATATGTATCATTACCTTTCTTGAATTTCGCAGTGAGTAAACAACTAGCTTTTAGTTGAGGCTCTACTACCATTTTCTATTTCTATTCTTCTCAATGGAAAAGCAAATGAAAGCAAGCAATTTTTACTGCCTGTTGGTTCAAATTAATTTGGACTCACGCAAACAAGAACCATTATTTTCAATACGCCTACTTGTGGAAAGTAGCCTCAATAGGCAGGCTCTCCTGACATCTGGGCTTTATCAACATCTTCCTAAGAGTTCTCTTCTCTTTCAGTACGGCTTCTAAGTGTCTGTTCATATCTTGCAATATTTCGCATTTCTTGCCTATAAAATAAAATAGCAAAGTTGAAACAAATGTTCTGCTAAAACAAGAGCAAAAGAAGGAAAGAAAGAACAAGACCGAAAGAAAATGTCTGATCTATCGCACTGGAGAGTTTAAACTCAAGAAAGATACCATTTATCAGATTATTTTTGTTGAAGTGTATAGGACTTAGTATCAGCATGCACCTCAAAGTCGTAATACCTAGTTTTAGAGATACAGCTTTGTTAATTATTTTACATCATCTATAGTTTTAAGTGAACTGTCTTTGAGATGAAACCAACCTTTTAAACTATACCACAGCATTGAAGCATTACAATATATTTTACTAGCCTAACACAGTAGCAGCAAGCTAGAAAGTTTTTAAACATCCATCAAATCATAATGGGAAAAGCGTGCATTAATAAAGAAACAAATACATATGCTCCCAAAACACTAAAATAAAAATCCAAGTAATTTTAGGGGCATACAGACATGGTAGAAATACACTGAGTTACTGGAAAAGCAGTAAAGCAGCACACAGGCCAAGGGAAGCAAATCAGGTTACTGATGATCTCAGAACTCCTGATGCTCCGCTCACCCTGGGGAACTGACCACACACAAGAAGCTATTTTGGAGAATTGAGTTACGCACAGAGCTTCTCTGGAGACAACAGAGAGTGAAAGTTCAAATAGTATGGAAGCATTCTTTCAGGGCTAATAAAACACCTGCCACCTCCAGCAAGCTATCCAGTGGAGACAGCTGCAATAACTTCCAGAGTTGTCATGTACTCAAACGAAACATTAATCTGCTGACGAAGTCATTTAACACTATTGGTTTTACTAAGGTACACCAGCACTTACCTAAGTAAAAAGGGTGAGCAATGTCTGCTGTCTCCTTCTCCAACTGCAGAATTTCAGCTTTCAGTTTCGTCTACAACAATAAAATCACCAAATGAAAATATATTTTTAACATAATTACCCAAATATTGTTGACCCTCTTGAGGTGGTGGAGAAAGTATAAAGGGAGAAAGCAGGAAGATGGGGAAGAGCACACATGTGAAAGAGTATTTGCATGAGAGCATGCTACCACGCTCTCTCAAGTGCTTCTACTACTGGGGGGGGTTTGGCCTATAGGAAAAGACTGCTTAAAAACAGCGATTTCTTGGGAATTTGGGCTGGAAAAGACAGATCCTGCAATTAATTCCTAAAGCATAGAAACTCTTATCTCCTACAAAGCAGTTTCGTAGCCTATATTCTAAAGGACCTCTCACAGCCCCAACTCATCATTTTCTGGCAAAGATTGGTTTGTGTTTTTTCAGCTGAGGGAAAATGTCCCTCAGATGAACGTCCCAGCTTTATTTCTTTCCACTGATAAACCAGCACAAGTGCAGATACCTTTCTGTGGCTGAAAGAGTTGTGGTCATTTTTGACTACACAAGAGAAGACCGAGTGAAGTACAGAAGAGGATGACATATCAGCCTCTCCAGACACACAGAGAACTGCTGCTTTGCTTTTCTTGATCACTGAGGACAAAAATAAACCTGCTTCGCTCATAGCACAGTGAACATTTGTCAGAGAGTACTTTGCATGTGAAACCTTCCAGCAAAGGAGGCTAAACAGCCACCTTACTGGGAGCCAGAAACCGTTCGTTCCTTCTGCCCATCAGTGCAGAATGATGTCAGTTGTTTAACTCATTCTCAAAAAAAGTAAATGGTGATTTGTCACACTGCTCTGCAGCTGCTGGAGCCCATATTGCATAATTTAATAAACACAGGTTTTATACCAGTTTTTCAGTTTTGTAGAGTTTTCTGATGCTTAGAAAATATCATCATAAAATACAAGCCAACAGCCAATTTAGGCAGTAGGAAATGATTGAGCTTATCTCTTGCTGACCAACAAAATAAATGGTCAAGTTGCCTATACAGGAACACATTTTTGTGAATATAAGTCAATTAGAAACTCTCATTTGTTCTTCAGTTTCTTCAGAAAACTTCGGGTAATGCTCCAGTCAGAGATGCAGGCTGCCGTGTCTTTCCAGTTATACTGAAAACCTTTGTTTCATGATTTTGTTCTTTTCTTGATGGCAACTCAGTCCACTGGGGAAAAAGTGCCAACTGTTAAGTGGCTAAACTGATAAAAAAAACCCCAACAAATCATGAAACAAGAGCACATTGCAGTCAGGTATCTCACCAGGTGCCATATATTATCTCTGAGTATTGAAGCATTGAGTGTACGCTGACAACAGTAAAGGCTGTACCTCATTGATTTCGGCTCGCATGTTGGCGATTTTTTCCATCTCTGAGAATTTCACAAAGCACGGGTCATTTCTACAGGTTAAATCCAATGTCTCCTGTGAAAAGAAAGCAGCAGGGAAAAAATGCAAACAGCAGCAAGAAACATATCATCAGGCAAATTCTCCAGATTGGCCTTTAATAGTCTAAAGTAACTGTTAATCTCTCGCCCTATGCAATACAGTAAGTTTCATCTGAACAACTCATAAAATATATGCATTATTTGGGGAAAATGAAAATAAAATTTCACGAAAGGCAGCACGAGAGCAGTCTCAACAATCGTGGCTTGGACGCTGCTGGAACGGACCAGAGGCCATCAAAAAGCCCTCACGTCTACGCTCCAGAAAAACACCCAGCAGAGGGTTCAGTAATTCCTAGCGAGGAAAGCTGCCATCAGCCAAAACCGTCAAGAGACCACGCGATAAAAAGGAAAACTTTCCTGTTTCAAATTAACAAGCAAACTAAGCTGCGGCCCGGACACCGGCCCCGGAAGGACGGGCCCCGAGGGATGAGGAGAGCTGCGACCTCAGCCCCGCCTGCCCCGAGCCTTTACCCGCAGGTACCGCTTTGTTACGCTGCTGCTGCTATTCCCCGCCGCCGCCATCTTGCGCGGCCGCTCTCCACGGCCCGCTCCCGGGCCCCGGGCCGTTACCTGGCTCACGACGCCCGCCCCCACACACCGCGCCAGCAGGGTGGCCGCCGCCGAGGGCTGCTCCGCCTCCCAGGGGCTGGGGAAGGCAGGGTCGCTCTCCGCGCTGCTCTCCCACCACAGCTCTAGGGGCCCTCCCCACTCCTCTTCCACTGCAGCTCCAGGGGTCGTCGCCTCAGCTCCAGCGTCCCACACATCCCACCACTGGAAAGGCCAGGCGCTGGCGGCATCCATTATGGGCTGGGGGGCGGGCGCTGGGTTGGGCGCGACAGGAAAGGGAGTCGACGCGCGTCCGGTTCCGGGGGAGCCGGTAAAGACTTAGAGAGCGTCGGTTGTGGAAGGGCGAAGGCGGGGCGCGGGGAGTTCTGCCGCCGCCGCGGAGCCTAGGCGTGCGGCGCCTGTACAGGTGGGTTGGGCCGGGCCGGGCCTGGCTGCCCCCGCCGGGGCTCCCTGCGAGACCGGGGTGAGGGCTAAGCGGTCTCTGTGGGACCGGAGGAGCCGGGGCGGGGGTGAGGTCGGGGACCGGGGCCTGCAGCGGGTCATTGCCGGCTTCGCCCCTTGCCCGAGGGTCCTGCTGAGCCGCTTCTAGCCGTCGCGGCAGGGAGCGCTGCTTCTCCCGGGCTCCTTGTCCCGGTTATTTATATGCTGTATTAAGCTTTATTCCCCACCTCCTGGCCACAAACCTGACGCTAATCCTCCGGCCTGTAACCCGGCCTGGTTTGTCCTGGGGATTAAACTCTGCTGGAGTTACAGGAGATGGATGTGGTGTGTCTGCATCCAGAGTTGCCGCAAAGGAGTCCAGTCTCTGAATGAAACAAACGTTTCCCAAAAAAAGCAAATAAAACTGTAGTTCTGACAGCAGTTCAGTGCTGGGAGATGCAACTAAAATCACGGCCAGTCTCCATGGAGAACCTCCTTACACTATTGGGCCCTGAAAGAGGCAAAATGTGGGAAGTATGCAATTTTTACAATTAGTTTTAACTATACTCATTGCATCGATGATCTGAAAGGTCCCTTCCAACCAAGATGATTCTGTGATCATGTCAATATTCAAACTACTATAATGAAGGCACTTCGAGCTAGGTAAATCTTTTAGGTCCTAGGTGTATAGTTATGAGAGATGAAAATGCCGCACTGAAATGGTTCAGTATGTTGAAATGCTTGTGTTGAAGACAGTAGACGTAAAATGACTTTTTACATTTGCTCTATCACAGAGACTTTGGATTGCAGTTCTCTAGTGAAGAATAACTGAGAGAAACTGGCTGAAACTTTCACTCCAACTGCGTACGCTTGACAGAGAACTGTTAGGATGGGAAATAGTGCATTAAAAGCCCACCTGGAGACAGCACAGAAAACTGGTGTGTTTCAGCTAACGGGAAAGGGACTTGCAGAGGTAATGTAACTGTAGGGGAAATGTGGCTTTGTGCGTGCACGACTGACACTTTTGGAGAGAAATTCCCACTTCGTTGTCATAATGCACCAATATATGTATTTCTCATGAGTAATGATGGATAATATTATTTCAGGAATATTTTTTTTCCCTTTCACAGAGCAGAATTTTGCTTGCACTGTCTTCTGATTGAGAACTTACCTGTCAGGGCACTTGTATGGTTATGAGCTTATGCTTTAGAGTGCATGTATGTTCAAGAAGCACTTGTTATGATGCTTTGCTTTTTAAAAGGCTGTAAACTTAAGGGGAAAATGTAAATTTTATAACTGTATTGTTACTTAGAAAGATATTCCACAATTTGTCATGTTTAGATACTTATGCTGTAGTCATATGAATAGTCTGTACAGGCTGTTCACTGGGCTGTAAGCACCACAAAGTTTATTACATTGAAAATTGTCTTGACTTCCACTTAACTGCGGAAAAACACAGAATGTCCTGGAACCATAAGTCGAGAAACAATTCACGGGATAGCCAAAATAACTCTATATTGCGATAATTTTCCGAGACTTCTTTTCTAAAGCATCTTCTTCCACTATCCTACCTTCTGTCTTCCCTTTTCCTCTGCCAGACTAAAGGAGGATGAAAACTACTGGTCTATCGGCCAGGGACTCGCTGGTGGTGATTGTCAAGTTTTTCTTTTTTTCAGCTCAGTGCCAAGTGTGCATTAAAGTGGTACAGGATGTAAGTAAGAATAAGGAAAATGGTTTACATAATTATTTAAAAAGGAAAGCAAGAGAAAAATTTCCCAATCCTACTCTGCTAAAATAAAGAGTTGTTAAGTAGCTGTAGAATATTTTTAAATGACAGGAATGTTTAAGAGAAACACACAAGAGGGCTAAAACATAAATGAGTTTGTGTCATGGTATTCTTCCTTCTCTCTTTTTAATTTAAATTCTTTGGCTTAAAAACTGCTCTTCCTAGATGTTAGGCTGTCTCCTTTATATCCTTTTTCCCTTCCTCAGATGAAAAAATATTTTTAAAAATATCTATTAAGCAAATTTTCCAACTTAGTTGCACACTGTGATGATTGGACATTGTGATACAAATGACAGTATGTAATAGTGATACAAATTTCAAGTAAAATTTTCAGCTGTGTAACTTGAACATTCAGAGTTGTATCAACTATTAAAATGCTGTATCTTTTCTTTCTCCCCCATAGTTTCCTGAAGATCTGCAGAAGCTAGCAAGCAACTTAAGGACAATAGACTTGTCGAACAACAAAATAGAGCTCTTGCCGCCACTCATTGGAAAATTTTGCTTTTTGAAGAGCCTTGCTCTGAACAACAACAAACTGAGTATGCCTGCTAATTAATATCTCCACAGATTTCTAAATTAATAACCTGACTTCTCTGAGCAGAAACTAAATGTAATGATTTAACTCTCACAGGATGTAAATGGGGAGTTTAGTCACCTAAACTGAAATCTTTGGAATTCATGTACAGGAAAAAAACCCCAAACCCATAAATTCTTCAAAACTAGTTGCCAACTTAGTTTTAATATCAGTTTTACAGTGACATGTAAGTACTTAAAACTGTAATGTTCCTGTGCTGTGACTTGTCTGATCTGAAGGTTTGTGTCAGGTGGTTTAGTACTTGCATGGAGAACAGGTAATAAAAGATGACCTGTAGAAAATGTTGCTGGCCATTCAGTGGTTGTTACCGTTTTTGTTGGATAAACTTCCAATGTTAGAGAAAAATTAGGATGAGGTGAAGAAACTAACTTTTTTATGTGTTAATTGTGTATTATCTGCCTTTTTGAAAAACAAATGTAATTTACAAACCTCTTTAACTTAATCGTGCAACTCAGGAGTGCTACAGGTGATAGACTAGTGCAGGTAGAACGAGGGATGAATGAACGCCAGCAGAGCTTACCCGATGAGGTTTATGTGCTGGTATGATACAGTATGAATTATCTGAGAACTTACTTTTGAGTGAGTTGTGTAATACCTCTAAAGGGCTGCAGCAGAACCGAAGCTGTGAATTGTGTGGTATTTCAAATGTCACAGAATACGGTGGCAAAGTGGTTAGTAAGGAGTATAACCGATAGGCTAAAATCTTCTCTGAGTAGTGTTTTCAGCCTGTGATTTGAAGGCCTGCCTTGTCTGCAGATTGTATTTTATTTGTGGAAGATGGTTAAAAAGCACGTTTTCAGTGGACTTAAGTTTCTGTGCAGGGATCTGTGCCTTCCTTGGAAAGTGGGGAGGAATCCTGTGAGAAATTAATATAGCACCGGTTTCCATGCAGAAGCTTATTTGAATTAAGTGGGTATGAATGTTTACTGCTTTTCGTTTAGCTCACCTCTTTGTTTTGTCATTTATTTCTAGCTGCTTTACCTGAGGAGCTGTGCAAGCTGAAAAAACTGGAAACACTACACTTGAATGGCAATCACTTGAGGCAGCTGCCGGCTGCGTTTGGACAACTTTCAGCTCTCAAAAACCTGAGCCTCTCCGGAAACCAGCTTCGGACTGTGCCTACACAACTCTGTGGCCTTCGCCACTTGGATGTGGTAGATCTTTCCAAAAACCAGATCCAAAACGTGCCCGACACTGTGGGAGAATTGCAGGCCATTGAACTCAATTTGAATCAGAACCAGGTCTGGTAACTGAGATATTATGGGCATGTGGATTTAGGACTTAGAACATCCACAGAACATAAGCTGAGACCATCAAAACTTTATACCTAAAATACTATTTGTGCTTCTGGACACAACAGATATGAGGCATCATAACTAGAATTTCTGTACTGATACATCCAACTGCCTGATCTGACTAACTAAGAAATCCTGAATTTAGTTGTAGAGAAAATTATTTGAACAGTTCTTGAGGAGGAGTCTGATAAACAGAAGCGTAGGTTGCCTGTCATCATGGAAGAAAAAAAAATTACTTGGGATTTTTGATCATTATTATTGTTGCTTGTGCATTGTTAAGTAGTTACTGTTAATGTAGATTATATTTACAACATGGTAATTGGTTCATATTAGTCTGAAACAAATCACGGATCACTAACATTTTAATCCTGTTTCTCTTTGTTTTTTTATTCCTGCCAGATTTCCCAGATCTCAGTGCAGATTTCCCACTGTCCACGCCTCAAAGTCTTGCGTTTAGAAGAAAACTGTCTAGAACTTAGCATGCTTCCTCAGAGCATCCTCAGCGACTCCCAGATCTCACTGCTTGCAGTAGAAGGCAACCTCTTTGAAATCAAGAAACTCAGAGAACTGGAAGGTTATGACAAGGTTTGTGTCTTTTTTTTGTGTCTTTTTTTTTTTTTTTTAAAAGAAGCTTCTGGTGAAGTCCTTAGCCAGTACCTCCTCAGAATACTAAGCTTTAATGCTGGTGAATTAAAGTACATACAGTGTATTGGTATTGTCACTGGTATTGGATTCGTAATTAACCTCTGAAAAGAATTTCAAGGGTTCTTCAAAGACTAACTTTCTCATAGGATTCAGGATCAGTGTTCTTTCATCAGCATCTTTTGAAGGGTAGCTATTAACAGGTGTGTGTCTTCACTTGCATGGGACAAAAAATAACAGATGCTTCCTATTATGCAGCATTCTTACCCGTTTAATGTTAGTTCATCCTTTACACTTGAGATTTGACTGTTCAGCACTGTGGGGAGTTTCTTTCTAGAACATTAACATGAATTACAGCAAATAGCAGAAAAAAATTTGGGTTTTTTTTGTTTGAAATTAAAGCTCTAATGGTTATGTCTGGGAAATGAAAATATGCTTCAGATGCAGAGTGCTTTTGAGTCTGAGAACAGAAGCTTATCTGCTTTCAACAGTAATGAATCTTGTATTAATTTCTGAATCTTATTTTTTTTTTTGTTTTCTTTGTAGTACATGGAACGATTTACAGCTACAAAGAAGAAGTTTGCATGATCATTATTCTGACCCTCTGTATTCCCAGTAAGAACAGTTAGTGACTGAAGCACCTGCTTCATTGACTTAAGCCAAGACTGATGAAGGTCGATGATCAGAGTACTTCTCCTCTAGTAGCCTGAGATGGTCTGTTAAGGCCACATGGAATAAATGAACTAGAGACCGTGGGTATTGAACTGATGAATCTGCCCTGGGGCCAGTTTTGATTTTTTGTGCCACTATAGCTATTATCACAACACATGTTCTCCTTTGTCAGGGGTTGTTCTTTCACAGAGAAAGGGAATGAGGGTTTCAAAGTTTCCAGTTCCCTTTTGTCAGGAAGGTGGCTGTTGATATGTAAGAGGATTATTTCTTCTGGAAACATTTTTCCATGATAGCACGTGGAAGTTCTACCACCAAAGCAGATCTGAAGCACTGTATGTCGCAGTAATCACTACTCTACAGAGAACTTTTACAGATGAGGTTTTAGTTTATAACCTGTATAAGTTTTTTTATGAAGCACAAATAGTTGTGGTTAAGTGTTTTATTAACCGCTTCTGGTAAACAAATCATGGTTTGAGCATCCTTCGTTTACACTTTACTGTGCGGGTTTTCTTTTCCCACAAGTAAGAATTGCACTACAGTCCACTTCTGCTTGAGCTGTATCAAATAAAAATGAGGTTCATCTTCCATGTATTCTGTAAAAACGTATATTGCTGGAAAACATAATATCCTTGCACTGACTCCTCGTGTACAGAGCAATGCTGAAAGTTTTAGTTGTCAGCCTGCTGCTGCCTTATTACCAAAAGCACCTAGAAAGAGCTATAAATGTATGCAATTATGTAACTTATACTGAAAAGGAAAATGTACTTGTTTATTTTAGTAAATAATTTTCAAAAAAATCAGTTCAAGTTTATTTGGTGTAACTGCTGCTGTTGTCACTTTTCGAAATAGTGCTGAGCCATTACTGAGAGCCATCACTTAGGTACTTGGTTCCATCAGTTGTTGGCAACAGCTGTGCTTCAACTGCTTTGAGAATACAGAGGATTGGAGTACATCAACACTTTGGTAGCAATTCAGTTAACATGTACTGCGTGCTCAAAGCAGTGAAGTAGGAGTTGTACTAAGTACATTTCTTGGCAAAATAAGCACGGTGCCATCTATTCCTAAGGAGACTGTCTTACCTTAACTACTGTTCTATACTTAAGCTTTCCTGCATGAGACAAGAAAGGCGTTTGGACAGCAAACTCCTTAAAGTTGCTGGTCTAATTTTAAAATGTATTCAGTGTCTTATGCCACCTGCAGTTAAGAAAATTGAAGTGACCTCTCTGCCAATCTTTTTCCTCAATGTAACCACTGTAATTAAAAAGTAGCAATAAGTTGTTCTTTTATAAGATGCTCAGAAGAGGTAGATAGTAATACTTATTTTAAGACAGCGACAGGGCCAGGGAACTATGTAAGATTTGAATTAAGAGTGTTTTAGGGAACATGAGCTCCTTATTCAAAGGACGGACATGATCCATCATTAAAAAGGGAATCAGGTTTACTTAAGAACCCCCATTCCAGGGGTCACTTTGTGGGAAAACTACTATCTTCCTGTGAGAAGTAGCTGACAGACAGTGGTTACACAGCTACTTCATTTTGCAAGACATAACTAGGGAAGTGCTTTAAAAGCACAACCTCTATGATACTATAATGCAAGGCCCTGTATAGTCAGAAATCTCTACAGCTTTATACCAATAGTCTCCACAGATTATGACGAGCAAATCCAGCAGTGAGTAGTTTAAACTTCCAGGCTTAGTTTTACATTTTAGCTCCTCCCAGTTGATACCTAAATCCCATTTGAAGTATTAGCTGCCTTTCCCCCCCCCCCCCCCCCCCCGATATTTGCCATCCATGAGACCTCCACAGAACAAAATCCCTCAGTTAGCAGATTCCCCCTTTTCATTCACCAACTCGGACAACTACAAAGGACTGGTCAATATCCATATGTATGCACTTGGCAAGGTTGTGCTCTTGTGGTTTTTGGGGTTTTTTTTTTTTTTTTTTGAACTGGAAATACCTGCTCAGACACGCTGCTTCTCTCATTTAACGCTTGTTTATCAGGATTCTTTCATCTTCAGCAAAGATGTGTAAGACAACACAGTAGATCAGAATATTTAAAACTGATGCAGTCAGCTATAAAAAAAAAAAATATTACTGCTTTTGGAAGTGTTTGAGAAAAAGTCAACATTTCTCATACTAATGATCACTAGCAGATTTAGAAACCTTCCAGTTACTCACTCTTAGGTTCCTCTGCTACCTTGGAGCTACAACAGCTACCAAAAAGTCCATAAAGTAAAAGGGAGAAACACCATGCAAATACTAAATGTTAGTCCTGGGTTAACCAGATTTGTTCCAGAACAGCAGAAGACTATTTCTGTTTCAAGAAAAAAAGCTGTCTGATACCCTCACATGTTCTAGCTCACAGCACTAAGTAACTGTGACTAAATCAATCCCTTAGTAGATTACATGCAATGCTGAAATGTACAGAACAGTGTTCTATTAGTAGTTTGATATTGTGAATTTCTTATTTTTCTCACCACCCCCACTCTACAAGTGACAATATGAAACAATGTTATTTCCATGAATAATTATGCTTGCAGGATTTTACTTTTGGAATTAGAGGTAGAAAATGTTACCCTAGTTAACAATATAAACCATCCATCTTCTTTGTGTCAGTCGTATTTTACTTGCTCTCCAACTTCCCATTTATTCAATCAGCATTTAGATAGTGCTTTGCTGTTTCAAGTGCAGCAAAAGTGAATTAACAGCTGCAAGTCACCGCATTGGTTACACAGCACATTGTGTCATGGTACAGCCTTCAGATAGGAACATTCTACACATTGCTGCGGAAGCAGCACATGCTGCAGTTCATACTATAGCCACCCCGCTGGTTAAAAGGCCTAATTCATCTTTCATCAAGGAGTAGGCTAGCTTGAATTTACCAATTATCTTACATAAGCAGGCTGTCCCTATTTTTTTTTTTTCCATAGTGACCAGTAGAAATACACTATATGAGAAGTACTTCTTCCAAGCCATTCCCAGATACGCTATCCTCTTGCAGCTCAAAACCACTGCAAGTCAACAGAACTCTGTATTTCTCCTCTACCTCCTCTCTTAAGAACATATGGGAATCCAAAGTTTGAGCAGAGAAAATACAATTTAAATTGCCTTGCAAGTGAAAATTGCATTGGCAGTAGGTTGAATCACTAGATTTCCCCTACTCAGTATTTGCTAGGCATCTGTTACCAGTATTTGACTGGTAAGTTTAGGTTATGTTACATAGTTCCTTTATCATCCTGAAGTATAGTCCCATGTTAAATTGCAGACTTTCATAGAAAAAAGATGGACACATTTCATAGGCTGAAGTTAGGAGATGTTGATGATGCAGGGATGAAAACCAGTGTTAAAAAAAACAACACAATATTCCTTTCTTTCCAACCACACCCATTCCTTTGTTAGCATTAGGATTTCTGAAATAAAAATAGAAGGGAAACTTCCGAGCTGGCAGAACGAGCTGCTACTGTGCAAGTTTTTCAAGGACAGGAAACTAAATAAGAACATTTATAAGAGAAAATAGTTTTAAAACACGTTCAGTTATAAAAGTATGTATTTTTGTGCACAATATGTAGTTTAACAATCAAAAGCAGAAACTGTAAACCTTCATTCTTAATAGCATTCAGAAGTACGAAGATGTACAAGTGTTGATTCCATCCCACAGATACGGAAATTGAAGCATCTATTCTATAGACAACAATGAGACAATCCAAGGTGATGACTGCGTTGTTCGCGAACATAAAGGCACCAACTCCCTCACGGATTTGGCTCTTGCTGCATCAGAAAATAGTATCGATACTCTGCTAATAGTCAAGCTTAGAGTCTCAGAAATTATTTCCTTGTGTGGTACTCACTGCAATATTTCCATTCTGATATACCAATCACAGCATTTTCACAGCCAACGTACTGAATTGTTGCTAGAGCTCAGGGAAGTGAAGAACATGGACATGTAATGGCAAGGGAGAAAACCATTCCAACGTTTGGAACTTCCAGATGCTACAGAGCAGGTTGCATTATTGTAAGCAGAAAAAGGTAACCACTTTAATCTTCTGTTCCAGGAGACAATCATAATTAAATAATGTATACTTTGCTTTCACAACCAGCAGCAAATATCCCTTGAGTTAACCTAAAGTTTCCAAAAAGGGGGAAAAAAAAGTATACAAATCCCCTATGATTTCTCATGGAAGCAATTGTTAGAAATTTACTATGCAATGTTCTTAAAAGTACTTCTTTGCTACTTGGGTTTTCAATCACAATTTTCATTTACTAATGGGGTAGATAATGAGCTTTTAAAATTCATTACCTTTCCAACTATTACTGGAAGCCAGACAGAAGCCTACTGCAGTATCCAGTCCCCTAAAAAGGACTTTACCATATTCACGTAAGATCACTGGCCTATTTATTACATGCAGCAGCTCCATCCTTTGGTCAGGTGTTTTTTTTTTTTCCTTTAAATACCAAGTTTTCCTGGGAGTGAACTGAGAATATACCAGTAATACTGACTGCATTTCTACTAAAAAGAAAACAAAACACTTAAGACTGTTTGTCTTGCATTTCAGCAGATTAGTGTCATCTCTCTAACCCTGGAATTCATTATTAATGGCTGCAGGATACTTGTGGACTGTCTTTCCAAAAAAACACCCCATAATGCTACTAGTTTTAATTATTCCTCCAATCCATTTGGTTTGAAGATTTTTGTCATCCAACATTGAGCATCAGAGGTTAGTCCAAAGTATCATATTCACCTTTAAGACATAATCTATTGCTGGGTGGAGTTGAAGTTATATAGGTTACTTGAAGTTTACTTGCTAAAAAAAAAATTTGAGAAAATCCTGGGAATAAATGAAATTATATTTCAGTAAAACCAAAATGTTTTTCTTCTTCATAGGAAGAGGGCTTTACCTCACCTGGTCAGAAACCCCTCTATTCTGCAACAGAACATGAACATTTTAGTTGCAAGCAACTTAGACGTAATATTTCTAATTGCCAGTCCCAAAGTCTGCAATAATAAACCGGTCAGGAATCTATTTAGAACTAGTTTATTTAGAACTAGCAAAGAGTTCTCAAATAGGCACTGCTTACTCCAGACTTGTGACAAAGAAGTTTCATAATAAGCTTCTCTGTTTTCAGTAGGTTTAAGAAGCTTCCCCCAAAGTCACTGCTGAGAGCGAACTCTGCACCAGGTCTCAGTCATTAATTTACACTGGAGAAAGGCATAAACTGACCTCCAGTGAAAACTGGCCAAAATGAAATCTGACACGGGATGCAAGAAAGCTGCATGCTTTTCTACTCAGTTTCTTCCAGTTAAGATGCATAATTCAAACATTTAAAAGTTAACTTTCATACGAGGGGCATATATTTTTCCATGAAATAAATACTTTAGGGAGACAGCTTTATGTTCTTCTACTCACATGTGCATAGGGTTCAGATCAGGTATATTTACACACAACAAATACTACCAGAACAACACAGCATGATTTCCTAGTCATGGCCTCCAAACCGATGTCAATTTACAGTAAAGAAACAGAAACCTTTCTATCCCTCCAGTTACCTTATCCTTAAAGTTCCTGTGGTTAGGAAGTGTTTTAAAGCCCTCAACCCACAAGCAGTAAGTAGTGGCCTCTTCAATTCTGTAATGCACAAACTCAACCCCAAACCCATCGTGTGGTTTGGACTGGAAAACTATGGTTAGCCTGCAAGAGATACAAGTCAGACAATATTCACCAAGTCCCTACTTTAGTGAAGACACTCAACTTATGAGGTATTTCAAACAGTGCAAAGTGCCCTCTCCAACTTTCCACAACTGTGAGTTCAGGTTACCCTGCTTGTTCAACTTCAATAAAGGACTATATTTTGTGTGCAGATAAAAAAAAGACTGGGAGGGGGAATAAAACATGCAAGAAGATTCTCAAAGCCATAACACTTTTAGCCCTGAGAAGTTTAAAGAAAGTGAAGGCAGATGAGTGGGAGGAAGTTATGTTGGCTGCTTTCTTAGAGTCAAGGCCACATTTACATAAAGTAATAAAATAAGAGAAAATTAATCCCTATAGAAAGGGTAATGCTTCATTTTTCCCAGCCCCTCATATTTCAGAATAGGAGAAGTTTCACAGATCCATGAATACGGTGGTTTGCAGCTGGAGAGACAGTGTCATTGAACAATGACAGCAGGCTTTAATTGTCAATTAGTTTCTTGGCTCTGATGTTGGCTTGCTCAATGCGTTCCCTGTTTGTATCAGCCTGAAAGAGAGAAATTAGTAGGTCATTTGCAGACTTCATTCAAAACAATTTAAAAATTCAAACTGACATAAACTTCTGAATTGCAGGTTATCATCATTGTGGTAGACAGAAGGAGAGTAACTTTTATAAGCTGGGAGAATTCCCTCTCTCCCCCCTACCCCCAGCCAGGATACGCTGTCAATTTTGGCAGATCCAGAATCAGAAATAGTTTTTTGGCTTTAGTTGACCCTCAAAACATACAGCAGCTTGCCTGAGCAAGTCAGGAGGAATATTAACAGAACAAGGGGATAAAAATTCCCTTTCTCCAAGTGTTTAGACCTAACAGAGCAGCTTTGTTGCTATGGACTAGAAGCAGCAGTCAAAACTTAAAAATGACCTAAGGGCATAAAGTCAGAATTATTTTGTTTAGTGCAAGTCCCTGGTTTTCATCCACACACCCTCTAGTGTCCTAGTGTCACAAGCAGTATGGCATCTGTAAGAAAAGTACTTCATGATTGTTTTACTATTACAAAGCATTGAAAGTCAGCCACAGCATCTGGGCTGAACAAATGTCAAAATACAGTTTTACTGAAAGGTATGATAAGGAGCTTTGAAATAATTCCCTGATTATCCAGTCTGCAGTGGGGAACTAGCAGGAGGGGTAACAAGCAAAAAACCTGCCTCTGCCCTCACCATGAGGAGTGGAACTCCTGACGAACTCTGTGCCAAGCATTAGCCATTTCACACCTTCATGCTGCAACAGGGTGGGAAGAGGATGTGGCCAGTTCAAGCCCTTCCCTCCTGTTCTTCCCTTCCTGCTCTTTGGGTCAAGGGTTGGAGAGGGGCAGCAATCAACTACAGAAAAGTGAGAATCTAACCTGTTAACAACACTCTGGAAACACACTGATCTAACCACTAGATCTTCTAAGAAAAAGCCAGTAACATCGGCTTTTATATTTGAGGTTTATTCAGACTAAGAGTCTTGCATAACGCTGCAGGCTACCAAAAATCACCCAGTCAAGCCTATATGTTTCCCAGGTGAGCTGAAATTTTTATTTGTTTTAAAAATAAAAATAAAAGCATGAACTCTATTCTCAAGTTAAGCTTAATATTGCTCTTTGTTTCTTTGCATGATACTGTCCTTTGGAGATTTACCCTCAACATTTTGATTTGGTTTCCACACTGTTCACTAGATTTAAAGGCAGTTATCAGCAGAAAAGGATAAATTTAAATACCCTGAGACAGGATGCCAGTCTCAAAGTCAGGAATTGCACTTAAATTTTTATTTCTGTTTTGTAAAGCCATTCTACACATTTATACGTTTCATCTGTTTTAGGAAGTTAATCTTTAAAGTAATACAATTTAAAAAAATTATAATAAAGATCTTACTGGTGATGACTAACTCCCTGTGTGGATGAAGGCACACCATGTCCCTGTGCACCTACAAAAACTATTATTCCAAAGTCTCCCCAGCCCAAATATAAACCTGTCCATAAGAATTAGATCAGCAAGTTACCTGTGTTTTATTTTAAGTTTAATGAGCACAGTGACTTTTTAGGAATTCCAGAAGAGTCTTGCTATTGTTAAAAATACCTATTCCCAACCACATACAAGATTCCCTGCAATCAACAATCCCCAAGTTACACCTCCAGTAAATGTTTGTCCTTTTGATCCGGCCAAGTTTAGTTGTTTTCAGAGTAAGCAGTGTCCTGTGCTGTATTTTTAGGTTTCCTGACACTTGGAATTTTCCACTACATACCCAAACACTAAGATGTATCTCTTGTTCAGATCACTGCAACCTAGAGGATGGTGCAATCTTAATGCATATTTGTTGCAAATACAGGTAAATAGGACAGTGAGCCCAATGCTTGTAACTTCTCAGTAACAACCTCTAAGCTGAAGGCAGAGAACACCTTTGACACTTACCTTTACATTTATCCGATCTATTTGTTTATTCTGGGCATCAATCTCATTGCCCATATCCAAAGCCATGTTTTTCAAATTCCCAAGAATATTTCCCACTTGAGCAAGATTTTCATCCATTTCATCTTCTCTGGCATCATTTGTTATCCTGTTCAAATGATTAGGACAATGTTTCCAAGAATCAAGAACTTGCTTTTCGCTACCCTGAATTACCTTTAATAGAAATTGTTTGTTGCACGGTTATCTGGCAGACAACGCATTCAAGGCAATTTTTCCCCTTTTAAAAACCTCACGTATTTCCATGCAAGTGGCCCACCAAGAAAAAGGTGCTAAGTTAGCTGCTATTACAAAAATAGCCTTGGAATTTAAACTTCCTCTGGTAGCTGTTATTTTAAGACACAAGTTGGTCTCAAATATACTTTATGACAAAAGTCCTTGATATTTTTAACAGTCACCTCAGTAACTGAGCACTAAGCTCTATGGTCCTCTCATCCAGAAGCAGAATAGCACCACTAAGAAAAGAAAAAATGAAAGTACAAGCTGAACGCTACAATACTGAAAGTGTGTCTGCCATCTCCTCTCCAAGCAGTAACAATTCCTCCAAGCAGCAGTAAACCACTTCCTATTTAGCAACTTCACCTAAAGTGCCTCTGAAAGAAGCTGACAACTGGTAACTTAGGATTTCTGCATTTGAGATTGAGAAATATGAAGAAGAAAACCTTGTAATATATCCGCCACTTGGTCCCCCAGAAGTCTGAGGCTGCTGCCGATTTATACTTCTTGGTTGCATGGATATGACATGATCTGCCGAGTTCTCTGTTCCATCTCCCCAGGTTGCTCTGTATGCCTTGCTGGTCTCAAAGTTCTTTGTCCTACTCCGTAAAAATAAGAAATCTGAGCTGCTACATCAGAAATATGGGTTCCTCACTGAGGTTCTGTATTAATCAAAGATTTTCAGAAACATTTGTCTTGTGCCTGAAAAGATTAGATTTTCTATAGACAAAGCCTTGTCTATACAATAGAATTTCTTATATCAGGATAGTACAGTCATAACTGAATTACTCCAGGGACAGTGATTAATTTGGTCTTAAGCTTTAATACAAGCACAGTAGTTTCCTTGAAGTAGTATACTTTACCAGAAGAGAAGCTTATGACAGTAACACGAAACTCCCACTGTCATAAGATAAAGTTGCATTTACAACAGGAGTTAGTCTAGAGTCAGAATTAGTTACTTTTCAGGAAAGAAATAGGGATGAAGGAAAAAACTCCCTCAGATACAAACAGCTACACCACACAAAAAAAACCTATTCATCTTTACTGGTTTATTTCTCAAACATTTTCTGTTGCCATGTCTTTCTTTTTAAAGCTAATGTTTCTCAGGTTAATTTTGATTATGAAATAACAGTAATCATGTTTAAATAGCTCCTTCATTCTCCAATTCAATTGTATTAGCTCCATTAAAGTGACAAATCAATTTACCATTGTACTTTTACCACATAATTCAGAAAAAAAAAAAATCAAAGAAAAGCACACTGACATGAAGCAACCTCAAGGATCACAGACCCACAAAAGCAGGAGGGAAAGAAAATATGTAACAGAAAAATAACTGATCTAAATTGGGGTCAGTTCTCACGAACCCTAAAGAAAATATTTCAAGTAGACTACTCTTATGTTCACCTAGTTTGCTGGCATTTTCACATTTAAACTAGATAATCCAGACTCCACTGCCACTTTTCTGCTTCTTTAAAAGCCTGTAAAGGGAAATCTGAAGTGTCTTTCAGTACATCTAACTTTAAAATTACAGATAATCAATTTCTATATCTATAGTGCCTTTCAGTAGCCCAGATGTTTCACATTGGAAGAGATGTGAAATTAGCTGTAATGAAGAAATATACTCTTCATTCTTCTGGCATTTATGTAATTGAAATGGGAAATTGTATCTCACAGGTCAGATCCTGCAAAAAGTAAAGTAATCTAGTAGGCATACAAAAAGGGGAAGAAATGGAATAATTTCTCAGTTCATAATGGAACTGATGCACCCAGCAGAACCTTCAAGAAACCTAAACCACTCAATTCTAGCTCCTTGTGGATACAGAGACTTAGAGACCTCTTTAGGTTCACAGCAACTAGATCAAGCATTATTTTTTAATCTCATTCATACCAAAGTCACAACAGCAGCAGAGCTTGTGTGCTTCTGGATTAGCAAAATCTTAGGTGCCAGAGGTAACTGAGAGGAATTTATTGAACACAAACAAGTGGCCTGAAAACTACTTGCATATCTGAAGTAGACAGCTAGAAACAGAACTGTTACTCAAACTAAGCACAGTTAAGAACAAAGCTTCTCACCACCTGAGTTTTTAACAGCTGTCTTTCATATTCATGTTTTTCAGATATGTTCCCTTTCCTCATGTTTCGTTTCTGTAAGAGTAAGGCAATTTATACAGCCTGTAAAACCAACAAGGGTGCAAGCAGTTTTTGATTTCCACACCTAACACACTCCATAGTAATTGACGTTTTCCATTCACATCAGTATTACAACACATCACAGTCACAAGGAGACCTGCATGCAGACATCATGCATGTGCCAGCACAAATCCAACAGAAGCATCACTTCAGACAACATGTTAAATGTACATCAGCACTAATAAGACTGACCTTGTCCTAAAATCCGCTTTCAGCAGTTAAGTGAATACAGCTTCTTATCCTAGTCTTCATTTTTAGAAAGCAAGAGTCAGTGTTAGGAGAGAATGGAGAAGAAAGAATAGTAAAGACCAGCAAGCAGGTAAATTGTCATTAGTACACAGATTATATTAGAGCCCTGCCAGTATTTTGTGTTTTCACAAAGTTTTTATAAATACTCTAAACCTAGGAGAAACAAGGAAAGCAATGTTTATGTCAGCAAGTGTTCTGTTTAGCTTCATGAAAAAAATGAAAAGTTTCAGAGATAACTGGGTGACAAATAACTGTCAGAAAAATTGATGTACCAGTAGGTACATGAAAGGCATTCACAGTTTCTTCTTCTTCCCTGCCCTCTACCTATCTAGTAGATTTTTCTGCACATTACTGCCCATTTTTGCATACAACTATTTCTTTTACTGTTATCTGTATTTGGAGTGCCACAGGAGTTCACAAATTCTGAGCCTGCTTAGTGTCAATAAGCTGCTCAGCTTCAGTGAAATAAGACTGTCAACTACCGAAAACAAAGACAGTGTGTCAAAATGCTCAAAGTTCATCAGCTTGATCAGAGTAACATAAAAGAGTAAGCACACCGATCCAGAGGTCAGGACAGAAATATCTGCCTTTTCAAGATACTAAAGGTCTAAGACTTTCAGCCTTAGAAGCAACATTTATGTATCCTAAATGATCCTCAAAGTATTATTCTGTTGGATTAGCAGACTCAGCTACACCAAGGAATTTTTACCTAGATTTCTGCTCTGAGTTGAATGGTAAGGGTTTTTTTCCTCATGCTAAAGAGCTAAAAATGAACAAACATACAACACTGTCACTTCAGTGGTCACTCTTTTAAAATAACTTATTTATCCTTCACTTGCAAGAGCCATGATCACATCCAGTTTACCCAAATCAATTTGATACTTTGCTGCTTAAAGATAAAGCTAGCACACCTCCAAAAAATAAATATTGTTTTCCTTATAATACTGATTCCTGGTCATTGTTTAGGTGCTTAGAAGTACAAACCAAGAGCCATACAGAAGATGACATTACTCCTAACTGACTTGGCTATGGCACCCATAACACTGGTGTGATAAAGCTATGTGAAGCAGGTCTGCAAGAATTTATGTAGTCACTAGTGAAAGTTTTAAGCTTTAACACCAATGTCTGTTCTCCTACTCTCTTCCTCCCTAAAGCATGAACATTTAAGTGCCTAGAGAACCAATATTGCCTTCTTCCTCCAAAACAGAAGTTTTCTTGATTTTAGTTTAATACAAAATGTACTTTTGTAAAAAAGTGATTTTTGCAGTTGAGTTTCTAATAGACAGGCACTTACATATAGCTATTTGCACTCCAATTTGGTCTCATCTGTATGGAGATTGATAGTATTCTACTAAATATAAGTTTTAAGGAGATTAGGGCACAATTGTGCAGGATGTTATACAGCAGCTACGTTTACAGAGAAAGGCGCACAATCTATGGTTAGATGCAATTAAGCTTCAGCTGCTCTCATACAATTTTTAAAGGGTACAGCTCTACAAACCAAAACAGTCAACTTCCCTAGAGTTTCAGCATTTTTTAATTAGATCTTATTAGAGACCACCTTCCAGTATATTCTAGAACTTCAGACCCAAGTACCAATTTAACTGACCTGTTACAAGGACAGACACAGAGCCCACAACATTTGTTGAGCTCTGTCAGCGTCTTCTCAGCTTCCCTCATATCCTTATTTATCTGGTCCATGCCTTCTTCTATGCGATTTAGTTGTTCTAGAAGAGAAACAATTAACTGAATAAACACAGATTGGGAGAAGGTGGGGATGGGATATTAACAATTCTTTCAAGCATGAACCTACAAGTTTCAGTTTCATCTTTATACCAAGCCTAATGCCTGCTTTCTTTCCTGCCTTCTGGGAATTTTTTTATTTTTAGGAAAAATAGTCAATGATATACAGTGATTCAGTTTTTTTTACTACATTAAAAATATTTTCCCTATATTTACAACAGCACTTCTGTTGCTGCTTTTAGAATAAATGCAGACAGTTACATTCATGCTATAGTGGAAAGGAACAGCTTCTGTATTATAAAAGCTGTATAATATGTTAACTAACATGGTCTCTCAGCTACTTTAAGATCTCTTTTAAATACTACAAACACATGGGAATAGCCAATTAGCAAATCTCATTTTCATATAAGTAGTCTTTAATAAGCCTTTAGTTTCAGCAACAACTCTTGCATGATAATCCTTTTTCTTAAACATTGATTTTTACTGTTAAAGGAAGAACTCACCTCCCTGTTCATCCAGCATGGTGATAGTTTTGATGCCAACATCCTGGGACTACAGAAATAAATTTATTTGCAGATATAAAACCAGATTTCAAAACATCAGTGCAAAATCAGAAGATTACTATAGTAGATTTGATAAGCCAAGCAAGTTCATATCAAAACACTGTGCTAGGAATAACTTCCTTAGTAAAGCTAGGCTAAGTTTGAAATTAGGTTAACAGGCAAGATTATTACCAGCCTGACATAGGATCTACCTCAATTAGTGGGGTTTTTGGCGAGTTTTTTTTTACATTACAACAAGATGATAAAATTTATTGTAATACTCATTAAACCATGACAATGTCAAGCTAAAAAAAGTAAATTTAGCTGTGCCTTGTTTTGAAAAGTGCCATTTACTTTATTCTTTATTCCTACACCCTTCAATAGGGCTGACAAGGTCTTTAGTCCTGGAAACCAGAGTAAAAGAAAGCAAAACAAAGCCTGCAAAAATGTTCTTGAGGATTCAGCAGAAGAGATCAGGAAGAAATAGCCCATCCCTAGATTTAGAACCAAGAAAGAGAAGTCAGCAGCGAGGAATATAGCATGGTACAGCACTTTGCTGGCTCGAAGTCTTGAATCTAGCATGCAAGCTGTATCCATGCTTTACTGTAAACTCGCAGCATAGAATTGTCTATATTAGGAGTTATTTTAGCTTCTATAAATCGTCAAACTATGATACCATGAGAAATTATGTTGGCTCATTACATGTTCCTAATATTTGTTTGAGAGGTATTCATTAGGTGACAGTGATTCAAATGCCCCACTGATACCAGTAGCATCCTCAGTCCCAGAGCAGCCTGCCACCATCTGGACAGTGAGTACAGGTCCTAAAGCAGCAGTGACAGAACACTTCAGGATCCTTACTCATTGGATTATTTTTTTAGTGTTCTCACACCGACCATAAATTGTCTCAAGTCTTCAGCACTAGAAGTCTGGGTATTAGCTTCAAAAGGCATTACTGTTTAGTCTCTGGATTCCCATTTGTTTATGGCATAGCCAAGTACTAGTAAAATTGTCTTGCTGAATCAGTTAAGCTTTAGGTCTACCAGAGCTGACTAACAGCTATCTTATCTTACTCCCTATCAACAAGATGCTCTGTATTTTTTGAAATTACAACACCAAAAGTAAGCTTTCAGTCATTGCTACGATGGGGCATGCAAGCCCTAAGAGTGTAGAGGAACAGATTTCTCATACAATATCACCTAGATAAACCCAAAATACAGAGTATTTGTTTCAAGTCATGTACAAGGGTGTTAAGTTTCATCATCATACTTCACTACCTTTAAAGTTAAACCTGATGAAGAGATCGTAAGAAGGTATAAGTAGAACTACTTTTGTTCAGAATCAAAAGCAGCCCTACCCTACTACCCTACCCAACTCCTCAAAGACATTTTCACACTGCTCACATGTAAAGTGAGCTAAAAGACAAATGGAAAATATTACAAGAAGCAAGGAATGCAGCAGCCAAAGCCATAACTGACCAGCACAGAAGACTCTTTGTAACTGATGTGTAACATTTGGATATTAGGCCATTTTGCTTAAGAGGAAAACAGGTAGGAAGGCATCAATATTGATCCTCTGTGATCTGACTTTACATAACATGAAAAACATTACGTTTAACTCATTGCAACTCTACTACTGAATTAAACTAGCAACTTCTAATATTGAGAAAGACAAAAAAGTGATTAAGATCACTTTGTGATAGTTAACATGCTGCTGCTTATACTTAAATTAATAAATCCCCAGGGAATTCAAAAGCTTTTCCTTACCTCAATGGCCAAGCCAAGAATCCTCCTTGTGCTTTCCAAAGACTAGAACGAGAATTTTAAAATGGGTGTGTTAACAACATATATCAGTGTCTGAAAGTCATCTTTACCAGTTCATTGCAGTAAGGCAACTAGTATACAAAGGTTCATCAGCCTGTCTATAGGTAATACACACTACAACACAGTCATAGCAGCAGCATAATAGAGGGTTTTTTCAGTAGTAGTTAAATCCTTGGGTTTTAGTACTTGCTTATCACATTGGAAAGTCATCATAAAGGAAAATATATTCATTGAATTCTGGTTAAATAAGAGAAGTCAACACAAGAATAGTGTAGGTAGCCAGACTGCATTGTCTCAGTAATCGGGACTGGGAGATCAGTACTTAGTCAAGTAGGTGGCTTTACCATTCGGAAGTCTAAACTCATTCCTAATTTTAGGAATAGTCTTCAGTCCAGTATTTACCAAAGTGAGAGTATAAGGCTATACCCTTGCAGAATCTCTACCCTAGACTGTCTTTATTTTTAAAAGTTATTGTAATCTTGGCAGGCAAGTACTATAATCCCAGATGCCTTCCTATAATATTTACCTCATCAGTGACCTGGTTGGCCCTCAGCTGAATTTCTTCAGGTGATAGTTCAGCCATGATGAGGAACTATTTCTTGTAAGTAATCACGTTAATGAGAATCTTCCCCCTGTATAAGAGATACCAGGTAAGCATCAGAACTTAGAAGACAGATTGAAAGCCTATATATTCTGCTTAGTACAACACCTGGTTAGGAGTAGAACGCACTGAAAGAATTATTCAGCTGATATGACAGTTTCCTTTCCAAGAGTTGACTTCCTAAACATTTTTTGAAAATTCTATCTATTGTTAGTTAAGGTAAAAATCAGGAAATGAAGTCTTAAAATAAAAAGCTTCTCCATGTTGAAAAAGCACATTGGTTTATCCAGTAATCCAGAAAGAAATTCATTAAGCATTTAAGTTACTAGAGTAAGCTTTCAGTGTTCTTCCCCTTCCCTTCAAGGGATTTCAACAGACAGGAAGGGAAACACTTTCACAGACCAAGCACCACCCAAAATGATTCCAGTAACACCCTAGAAATAGTTGTTCTTATGTATGGTGAATCCCTCAAACACAAAAGGATCTGCAAGAGTTTCAGGACTTATGTCTGCAACTCTAGCAAAGGTTTTCAAACCTACCTTTCTCATAATAAGGATAGGCTCAAGATTTTAATAACTGAAGTCCCAACACACCATCATTTAACTTTTGCTATAAACAGGAGATATATTTTTGCACAAAGACACAAGAGGAAAAAGCAAACCCACCAAGAAGTGCACTCTTATCAGAGCTGGGCTTTTTACAGCTAAGAATAACAATTTTTGTTGAAGGGATGGTAATAAAGCTGGCACTCCTAGCAATGGGAAAACGGAGCTCCCAGGCTATAAAGCTGTCAATGAGACAGCACATAACCTGAGCACTAAGAGGATTTTTTTAAATGAATTTTCCCCTTAACTTTAGATTAACCTTTGCTCTTTCACATGAGTAGCTTCCAATTAAGTTTACGTTATCCACTGAGATCACTCCAACATCTTGCTTAACAGAACTATGTTCCATTCTTCCCCTACAAGCTCAGTATTTTTAGAAGACATAACACTAGTAACTGCTCCTAGAAGGTCAAATCATTGCAGATTCACTCAGCTGTTAGCTAGAGAATGGATGCTGTCCACAACTCCTTGCAGGAAACGTGCGCACCTCTGAGGGTGAATTGAAATCAAGACACCTTTACAGGTGAAGTACTTCAGAATTTCGAGAATACTTCAGCAAGTCTGGTCTTTAGCACCTAACATACCTCCTCAGCCTAAGACTTTGAGGACCTAGAGGAGGTTTTTCTAAGTAGCTGTCAACTGTCTAGTTTTTTAAAATGATGGCAAAAACTCTCACACAAGGCCTCCAGTAGCTCAGTTTGCAGTAGTCCAATTTCATTATGTAATAAGTGACTTAAATTTTCATTAACAGGTTTAAGGTCCTTTCACAAAGTTTTAGGGCAGCTCCGTCCGAACTTTGAACTTGGGAATACCTTCAAGCTGCTTTGCAAAGCTAAGGATAAGTAAAGTAAGGACAGGGGGAAAGGACCTATTTTCACTGAATTAGATTAAGCACAAGAAAATTACATCAAACTAGTTCTTAGCGTAAAGACCTCACATTTACTTAATATTCAGAAACATGATGACATTTCAATTTTATAGTTGCTCTGAAAAAAAGCAATATCTGGTTTACTGTAATTGTTGCAGGTTTGGCCAGCCTTTCTCTACTCCGGGTGTCACAGAGTCAGGTACTTCTGCAGCTTAGAGCCATAATACACATCTCATCTTGGAGAGCAAAAGGGATATCATATCCACACCCTATGAATACAACAGCTTCCCGAGAATCCAATGGCAATTGCATAACAGGGCCGGAAACAAAGCTGTATTCCCAGAGCAAGCCGGAGATTTCTTTTTCAGCAGCCCTGGTGTCCTGCTTCCTTTTGCAGCCGTGGGTTCAGCCTCCCCAGGAGGTCACACACCAGCACAAGCACAACTGCTGGCCGAGTGACATAACCCTGGCTCAGAAGCTGTCTCTCAGTGACCCCAAAGCTCTACTGCAGCCAGTGCTACACACTACAATACCAGCTTCTTCGTTTTTGAGGCAAGGGCATGACAACAATATTCTCTAGCATGCATAAGAAAGATTCATTTATAAAGTAAGTCTTTAATGGGTAATAACACTTATCTTTGAACAGATGTTTGCAAATACATTATACTACTACTTTCACATCAAGAAAGCACCCAAAATCTGAAGAGAGAACTTATACTTTATCAGGCCAGTTAGTGAGTTTTGTTTCATTGAATATACTGCCAGAATGAATTTCATTGAACATACTACCATTGAACATACTGCCAGAATATTGTCCTGTACTACTAGAATCACGAATTCATGGAGAAGCCATTGAAAAAAACAAACCAGCAGCAAGACTGAAAACGGAGAAGGAAGACGACGGCAGCCAGCACTTCCACCTCCCAAGCTAGTAATTCTTGGTGGTACAGTTTGGAAGGTAACATATTACTGGAAGCTGACAGTCATGAATTTGACAGTCACGAATTAACTTCGGGACCGAAGCTCATGTACACTACACTAAGTTCACCCTGGCTGACAACTGCAATATTAATAAAGTGCTATGAAAGATAATGCCATGTTGAAATCTGATAGTACTTACATTGAGAGACATAGCAATTACATAAAGTAGCTCCTTCATGTACTATTAGCTGTGGAACTATTGCCCTCTCCACCTTTGTCCTGTCTATGCTAGCTCACGAGGGAACTAGCAATCCATTATTTGACATAAGTTAGTAGTAACACACTAAACCAGAAAGTGTCTGAAGTTGCATTTGACACCAGGCAATGGCTTGAAAACACAAGCACTTGCCACCAAACCTACCAGTTCTAAGAGCTGCGAGAGCAGCTTAGCTTCCCCCTGGCTTCCTCACAGCCTCCTGAACAAGTCCACTGCCAGACAGCAAGTTCTATGGAAACCCACAGCATCCCTCTCACTTTCCCCTGAAATCAATGGTATTGGGTCTTGAAACTATTTATGAATTGACCTAACACTAAAGAAATCCAGCTGCAAGATAGGATGGAAAAAAATCCCTCCTACACAGCAGATATCCATAATACAGAGCAAAACACTTACTTCCACAATTCCTCAAAGATGAGGTATGCACATGCTTATCTTGTGATGTTCATATTTGGACACTTGTAGTGTTCTGCTGCTTGCGAGATGAAAACATAATCTAAAGTGATAGTTCAGATGTTCAATTTACAACTGTTAGGATAACTGACCTATGTGGGAGGATGCTAAATAAAACCACTCGTAACACTTGGTTAAGAGACAAATGTTCTGACAATCTTTTATCACCGATAACAGGGTACAGCTACTTGATGGCCTTTTCTGATCATTTCTTGAGGTCTTATGTCACCTCAAACAGTGACAGAACCTTTTTTTCCTCTAGACTTCCCAGCAAGCTTACCCGCCTTCACTTTTTAGCTGTTGCCATTAGAGCTATGTAAAACAAGATAGCATCTCCTTCTTAAGGCAGGCTTAAGAACGCATGCTCTTTGAACTGGTTCAATTACAATATCTGTTTAAAGCTGAATATCTAAAACTGATGCGTTAGACTCCACAAAGCCATAGCTTTACTCCCACTAGTTTGTACAACTCAGTTGGCCAGCATTGCTTTCATAAACATACACACAGCCTGTCCAGTCACTCTGTAGAGGAAGCGAGTGCCATGAGGCAGAATAGAAAGACATTCCCTAGGCAGTAACAAGAAGACATCTCACCATACAGCATTTTGTAACAACCAAAAATGCACACAGGAGTAACTGAGAAGAAACCAAACATTTCCAGAAAAAGCCTGTTGCCAAAGATACATGCTTGATAGCTGCATGTCTAACTGGAATAGCTGGAACATACCTTGCAATACAGGGATGAGCTATCTCTAAAGTTAGAGTACCCAAGATGAGGCCATTTGTATTGAAATAACTCAGCTATTCCAACAGAACACAGCATACATACATAAAGAAGAGATACTCATTCCTCTGTCTTTCTGCCTAAGAATCAGAAAGCACCCACTGAGGTATCCAGCTCTTAAGTTAATGGTATATGACAAAATTACTTTATACCCAAAACATTAAGATTCCTCAATAAAGACAAAATATTCAGGGAGAAAATACTTGACATGGCTAAGGTGTTCCTGGCATGTATTTTTATTATAATGTAATATTTGCTAAGGCAAGCATTTATTTTAATATGAATGTTCAATGCCCATTTCCTTTGCTTTCCCTCTCCTACCATTTAAAAAGCCCTAGACACAAAGTAACCAAAATAAAAAGAAAAATAAGTCTACAGAGAGACTTCATAATAATATTACAACAACATCCTGCCATTTTAGTTCATTTTCTCTCTAGAGTGGTAAGTTTTAAACAAGAAACTAATGTGCCTGAATACAAAGTAGAACTCCTTTAAAGAAGGATGTAATGTCAGCTGTATTTACTTTTTGTTATCAGAAAGTACTCTGCAGTATTTACCAAGTTACCAGACTGCAAGGATTAAACACATTGAGTGCAACTCCCCCTCTACCCCTTAAGAAACTGGAACCTTTAACCCCTCTACCCAGGAAAACCTGGCACCTACAGACTACACAGAATTTAGCTCACTACAAAAATACGTTTTCTTGAATTAACAGGACTTATGAAACTTTTCTACCAGGAAACTTAGAAGACTACAACATAATCTTCATCTTAACTATCACTCTCTTACGAAAAGGAAGATTCATCAAGAAAGAAGAGCAGCAAGGAAATAAATACAGGGCCTGCAAATCATAAGCATTTGTCTTTTCTGCCATGTTTTATTGTGGAGATTGTGAGCACAGAAAAAGTTCTTTGAAATTCCAATTCTGATCACAAGCTTTAGATAAGATTTTATCTCTTCACAAGACTACTCATATTGTGCTAAGCCATCCAATAAGATCACTATTATAATGCAAATTAAAATTAGGATATTACTCCCCAAGCCAGTTGAGGATGGATTAGACTTAAGTTACTTCCATCCCTTAGACAAGGGGAACAACGAGATAAGGGAAATAAACTTACATCTGCACAGGCTTCCCTCCCCACCCTTACTATGCATTTAGTCATGGCTCCAAAAACCCTGAAAAAACTTCAATTCAGTCTCCTACGTGAAATTGTTAGGTTGAAGAAGGCTGAGGAAAAGACACAAAGATGATCTTGCAGAACTGTTTAAAAACTCAAGGTGTCTCCAAGGGACACTACAGGTGCTTTTGTGCTGATGGTGCCAGATCCTTTCAAAGCATCATTGCCTTAGAGATCTTAATTTGCTATCCCATATAGCAGCTGAAGCATTTTAGTAAATTCTTTGTTTCGAAAAAACTGAAGGTGACACATTGATACAAGCTATGGCTACACCTGTATTAGCAGTAGGATGATCCTGTGAGAGTACAGTGCAAGTCTTTGTTTGGGAAAGTACCGCTCATGTTACCGCAGCTCAGTATTTAACCAGAGTTCTGCCCCAACCCCAATTACTGAATTGAGAGCTAATGCCTGCCAAGCCATAACTTTCGTAAGACCGAGTGCAATAGGAGCAGCGGCCGACTGTCTGCAAGTTTAAGTCTCCAAGTTTAAATTACCTGCTTGTGATCAGGAAGCTAACACAGCATCATTTCATCCAACAGCAGCTCCCTTGCTGGGATTCCCTGACAACAGCGCATTAAAAACTTCAGGGAAAAAATAAAGCATTTGAATGGACAGAGGCTCAACATCAAGGTACTGTTTTATGCAGCCAGCTACAGCGTAGTAGTCATCTTTGGCACCCGTCTTCCCAGAGCACACAGTAAAAAATTAACATGAAATCTTTCTTTGTTGTATCCATCATTGGTCTAAGATACTCCTCTGCACAACCACTGTTTTTTCTTACAAGTGTTTTATTTTTCATTCAGAATTACTTGTAAACTTCATGCCAGCTATTTATGCCAACACTCAGTTTCTAATGTAAACAAGTTTCAAAAGCCATTACAACAGTGAGGTTTATAGTCTTCTCAAGGGTTTTTCAATCCCAATTCTCTTCAGAGGCATATAAGACACTTCCAGGTAATGCAGCTAGAGTAGGCAATTTACATGCTGTTTGAATATGCTTTTCAGCACTAGCTGAGAAGCAATTCTAAGGCTTATTAGCTCTAGAAAACCACAATTTACTCTCTTGTTTTACGGCAGCCATGGCATATTCAGGCTGTGCTATCCAAAGCACTCAAAACCCATAGGAGGTTTTTGCCTTAACGATCTTTGTGAATTTAAACCAATTACAGGGCACCACAAGGCCTAATAAAGTGCTTGCTCAATTGCAGCTACACAGTCCACAACTGGAAAGGACTGTACGCAGAAGAGGCTGTCAGAAGTGACAAGTTTTCTTCAACCAGACAGGTCTACTCACACCAGACCAATAAACTGTTCTGATCATCTGCACTTCCACAATCCAACTTGAACAGCCATAAGGTTTTGTCCGGCATCTCTGGCTGACATGCAGCAGTTCTGTGCGGCTGACAGACTGAATGCCCTTCAGAAATCTGCCATACATCCATCACATTTGCTAAATATCATAGATTAATTCCCCACCATCTGGGGGTCCTCTATTTGAACCTAGCCCCTTCTCTGCCAAGTTACCCATCTAATCAAGATCACATAGTTTTCTTCCTCTTTCACTGATAACTCTAAACTAGAAGTTAAGCACAAATGCTTCCTTTTTTTTCTGTTGAAGATATTTTGGTAACATCAATAACACACAGCAGGCTGTGCCTCGGTGCCTGGTTCCATAAATGGAGAATAAGCAAGACACCCACAGTTTTCTTTTGAGTAAGAAGTAAAGTGAGAGAAGAAGAAGTAACCAGCATAATACTTTTGACCATGGAAGACAATAGCTGTGAGAGCTGGAAGTCGGTATAAGATTATCTCTTTAATGCCAAAGCCATAAGGTTTATTAAGTCTGCCTTCTAGAATAATTTCTTTCTTTCTCTCGAGCTATTTTCAAGCTGTGAATAAAAACCACATAAACTTCTACCAAGTGTTCTAGCAAGACTAATGCTTACATCTTCATGTTGTTTTCCTCTTCAAAAATCTAGTGAAAGTTTTTGGCAGTCGACTAAATGCAGCAGAGTTGAATGGAAAACTTTCATACATATATGTCCAAGTTACTAGCTCTTATCAAGTCATGATATGAAAGAATGCTACCCTTTCTATTTCCCAATAACTATATTTGACTACCTCTTCATTTCAGATAAATCAGAAAAAAACACTTGTACTTTATCCTTTTCACATACACCACTAGTAAGAATACCAAACTATTAAACCTTAAAATACTACAATTCCCAGTTCACTACTTCTTTCCTTGGATGTTTCATATATATACCAGGGGAAAAAAAACTTTAAATAACAGCTACTAACCAATACATGTAAAAGTATCATTGAGAAATGCAGCCTATGCCTTCTTTTGGGTAATCTTACCACAAAGGTAGGAACTAGGAGATGACACAACCCTGCTGTTGCAGCAACTGACTGAAAGCCAGTATCTCATGAGCTATACTTTTAGCCACCAGTGAATTGGTACAGCCTCAGGTGATCATGGATGCTCTCTCAGTTCCTTCTCTTGTGAAGCAAGCTGTTGCCTTCCCCAAAGATGGAAAAATTAATGAAACAATATTCTTAGAAAAATGTGAACATTAATTATGAAATTTCTGTGCATTCTTGAAAAGATTAAAAATTAGACAGTTTACAAGTTAGATGGCTTTGTATCAAGGGTTGGGGTTTTTTTTGTTCTTTCAAATTCTTCTTATCACTAATATAGAAGGAGTTATTTGTTTTAAAACCCTTCCTTAACACAAACAGTTCTCCTACTTGCTAGCTGAAATTCCGCCCAGCTAGTGCAGGGTGGTACAAGCTATCAGCACCAGAATGTACTTCTCCATATGATTATGCCTACAAGATAAATGAATAAAGCATCTGTGACCCTGGGGAAAGAGGCAAGTACCCAAGAACAAGACACTACTCTGCATGCTTCCTGCATTCTCTTATCAGCTTCCTGAACACACTGCACAGAGGCGATAGCGCAAAGAATAGGCGCTAGTAACGCCACCTCCTCTGTGCAGTGCTTTCAGTTCTATACTCAACAATTCATTTTTGTCCCTGGAAAAGCCCCGTGATACCTCCTCTAAATCAGTTACTGGCCAACGCAAATGAGCAATCAACCCTAGACCCACATACAGACCATAACAGATTCCATTTCTTCTAATGACACACACTGTGCTATATGAAAAGCTACTTCAAAAACTGCAAAGCGGGGAGGCCAGGCACATAATTAGTTACTAGACTGTCAGTAAGCAATTAATTGCTCAAGTCAATGAATCAAGCAATTGGCATCATAGGAGGCTTCTCCTTTGTCCCTAAATACCTTCCTACATAGCTGTTCCCTCTGCAGCACAGAATCAGGTTTGCTTATGAAGGAGAAGTAAAGCAACACCCAGCTGCTTAGTTCTGAACGCTGAGTACCTACTGCCCTTTCTAAGAGAGTGAAAAAGAGGAAGGCAAATAGATAAAGTTGCATACAAAAAATTTCCAAAGTTTGTTTAGCTCATTTGCTCACGTTGTCAAATCACATGTATCGACTGGATAACCTTCCTTGTGTGGAACAAAAGTGAAAGTGAAAAAAGAAAAAAAAAGTGAAAAATAAAGCTGACTCTCCATTAGCTTCCCAGAAGTGCCAAGGGCATCAAGATGCAAGATTAAGAGAAGCACAAAATCACAGCTTACTTTTGCTGTCTGTTGCTTACTACGTACTACAACAGCATCTCCCCGACTAGTCTAAGGACAGCAGGACACCACGCAAGCTTCGGAAAGTGTAGCAAGAGGAGGCTTTTCTCCCGTACCCTACGAACGGCCCGATTCGGCGTCTCTCACCGAGCAGGCACGGAACACCTGGACGCCCCTCGCAGGGGACGGCCGGGCGAGGCCTCCCAGGGCACCAGAGGACGGGTGCGGCCCGTGGCTGCGGCTCGAAGGGCACCCCCCGACCCGCGCCCTACCGCCCCGTTACCCCAAAGCCGAGGCGGGGCGGCCCCGGCTGGGCCCCGCGATGCGGAGCCGAGCCCGCCCCGCCCGGGGCGCTACGCGGCAGGGAGGCGCCCACAGACCGGATCCCCCAGCCAGCTGCCCCGCCCAGAGAACCACGGCCACCGTACACCTACCGGCGCCGCCGCCGCTCACCTCACACCCCACCGGAGCCGAGCCGAGCCGCCACTGAGCCGAGCCGCCCCTTTAAGAGCCCATCTCCCGCCCGCCCCCGCTGCGACCCGAGAGCGCCTCACCGCCCGCCCCCCGGAAGCGAGAACCAGCACCGCCCAGCGGCGGCAGCGCTCCGCCACACCCAACATGGCGGGGAAGAGCAGACACCCCTGGGGCAGGCAGGGCAGAGCGGCGGGTACTCCCAACATGGCGCCAGACGAGAGCTTGTGCGCGTGCGCCGTGGTGCCGCGCTAGTCCTCGTGTGGGCGCTGGGTCAGCAAATAGGGCGGTTTGTGACAAACAGCCCTGCTTAAATCAGTGGGGCTCTCCTCCGGGTGTCCTGGCTTGAGCGACACAGGACTAAATTCTAATGCCTGGAAAAACGGCGCTTTTAGAAGACCGCAGTGCCTGAATGTGTGAAACCGCCTACTTTATAGCCAGCTATGGCGTGTGGGATTCAAGGTCTCGGTGTTTTTGAGCCTTGCCAGGTGCGGGGATGAGGAGGAGTGAGACCTGGGCACTTGACCTAAGCGGCCCAACAGGATTATTTCATACCATAAACATCACATTCTATATAATTAATTAAACAGAGTTTGCCGAGAAGTTCTCTCTCATCCTTGATGGTGGCAGTCCAGAGAACTCCTTGCCCGGTGCCAGACCCCTGAGCCCTTCCCTTCCTCCAGAAGCTGTAGCGCTCGCAGTGTCCCACATTTGCTGTCCCCGGCTGGGAGTGCACAGCTTCCTGCTGATAGAATGGGCTGAGTATAATCCTTGTATATTTTACATTGGTGTCAGGATCAATATCGGTTCTTTAGTATTATCAGTGTTAATTAGCTAGTCTTATTCTATTAAATCTGTTTATATTTCAACCCTCGGGTTTCCTTGTTTTTTCCCAATTCCCCTTCCTGAGTAGGGAGGGATCATCGAGTGATGGAATAATTGTCTAACCAACAAAAAATTGTTGTGGGTTCCTCAAGCCATAACACCAGGTAAGTTACTCTCTATAAAGAGGAAGCGTGTGAGCCCCTCTGCTATTACCAGAGAAGGAGACTAGAAAGGGAAAGCTGCCATTTGGAATCGCAGACCTTGCCTGTTGTGGCTGAGCCAGTGAGCCTTTCCTGAGGTGTGTTCCTTCTCAGGTGTGGGTAACTTCTTCCCTGTTGGGGCTGCCGTTCAGACCCCGTACCTGCCGTAAGGCTGCTAACTCGGAGTGGTGCTGGGAGCTCTCGCAGCATCAAGGCCAGAAGCAGCTCGCGTGGCTCTTTAAGCCTGTCTGAAGTTCTTCATCCAGTGACACCGCTGTGATCTCGCAACCGGCCCTTGGTTTCCCTTCTCTGCGGATGCTTGGAGCCCCCTTGGGCTTCTTAAAAATCCCCAGTGGATTAAGGTTTATTGCACACTGCACAGCCCGGGCATGAGCACATGTACTTGTCCTTCTGTCCTTCACATAGCTCCTGGAATGGATTTTCCAGCCGCAGCCACCCGGGCCCAGCACCACGTCCTCGGCAGCGTCTTGCTGCTGAGGTACCTGTGGTTTTCAGTGCCAGCTTTGTAGAGCGGCAGCATGTGACACTATGTTTACAGCGCCATACTTACACAAAATAATAACGTTTGTTAGCACTATCGGTTGGTAAATGCCCCTATCCGACAGGCAAGTGCCGCTGCCCTCACCTGAAGTGCCTCTGCCCAGGCGTCCCGCCGTCAGGACTACATTTCCCGACAGGCACCACGGCGGCGCGGGCGTCCCTCCCGGCGTGCAGCGCGGCGACTTTCCCGCTGTCTCATTGGCTCTTCCGAGCGGTTACCCCGCCCCGCCGTGCGCCGCGGGTCTCTGTGGGGTCGGCCTGGTGCTGGTGCTGTGAGGGCGGTGGGCTCTGGGGCAAGTGGTGGCCGGGCCTGCTCGGTGCCGGCAGGGGGATGGGTTTCCGGGCTTCTGCCCTGTCGAGGGGTGCGATGTGTGAGTATCGGGGGTGGGTGGGAGCAGAGGCCCGAGGGAGCTCTGTGGCGGCAGCGGGGATGATGGGGGGTTCCTCCGGCTCTGGCGGAGGGGGTGGCCTGGGGAGGGGAGGGGGCAGGCCTGGCCTAGAGGGGCTGTAGGCCTTGGGGTAGGCATACGTCTTGCTTTGCATTGTGAGTATCCTTTGTCGCTGGAGTAATCTCTTAACTACGTTATTCAGTTACATATAAGATTTGTGAGAGCAGTTTCTCTGTTGCAGATGTGTAGCTATCATGCTCTATATGCCTGCCAGCAGTGTTTCTAGTGCTGAAGTGTGGCTTTGAGTACAGAGTTCCTTAGTTAGCTTCCTCATGACATACAGCTAAAAGACATGACCTAGTGAAAGCATGTGTGAATATGTGGTCATAAGTGGTAACCTAAAAAGGGTGGGACTGATAGTGTGAAACGTGTTAACAGTATAATGAAATATGAGGTATTTAAAATTAAGTATTCATCATTGCAAGCAGGGTAGTTCACATGCAAATTTAAGCACACATGAACAGTTCTTAATACAATTTATGAACTTCAGCTTGGAAAAGTTTATGAACATTAGATAGAAGTGGCATTGATGATTAAATTTTATGCTTCAGTGTACTTTATTGATAGTGGTTTGGTTACAGTGGTCTCATGCAAGTAAGAAACTTTCCTTTTTGCCTTCCATCCTGCCCCTTCTGAAGAGCAGCTTTAAAGAAGTTTGTAGAACAGATGAGTTGTGTGGAGTGACCTGAGAGAGAAGAGGATTGAGGTTTGATGAACTTTGTTTTCAGCATGAGTTCCTGGGGCTGTTTTTCCTGCATCTCTGCTGGTTTTTTTGTCGTTTGGTACTTCTTTCAGTCAAGCCTCAATTACTATATTAAAGTAATTGAGCATTTTGCAGAACCGATAGATCTTCGTCTAAAAACCAGTTAACACTTAAAAAAAAAAATTGGTTAATAGTTTTGCCGAACTTTGAAATTATCTCCCCATTAGGACTGCAATATTTGGGATGAATATTGCAGGTTCTCCGGGACAATGCCGTGTAGCTTTGTAACTTCTTAGTTTGGAAAATAGATTCCTATCCTGAAGTCTCTTCTGTTAAAGATAACTATTAATTTTTTTCTTAGTCCTTGCTTCACTTCAGTTGAACTAGCAGTAAAAGGCAACTGCACTTGCATCATCACATATGTTCCACTATTGACCGATATTTTTTGGTGGTTTTTTGTATGTAAAGTTTGTTAAATAGGCACTATGTTCTAGTGTTTTCAATTTGGAACAAATAATTGGTTTTAGCCAAACATGTTAGTCTGTTACCTGAGTCACTGTGACCAAACTTCAGGTAACTTCTAGTCCATATGTCCAAGAATGTCACATGTTTGAAGAGATGTCAGCTAAATGCGTCTTAATTTATGGAGGGCTCTGATATCCAGTACAAAGAATAACAGTGGCCACTATCCTAGAAATACAGGTCCAAATTGTGTACAGGGATGCTAAGACTTGTATTTAACTTCATCGAGGTAAAAATAAGGTATTTTTCTACTTTATCTTGTAAAGATAAAATTCATAAGATACCTGGAATCAAATTTAAATTCATAAAATTCTTTTTAACATCTGGTAATCATCTTCCATGAGCTCTGCCACCAGATGGTGTCATAAGATTTGAGATACCATGACTCAAGCTGATCACAGAAAAATAAGAAGATACTGTGCATTACAAATAACTTCTCTGTTTTTGTGAAAATTTTGTGAATTTGTTGTGAATGTTTTTTTGTGAAAATGTTTTTCATATTTGTAGTGTAGATATTTCACATCTAGTCCAGACTATTTTATGTTTTAATCCCAAATTGGTGGAGCCCCTAATGTTCAGCCCTGGGACAAACTACCTGTCTTACAGAGGTGTGAGAATTCAGACAAACTCTTGTATTTCTATTGCCTGGTCGTTAACGACTGCTGTCTTAATGTTTGGAATCCTGAACTTGAATTTACTTGGCACCAAAGCTCCATACACTGACATGTGACCTCACTACCTTGGTTTGAGTGCCTCAAATCACTTTCCAGTGATTCTTAATACTCTGTAGTGACTGTATAAATAGAAGAAGTCTGATGACTGAATGCTCTTCTACGGGCTTTTTTGCATCTATGTATTCTTAGGGAATCTGCGTCATTTTGCCAAGGCCAGGTACCTGCTTCTGTGGAACTGCAATAGATGGGATGCATAGAGTAGTCTGTTTTGATTTATTTTCCGAGTCCTTGCTCATAAATTCTAATAAAGAGACATAGCATGCATGCCTGTGAAGGGTATTATGAGCTTAAATACTCTAGGAAGGGAAAAAGATACAGCCAAATGTTACAGAAATAAGTGTAGACTTACGTGGCAGGTATTTCTGTCATTCTTATAAGGGTCTGTTTGTTGAGGAACCTTTTATAAATTGACACAAGACTGTCAATAAGCTGACATGAATTCTTTTGTAAGTCACATAAATATCTAAATTGGGTAGGTTATCTGTCCCTCATATTGTGGATCGCTGTGTTGCTTCTTAATTAGACTTTGTCTCAATCGTTAGCAATTACGTTTGAGGCTGTAATGGTAGTAGGGCTACAAAGAATGTCCCCCTCCAAAGAGTGCTGATAGGGGTCTTAGTTGGAGTACTGTGTCTGGTTTTGGACATTTTTTTAAGAGTGGTGTGAGGAATTTGGAAAGAGGAATTCTAATAGGCTCAGGAAATGTGATGTTTGAGAAAAGCATCTGAAGAAAGAGTTTGCATGTCTAAAAACGGACTGGGAGTATAGGGGAAAACAGAAGCTTTCCAGGTATGTGGATTTTAGGTGTCCCTAAATGACCGCATACAGCAATAAGACCAGGCTGGATGGGGCTGTGAGCAACCTGGTCTAGTGGGAGGTGTCCCTGCCCATGGCAGGGGGGTTGGAACTTGATGATCTTTAAGGTCCCTTCCAACCCGAATCATTCTATGATTCTATGATAATAATGCTGAGCAGCTCTCCGTTTCAATTGGGGCAGTGTATATCCCTGAATCTTCCAGTGCGTAAAAAACTATCACAAGCAAGATAACAATAAGGTATTTACTTTTACAAGGAAGGAATTATCATTTCAGTTTACAGCAAGGAAAATATAGTTTGGGTATGAGGAAGTTATTAGCGTTGCTTGTATATAGGGAATTAGAAGATGCAGTTGGATTGTGACTTAAGGTGTATATATTCTTCTGGTCTGTACCTCATTCTTGGACTTACTTGAAGTAAAAATACATATCAATGAAAACTCTGTGTTCATGCCAGGTCTTCCTGTGCCCGCGCTGGTCTGTTTGTTTAAGGTATTTCTCTACAGCCTCCTTATCTCCAGTGTATACCTTCCCTATATAAAGCCAACTGTTCTCGTGGAATAGCATGCAAACGGTTTCTGATAGGTGTCTTCTAGGCTAGTTAGTGGATCAACTTTATTGCTCTTAAGAGGAACTTAAAGAACTTTGACCTATGAAATTACTCTCCCCTTTTGGCTCAATGTCAAAAATTTTGAGCACTTGGCCACCCAGTTATAACATTGGCTGTGCAATGGTGCTCTTTCAGTGCTGAGGGATCTGGAGTACCCTCAATCTGTCATGAGGATGAAGTTATATCTTGGAAAGCAGGGAAGAATTTAGCTTAAAAGTCTTACTTCTGGTACAAATATTTTAAATATTGGGCTGTTATACAGTTATCTCCTTTGCCATATTACCAAAAACCACCTGTGACTACAAAGTAGCTTGTGTGCTGCATGATGGTGTGCCAGAGGAGAATAACATTGTTAGTCATGACGTAACTTTAGTAAGTCCTGAAGTTTCTGGCTGTTGATCAGGTTGGGTTGCACAGATCAGCATCTCAGAAGAAAGGTTAAAGTGCTTCCCACATATGCCCATAAGTAACATTAAGGTAATTGGTAAAGTTACAATCTAGCAAGCAGATGCATAGTGAATTCAAGGTGCCTCAAGGCACTTTTCCTTCCTTGGAAGGAAAGATAGTCTTCGAATGTTGGTGCTTTATTCCATGTAAATTTTGCTTGAGGTGATGAAATTTGAGCGTAGTCCTGGGTCTTGTTATGATGAATTACTTTTGTACAGCATTCTCACAGCAGTACAGGGCTTTGATGTTTGGAGCAGCATGTAATACAAGGAAATGGTTTTATACTAATAAAGTTTTTCCCTAAGAAAATCTGTCTCCATTACTAGGCTTTACTAGAATCAAATTAGATTGGGAATTGTTATTGCTGTGTAACATTTGTTTATCACAACAGGTGGTTGGATACAGCTTTCAAAGGTCTATGTGGGGTTCTCCAGGTTTTCCAGTGAAAAGACCGGGCTTCTTGGCAGATTAGCAAAATAAGTTATGCTGATCATCAAACTAGTTATGATCTAGCTTAGCAGTGGTTGTTTAACTGCTTTCCAGGGCCTAAATACACTTCCATTCTGAATTCTTCTGAGCAAGGGGATTCTCTCCAAGTCAAAATGACCTTGTGTCCACCGTTTCCTCCCATCAACCAACTAATGATTTCATGAATGCGCTTCTTGTTGAGTTGCTTTTCCTCTCTGCTCTCCTCTCCTGTGTCTGTGGCAGCTGCGTTACTGTTCTACAGCTCCACTAGGATGGGTGCAATCGGTTGCTGCAGGAGAGGTCACTAAAGCAAAAGGAACGACATCCCTGTGAGGAGCCGAGGAGCATGTTGCTGCAGAACCTTCTGCCACAGTGAACTTCTAGACTCCCATTCTTGTCAAGTGTAGAGTTTCCACTGCTGTCTGGAGGGACGTGCAGCATTTAGGCAGGCCTTCAGACGGGCCAACACTGCTGAGCTCTTTGAGGCCTCCTGAGGATTTCTAGGCAGCTGGAATGCTGGGCTGCCTGCCCCACTCCATGGCACTTGTGGCTTTATATAGTCAGAGTGTTCAGCCACTGATCTGTAACAGATTTAACCTTGACGTACATTTTTAATGTATGTTATCCGGTAAGGTTGAATAACTGTGGACAAATGGATGTTGTAGCAGGAAGTAGTCTAATGCCTTATTTTCTTTGTAGACTATTTTTACTTGTGAGAAGTGTTCTCCAAAATCTCTGTAGCAGACTTGCTTAAGTTGATTAAAACTCTGTGGTGTTTCCAAGCTCTGGGCAGGTGCAGCCTATGGGCAAGTTGCATTTATATCACATTCTTGTAAAATGCATCTCTTTAAAACAAACGTAAAAAATCACCCACTGAACAGTTACATTCGCTCAAAATAGAAAGTTGTTTTGAAGGCTTTATGTTTTCCTTTTGTATGGCGATGGGTTCTTTTTGGCAAAGCCTTATCTTTGCTTGCAGTTTGATGCACAGTTTTAGAGTAGCTCGTTTTCCCATTAACGTCCCATAAGAGGTAATTTCCTATGCTATGCAGCAAGCTGATGATTCCAAAAGCACAAACTGTTAAATCTGATAAAAGCTTGAAGGTTGTTTGAAGTATGGGAATTTTTTTGTTAAGAATTCAAATATGCCTGCATTTACGTACAGAAAGCTATGTTTATAGAGTTTCTCCATATGAGGTTTCTCTGTTCTGTGATTGAACGGAACAGTGTATGATGAGATGAAATGCTGTTGCTGACTATGTGGCTCAAAAGGTGTCTGGTTCTTGTTGCTGTTGCATAGTTAATGAGGGAATACATTGAATTTATAATGCTTCTTGAAGTACTTCATGGAGGTTCTCTTACGGTGAAACTGAAGTACTTCAATAAAGTGAGCCTTGGATTTAGCAGGATTTGGGAGAAAGCTAACGATGAGGCAGAATGGTTTATCTCTATGTAGACAGTAAGTCAAGAGGTGATCTGGAAATAGAATGTGTGTCGGTCTTCTCCCGGTCCCTGTAGCATCTACTAAATCTCTGAACTTCTGAGCCCTTGCCTGTAAGGGCTTCTCTCTGTGGCAGTGAAAGTTTCACTTTTCATAGTGACATCCAATAGCATTTGAATTCCATTAGTATTTTTAGTACTCTGTCATAAGTAATGACCAGTTGATTGGGCAGTTAGCCTAAAACTCTTCCTGTAATCGTGTATAGTTACTATATGTTTTAATTAGCCAAAACAGGTGTAATGTTAACTTTACTTGTGAAAGCTCTTTAATGTTATGTGCTAACTGGTGTGAGCAAGTCACCACACTCAACTGGCCTGCTTTTCCTGATTAAAGTCCCATGCTGCTGTTCCACTCCTGTGCAGAATGAATTCTATAAATAGTTGAGTAATCTTGAACAAGATCCTGAACACATGTAGGGAATTATTCTGCTAAACTACAAAGTAGTGCTAGTGAAGAATGTTGGGGGCGTGGAGAATATTTTAATGCAAAGGAAATATCTGAAATTGGTGCAAGGATAAGCACCCATGCTTTTCAGGAGTAACTTCATATTAATCACATTAAAACCGCTCTCCTATATTGGGGAGGCATCTAAACCTTTGTCACTTGTGTATCATCATAAATAATTCTCTTAGCTCTCTTGCGTTGCAGCTGCGCAGATGACCTGTGTATAAACAGTATGTTGATCATGTGCTCCTACGCTCACCTAATAACCTACTGGAAAACCGTGAGGCTGAAATATCTCATTTTCTATCTGTACCCATATTTGTTTAAGTTTTCCTTGGCTCCTGTCTCAGTTTAAATACATTTAAAAACAAGTTCTACTCTTTATACATGGTTTCAAATGATTGCAAAATACTTTGTTCCAAAACTTCTGTGTTTTGACCTGCCATGAAGGCAAGTGCCTTTGCATGCGCATTACTGCTATCATATAATTTTATATGCATGCTTTATGTGACCTAGGCTGGTGCAAATTTCTGAATGATCTTGTACCTTTGTCAGGTCCATTACAAATGAAATAATATATTTGGATGTGTTTTAGAGTATCTTTCTTGAAATGAGCTGTGCAGTATGCTTGATTGTCAAAACAAATACCTGTTGTGATTCGAGTACATCAGGTGCCCAGGTGCTAAAGCTAGGAGTGCATGTTTAAACACCATCAGGTCTTTCAGTGAGATCAAGAATGGCACCCTAGGAGTGCTAGATGGGGAACATAAGAGGATGACTGAATCTCCTGTTGTGTGTTAAGTGTGTTTGTATTGGTATGATGATGTGGATTTTTTTAGAGAAGAAACTAAAGGTGAAAGGGCTATTGCTACTCTCAGTTCCTTCCCCTTTAGGCTGGACAGATGCTGGTGCATATGTTAACTGTAAATGGACATGCAAATCTGGAGGAAAAGAGTTATTTGTCAAAGAACCACATTTTGGAAATAGAATGAGTGTGGTTTTAAGTGCTTATTTTTGTTTGCTTACCATTGGACAATGCCACTGAATGTCATAGCTGCTTTAACTCTAGGTCTAAATCTGGACTTGGTCAAAATCCAGTTCTTGCCTTTTGCTCACAGGTTCTAGTCAGTACCAGATTCGGAGGGTTTGAGGCCCCTGATATAGAAGGTTGATGGTAAATAATTAGAATTAACTAAACTAATTAGCTGTGGAGATGATCTGTCGAAGGCGGCTCTGGTAGGTTAAGTTTGATGGTTATCAGCTAAGTTATCTCCGAGTTTGACTAATATAAGATAGCAAAGCTTGGGAGGATTTGTCTTTTTGTGCAGAGATATAAAAATGCCTAGTAGTAAATCCACTTTAGGGTGAGGAACTGCCTCTGCCAAGTCAATAAAACGTTACTGTAATGCTTGATCATTCTGCATTTTAGTGTCTTTTCAGAGAAAGAAAAGGGCAAAGATTACAACCTGTTGCTTAAGCAGACATGTCCATCTTTGTATTGTAACCTAGACTGTTATGTATCTCTCTAATTGCTCTCCTAATGAATTCAGCTTTATGATAAAATACATATGGCATTTTATTTGAGCTGCTGCTTTCATTTGCATATATGCAAATCTTAAGTAGATCAGTGTTAAAATGTCTAATATTCTCGTGCGAAGTCTTGAATAATCTTGTACCGTTGGGAATTATTAATGAAAGTCAATAGCTTTCATTAATGATTCAAATACATATGATGCCCATGTACAGCATGGTATTAGAGAATGTATCTTAAAATGCTGTCTAAATTGAGTATTTCAGTACATGCATATGTGTAGCTCTTATGGAGGTTAATGAGAAAAATACTGAATTTAGGCTCTATTTTATAGTGAATAAATGGACCGATAAACCTTGAAGACTGACGGTCTTTCACGTCATGAATGGCCTTCGTTTCATTTTCCTAAGGCCTTATAAATCTCTTATTTGAGCTGACCTGTGTACCGTAATAAAGATCTGAGTTTGATCTGCTTGGTTTCCCCCATTCCTTATCTCCCTCTCATCATCCTGGTTGAAAAGTGTTGTGTTAATCTGATCTGAGTAGCTGAGAGGATTCCTACAGATCTTTGTTTGCTTGTAGAATGAGTGCTGTGTCTTGGAGGACAAGGAACAAAATGAAAGAAAAGGAAGGCTACGTTTTATTATAGCTATTTTAGATGACTATTCAAAACTACCTGATCTTTTTGTGAAGAATATTGATTATGCGCAAGGGGTTTGTGTTCTTTTAAACTCAGCACAAGTGTTTTCATGAATAGTAACTTATTTTTACTTTCCTTGCTAAAAGAGATTAATGAAAAAAAAAAAGTAATCCTGAATGTTGGTTCTTTTTAAAGTATTTTTATTTGCAGGTATGGGATAAGATCTTTCCAGAATATTAAGCATGGTTCGAGAGCGAAAATGCATATTATGTCACATTGGGTACAACTCAAAAAAGGTAAATAATTAATGCTTTACATCTATCGGTAGATACAAGTATGAAGGTGTAATATGAAATGTGTGTAAGAAATGCTTCCATTTTTAAATTATGCAAAGTAGGAGGATTTTTCCCTCTAACAGGAATATTATTGACGTAGGTCCATTACAAATGAAATAATATATTTGCATGTGTTTTAGAGTGTCTTTCTTGAAATGAGCTGTGCAGTGTGCTGGATTCTGAATGTTAAAAATATTGGTCTTTGATTTTTATTTTTTTTTTAATCTTGTTGTATAAAGATAATAAAGTGAAAAGCACTCAAAACTCATTTGGCTATAAACTGTGCTATGTTAAGAGTACTGTAATGCACTTTTTTTTTTTTTTCCTTTTGGGAGATCTGTGTTTCCATATGGAAGGAGAATGTGGAATTACACAGCACAGCATGTGTTTTCATTAATGCATAAATTTGGTGTGTTGTCTTGTGTATACTGCATATCATGCAAAACCTGCACTGAAAACTGTTTCTTAATGGACCTTCATATATTGCTTAGGCGCATGGCACATGGATATCTTGCAAATACCAATGTATTAGTTCATGCAACTCTTCAAGGTCGAAGATGTTGCTTTCCCTTTGCAGATGGGATTGCAAGGACTGAAGAGGATAATGATTAGTATCTGTTCTTTGAAGATTTCCAAACACTCTGGCACAAACGCCAAGAGAAAGTTAAATCTTCTGAACTGCTTCCTTTTGCTGAATTATGAACATTCTTTCTCTTCCAGCAGCTCTCTTTCATTGACAATTAGTTATACTACCACTGCAGTTCATGGATTAAGGTTGCTGTAAACAACAAGCTGACGTCGTATGCACATCTCAGTTTCTGCAGTGCATCTGGCAGAGTAAAATAGTATGTGATGATGAAACTACAGCTGTGTCATTATACAAATACAGTGAGACTGCTGAGATTGCACAGGCAAACAGTGTTTTGATTACTATGATTCTGGAGAGTGGTATCAATGAGACTTTTAATAAAAAATGTGATCAACAGTAATTTGTCAAAAATCAGTCTAATAACCTTTGGTACATGCACTCCTGTTTGTCTCCTGGAATTCTGCTCCCCTTCTGTTGAATTGTAATGATTCATGTGCGTCCTTCCTCAGGAGAGGTAACATTATATGACTTCCTGAGAGTCTGACTACTTGTGTTTTCATGGTCATAGAAACGGGAATGGCAACTGCTACAGCCCTACAGGAGTAGAATACATGTTCCTGCAAGGCAGGAGAGTTCTCAAAAGTGAGCTTTTCAAATACAATACACCGTTTTGTTTTGACCAATTTTACTTTTTTCCCCATGTTGAAGGAGATGGAAGAACACATGAGAAGCATGCTTCACCACAGAGAACTTGAAAACCTGAAGGGAAGGTATGAGAACAATCTTGCATCCTTCCTCTCTATGCAGTTTGTATGTCACACTCTGGAAGTATTCATCTCCTATTTCCCATACAAGCTGAATTACACAATTTATTTTTATGCATCACTTAGTTGCATGCCTTGTGATAAAGCTGACAATGAACATGTTCTCTTCATGTCGAAAACTGAGGAGGCAACCAGTGATATGGAAAAAAGATTTCACTGCAGTCCAAGAAATACAGGAAAGAAAATGAAAACCCATGTTTTTTAGGTCTTGGCAGTTTCATGCTGGGTTTCTTGGAAGCACGAGTATTCTGCCTTCGGCAGAATTGTGAATACTATTTTTTTCCTTTTTAAAATGATTTTTAAAAGTTTTCAGTGATACAGAGACAACTGTTGATCTTTCAGACCACTCTGAGAAGGCTGATGTCTTGGATGTGAAGTTTGCATCTGCTTGAGTGACTGCCTCTTCCTCTGCCACCGTGGTCCAGATTCTTGGTTAAGGGACCTAACCATGGTGGATGATGTTTTCCTTCCTTGGTTTTATTTAGAACGTGTGGAAAGCAGGAGGAGGGAGTTAAGGGGTGTTCAGATATCGTGATAATATGGAATCAGGTTGTAACCAGAGTGCACTTAGAAGTGCTTTCAGGTGTATGTGCTTTGAGGTAGCCAGAGAGATCAGATAGTCTGCACTTAAGTATTTGACTTACGGACTAATTTTTAATCATCTTGCAGCACAAACTTTATATGGAAATGGCAAATCCCTTTTAAACACCTTGTAAAGGACTAAGAAGCGATCCTCTTTTAACTCTTGGAGATGTGGGATACTAATGCTAGTTAAGTTGTGCCAGGTTGAATTCTAGTAGAACTCCTAAACTGTTTTGTTTTATAATGTTTCAAAACTAGAGGGACTCTGCAGTTTATTTCTCTTCAGTAACTTTTTATATACGGAGCAGACATGTACAGCTGCAGAAAAGCGTCCACATTTGGAGTACAAGCTTGTATTACATATGTGCCATAGCTGAGGACGCTTGCTTGAGTCAGCTGTATAGTATTTTATGCTACTGTTGTGTATAATGGTGAAGTATGGCTGTAGTTCATCTAAATCAGCAACCTAATATGTTTTTAGGTTAAGACTTCCAGAAAATCTGTAGCGTATGTGTATGCCCACTTATATCTGCTAACATTTCAAATTGTCTCTCTAAAATATAAAATAACATTTATTGCAGGACAATAAGTAAAAAGATACTGCTTACTTCAAAGTGCAGTCAGCAAATAACGTCTGTTGCCTGATTTCTACTTCCATTTAATGTTTGATTAATTTCTCCGGGGCTTCACAACAGGTTAGTAAATTGGGAAACTTCCATCTTCAGAATTTCTGTCATCAGCCTGTCTTTCGGCTGGGGCTGTGTGGACTATCAAAGGATTATAATATGTTGGAAAGAAAATTAAATGATCTTTTCCTCTTGAAATTAAATTTGTTTTAGTGGGATTCAAAAAATCTTCAACTTGTCCAGATTAGAAAAGTTGTTATTTGTCACATTGGAAACGTATGAAAGCAGCTTCTTGGAAGCTATTTCTTTTTTTTTTTTTTTCAAATAAAAATTACTTTGTAGTAAAGAGGGAGGGCATAAAAATGATAAATTCCTCACATTCCCCATCCTCTTCTTTCTTTCCTTTGCCATGGCCATCCCTTGATCAGCCCTATCCTTCTTAGGATTTTTTGTTGTTGTTCTGAATTCAGCTACTTACTTAAAAAGAAACGAAAACAAAACCAAAAAAACCTAGATAATTTTGTTTTCTTCTCTGCAGTCCCTCACACAATGGGGTCTTGGGAGCTAGGAACATTCTGACACTGTGTCTGGAATCAAGCGTATCATGCTATTCGGTATCTGTCCCGTTGGGCGTGAAAAGGATTTGTTCTGTTACTGAACAGCTGGGAAGGGATTGCTCAGAAACCAGAACGTCCTCAGCACTAAACACTGCCGTAGGGCTTCTGGTCGGCTAACTTGTACAGCCTTCCTGTTCTGGACTTTCTTCTGCTGACAGTGGTTCTGAGATTCTTTCTCACCACAGAAAGTGGTGTGGATTACAGCTTACAGTTTCACATATTTTTCCATCTTATTTTTGGCCTTCTAAGGTAATATTTTTTTAGTTCATGACTCTTGAAGGTAACAATTTCTAGAAGTTATATGTTGTGTCTAAAATGGCAGTTCTTGGTTTTCCATTTCCATAATACTGAAATTAAATTAAATTTGTTTCCTCAGCATTACATTTTCTATTATTAAGGTAACTGTCTTCATTCTTTCAGAAGAATGTATGGAAGATGTTTGTTCTCAAAATCAATAATGAACTTCATTTTTCAGTGTGCAGCAGCAGCCTTGTTCTCTGTGCCTGTGCTGCTTCTTCCTCCCATTTGAGTGTAGTAGAGGTCTTTTAGGAGTCTTACAGCCTTACAAAGCAAAAGGTGCTCCAAGTAGAAAATAAGCACAAGCAACAGCCTTGTGAGTGTGGTTGAATTGTGCAACAGAGGATAATACCACTTAAGAGTGTTGTATCACCATCTCACTGCCTTCAAATTTGACATTCAAGTAGAAGTCACTTTCTAGACTTCCTGTAGGGAAAAGGTAAAGGAATTGCACGCGTTGTTTCACACTTTTCTCCTTCTAAGCTTAATTTAGTAATCTCAAGGGCTAGAATAATTTTCTGAAACATTTTGAGACTCTTCTCTTCTTGAAATCTTGCCCCATGTGATATAAAAGGAGTCAAGTACAAAGCTTTAGTGGTTCTTTTGTCTTGTTTCTTTTTAAATTGAAAGTGAAATATTGCTCTTGTACAAGGGATATTGAGTCTGCCATCTGCAGTACACATCCAGTCAATAAAGCTCTTGGATGTTTTCATACAGAGAATACCTGTTATTTCAAACTGCTTTTGGCCTTCGTGTTGATGGCTAAGATTGTGTGGTATTCCTGTATGGTGAGGAAATGTGTAGACATGATCAGTGTGTGTCCTGGAGTGTGCCCAGTTCTGGCTGATATTAATGGGGTTAGAGGAAAGAAAGAAGTGGAGGAAATCAAAATTCCTGTAATTCTATCTGAACTCCTAGCCAATTCAATTAAAGCAGTTGTTTGAGTAGGAAAAGTGTGTTGGTTTTTTCTTCAGGTTCACATAGGTTAAGAGCAGGACAGAGAGTTCCAGTCACTACCCGCTCAGGTCTTCTTTTCTTTCCAGAGTATCAGTTGGTACAAGAACTGCAGCTTAGTAACTACTAACTCCTAAGGCAGAAGCTGTAGAAACAAGTTCTTTGTCCTTAGGCTGGCTGCTAACTCCCTGGCTTTGTCCAAAGTATGCAAAACTTACATTTATTTATTATAAAGTCTATATATGAGGATGATGAAAGTTTTATGAAAGAATTGAAAGATGGGTCTTCTGAAAGATTTGGATTGTTCTCTTAAAATCTAATTAGTACCACTGAGGTATGTTTCTCGTTAAGTGCCCCTATGACTCAAGTGGAACTTTATGTAAAAAGAGCACCTTTTTCAGCAAGAAGCCGCTTCCTATTTGCAGTTTGCCTTGTGTGATGACACAAGTTAAAAATAAGTCCTATTAGCAATGCGTAGATATGCCATTTATGAGTCTGGAGAGGATTGTTCTGATAGCACTAGGAAAATTTGCTGATTGTATTTGGTTATCTTTATTGGGTTAATGAAATACTATATATAGGCTGTCTGAGCTTTGAATATCTATTAGTGAGTGTGAAGTGTGCAAAGTGAAGTACACCCCTCTCTGGAAAACACAGGCTAAATTTGTAAACTACTGACTTGGTAAATGAAATTTACGTTTCATCTGAAATTAGTTAGGCTGCAAAAAACAAAAAGATTAGATGTACAAAAGTGTAATTTTTATTAATTGTTCTATTTGAAATAAACCCCTCTCTAGCTGTGCTTGAATGACTGCATTGGTTAAGTATCTCAACTGTGTTAGGGAAACCACAGATTTCCAGGATAAATAAAGGATGGCAGCTGACACTCCGTTAAGCACTCCAGTAAGGATATTGGCTTAGTACCTTGAGTGAAGGTGCATCTTTTGATCTTTTTCTCATTTTATTTTTGACTTTTTGACTTTTCTCTGAGGAGCAGGGATTCATGTCTGCCTTTTTCCTTTACAGTTCCCTTTTTTTTTTGACCCCAGTCATGTCTGTGTCTTATAATGCTATTGTTACAAGACTTTGGTCTCAAGTGTGCCATGGGGGCATGCAGGTCTGCTTCTATGAAGAAAGCCTTGTGGAGTCAGGCAGCGGGTCCTAACTTGGTCCTGCTGAGTGATTTGCAGTGGATTGCGCTCTCATTAAGTTTTTCCTCACTTTTTTTTTAACTGGTGAACGTATTTTGCTTGTTTAGGTTTGTTATTAACAACGTATTTCTTTAACAGTAGAGTATTGAAAAGATTTGTCAGGAGAACAAATAAGGTATTTTTAGAAATATGAACTGAAAAAGAAAGGTAAAAAAAAATTGTAACCTTAATCCAGTATTCACTGAAACATGAGTAAAGCCATTTGTCTGACACAGCTGTCCACTTCCTCCAGCTGAAATAATTTCTGTATTTTTTAAGATAAGGCCTCTAAAGTAGAAGGCAGACCTCATGCACACTTGAACCAAATAAAGTACAGTGAACTGAAGACACCCTCCCATCACTCGCTGTGCTGTGGAGTCTTTGGATTCCAGGCAGCGGTCTCAGCTGTCCTGGTTTAGGTTATGTTGTGTCAGGATTGGCTGTATCCATGTACTGCCTCCTCCCTTTTCTAAATTTCACTGGGGGAAGGCTCGAGTCAAGGATTAAATGTAGAAGCTGTCACCAGGCTTCCCCAGTGCAGCTGGCACCATGGATGGGCTTCAGAGCAGCTCCTGCTAGCTCTGTAAGCCTTCCACTCTGCCTCCTCGCTCACTATGTTTCCTCTGAAAAGATTTTGAGTACAACAATTCAAGAAGAATTCCTCCCCCCAGTTAATGCAGCTTTATTACCAAGTCTTTTACCTCTTGATTGTTGGAAAAAAATCTTCTAAAAACTGACCATCAAAAAAACTAGACCTTGAAAGAAAAAGCCAGAGAATTCAAGTAACTTAAATATACTGAGCAAAACCTAGTTGCCTTGAACGTGAGCACATTCAGAGGAAACAAAGTAAGACCAGAGCTACCTGCCATGCCTGTTGGCAGAGTTGAAAGTCCACCCTCTGCCTCTCTTCCTAGGGACAGCAACCATGAGTGCCGGGTGTGCAGAGTGACACTGGTGGGTTTGTCAGCATATGCCAAGCACATCTCCAGCCAGCTGCACAAAGACAATGTTGATGCCCATGACAGAAAAGAGGAAGGGAAAGAAGAGGCAGAAGAAGAATACCTCGACAAAGAACTCATTCAACTGATCAAGCAAAGGAGGGAACAGAACCGGTGAGTTTTCCTTTCTCCTCGTAGGTCACAGATTTGCTTTTAACACAGTTGGGATACACTCCTAAGGCTTAGGTGCTCATGAACTGTAAACCACCTGTAGCCAGTGTACTTGTTACAAGAACAATCCAAGACACCTATGTAGATATTGTAGTTTCAACATGTAAATGTGATTCTGCTGAATGTTCTTGTTCTGCTGATCTACTGCTAGTAAGGAAGTCAAACTATTCTCCATTATGGATAAAAACAGTCCCCAGTGTGGAATCTTGCGTTTTGAGAGTCCTAATGTTTTTATTTTAATATTTGATACCCATTTAACTGAAAGGCTTAATAAATGTGACAGTAGTACTAATATTATTTGGGGCATGAGGTGTCTATAGGAAGCTGGCTTTTAGAAGCTGTTGCTGAAGACGCTTTGTTATAAAACTTTAATCTGTCTGGTTTTAAAGTGAACTGGATTGTTCTGTCAACGTCACACTGAAATCCCATAATCCTTGAATGAAATTTCCTCCCTGCTTTATCTTGCTGCTTACCTTTAGCTAAACATAGTTCTAGTGGCTCACTGTGAAATGGAACGCTGCAGAGAGTAACAAGTAATGCCTTTTATCTTCCATGTGACTCTGCAAGCGTGCGCTGCTAATAATGATGTTCCAGCTGGGAATAAATTGTTTGAATAGATTTACTGCATGGCAATGGTATTAGAGGCATATGATTTTTATGAAAGAAGCTCTTGCTTGCTGTGGCTAGATACTTCAGTCAACACCTCCAAGTACACAAATCTGGGCAGATTATCTGATTTTGACACCATTCTGTCATACTGGGGTGTCCCTGCGCTGCATGATGGTCGTGGTTTCATATTGGTCAATGTAGGTAGCAACAATGCCACTTTTTCTGCTTTTATGGTAAAAGAGTAATGCTGTCAGTACAGTGGTATTCTGAGGCAACTAAAATTTTAAAAAAATCTCTCAGCTGGATGCTGGTTTGGAGGGGGGGGACAAAAGAAGGTATATGGATTAAGTTACTAATACAGAAAATTGTTTCCATTAGATCATAATCTAGCTAAATCAGCTCCTAGAATTTAACAGTATCACTTAGACATTGTTTCTTTGAATTCTTGTCTTAGAGCTCACTTTGTCTTATGCAGTGGGCTGTTTCCCATTAGAGAGTAATTATTTGTGCATCTTTTAGCAAAACTGGAATGTGTTGAAAACTTAAAGGGTGATACAATATAAATTTTTGGTTTACTCAAATCAATTGCTATTGAACAGTAGTGTGAAAGTTTGCTGTCTTGCTTGTCCACGGATCTAAATGGAATGTATTCCTGCAATGTGAGAAAAAAGCATTTCTGTAATCGGTTTTTGGAAAAACTTTTATTAAAACTCCTCCTTTGGTAGAACTACTTAGAACATTTAGACTGCTGACCCCAGGAATAGCTGTCGGCATTAAGGTAGAATTTATCTTTAAATGTACATGTGGTAATTCACCACGTGTTTGTAATAAGTTGCCAAGTACAAGTACTATCCAAAGGGCAGTAGATAGTGGTTCTGGGAGGCTCAGACAGACTCAGCATTGCACGCTGTTGGAGTCTGTTGGTTAAAACAAAGACAAAATATTTTTTGTTCTGAGGTACAGCTTCTGTGGATGTATTACGTGTGTTTTAACTTAAGCTTTATAAACTGAGATGTGCTCTCAGTTGTTTTCTCCAATAAGTAGAATAACCAGCTAACACCAAAAGAATAGTCTTCAGAAAAAATAATTATCTCACTACTAAAGAATTTTTCGTCTATCAAGATTACTCAAATTACAAAGATTATACAACAGAAAGAAGCTTTCTTTTTGTTTCTTATTAGCCCAATAACTAGTAAATAGAAATGAATATTCTTTTCTGAGTTAAACAGAAATATTTAAGAATTAGTCTATTGAGCTGTTCCTGCACCAAATCAGTTGTTCTTGTGTGAGCAATTTTGAAATAAAGGTACAACACTAGTTTTGAAAGTCAAATACTACAGAAGCCTGAACAGTAAAGCAGCTAAATAAGTTATCTCTGTTTCTTTTTATTTAAAGGAAGAAATGTTTTCTTCCCAGTGCAAATAAAATGCATAAGGCTTACATGCTCTTTGGTTTCAGTAGAACGGCATCAGAATTTAGGTTTTTCTCAATTGTTTTGTAGGCAAGCTGAACCAAGCTGTGCAAACCAAGAACTGGAATGTGACGATAGGAGATCACAGAGAAGGCGAGAAGAAAGAGCTACTTACAAAGAAAGAGAAGCTTATGATCAGTCATCGTGGCATCATCATAATGCATCACAAAGGGACTGGAAGTGGGAAAAGGATGATTATATTAGTTCTAGACAAGGCAAATTTTCACACTCTCAGAGGAACCTTAATATAAGCAGACATTCAGGTGGCCCAAGGGGACGCTCTGGGTGGCACCAAAATGTTTCAGGAGGCTCTTCAAATCGGCATAACTATGGGAATTCTGGAAATGTTTGGCATCCAAGTGGGCGGGGAGGAGGAACATCAAATTGGCATCACAGTGCCAGGGAGAGAAATTCTACTTGGCACTCAGAAGGAACTGGTCATTTTTCCAGTTGGAATTCCAAGAGTTATGGAGGAAACTGGAAATCTAGTCCTCATGGTGCAAATGGCTGGAATTTTGGAAGCTCAGGAGATACATATTCATCAGAGCCAATTAAATATAATAAGGAAAGGTATGCATGGCAGCGGCAGGAGAAAGATATTGATGTTCTGTCATACAGAGATCGAAAAAATAGGAGTGACTCACTTGATTTCACTAGTGATAAACTTCCTTCTGAGGGGGCATTGGATTTTTGTACATCGAAGCAACAAGAAAGCAAAACTTCAAGAGCCAGTGGAAAAAGTGGCAGTCCTTCCAGAGATAAAATACATCGCTGGACTCCCTACCCATCCCAGAAAGCTGCAGAGCAGCAACCATGGTCTGAAGATAATGTTTCTAAAAATCCAGATAAAATGGATTCTGTATTTATGCCTCTTATTGATTCATCAATGAAAGGAAAAACCTGTGAAGCCAATGTTAGCCTTTCAAAACCTAAAAAATGGGAAGCATCTCCCCCTTCTAATGTAACCTCAGATCACCTTGATTCTTCCAAGGTAATGAAAGACTGTTCCAGTGCTGAAAAGCCTGACAAAGATGATGGCAGAAGTAATAGGATGCCATCACTGAAATCCCCTCTTCTGAATATCACAGATAGAAAGTTATCTTCCCCAAAGCAAGATACAAACAGTCTCTTAAAAAATGTCAAGCTTCTGCTATTCTCAGCTAGTGGTGAAGAGCAGAATCATTTGAATGCACTGAATTTGGAAACAAACGGTTTCTCCTCTTATTCGTCGAAGCTGCATGGTGCATGTGCTGGTAACTTACAAGACAACAAAGATGTGCTTGGTAGCAATCTTGGAGAGCCTGTTAATAGCTTAAGTGATGCAGAGCAAAACCCCAAAGATGTTCAGTCCAACCATTCCTTACAAAATGCTCCCTTGAGATCTTGCAAGGATACAAGTGACCAGAAAAAGGAAGAAACTGGGGAAGTATTGCCAAAGAACGAGTTCAGATTAGATTCGTTAGAAGATGTGAGTGATGATGATTTAGCAGGAAGTGAAAAGTCAGAAACAAAAGTTGAAAAGTTGGGTTCTTCTGTTAGTCCTTGTTTACCCTGTGACACTCCAGAAGGTAAACCTGCCACCCCTGAAAAGGAAAACGATGAAAAGCCGGCTCCTGCCAGTATTGCTTCTACTGATCTGAAAGATTCTACATTTCAGAGGGAATCCACAGCTTCTCCATCGAGCAGTCAGGACCATTTGCATGTGGATTTGAAGATCTCCTCACAGGATGGAGAAGGGGATGAAGAGCATGTCAAGTCACGTGATCACTTTGAAATGGAAGGTTTTGAAAATCCTTCAGATCCTGAGCTGCAAAAAGGAGGAAGCCAGTCACTAGGCGTTCTTCTTCCTGATTTAAGCAAACTTGGCCTCCCTGCCTCTCTGCAAAGAGACCTGACAAGACACATTAGTTTGAAGAGCAAAGTCGGTACACATCTTCCAGAGCCCAATCTCAATAATGCACGGCGCATTCGGAATGTAAGTGGCCATCGGAAAAGTGAGACTGAGAAGGAGTCGGGGCTTAAACCCACCCTCAGGCAGATTCTTAGTGCTTCCCGGCGAAATGTAAACTGGGATCAAGTCATCCAGCAAGTAACCAAGAAGAAACAGGAACTTGGCAAAGGTTTACCAAGGTTGGTAGCTTTCAGATCTAACCATGCCTTTGTGTTTGTGTGTTGAGGGGGGAGGGTTGTTTTTCTCCAAATCTGAAATGAATTCCAGAATCCTAAAACTAAGACTTCGGAATGAAGCTTGCTATACCATGATCTTTTGTGTATATAAATAATTTTGGGATTTTTTGATTGCTTGCTGCATTGGCTTTCTATCCGTAGATAAGTAATAGTAGTCTGCTGCTTAGAAAAGATTCTAATAGATTCAAAATTGTTGCTCAGTATCTGAATATGGACACTAGCAATATATTTGCTTTTCAAGTTCTAGTAAGTGGGAGAACATAAAAATCAAATCAAGATGTGAACAATGCCATGACAGTTGTTTATTTCTTCATTTATTCAGGACTGTAAGAAGTGCCTGCATTGCTGCAAGCAGAATAAATGCTGCTTCTTCATATGTTAATCTTTTAATTTGGTTCACAGCTTGGTTTTGTGTTTAGAGTAAGAAAATACTTCACTCTTGAAACTTTTTATAAACCTGAAGTTTTTGAAGCGCTTTGAAAAGATGTTACGTGTTCTTATTCCAAACTTGGTTTGGAATAATTACAATAACGTGATTTCTGAAATCATGCTGTCGGTTCTTAACCACTAAATCTCATGATCATGAGTCGCCAGATCTCTTAAAACAGTAAGGTGCATTTGGGGAAGGGGGAGGCTTTTTTTGTAGTTTTAGCTGGCTTGTTACATGTGTATTTATCTTTCTTTTTATCTTGTTAAAGGTTTGGTATAGAAATGGTGCCTCTTGTTCAAAATGAGCAAGAGGGTCTAGAACTTGGTGAAGAATCTGACCTGTCTACTCTGGAAGGATTCCAGTGGGAAGGAATTTCTTTAGCAGTGCCTGGCTCAGCCAGAAAACGTAGCTTTTCTGAAAGCAGTGTCATTGCAGACAGAAATCCTTCTGCTTATAGCTTCTTCAGTGAACAAGCCAAAACAAAAGAAAGTGGGCAAAGGCAAATAATTGCAGCCAGCCACTCACATCACATAACATCTGGGTATGAGGCAAGCACTGGCATTGAGGTTGACTTGAAACGGAAGACGTCTTCTCTTCCTTTGTCGCCGTTTATGTCTGAGAGAACTGAGACTAGTGGAAGGAGACACAGCCTACAGGCCACTTCTGAGGTCACAGGCCTCACCAAACAAGACCAGGAGAGCCCAGAGAAGAGAACACCCCTTCTTGAAAAACAAAATGTACTAGAAATCTCAGAAGAAAATCGTCCAGCTTCAAATAATGCTTCACTTCTTGCAGTGTCTAATAACATAGATGCAGCTACAGACAGTAGCTGCACATCTGGTACTGAGCAGAATGACAGCCAAGGAATTGGAAAGAAACGAAGAGCAACTGGAGTAAGTGTGCGATTTTGTCCAGCTTTGATGTGCTAAAATTTTTTTTTTCCCCTATCAATCATTATTCAGCTTTGAAATGATCTCTGCAAGGAGGACTTTCTCCATTTGATTGTCTTGTACATTGATAACTTCAAACTAATTTGCTTGTTTGACTTAATTTTCTTTAAGAATCTTTTCCATTTCTGCCTTCCTAGTGCAGGACTTAATCGTTTTTTAATTAGTAGGAGTTTTGATTTGGTAACTGGCATGCTATGTGGGTAAATGAGAGCTATTAAAATATATTCGTGGAAGTACTTTGTGTTGTAGCAAAGGTCTTGGTGTTTCAAAACCTAAATGGAAGCTAAGCTGTAGCAGAAACTTATTTTCCTTAGATGTTCCCGGTTTTATGGTCAAGCAAGGAAAGACAACCCTTTTTACAAAACTATATACTTCAATGTGAATTTGTTTCGCTGTTCTGTCTTGGACTTACCCAAAGGAGAAAAAAAAAAAGTTTCCCATCAAAGTCCTCAAAATGGTTTTGTTATATGCAGAAAGTGATAGTTTTAATTCCTCAATTCCTCATTGATTTAATCCTCTAGACCTTCAAATAAAATCGTAGAGCAGAAAATCTGACCCAAGTGCAGTCCTGAACATCTGAGGTAGAAGGCTGTTGGCTTGTTTAGTATTTCTTCCTACTTGATATGAAGACATGGCACTTGCTTTGTTGCCCTCCCTCTTTTAAGGGCAGAGGAAAGGACGAGTTATCCAAAAAAGTGCAAAATTACTTGAATATTCCTCTCTGTGGGTACAGGTAATGCTTGAAAAGACAGTGAATGTTTGACTTCTTTAATTTAGGCAAAATTGCTCTTGTAACTTTTGTTAATAAATTATTTTACTTGCAGGAGGGATCTTCTCCTGAAATCCCTAGTCTAGAAAGAAAGAATAAGAGAAGAAAAATCAAAGGTAAAAAAGGTGAGTATCATACAGATGTGCATTTGGTATAGAGGTTATAAATACCTAGTAGTATTTTGACTTGGCTAAAATGGTAGTTCCTTAATGTTACTTTGGTTCTTCTTGGGCTCTTACTGAAGGTCATGGAGTGGACTGTTCTTGGGTCTGCAACAGATTCTTCAGTGAAGAGTCCCATCTTAAGTTGTCAGAAGTTATTTCTAAGAGAAGACTTTGTGCCTTCTTTCTGCCTGAAGTTCATTTTCCCAATTGCACAGCTGGAGCCTTTGCTTTCCCCTATTCAGGGAAGAGAGGTTTGTTTCCTCTTCGGATGAAGTTCTGAAGGGAAAAGGACCCATTGCTACCTTCTAATTCAGCCATGCAATTTTCCTTTTCTACTTTTGTCTGGTCTTACCAGAAAACGTCTAGTCTGCATAGCTTGGGCTGTGTTCTGGTTTTGACATCATCAGCAATACTTTTTATTTTTTGACTCCTGCTTCCCTGTCCTTAATGGAAGTCAATGTGGAATGCTTCACTCCTTCCTGCTACTGACCAAAGAAAACTCTTATTCTGACATTAGACAGGTCTTTTTTCAAACATGTCTTAACACATCCACATCACCACTAATCAAAACTAGCCATCTGTGTTTTAGGGAGAATGTTTTCATTGGGAACTAAATCATTACATCACCCTCTGGGAGCTTTGGAGTCCAGATGATAGCTGTCAAATGTTCCATTTCTCTTTTTAAAATTGTTTATTTCTATTAAGAGTTGTTTGGAATGCAGGGCAATTAATATGGATCTTCTTGTGGGAACCAATATTTCACTAATTGAAAAGGTGGGGTCTTTTATCAGCCTCTGTCTTCAACATCTAGTGTCCCTTATGCAGAATAAGGACACCTTTGACTTAGTAAAATCTCTCTTTCCCATTACTTCAGCATCATCACTATTTCAGTGAATCTACTAGAGGAAAGTACAACCTGAGTGAAACTAAGTGCTCAAACTTAATTTGCTTGGAGAATCTGTCTGTAATGCCAGAGGGGTTTAGAAAGGAGCATAGGAGGATCTTTTACTGAGTACAGTGCTCAAAGACTCTTTTTGAAGAGATTGCAAACATGAATCTCACAGCCCAAAATCATCCTGGGTAGTAAGTGATTTTTTAATCATTGGGTTCTCTTTCTCTTAAGCTGCCTTTCCTTGGCCTCTGGATTAACTGAATGATTTAAATCTTGTTTAGCTTAAACTTGCCTTTGCCTTTTTGATTACATTAATGGAAAGTATGTATTTGTACTTTATGTACACATGTACTTCAACAAGAGCTCTTTGTGGAAGAGTGCTGGCAAAGCTATGATGGAAAAAAAGTTACTAGAGTCAAGGCTGAGATCCTGCAAAGAGTAATACTCAACTTTGCTCTTCTTTCACGTACATGTGACTGTTCTGTGCATAGATATTCTTTTTCTTTTATCACTCTTGATGCTTGGCCTAATTTATGTGATTTTTACTTTCTGAGGTGGTAGTATTTATTTTAGATATCATGTGTAACATATTGTAATATGCAATTATACTTTACATTTTGTTTCTTTTTTTAGAACACTCTCAGGTAGACCAGTTGTTGGCTATTTCGCTGAGGGAAGAAGAGTTAAGCAAGTCCCTGCACAGCGTGGACAGCAGTCTCTTGCAGGCCAGGGCTGCCCTGCAGGCTGCCTATGTTGAGGTTCAACGGTTCCTTGTGTTAAAGCAACAGGTAACAGTGGGCTTTTGAGACTGTGTGAACTAGAAGTTACAGCCTGAAAAACTGCATTAAGTAGGTGTGATTGAAACCACAACTGTTTTGCAGATAACCATGGAAATGAGTACACTGAGAAGTCAGAGAATCCAGATCTTGCAGGGACTACAAGGTATGAGATACCATAAAACTACAACAGTGGAATACTGACTCATATTCTTTGAAATCATCACCTTGTAAAAATACCATATAACTTGAATTCACTTGATTAAAATGTGCAATAAAATTGTAGGATTTCAATATTCAAGTGTGCGTTGTTCAAGTGTGATCTGTCTCCTTTGCTAGTGCCACCTAGTGGCTTTTTTACCAATTTTTCTCTTCCATGTCTGTCCACAAGAAATGAGCCCTTGGCATCACTAAATTTTATTGTAAAATATGAACACTTTTGTTCTGTATTTTGTTTGCTCTCCTCTTTTGCTATTAGAAACGTATGAACCTTCTGAACTGTCAGAGCAACTTTCCTGCAGTGTCTTAAGTGAGAGAAGAAATAGCAAATCTCAGATGGCAGCTGACTTAATTCCTGCAGGCTCCTTCCTGCCCCTTTTGGACACTTTATCTTCTTCTGTACCTCCACTGGGAGCTTCTGTTCATGTAAATACACCGTCACCATTCCAGTCTTCTGGCATCACACCTACCGCTCCTCCTGACTCCTCAGTACAAGTTAAACGAGAACCTGTGTCTCCAAAAGGCTCGGAAGAAAATGTGAATTCCGTACTCCAGAGCTCTCCAAGTGCTTCACAGGCAGAAGAGGTGGAGCAGAAGGATGGTATGTGTGGCTTCTCTTTGTTTTAAGAGAACTAGTTTTAAGAAAATCAGGAATTTTTTTTTTTTTCCCTGCAAGAATGTAAGTTGGGTCTCAAATCTGCAGCCTTTTTTTGCAGGGGTGAACCCCATTAACTTTTGTAGGACTTTGTCAACTTAATCTTAGAAACTGGGACTTTCTTCACAACACATCCAAATGGTTTCCTCGTTTCTGAAAATGCTAAGCACGTGCAAATTGTAATTATTTGCACCTACAGGTTTCTAGTTTTCTTTAAAAATAGAACAAACATGAATTTGCAGGTTACATCATCTCAGAAAAAATTAGTTAATTAAAAAAAACCCAGACCTTAAAACCTCCCCTGTAATTTTTGGCTTGTATTCAGCATGGTTCTAGTTTTATCCTGGAACTTCCCATCTGAGGAAGGTGTGGGGCAAGATCACAGAATCTTCGTGGTTAGAAAGGGACCTTTGAGATCATCGAGTCCAACCATGAAGATGTTCACATTTAAGCTGTATCTAGTTGGATGTGTAATTCTGAAGCATCGGATTTGTACTGTGGGGTGTTAAACAGTCCAACAGCTTTGTCTAAGTGTTGCTGGTTTCTAAGGGACTGAAGCAGGGAAATGTTTCAAATCCAGCCAGCTTCTCATTCGTGTTTAGGGATCCCACCCAATAAATGCAGTGAACTTGAACCATCCAGTTCTGGCTTATAGTTATTGCAAATGCAACTGGGGAATTTTAGGGTGTGGAAAACACAGCTGCGAGATGCTGCCTGTGCTCTTAGCCTGTCTCTGTTGAGAGGTTGGATTTATTTGTTCCTATTAGCTTCAAATTAAAATGACAAGGAGAGTGTGTTTGCCCCATCATTCAGTCCACCGCACGTGAACTGAAAAGCTTACCCTGATGGCCGACATTGCTGCCATTCCCAGGATAGAAGGTACGATGCTGCAGAGCAGGTTGTGCAGGACTCATCTACTTTGAGTTAGGTCCAAGTAACTTGGTAGAAATAATGAAGGCAGATGGGTTAAGCACAAGGTCTTCAAACTATGTCACTGAGGAGCTGAGATAAGCATGCATTGGTTAATAGTGGTCCTACAGTAGTGGTGACAGCTGGTAGGGGAGCACACAGTGAAGGCTGGTGGCATCTTAAGCCGACAATGTAGGATTCACCAAAGGTTGTTTGTCAGAACTTCAAAATCATATAGTCAGCCAGGAACATGAATGATGTGCCCTATTCCTTTGCTTCTGGGTACATAGGTGAACATTTTATTCCCAGGGTATGTTTTTTAAAGGCTGCATAGCTGACTGAAATAGCAGATCTGCATGTGCACATAGCTTTCAACGTGTAGGTATATGTACTTTATATGCACAATTAAGTATAAACAAAAAAATGCAGGGAAAGCAATTTTGCATAAATACTTATTGCTGGACAGATTGAATGTAACACTAGTCTCTTTTCTTCAGAAGAGACCAACCAGAAGACTCCAGTGTATCCAGTTATCTCTGCAACCATATCCCTATCAGAGCTGTCAACTTCTTTCCAACACACTAATCAAGATGTTCGCAAGCCTGCTGCGGACAGGGGAAAGGCTGGACTTCCCGAGAACCCTTCTCCTCATTCACTCGTTGTTTCCAGCAAGACAGAAGCAAATGATGCACTGACTGAAAGCTTTATACTGGATCGGTGTAGCACCCCTCTTCCAAAGCATTCAGTCCTTCTAGAAATGCCAATGGATAAAACCCCCAAATTGTCAGCGGAACTGTCTGAGCAGCAGGCGGTAACCACTGTAGTCCCAGCAGAAAAAGGAAACAGGAGGAGGAGAAAGTTAAGGAAGAAGAAAACTCTGAGGGCAGCCCGCGTGCCAGAGAACAGTGATACAGAACAGGATATAATTGACTCTAAGCCTGTTCGGAAAGTAAAGGGTGGAAAGGTTCCTAAAGGAGAGAAAGTTACTACATCCAATCCTCCAAGACAGGAGAATGGAGCTACTGCTCAAACAACAAGAAACAAAGATGAGAATGACAGTGATGCTTCTCTGGAGCTGGTGGAAGTTCCAGCGCCCCAGTGTGAGGTTGTTGACATTGGCTCATCGGAGTCAGGAGATGAGAAACCAGACAGTCCATCGAAGAGGGATTCACGCAGCTCTGTGGATCAAGCAGTCCTGGAGGCATCTTGCTCTGGTTATGATGAAGTGAGCTCTACCAGTGAGATTGGAACAAATTATATGAATGATGGGAAAAGAAGGTAAGATTATTGTAGCCCTCTAAAGTAAAAGCATTAAACAATATTCCTAAGAGGCCTCTCTTTTTTTTTTTTTTTCCCCTATTCAGAAAGTCTTACATCAGTAACTTTTAATTTCATTCAGGAGTGAAATAAGAGGGAAAATTTAGTCCAACAACTGAATGTGCCTTGTCAGCTACTAATTTCTCTAATGCAAGAGCAAGGCTGCCCTCCAAGGAAAGTCTGTTTTTGAGCCTATCTGTTACAGCCTATTTTCTACTAAGTGCAGAGTCTTGTGTTGTGGAGTATTACTTACACCAATATTTTGTCTGAAAATGAACGTGCAAAGTCAACTCTCCCTACTCTTTATTTCTGTGTTACAGCATGGCTGAGACGCAGACTTCCGTATCATCACTAAGAGGATCAAAGAACTCATCAGGTATATCTTTTCAGCATTTCTTCTGATACTTTGTGTAGAGTATCTTGCAGGACTTTGAGTTAAGTCTCAATTAGACTGCTTCCAGAGGGGAATTTTACCCTGAAGATAAAAACCTGCACTGAAAACTGAAGTAGGAAGTGACGCATACTCGCTAACGTCATTCCTCATTGAATGCATTGGGCCTTGAACCCTCCACATCCCCCCACCCCTTCCCACACCAACACTTCTGCTTCACAGTCTCTATAGAGCTGTAGGACAAACAATAACACAATCCTTTTTCTATCTTAAAGATCTTTCTGGACTTAACATCGTATAAAGGTCTTTCTGGCAATTTGTATTGCCTTCTGCCACGTACAGGCTCCAGCTGGGACCCACAATGACTTTAAGGTGCTGAGCTCACAAAATAGTTCTGCTGTTTGGTGATACAAACAACAGCGGCGTGTTTGCCTGAGTGTGTTCACATAGTCAAAGTACGTGTGTCTCTGTCCTACAGAAGTGTCTTCAGAGCCAGGTGAGGATGAAGAACCTACAGAGGGAAGCTTTGAGGGACACCTAGCTGCAGTGAATGCTATTCAGATTTTTGGGAATTTGTTGTATACCTGCTCAGCAGACAAAACTGTTTGTGCCTACAATCTGGTTGTAAGTAAGGTTGTGGGGATGGTGTTATGTTAATTGTAATCACAAGTTGCAAGTCTGTTTTTGTGAAGCCTCACTGTGTAGTTAAGGAAGCAGCTGCTTTTTCAAGCACTTAAGCTTTTTTTGTTCTATTCTTTCCTTCAAACCTCTCTTCTCCTCCTCCCCAACCCCTTCTCCCTTTGAGAGGGGTAAGGGGAGATAGATTGCTGCATGTGTCCTGCTTTTTTTAGCTGTCCTACCCTTCTCTGTCAGGCACAGAATCCGAGACACATTATGGGCCTTTATGTTGACAGACCCTACGCTTTCCTTTTTAGAGCAGGAAGTGTGTGGCCATCTTTGAAGGCCACACTTCAAAAGTGAACTGCCTCCTGGTCACGCAGACAAATGGGAAGAGCGCTGCACTCTACACTGGCTCAAGCGACCACACTATCAACTGTTACAATATCAAGGTACTCAAACTCTGTGTTGGTTAATATGTACTGCTTTTTTATGTGACTGTTTCTTTGCAAATATAAATGGAAAAAGCCTTTTAAACCTACATAAGATGGATGTGAGCTCCGCTTTATACCTCAGAATGGAGCAGGAAAAAAACCCAACCAAATAGAAAACCATGAAATGATCTACTACCCTAATCTTTTGGGTAGCTTGTCAGCAGAGTTTTTGCCAGAACAGCACGACGGGATACTGAATGTTGGGAACGTTAAAGTGCAGCATGGTTGTCTGGCCATGAACATTCTGTTTGTCTTGCTGTACTTCTAACTACATTCCTTATGGAAGGCACTGACTGCTCTGTAGAGCAGCTATAGATGAGCAGGTATCTATTATTCTGAGGACAGGTGGAAGAGTAGACCAAGACTTCCTGAAGCTGGACTTCTAAGAGTAAGTGATAGGAAGGCTTGTCTAATCTGTCGCTTGGTGGACTAGAAAGCAAATATCTGCTTCAAGGGGCAAAGTGCCAGAGGTTTTTGACTCAGGCCAGTGATTCATGGCACTTCCCTTTGAGGAATCCCCATGAAATCACCCAAACTCAAGCATGTAACAGGGTGGTTTTCACATATACATATATATAGTCTATAGTCTAAACTTCTGTGTACATTAGAGGTTATGACAAGAATAAAGCTTTTAGGGTTACGACTGGTTGCTGAAGTACAGTGAAGTCTCAAAGGTGGGAGTGAGCTGATTAAAACCAGTGTCAAACTGCCATGTGACACCAGACTTTCAGATGTTTTTCTCCAGCTCTCTTGGTCCAAAAAATGCAAGTTGTAGGTAGAAATCATCATTTGCTTCAGGCTTTTTTCCCCAGAATTGTTTTCAGTTAATGAAAATCTTTAAATTTCTTTCTATTGCCAGACCAGAGAGTGCATGGTACAGTTTAAATTGGAAGATAGAGTGCTCTGTTTACACAGTAGATGGCGGATCCTTTATGCAGGCCTTGCAAATGGCACCGTGGTTACTTTCAGCATAAAGGTTAGTTTCTTTAAATATTGGTAACTAAAACCCTGCTGTGATGCTCTTTCTCTCCGCTTTGTTTCTTTCCATTCTTCCTCTTGAGTAGTAAGTGTATTTGTAACTTAAGTTATTTTTGGTATAAGCGATCACTGTTGGCCCCTTTTTGTCCTTTATTTTGTCAGTGCATGGAGCTTTCCCATCTCCCCTTCCCTCCCATTGCCTTTCTTTTAATTGCTGTATTTTTGTCACGCTTTTCCTTAAGGTTCTACTTGGTCTACCAGTCATGTGTCACGAGAGGTTTTTTGACACAGTTGGTTATTTGTGAATCCTGCTTTCTTGCCCATCAAAGTAGTGGGAGAGACTTTAATGTGTTGCTGGTTTTGCCTGCTTCGTTTGCAATTATAGAATAGACTCATTCACGTGGTTTTTTTCTGGCAAAGAGGCTTAATCAGCAGTTGCCATATTTAAAAGTGAATAAAAATCATTGTTTAAAAAAACTATTTTTCTGGTTATTCTTATCATGGATCCTAGACTAATTTCTCAAGTTTATCCTTACAAATTTATTCTGGTTTGCATTTTTCTCATAACACTATTTCCTTTCATTGTTTTAACTCGGAAAGAGGATTTACTGGACCTTTGCTAAATAATTAAATATTTTTTTAAAAGGTAGAAAATCGAATCGCACCATAAGGAGTTATTTCCTTGATTTGGAAACTTGGTTGTTAAGATTCAACTCTTGCTTCTGCTGGAACGGTGTGTTGCTAAACTGAAATCAGATGCTATAACAAGTGCAACACAAAAAGGAGCCGGTGCTCTAGTCGGTGGCATAGCAAAGCTTTAATTCTTTAAAAACCATTTTTTTCCTCCCTCAACAGAACAACAAGCAGGTTGATACCTTCGAATGCCATGGCCCTAGAGCAGTGAGCTGTCTGGCCACAGCTCAGGAAGGAGCACGCAAGTTGTTGGTAGTGGGCTCCTACGACTGCACCATCAGCGTGCGAGACGCGCGGAACGGGCTGCTTCTCAGAACCTTGGAGGGTCACAGCAAGACTATCCTCTGCATGAAGGCAAGTCTCTGAAAATAGGGTTTTGACGAAGAATGCTTAAAATGGTGTGTTTTTTCTTCCTCATCTAATAATGAGCAGATTGTGGTAGGAAACAGAGGAGGATTTCTCTACTTTAAATGAGAAAAACTGAGTAGTTTAGTAGGAAAATTGTCTCTGGCTGGATGCCATAAGTCATGTTCCCAACAAAACTGTTGGGGGTGCATATGTAGGAAGCATTTTTATTTCATGTTGTTAGACTCAGGGAATCTTGAAACGTGAGTTTGTCAACAGAGGGAAAGTTGGGGAAAAGATGAAGCTACTTTTCACATACCCAGATTGTACAAACCTCAGATAAAGCTGGAAAAAATGTTAGTCTAGAAAAGTATTCCTTTATTAATAGAAGAATCTCTACCACTTATTTACAGGTTTCTGGCTCCTGAGATTACCAGGTGGAACATATGCTTGCCTGACTGCTTTGCTGTGACCGCTGTCATCTAACAGACAGGGGTTGAATTCCATAAATTGTATCTGTCACTTCAGATATTATGGGGCAGTGGCACAGCCTTCTTTGCTCTGTGGACTATCCCAGTCCTGCTTCCGTGGCAGCATACTGTGGTCCCTTCTTGATCCACGGTGGATCTGTTGAGCTTCCTTTCTAGATTAGTGCTTATCAGAAGCACCATCTTTCTACATCCAATGTTTCCAGGGAACCAGTGGGCTTTGCTGTGCGTGTGCAGAGCAGCGTTCTGCGTTCAGTTTGCTTGATCGCTGAGCTGCTGCTGAGCTGTCCCTGAGACTAGTCCACAGGCAGGATGGGGTGGCCTGGTGGGCTGCAAGTTAACAGTTTCTAATGTCAATTGTGAGGTGTCAAAAGTCATCGTTAGGATAGTGTAGTACATTTTCTAGCTCTTCTGTAAAGAACACAGTGTGTGCTTTTTTTTTTTTTTCTACTCTCTGTTAGTTTTAAGACTATCAAACTTAGGAAATATCACAGTACAACTTTAATCTCAACAGTGCCTTAATATTTTGTTTGCCCATTTCCGTGTCTGTTACAAATATAAAACTATTCTTTGGTGTTTCATTTTTTGTTTGTTTTCGGGTTTTTTTTGGTAAGGTTGTAAATGATCTGGTATTCAGTGGCTCCAGCGATCAGTCTGTCCACGCCCACAACATTCATGTAAGTCTCATATATAAAGTTGGAATGACTTTTACTACTAAGGCAATTAATTCCTTTGCTATAAGGTCAATATTTCCAGAATTTTTGACTGGTGGGGCAGAATAGCTTCCAGAAAAGGAAGTCATATGATTTTGTTAATGTGGCTATGCACTATAGCTAACTAAGGAGGGATGCAGAGGATAAAATACCTTGGGAAACATAAACATGCTGACTCTTTTAATATGATGTGCAGTGCCTTTTTATCTGGGGATCTTGCTTTTGCAAATATTACTACAAACGTGCTGATAATGTGGAATGGGTTCAGAGCAAAGCCATGTGAGAGATTCTGGTGGGGGAAGAGTTTCTTTATTGCAGAAAAAAAATTGAGGAACACAAACAGCATTCCAAACTAGCTAGTTCAAAAGCTGTTTTACTGTTGTGAGTGCTTGTTCTGTAGGCCGCCATTCTCTTCCTCTTTTACACCATCTTTCCCTTGTGCTAGCAGAAGCATTCATGTAGCTATGCAGTAAGTTAGATTAAGAACCTTATCAGAGATAAATTTTAATTGACGAGAAAAAATTGTATATTTCTGTGTATTTAACTAAATTTGCTCACTGATCCTTGTGGCTACATAAAACTGCTAGTGCTAATAGCACAGCACTAGTTGCAGGATAGGGGGGACATGTAATTAATGACGGAAAGAGGAGAATTAGGCACTTTTCATAGGGATATGTATTTCTATTGGACTGGAATGGCTTTGTATTAACGTGGGTAAAGAAAAGGATAAGTAGTATTTGATCATAATCTAGAAGTGCCTTCACAGGAAATAGAAGCCTAATAAAGGGTGTTTCCATTTTTTTGAGTTGCAAGCATTGAAGCCACCTATCCTATCTAGGTTAGAGAAAATGGGTTTGTTCTGTTGTGTTTTTTTCAAAAACAAACAAACCAACCAAAAAGAAACATCAATTTGCCTTTGATTTTTCTTGAGACAGACTGGAGAGCTGGTAAGGATCTATAAAGGCCATAACCACGCAGTAACGGTTGTGAACATTCTTGGGAAAGTGATGGTGACAGCATGTCTGGATAAATTTGTTCGTGTTTATGAACTGCAGGTAAGAAATTAGATGGTTACTAATGACATTTACCTAATATGTGTTAATTAATGATTTTGATTGAAGTCAAATAGAAGTCATCTTTGTACTTACTGGTCTCTGGCCCATCCTTCTTTTTCCTGTCACTCAGAGTATATAGTTTTCCCACCAGCCAAAATACATGGGTTTTAAAGAATATAGCCTAAAACATTTATTATTTTTTTTTTTAGAACCTGGGCTATCCTAAGATAATGACAGCTCAGAAAAGTGGGGAAACGTTAGTTTTGTCTGCTTGGAAGAGGAAGTGCTTAGTTGGACAGAAAGACTTGCAGAAGTAATGTAAGCAAAAGTGAGCTTTCATGGTGGCTATGAAGGTTGGAATCCACCGGGAGAGTTTAGCTGCTACCCAGGAAACTGCTCGTGGAAGCACTGTTATTCGCACGTCTGTGAAAAATGGCTATTAACTGTCACACTATTAAATGTCTCTTTCTGTTTCTTTCAAGTCGCACGACCGCTTGCAAGTCTATGGAGGCCACACAGATATGATCATGTGTATGACCATCCATAAGAGCATGGTAACTTCCTTCTTTTCACTGATCTCAAAGAGAAGGTTGTAATTTCCACAAGCGTATACAAGACACTTTAAATTTATTCAGATAATGAAATCAACCTGCTGACTAAGGCAGACGAACTTAGGAATGACGGCCAAAATATAAAGTTTCTATAACAGCTTTGTATTTATGTAATATTATTGTCTGGGGAAAAAAATACTTTCTGGCTTATTGTAGTCTTAAAACAACAGCTTTGTTTGCAGTGATGATTGCAATGAAGAGTCTAGAAAGAGTAAAATATTCCCTTTTTTCAAGCATAAATCCTGTTTGAATTTTACTGAAGACAGTCATGCAGATACTAGAGGTTTGACTGTGTGTGAAGTTTTTCTCTAGCAACCTTTGATAGAACCTCAACAAAGGTGTGCAGTTGGTTTAGGTGCAGAGATTTCTTCCTGCATCTGCCCTGCAGGATGGGTTTCAGAAGTACTTCTGCATAAATAACTTGCTCAAAATAGTCATTAAAAGCACTTAATTGTCTGCATGTGTAGGGATTTGAGTGCAAACTGTCTTTCAGATAGTAAAATAAGAGGTATAGACGTATAGTAATGTCTGTAATAACAGAAGAATCGAGTCTAACAGAACTGATCTCCTGCTAATTGCAACACGTTTTGCCCAAGCTTCACTTCTTGTTTGAGCGAGCTGGAGAGCGAAGTGCCCTCAGGCTTTGTGCTCACGGTCTGAAGCTTCAACTGTCTCCAGCAATTTTCTGTTTTGGGCATTCTCAAATCCAAGAAGTGTTCAAAGGAGAAGCTTAGTGTGGAGTGAACGATTATAATTTTCTGTAGTAGTCCTTAGCAAGGTGTAGCAAATTGGCTGTTACACCCTAGTGATGAATTTCCAAGAGGCAAAAAGGCTTGAACAAAGATAACAAATGAAATCTTGAGCTTGCAGATTTTTCTGTATTATGTGAGGACTTTTTTTAATAATGAATGTTCTTTGTGGAATTACAAGTGTCTGACATGCTTTTCTTTCCAAAAGATGATGGTCTGTAGAGCATTTGCCTAGCAGAAGTGTTTTTTAAGTTGTCATATTGCCTGCATTCTCAGGGTCTGTATCAGTCTTCTCAGCCTGAAATCTCGGTGTTCTTCCTCACCCTTCCTCTCCATCCCTTTTTGATAGAAATGTAACTGGTTAAATCCTGGGAATGCATTCGAGTTCACATTTACACCTAATATTTAAGTGGGTAGTAGCATTATATTTCAAAGTTTTCTAAACTTGTACACACGTGACACTACCAACAACAAAAGTTATGGAAACATTTCTTTTTCATTAGTAGGTTTTTGCAAACTATGAATGCAAGCCTTAAAAGAATTAGCTTAGACCTGTTTTTTAAATTTGAAGCCTTGCATGTTGTTATCTTATTGTTGTTAACTTCATATGCTCTACACGGAAGCCTCTTTCAAAATTATTATTCCCAGCTTGCTTATCTGTAAATATTTCTTTTACAGATCTACACTGGATGCTATGATGGCAGCGTCAGAGCTGTGAGGCTTAATCTGATGCAGAATTATCGTTGCTGGGTAATGAGCAAACCGATTTTAGCCTTCCTTTGTTACAGTTTTTAGACTCATTTTCTGGGGGTGGTCCCTTCTCAGGCTTGGATAGCTTGATCTTTAATTTTTTTATAATTCAATAATACTTTTTCAATGCGTATGTAAATTTTAAATGTAAGTATATATCACTAGTTCCCTTTTTCACATTCTTTCGTATATGTGCATGCTTTGGGGCAAGTCAGTAGTAACATCTTAAAATTGCCAGGAAAAAAAGATGATTTTAGAAAGTGACATTTAACTGTTTAAAACCAAAAGCTTCAGCTGAGTGATGTACCAAAGCGGATTTACTCTGCTAAATAAGTTTAAATTCCTAATGACTCTGTCTCAGGTAAGCTTAAATCTTGAAAAGGCTTAGATCCTCTCTTCTTCCTGCCATTCTTGCGGATGGTCTGGGCTTGGCTGGAGGCAGGAAAAAGCTCTGTAAAGCTGTAATTAAAGGAATAGAGACCACTGAGAATGGAAATGGGATAAAGAGGTTAAAAAGTTACGGGAGGCAGTGTGCATGTGGGCAGTGTTGGTAGAATATTGTTAAGTTGCACAAATGAAGGCATTAGCTAAAGTTCTTTTTCCCTGGCTTATTCTGGCATGTTTTTTTCTCCCAGTGGCACGGGTGTTCACTCATCTTTGGAGTTGTGGACCATCTGAAACAACACTTGCTAACTGACCACACCAACCCAAATTTTCAAACCCTAAAATGTCGTTGGAAGAACTGTGATGCTTTCTTTACTTCCAGAAAAGGTTCCAAGCAGGTATGTGGTTGAACTACCATGGTTGTATTTGGTTGTATAAGGTACATACTTTAACCCCAATTGTGGGACTTGATCCTATTTCTCTTAAAAATGGTTAAATTCTTCTAGTCTTAACAGGCTTAACTGCCTACAGTCACAGGCGTACAAGGCTAACAGGGTTCAGCCTGCACCGGCTGAAGAGTGCAGCCAAGCGTGATAACTTGAGATGTGGTCCATCCAAAACAGTTTGGTCCTAAAACATTACGTGGAAATGGGAAAATTCATGAAATATTAGAAGAAATTCTGCTAACTGCACTCAAGAAGTTATTAAGTTTTTGTAGGAAAAAATTTATTTTTAAGATGAACAAACATCAGTCTTGAAACAGATTTTTTATCCTCTTAATTTTCATCCATCACTACCCCCTTTCATTGTTGTGGATGCTGATGCTGTTTATTTTTCACTCGGGATTGGTTTTGCTAACAATCTTTAAATAAGTATAATGCATAAATTTCTGAATAAATGTTAGCGCACGTGGGGAAAAAAATGAAGAAAGCGTAAGAGTTAGATACCAGTCGGATTAAGTGATGTGGAGAGGGTTGGGGGTGGGTGGAAGGAGGGCTGTCACATGTAGACTGACTAGTAAAATCCACAGTTTGCTCCTTGGCCACATAAACTTGTTGAATATTCAGCAACCTTCTTGTTGAATGCTTTTCAAAGTACGTGATGGAAGGAGGATTCTGAGAACTAAGAAACGGGAGTAGAATCCTTAATTTCTCTTTAAGCACTGGCTTTGAATATGATGTGTTTATTTGATACACGTTTCCAGTCAGAAAGGAAGCTGGGTTTCATTTGCCTTAAATCACGTGGTATGTGAGACGTTTTATGTATGTGATTTAATACTTTGGCATTGATTATTTTTTAATTTATTTTTTTTTAATTTTTTAGAAGTTCTAAGCCAAAAAATGTATATTATCCAGAAGGTGTCTCAGTGAAAGTGACAAAGAATCTTTTGCGAAGTTTTTGATGATGATGATGACCTGACTTCTCTGGTCCTTTTCTAGGATGCTGTAGGACACATTGAGAGACATGCTGAGGATGACAGCAGGATTGACTCGTGAAGCTTTTCACCTCCCACATTGGGAAGTAATTTTATATGTCAGAATTATTCCAAATAACATCAATTTCTTACTCCGGTCTTTCCACTTCCTTTTCCCACTTGGAATGCAAAAATGGAGTGAGTGGGGCTGAGATGCCTTGCTACAGGGACTGCAGGTTGCACTGCACTCTGTAGAAATAAGGCTGGTCAATTAAGACTTAGCCCAAATTGAAGATTCTTGCAAGTTGTTAATTCATTGACAGATAAGAATACGGATAAGAATATTCCCTCCTCTTGTCTGCCTTGGTTTTTGTGTTGTGGGTGGGGTTTTTGGGGTTTTTTTTTTTTTTCTTTTAAGAACCACAGTCTGAGAGTCTTTGGGAAGTCAAGAGGGGTGTTGAGAACTTAACTTACAATAGGTGCTGGTGTTTGCAAACAGCTTGAAACGTGTTAAGTGTCTAAGACATGTCTGTTTTTATGTTGTATCCAATTTTTTTAGCCGATTTTAATAAAATTCTGCAAACCAGAATATCACAAATTCTAACAGTGTAACCTGAATATCCCGTGTACATTTTGACTTTCTTCATAAAAAGAAAAGGTAATTTATGGAGAACTGGAATAAATTAATTTTTTTTAATGTTAATTGTAATTTATTTTTTATTCCTTGTGTAAAAGTCGCTGAAACTGGCACGATGTATACACTGATATTCTGCCCTAAATACTGTACCTCCTGAGGTATTTTGTTCATTTAGAGGAAAGCAGTTGTTTCTTGAGAGGTACGTCAGGAGCAGCGAAAAAACCGGAATAGTGGCTCCACTCACGAGCTGTGTAATCTGTGTCTTTTTAAAAATAGGTCCTTATGTACAGGAAAGAAGTGAGTGGTGTCGGCTTTTGTTTTAATTAAATACCAGCACAACCACTGCTATCTTGATACAACACCGTAGTCGGATTCCTGTTTTCGACTGGAATCTGAGTGACTGAGCTTTGCAGTCCCGTATCTTCATGGCACAGGAAACCACGAGAACCTCCAAGGCTGCCTCAGTGCAGCAGCTTTAGGGACTGATTTGTTTCCGTTGTGAACTGGATTAATTGGCCTGGGCCGTATCAGGTTCACAAAGACTCAACTGGAGAGAATGGAGCAGGATTTTAAAGTCTAAAGTTCCCAAGCAGAAGCTGAGGATACAAAATGCATATTGCATGTAAGAGTCTTGTTTCCTACTAATGCACAGAAGGTGCCACAGCAAAGCCAGTGCAGGGGGAGGACTCCTTCTACTTGTTGGGGTTCCTCTGCAGGTGTCCCTTGGGGTGGAAAACTTCACCCATTAATTTTAGTGAAATGTATGTCTTGCATTTGCGATCCTCTCACCCATAACAACACTCATTTAGCAAAGAGCTCTCTTAACAATGAGACTAATCAATGAGGAGCTTTGTGTTCCCTTTTGCTTAACTTGCTGCTCAGGGTAAAAAAAGCAGAGGTTTCCTTAAACTCTGACAGAAGGTAAAGACAGCCCAGTGTCAAAACTGACACAACAAATTGAATGTACTATTTTTACTGGGCATCTCTTTCACCGCTACTGAGGCTTGGTGTGCCAACCATCGACCAAATCAGTTTTATAGCCTCATTCTTTGACTATAAAGAAGCCTTTTTAGGCCAGGAAAATGACTGAGGAAAACCCATGGATGCTCCATGGGAACTTAAGGAACTTCAGGGCCTTCTCTGAAGCACACTATTTTTGTATTGTTTCGGCAGACAAGTATAATTTCTCTGTAATTGCTTGACATCGATGTATTTTTTTGTGAGAGACAGGACTAAACCAGGAGTGAGGTGCCGTAGCATCCTACTTCAAACTCATGGGAACCTCTGAGGTTCTAGTGCTTTTGTGGTGATTTGTTTGGGTTTTTTTATTAAGCTGTTTGTGGACAGGAAAAAAACCACCCCAGTATGTGGCTCAGACCGCAGGCTGTTTTGAGGGTGGTTTTGGTTTGGTTTTTGGGGTGTATTTTTGTGGGTTTGGTGTTTCTTTTCCCTTTCTTTCTGTGGTCTGTGGATGAAGCAATTCAAGAGAGAATCCAGTTCAGGGCAATCTCTGAAGAGTGTGACTGTTCTGCGTGCAGGCTGTATTGCTCTAGAGCCTCCGAGAGTGTGTGGGGGGGTGTTTCATGACCTAAAAGCAGAAGACTGGGTAGTACTTAAACCATTTCCAATATTATCGATGTTCTAGAGTTTTTCTGAGTTTGGTGTTTTTTTGTTTGTTTTTTTTTTCTTTTTTTTGGAACCACAAGGAGGGAGCGTGTAGAAGTGTGGCGTGAACAATGCGAATATCTTGAGCTGTCCTTCCCGGACCGTGCTCGAAGTGAAGGTGTGGAGATGTGCGTCCTGAGGACAAGCACGTGGAGTGATTGTAGACTTCTGAGAAAATGGTGTGTAAGAGTAGATTTTGTTACTTCTTCCTTGGGATTCTTTACCTTCTCACAGCTGTTTTGGGGAAGGTGTAAAGATCTTTCTCAGTAGGTGTTGCAACAAACACAGTTATTACCCTGCATTTGCATTCCTGATCGCTTGTTGGGTTTATCTTTTCTAGTTGCTGGAAGCAGACTTCCTTTTCCTGTAGTCCATGATATTTCCTTATCTGTCCTTGAAAACAGTCCTCCTGAAAAGCCTGGACTTCTGAAATCCAGCTTTAGCTTTAGCAGGGGTATCTTTTTGCTACTTTGTAGGTAATTTCAGATATATTGTAAGAATCTTAAAATGGATAAGAGGCAGGAAAATAGCAGAGCTGCACAAATGTTTATAAAAATTTGGCTTTGTAAATTAAAAAAAAAAAAGTAGAAAATGCGCAGGGGTTCAGAGGAAAATGCGGTGCTGCTTTGTCCTGAGGATATCTTAAAGGGATTTGCTCTGAGGTTGTTGTGCAGCTGTGGAGATCTCCAGGCTTCTCTGGAGTCCTGTGGGGAGGTTTCCCACTTGTTCAGCGGGAATTTGGTGCGGCTTTTGCTATTTCCCTTCGCTTCTTCCGGAGGCAGTGGCAGGAGAGAGGTGCCAAGGGAAGGTCCTGGCTCGCTAGCCGTGAATGGGATCCTCCCCGGTCTTGCAGCTTCGGGGTTTGACTCCTGATACACCTCCGGTCGAAGAGTGCAGGAACTTCGGAAGGCAGGCAATTTGTGAAATTTAATGGACTAATATTTGCACGAGAAGCAGAACCGCACACACCAGCAGCCTGTTTCGGGTCTATTTTTGTTTTCGATTTGTTTTCTATGCAAGTAAAAGCTTGTGGGTGGAAGAGTGCGTAGAGTGAGGGTTTGTTTTGAGGTTAGCTGTGTTTATTTTATTAGTCCAGTGCTAAATAAGGAGCTGTGGTGCTGCTGTATGGCTGACTACACGTGGCAGGCCCTTCGGGGGGCAAGCCACCGCTTTCCTCTTAGCAGGACTGAGATTGCTCCTGTTCAGCTGGGAGCCCCCTCGGCGGAGAGAGGGCGCTCGGAGGCGTTGTGTGCTTTTCTGATACAAAGAACGGGGCGGGCGCTACTGAAACCAGTTACAACATTCTCTTCAAAAGGGTGAGAGCTTGCTGCGCCACAGGCATATACCAAGCCCTGCCCGAGCCCCAAAAGGAGGGCGTGAGTAGCATAAAATGATCAATTCAAGTTGACATACGCTGCAAAACTTAACCTTCCCCCATCCCAGTAGCCTCACACGTACTGGTCTATATTCATTGCTCCTTTTTCCTTCAAATCAGAAGGAAGAAAGAGCAGGTAACTGGCAGTGCAAAATGCGCTATGGCCTAACGCTGCCGCTTCTGTGTGCGGAAGGAGCCGGAGGGAAAACCGCCGCATCTCTTGGTGCGAAGATGCATTAAATATCCCAGCTTCTGCTTGCCTCCTGGCACCTGCCTGTAGATTTGCCCACTTTAAATGTACGATCAGCGCACGAGCTGACATCTGCAACACCGCGGGCGTTTGGCTGCGCAGGGTGTCTGCAGCAGGGCAGTTCTTTATGCGCATTTTCAAACCGTACAATAATGCCAGATCAAGGTGAACGATAACTGAAAACTCCCGATAAACTGTAGGTTCCCAGAAACCAAAAGTTGTGGCGTTGAGAAAATATTTATCCTTCCTGTTGAATTAAAACACGGGTACGGGTGAATTTTGGTTCTGAGGCTTGTTGTGGTACAATCATTCAAACGGTCCCAAGTTGTCCGGAGTCGCAGAAGATGCGAGGAAGGATGAGGAAACGGTTTCAGCTACTGTTTGTAAAATCTTTAATAGTGAAAGTAAAGAGCCATCTGTGTAGGTATAGATTCTGTTACATGCGCCTGCCAGCTTCTCTGATTTCATTTTGCTGTAAGCGTTAAAACAGTCCTTTTGAAGAATGGAAATGGAATAAAAGAACATGATTGAATATTTAATAATTTAAGCTGTGTAGAACGTGTGCACAGATTGACCTTGGGTTTCTTCTTTCACTTTGGTACAAAGCTGTGAGCGTAATAACAAAACTTTACACAGCAAAAAAAGAAGAAAAAAAAAAAAAAAACCAAAAGAAAAATAAAAGTTCCTTATATTGTTATGGTTTGTCAGTCTGGTTCTTTTTTGTTTTGAACAGAATGATTCCTTCACAGGATTTGGTAGAACTTGACTTTGTTCTGGACTTCTTTCCTTTAAGAGGATGGGCCCCTTTGAAGCTCCAGCAAGGGCAGGGATGTTGCAAGTCTTTCCTCCCAGCATGGGGGAATCTCAGCCCTAGTCCTTCGGCGGGGAAAATGGAAACTGTCCACCCAGCTGGTGCCACCAAGGTGACCCACTGACTCCCTTGCTCCACGGCCCCTTGCAGAGGGAAGTTCTCTAGAGCTTTGGTAGTTCGCTCACTGGGACTTTGGCAACTCAAAACTGGTGCTTAATCAAAAATTCTGATTTTGGTCTCTTGACTGGTAGATTCTGTTTTTCTCTGAACACCCCCAGGGGCACCTCTGCCATGTTTTCCTATGGAAAATAATAGCTTAGTGGAGAGAACACATGGCTGGAGCCCAGGGCTCCTCCTGTTCCAGTCATCTTAAGACCTTGATTTGGGTTAAAATAAAAGTTGAGTTTAAAGGAGAATAACTCTTCTTTGGATAAGCTATAGCATATTCTTACTCTTTCAGAGTAAGTTACAGTGCAGGACAACATTGAGAACTTCACAATCAAAAGGTTTTCTGTTTCTTAGTGGCCTTTCAGTTAAATGTGCTTCTTACCAGAATACCTTTCAGTGGATGCTATGATTTGTTTTTACAGTTTTGCTTCACAGCAGTGGATTGCTTTGTTACTTTTCACAAGTAGAGAACCAAGTAGAAGGTTCTCCTGGCCAAGTCTGGTCTCTTCACACCTCATCTTCCACATTTTGGTTTTCCTTTCATTTTTATATTGATTTCCAGTTCACCAGTTCTGAAACGCTGTCGTCCTTAAAGCTGGTAATGATGGAGCTCTCAAACTTAAGTGCTTTATATTTTTCAAGCATTCAAGGAGCAAAGGGGCAAGTGTTTGAGATATTAACCCGATTCCACGCTTGCCATAAAACGCCAGAAGCGGCTGTATATTCAGGAGAATGACGGAAGCATTCTCAATGTTTCTTCCTCCTGTTCTTTCATAAAAATAAGAAACAGCCCTAAGCGTTAGACCAAAATCCAGTTGATTTTATTTTAGTTCAATTAAACTAATTGAACTTACACATTCTAATAATCTTCCCAAAGCTGTCATGCTACCATAGTGTCCGATTCCGCTACGAGTCACTTCTTACAACAAAGAAATACACAATACTGGCAGGAAATAGGACCTGGGGGTGGGGATAAAGTGTGTGTGTGTGTGAGAATATATATATATATTTGTATGTATATACAGAGGTTTTCTGTCTCAAATGGCAAACAACTTTCTCGATATTATGGAGGATGCAGTAACTCTAAAACACGTGTAAAATGTCCAATGTGTAACTAAGATACGATGGGGGTACTACAAATGAGACCAAATTGCTCAGTTCTGATACTTTTGGGGAGGCGCTGGCCCGAGCCGTGCCGGGTGCTGCGGGCTGTCGTGCTGTGCTGTGGCTCTGGCGCAGCAGAGAACCAACCTGCAGCCACATCTCCAGCAGCAGAAGTGATGGGGACGCATCACTATTAACGTCATCTAGCACAGTCTCACGTCAAACATTCAGTCAACATTACGAAGAGGCTGAAATGATGGTATCAAAAGCAGGACGAAGAGTTAATGACTAATTACAAAGTGGTGGTAAACACCTCTGACTTTCACAGTTCAAATACAGTCCCAGTTTGGCCTGACTTGAGGGAAGACTTTTCCAGTTGTCAGCAGAAGTGAAATAACCGTGTACATGCCATGTCTTTGCCACACAGAAAAAGCTTAATTCAGTCATCAATAAATTAATCCTTGTTGCCTGAAGGAAAATGTCAGGGAGTTATAAAAGTAGTTACAGAACGCGTGCACTGGTCTTCTACTGGAGTACGGTTGTCTTTTTCCAAGGGATTCTTCCCACGCGCTGTTTATCTCGGCGAGTGAAGCACGTAATTAGGAAATGCTCATTTGCACTAGGGGTGAATGAAGCTTGCGGCTCAAAACAGACGCCTTGAGCCTTGTCTCGCTGAAGGTGGGCTCTGGCGCCGGCGTCACGCGTACATCGTGAGCTGCAGCCACTGAAAGAAGACTCAGAATTGGACGATGAAGGACTTGTTGGCATCCTGCAACAAACCCTATCGAGACACGGCCGTCCCTGCGGCTGGAAGGCAGCTGCTCACTGACCCTCAGTATGAGGCACACGGGCAATGGGGAACCGTATCTGAGGCCTCTTGCTCCTGTTCCTCCTTCCCTTGCGAGAAGTGAAGGGGTTTTTTGTGGTCTCCCAGCAGAAGACATGCTTTTAAGTTGAAACTTTCTAAGTCTTCTTAATCAGATTTATAAAAAGGTAAATAACTATGTTAAGCCCCGTTATCAGCGGATGCCTTTAAACAAAAGTATGTTTGATTTAAATTGCCTCATAAAAAAAACCCTCAAAGGTTTTTTGAAGCACTTTGAAAGATGATATGAGGAGTCCGCAGCTTTGCCTGTCAGCACCAGCTGGAGTCTCTTACAGAGCGGCTGTTGCTGGCAGATCATGGATGCAGGTATTTTCCGTGTAAAATACTTAGCAAAATTTTTAGGAGGTTTTGTGGACTCTTACCACTTGGATGACAATTTCAGACCAACTCTTGTAGGCTCCTTTGAGAACGTGTGCAATGAGTAATACAAATAAAATCTAGTATTGTGGCTTTGTGTTAGAAATACTGGTATAAACCAATTTACCTCCAGGACGTTGAGCTTAATGATGCCATCTCCATCTTTATCGAAGGCGTGGAATGCTCCTAAAGCAAGGAAACAAAAGCGTATAGAGTAGATTAAATTACTGTGTGTGTAAAGATGATCCCAAATAGCAAACCAAATCCTGCTCCTGCTGTGTTGTGCAAACTTGTGCGGATATGTACTCAGCGATCAGCACGGATTTCTGCCATGTTCTTCCTCATCTAGCTGGATCGATGGGCTGAGGCCAATGGAATGAGGTTCAACAAGGCCAAGTGCTGGGTCCTGCACTTGGGTCTCAACAACCCCACGAACGCTACAGGCTCAGGGAAGAGTGGCTGGAGAGCTGCCTGGTGGAAAAGGACCTGGGGGTGTTGGTCGATGGCCGGCTGAACACGAGCCAGCAGTGTGCCCAGGTGGCCAAGGTGGACAACAGCATCTTGGCCTCTATCAGAAATAGAGTGGCCAACAGGGCTAGGGAAGTGATTGTCCCCCTGTACTCCGCTCTGGTGAGGCCACACCTCGAGTTCAGTGTCCCGTTTTGGGCCCCTCACTTCAAGAAAGACATTGAGGCAACGAAGCTGGTGAGGGGTCTGGAGCACAAGTCTTATGAGGAGCGGCTGAGGGAGCTGGGGTTGTTCAGCCTGGAGAAAAGGAGGCTGAAGGGGAGACGTTATTGCTCTCTACAACTCTCTACCACTACCTGAAGTAAGAGTGTAGAGAGGTGGGGTTTGGTCTCCCAAGTAATAAGCAATAGGACAAGAGGAAACATCCTCAAGTTGTACCAGGGGAGGTTCAGATTGGATATTAGGAAAAATTTCTTTACAGAAAGGGTTATGAAGCATTGGAACAGGCTGCCCAGGAAAGTGGTGGAATCATCTTCCCTGGAGGTATTTAAAAGACAGGTAGACGTGGTGCTGAGGGACATGGTTTAGTGGTGGTTTTGGGATTCTACCAGTGTTAGGTCGATGACTGGACTCGATGACCTTAAAGGTCCCTTCCAACCTAGATGGTTCTATGGTTCTTTTCTATAATAGAAAGAGAAATGCAATGGCGTATTTTCTTTTGTGTTGTATAAGATGGCTGTCATATTATAGATTCTCTAAGCATGTTAATTATTAAAACTATATGCCGGCAGTAGTGCTTTGAGTCCAGCAGTGCGTGTCGGGGGTGAGGAGGGGACGCGGCGCAGTAAAACCGGGGCAGGACTCACTGAACATGGCGTCCAGGCGCACGAAGCAGCAGATGAAGCTGTCGAAATCAATGTTCATGTTCTTGTCGGCGTAGCGCATGGTGATGATGTCGTAGAGCTGGTTGTTCAGCCGAAACCCTGCAAAGGACCAGAAAGGGGGCTCAGCTGGGCTGTGGCCGGGGGCAAGCGCCGGTGCTGGTCAGGCCTCCAGGAGAGGTTTGGCCACAGGCGCTCCCCGGGCCCAGCTGAGGGAGCTGCGGCCGCTGGATGAAAGGAACTGAAGCTGCAAGGAGCTTCCCTGTGTCCAGCTGCTTTCTTAAACCAGGAGTAACGTTCTGAAATTGTGATTTGGGAGGGCCAATAGCACATGAGTTACCGCACGCTGCAAGCATAAAGAAGAGAGGTCTCCACCAAAGATTTTGCAGCTCAGCTGAGCCTGGTGAGAGCAAAGCCACAAAAACTGGGCAACAGAAACGTAGGAGGAAGCTGCTGTGAAAACAAAATTACAAAATGGTCAAAAAATAGATGAGGTAATTCCTCGGCGTGGTGTTGCCAAACCATGGCACTGACATGGCAGCTTCGCAAGGGCCTGTTGTGATTTGGGTACTGATGGTTCTTGGCTAAGTGCAAGGTCAGGTACAGCCTATGGGCTGCAAGACTGAGACATTTTTATTGCAAAATGTGTTCTTAGTTCTAAAGTCAGGGCAGGGGAGGTAATTAAATAATTATTTTTTATTTTTTTTTTACATTGAAAACTTTTTTGGTGAGAACGGAAACCTGGAAAATAAGAATGACCCGTATTTCTACTGCAGCAGGAGTCCAAATCCAGGTGTAAGTTTGTCCTTAACAAAGGATCGAATCAGATTTTCTGATTAAAGAAGCCATCTTGCTCCCTGAGAGAAGCAGTAACTGGTACAGCCCCCTGCTGGGGCAGGCCTGCTCTCCAGGGAGAGGAGAGCACCAAAGGGCTTGAGACAAGAAGCAAGAATAGTCAAAAGCCTCTCTTTGCAGAACAAGTTTCATTAACTGCAACTTTTGCAGAAATACTTTCTTCTTGGTGTGCAGGTAGGAGACTGAGCCCACAGTGGCTTTAGTGACACTAAGAAACACATGCAGGACTCGAGAAATGACCATCCGGTTGCCTCTGATGCAAACTGGGACATTAACCTGCTCTGCCTGGGTTTTGGTGCCTGTACACTTGGGTTGAAGGTTTTCCCCTGTTCATTGATTGTTACTTACACAAACATAAAGAATCCACAGCTTAAATGAAATCAAATGTCTGCAGCGCTCCCTGGTTCCCCTGAACAGTAGGACCCTGAGTGCAAGATCCTTAAGGCAGCAAAGCCTCATTCACTAGAAAGTTTAAAGAGCTGAAGAGCTCCATTTGGTTGGTAAGACATACAAGACTTGCCATTTAGATATTTGAGAAGCTCTGTTGGGGGAGAAAAAAAAAAAGGGATTTTTTTAATTTCTGTGGGGTCTCTTTAAAAAGCTGCACTGCGTTCCTGATTTCACCTGTGACAGATCAACCAAAATAAGGTTTCTTTGGCTGTTGGGCACTGAACACCGGGAGAAGTACCTGCATCTTTGACCGCATTGCGCATCTCGTAGCTGTTAATGGTTCCTGAATGATCTGTGTCGTAACGCTTGAAAATTTTCTGAAACAAACAAACAAACAAACAAATACACAAGAGAAAAAAAGCTCGTCCTTCTGTTGAATGTACCCAGCAAGCAGGTACGGGGTGTGTGACTCAGGCACTCGGAGGCTTTGCCGTTTGCCTTACATTGCTGCTGCTGGGCTGTTACCACAGAGCTCCTCTCAGTCACAAAGTAAAATAATTTGGATCCATGCTGTGAGAAGCAAAAAGCTCTCCCCTAGAGACTCAACTTGTTTAACTTGAGTTTACGCTGTTAATCCTCTCTCTTGATTGTCCTAATTAAGCTATTTGCGAGCCCTTAATCTAGTTCCCATCACCACCACCCTCCAATTTGTGTGCCTCCATGCTAGTCTCATGGGGGAAGTCCTTATATGAGTGCTGGAGCTTCAGAGATTCAGGCTATTTGCTCAGGCTGTGAGTAGGAGAGGAGAGACATTCCTTTTCTTTTTAGAAGCTAATTTGCAGTATTTTAGGATTTCTTCTTGTTGTACTGTACATAGAGAGGTCTGGTTTTCCTACACAAGCTTTTGTGCTCCAAAAGCAGTGAAGAAGAGCGCTGTGGATACCAGCAATACCTGCCAGCTTTTAATCTTGTCCCAGAGGTGTCGAAATTCATCGAAGTTTATCTTCCCTGAGCCGTCTGTCTGTGATGCAAACATTCAGGTAAAAATACCACAATATTTTTAACAAAAAATTAATTAAGCGTGCAGCTACTGGTGAAGGGATGAATGTGAAACTGAGTTCAGGATCTCCTCAGTGTTACAAGCTGGCTGAGCTACTGAGTGAAATATTTGTGACCATTTTGGTTATTGTTTATAGTATTTTCTTTCAGGAGTGTGAAGAACTATTTGTACTTTGTGTAGAAACAAACACCTGGTACAGCAGAGAGGTTTGCTCCTGTTGCTATTATAAAGTACATGAACGGGATGTTTTAGTGGGATCTTTCCAAATATCTCCAAATGTGGAACGTACTCAGTGTTTTTAAGACAACTGAGTTTATTCCTAAAATGAAGCTCTTTCTGCTTTGCTTAAAATGAACTGAGAACTAAGCAAAATGTTGACTAAGGCCACTTAAAAAAATGTGTTTAGGCTCCAACTATTACAGCTCTGGGTTGTAGTTACAGTTTTGTTCTGGTTATGTTTGAGTGCATTTATGTTCTCTCAAAATCATGGGTTACGTCAAGTAGGGAAACTGAGGGATGTTGTACCAGAGGTAACCCCCTATGGCATCTCCTAGTGTGTCTCGTTATACTTGCTGTAAGACAACTTCTGTATATGTTGCATGCTAAGCACACAGTGGAATGTATAATGCATATAAACTTAGAGACAAGAGAGAAACATAGTAAGTTTGTTGGCCAGAACTGTAGTTATGTTGAGTTGGTTTAAAATAAAAATAAAAATCATCTTTAGTACCTGAGCTGGCCGGTCGCTGATACCTAAGGAAGGATATCGTACTGATTGATTCATCCTGTAGTTCTCTGTTTTGAGACATTTTCATCTGCTGGCTACGCTAATGTTGAGACGACTGGAGTTAAGTTGTGCCAAACCAGGAATGCCATTTTATCTGAGTACGGACTATAACGTCCTGTTCTGCTGCCCTGGCTTATTAAGCTGTGTGTGTCTAGTGGTGGGAAATATAACTCAAGTGGACTAGTGGGGTATCAAGCACTCCCTTTCACCAGAAAAGGATACATCCATTAAAGCAATCATGCTGCGGCAGGATTCCAGTTCAAATCCTTCTGTCTTTAAGTCCTTATCTGAAATAAACGATCCCAAGTGAAAATAGGTCACGCAAGGCAGCAAGTGCTTCTTCCTCTTAGGTGTAATTCTACTCAAAGTAGAAGCCAAACCTACTTCCTTCATCCAGTAAGAAATGAATAGTAGAGAAATCTGAACAGACTCTAACATTATTGCTTGTGAGTTAGAGATTACTTTTGTTGACCTGTCATATACAATAAAAACCACTGGAAAACTCTAAACCAGCTTCCAGGTAACTAAGCAAGCCCATGGTCTGTAGGCTCAAGTTTGCTCAACAGGGAGAAAAACCTGCCTCTCCATTAGAATTTTTTTTTAAAGGGCATTTGCAGACTGCTTGAAATGCTGTATGATCCTTTGTGGTGCTTCCAATGAACTTTTGCTCATTTCTGCATTATCACTACTTGATCACTGCTAGAGAGCATCTCTATGAAAAGTTCAGCTCGCTGAAGTCTTGGCTGTAAAGTCTATGGAAGTGTGACTAGGAAATTTGTGAGGCTGAAACCATAAATAATTTTTAGAGTGAAACTTGGGGGGGGGGAAAGGGGTGGCGGAGAGGGTTACGGTATATCACAGACTTCTTTTTCCAGGGTTACTGAAAAATATGCTCAAACTCACGTTTTTTAACGACATTATTGAGAACGTTCCTGAGTTCTTCAGCATTGATCTCCATGTCCTGGTGGGAAATGTGGTGAAAATATAATTAATTACAACATTCCTTATTAAGCAGATGGCTTAATGGGTGTATATGCTAAAAATATGAAGTCTTTGGTCACTCTTCAGAATGGCATATATATGCTTCCAGCTAGAGCGCATTGTAGTTTGTATAAACATTGGTCCAAATTTTTCTTGAGGCTGCAGTACCAGGTAGGTCTAAAGTTACCATATAGTGCTTATTAAACTACAACTAGAACAACGACCGGTAATTTCAAGCCACTGTATAAGCCAAAAAGCAAAATGCGAAAACCCCTGTAACCCGTTTGCAGCCTCTCGATTTATGCAGTTCTTTGACCTGTTTTCACTTGTAACTTCTCTCGTTAAGCATATACTGGAGGGCATTGTATTTCTAACTTGTTTATATGTGCTATGCAAAACAGCACCAAAATAGTAGTGATAGAAGTAAAAGCCCAAATTTAAATCAGGCTCCCTTGTACACAATGGGAATTAATATATGTGCATATGAGGATAGCTGTATACTTAATTGGATTTTGATCTGATTTTGCTTAGCGTCAGACCTCAAAGGAAATTTGATGGAAGGAAATTCAAAGGAAGTTTTAAAATCAAGTGTTTTGAATTTGTGCAGCAGTTGATGTAGGTGCTGCTGTGACTTGGTTGCTTTGATGGCAGGGACAGGGATCAGTTGCATACTCACATCCCCTGCAATCTGTCGGAAAATATTCCTGAACTGTTTTTCCTCTTCACTCCCATCACGAGCTTTTGCTGAAGGGCGCTGAAAAGAGAAAAGGAAAGGAGAGATACGTTAGCCCAGCAGGGAAGGGGCCTGGGGGGCTGGACGGCTCAGTTGCCCTCATGTGAAGGAGCCTCTTACTGAATCTGGAGCTCTTTGGAGGAATGGGTTGTCCTCCTAGTCCTTTCCCCTTTTTTTGGTTAAATGTGTTCCTTGGCAAAACTGTTGAGTATTTAAATTCATCCCATTGCTCTCCTTTCTCTTGGAAGGAGCCTAAATAATTACTTTCACTGACAGATGTTTATCTTCATGTTTTTTGTTTCAAAGCATTGCAAAGGAGAAGTTTGGAGCAGAAGAGGCATATCTGCTCCATAGCCACCCTGTAGGCCATGAATTGACTTGGGCTTGAGAGCTCTTTGCAGTGGGGAGGGCCCTTGCTGGAGACAAGCAGCACGTGAGACAGCTTCACCTTCTCCATTTTCTTCTATCATCTCAGACACATGCAAAGAGCAGCCTGATCTCTGAGGCTCATACTGGCAAAGGAAACTACATTTCTCCCATCACCCCCCAATATTAAATTACAGGAATTATGTGTAACAAAGCAAAGTGAATTTCTTTGCTTAGTTTGTACTTTTTTTTTTGTCTAAATGGTTCCCACTTTGCCTCTGCACGCTCTGGCAGTTGTGCAGCAGAACAGCAGGCTCCCTGTAAGAAGATGCTCCAGCTGTGCCTCCAGACGCCAGGAGCCTGGATGCAGGATCTGGCTGCTGCATCTCACATCCCTCACCCACCCGCAGGCAGAAACTCTGGATTCGCTGCCCTGTTTTCCTCCTCTCTGGTAGTCAGAGAAAAGAGGAGGGGTGCAGGAGCTCCTGGAGAGGCTGTGATCATTTCCAGGAGCTTCTGAAGCCCCTTGGGTGTGATTTGTGTGATGCCCTGCGTAAAGCGGGTACCGCAGCAGGGGCTGAGCAGGAGTGGATGGAACTGTGCTGCTCGTGGGGAAGGGATCTCTCACAGCCAGGATCCTTGTATAAGAGCAGAACCAGGGGATGCTTTCAAGCAAGTAAATCCTCCAGCACAGGTCTTAAATAACTGTAAAATAAGTAACTGTAAAATAGTCTCTGTTCACTCATGTTCATTAGATCCACCTAAACCAGAAGAAAGTTATGCTAAGATTTGATGAGAAGTTGTGAAGTATCTTAGGACATGTCTTTGCCCCATTCCTCTGCTCTTCCCAGCTACTCTTTCATGCCAGCCAGACCAAGCTCTGTCCCCCCCCTGCCCTTGCCACTTGCTGCAGAAACCTTTTTCTCATCTGTGTGGGTTTTTTCACCATCTTTGCCAGCATCTTCATCTGCTGTCAGCTCCTTATTGCTGTTTGCTCTGTCGGAAACAAAGATGATAGGCTAGAAGAAGAAGAACGAAGAGAGCAAAAGAGAAGTGCAAGTTACACAAGAAATAGTGGAAGGGAAAATATTTGGTGACAGCCATTCTGTGGTAAAGCACATGCAGCAACAGCTTTCACCCCGAGAGCATGAACTGGGGCAGCCAGAGCTGGGAATGAAAGAAAAGAAGAAGAAAAACAAAAAAAAGATGGGGGGCACACAGACTTCCGAATCTACTGCTCTCATGCTAAAAAGCAAGCTGCAGAAGTATTTTTGGAAAAAGAGTACAATCTCTGGCTTCTAGCTTTCCTGTTCAGAAAGACAGTAACCATTTAAATGTTACTTTTTTTTTTTTTCTTTTTAAGTGAAATGAACCTCCCAGATTCTTGAGTCTCAGTTAAGCTGATGAACTTGCCCCTCTCTATGAAGGACAGTAGCAATGAAAACAATCTGAATCCTACGAAGAAATGGAGTATTTGTGTAGGAGATGATGGACTTTGCATAGCTAACAATGTTCTTTCTCTGTGTTAATTCTTGAAGCATCCAGCTGTAAGCAGCCACACACAAGTGTTCTGGTTTAGCTTATTTAAAACAAGGAAATCTGCTACAAGAAAGATGTGAATGTGTTAAGCTAGGGTATTAATTGCAATCAGCCTCTCTTCTGGTTACGTTTTCAAGGTCCTAAATGTGTTGTGCAGAATAGAAAGGAGAATCCTGGACTTCTGTGAGCAGAAACATCAGGAAAGAGGAGTAGCTGCATTAGGCAACAGCAAGCGAAAGTGAGGTCGTGTGTCTGGAGAAGGGGTGTCAGGGTGCCCGTGGAGGGGCAGGCAGGAAGGGCAGTTTGAGCAACCTGGAGGATCAAGCTTATAAAGCTGAAAAGTTTCTGTCACCCTTTTTCCACCCCTTTGAATGAGAGAGGTATACGATGCTAATGCTATTTCATTAGAATGTAGCGTAGGAAGAGAAAATCTTTGCTGCCTGCTAATGGCCTCTTTTCCAGTGCCCTTCATTAACTAGATCACTTTCCAGGCGCAGAGAAATGGCACCAAGGGACTCTGCTCCTGCTGCATGCATTGCACGTGCTCGTTGCCTTGCTGGCACTCAGTACCCACCTTGCCCTTTTTCTTCTTCTGTACAAAAAGAGGCAAAATTAAAAAAAAAAAAAGTTTTTTTAAACAGAATTATAGATTTTATCCAGATTATGCAGAGCTGATAATAAAGTTGTGTTTTTCTCTTGCTCTTTCTCACATTTATTTTTCCTATTTCTATATTTATACAATTTTTCCCCATTTCCTATATTCATACTGTTTTCACATCTCCAAAAATGAGGCAAACTGCACCCACCAAGAAATTGCATACTGAAGGACAGAAATTGCAGAAACCATAGGAAAACAGTGCTCATCTCATGTGGGGCTTTGCTTGGATAATATCTTTGTTGTACCTTTAGCTCTGACTATTCATTTTCTTTTTCCCAACCTGTCAGTGCAGTGGAGATTGGACTTCTGTGCCCACAGATCAGCGTTATCTGAAATGGCAATTAAACTCCACCAGATATTTTGTTATCATGGCAGCAAACAAAAGGGGAACGCTTCTGAGCGAGGTTTGATGGAGCTCAATTCTATGCAAGAATGTTTCCTCTGATTTTTTTTTTTTTTCAAGACTAATTGTATTGTTAACTTTAGTATATTCCCACAAAAATATGTAAAAACCCATGCTGACAATTGGAGCTTGTCACAGACGCTAGTTTGAATCGGTATCATTAATCCCTTTCCAGAAAGGGATGTACTTCAAAATAATGTACTTTTTTCTTTATTAGATGAGATGCCAATTTCATAAACAAAATATATTGGAGCACAAAGCTAGGCCTCTGCTGGTAAATGAACAATCTCCATTGATGGAGGCAAAGGCAATGCTTAGCATCTTTACACCAGCAAATTTCTAATCTGGCAAAAGATATTTGTCTGGCCAAATCAGAAAGTAGAGTATATAAAGCAAGTGTATAAAGAAGTATCATGATGAGAAGATGTGGGCATTTATGCTAAAGGAGCTGTGATGTGGCTGCAAATTGTTTCCTGCTGTAGGTTTCCCTAGATGTGATGCTCCTCCTCTCCCTGCCCCTATTCATGTACAAAACAGGCCCAGGACAGTACTTACCGATGGACGGTCTGCCTCAATCATGTTTTCAACCTCCCTAGAAGGAAGCAGAAAGTAAATAAATCAGGAAAGTGGCTGTTCCCAACATTGCTTGTTTCTGTAGCTGGTTTGTAAGCAGCCACTTGAACTTTCCAAACAGCCAGTGGTGTGGGCTGGCTTCCAACTGTTACAGCTGCAGGCTTTTTCCCAGTTTGAGCAGAGCATCCCAAGTACCACTTCCAGGAGGGCTGCTGTCCGCTTTACTCCTCTAAAGAGCCTTTGATAACACTGAACTTTGGCAGCTGGGAGTAAAACAGAAGCTGTTTGGCCTAAGTAGAGTGACACCAGCTGCAGTTTGCTGAGCTCTGGGAAAACAGTTGAAGAGCAGGATGAAAAATAAATAACTACCTACTTCTGTGTTTCATTCACTAGATCTGGTTCAATGATCTATCTGGCCAAAACTTCAGCCACTGGCTTATAGCAGTAAATCCAAACACGTTCATTTTCATTATTAAAAATGGCTAATGATACGTTTAAAAAGGATATTCTGCAAGTAGTAAGCTTCTCCAAAGATAATTCAAAGCAGCTTTTGGTAGACTATCAGGGAAGCTCAGGGAGATGAATTTGCAGCTTGGAGTTTCTAATGAGGTCGAGAAATTTAAGAGCAGGTGTAGCAAACTGGGAATATGACTAAAGCAGTCTAGTGAGCTCACTGACACTTTCATGACCAGATAAGTGGATCTGCAACTTACTCTGAAAGACTTCTTTTCTCTGAGAAGACCCTCAGGATGAATTCTCCCTCCTGGTGGGGTTCATATGTTGATGGGATGACCACATACTCGCTGGGAGGTAACCGGAAGCGCTCAGAGATTTCCCGCATGTTTATATAGGTCTTACTTCTAGCTTTGGAGGCATTGTAGAGGAAAAAGTCCTTTTGCAAGTGGTGCTTAGTACCATGCATCTGCAGAACAAATGAGTCAGTTTGTCTTCAAGGAAGTCTTACCCATTCCCTGGTGGCTTGTCATGAAGGCAGCACATGGTTGGGACAGAAAACACAAATGAAGGGGCAGCTTAGCAAGCAGGGAGCTGATGAGGGATGATAGCTGGTAACAGATACAGGGTCTGTCACCTTTAAGTTGCTGCTGGCTGGGTCTAGTTGGCTTCTCAGGGCTGCTCCAGAGCCCACCCGCAGAGCATTGGCTGACTTCTGCTCTGTAGGCACTTTTATCTGACTGATGATTTGGACGCTAAGTTGCGTGTAACCAGAGTTCGGCTACTTTCCTTGGAGGGTGGCACGGCAAGGAATGGTAATATGCAAACTCCTGCATGCAGTGTGGTAAGATGAAGATGGTTTCAGTGGAAATGTCTCCTTGCCTGGATAAAACGTGAATTCTGTATCTGCTATTGAAACACAATCAAACATTGTGTTGGTTCAAATATGAATATTAGGTCAAGAATTGTGGGCTAAGAACTCTTGCAGGCTGTTTTCTGCAGAAATAACCACCCATAAAATAGTCAGCAAAGACAATATTTTTGTGTTTTCCAGGTTACGTAGCCTTCAGGTGAGCTTGTTTGCAAAAACTGTGATGTCAATGATTCAGCTACCAGCAGGCTCAGTAAAACTTAATCTGTGTACTTTTAATACGTTTTTTTTCAATGCCTGAAAACACCATTGATTTTTCAAAAGAAATTCTAAGACTATAGAGAAACTCTGTGGCTGCAGGATATAGGCCATTGGCATTATGTGCAGGAGGAAAGGGAAGTGTTTTAGGGTGGTTCTGCATGGAGCGTGATGGCAAAGGGCTCGCTGGCACAGCTTCCTGCAGCCCGGGCTCACCAACCGACCACGCAAGCTGTGGCCAGGTCTCGTACAGAATAGAAGGACTGAGGAAAAGCTGCAAGTGAAAATGGGGTGCGGGTGAGAAGGAACTAAAAATTACTTGCAAAAATGTTACTAAAAAACACTCAAAGCAGAAGGAGTTAGCAGTTTCGCTTCTGCTACACCCCTGAAAACAAACTTGACTGGATGGTTTCCTGCTGACTTACAGCCAGGCACAACAGTAACACTAGCTGTGAGTATACACCAAGATGTCAATCTGCCTCCGTTCTGCTCATACCTCTTTGGGCACCTTAGGGAGAAACAAAGAGAAGAAACAGTCAGAGCTGCTGAGTGCGTCCACTTGTTTATAGATCGTACAGAAGGGTGTTCACATAGATTTCTGGGGATAATTAAAATGCCCCAAGTTATATAAATATTCTAAGCAACTTCTCTCTTCCTTTCTAGATTTCTTGGGGTCTACATGAGATCCACTAAGATCTGAACTAAATATGTTTGTGCAAGGAACTGAGTAAATGGACTTCGTGAAGTTGACAGTAGGGACAGAGGTTAATCACTACGTATGCATCTTGGATGCCTGTTTCCTTTTTTTATACAATTCTGCCAATGAAATGTTTAGTCTCAGCAAGGATGAAAAGGAGTTTGAAGAATTTGAGAGAGAATATATTAAATTCTGGTATTGAGTCAGTATAAAAGCCTAAAAAGTGTGTTACTTATAGATGGGGTAAACTCTGAGGTTACTATGAGCTGAATGGTTACAAAGCCTTGAATTTCTTTCCTCACTTCCAGGTTTCCCCTGAGTTCATTGCAAAGTAAAAATTGCAGTTCATGTAATCGGGCTGAATGATTCAGTAACTCTCTTGGTAAATGCATACTGTCAGGATTTGTGACCACGTTGAAAAAAATAAAGTCTAGAGCTGGTACCTCGTAGATAGCAAAGCCAATGGTGTACAGGTTGGCTCCCAGCTTGCGTTCTTTCCTTCTATTTTTCTGCATCAGTGCAACAAGGAAGCTGCAGATAACCTCTTCATCCTCGGGATCATCATCTTCCTCCAGGAGCTTCAAGCGATACTGGGGATTGGTCCAAAATGTATCTGTGAAATCCCACCAACAACCCAAAGCAAACGTGTAAACCTTCAGTTTTCTAATGATACCCATGATCAAAGAGAACTTTTAAGTTCCCTGCCTGTGGCTCCTGAGGGAAAGATTAGAATTGGGCTAATAACTATGTAAAAACCATAACATCTAAAAAAATATATACTTTTAACAAAACTGCACAGCAAAGAAGGATGTAAAATGAAGAACTGGCATCTGACAAACTTCCAGAGTGCCTAAAGCTACCAGAAAGTGGATTTCCCAAGTGAAATCTATTAGAGTGAAACTGTTCTCTTTTCTCTTACATGGGCCACTGTGAAATATTTGAACAATGATTTACCTTTGGGCTTATGAGGTGCTGTTGCAAACATAGCGACAGATTTCCAGCCACAAAATCGTGTACCTCATCTGCTGAGGAAGCAAGGCTTTTCCTGTGGTTGAGAACTGACCAGGCTGTGGTATGACTTAGCCTGTGGGATCTCATGCAGTCTCCATCAAAGAGGCCCATTGCTCACCTGGATAATTGCGGCAACCTCCAGCCGAGCAGCCTCTCACCCAGCGCCCTTCATTGACCGACACAGTCCAGGTCTGGAGTTTATCTGCTTCCAGAGTATCAGGTGTGAGGTTACAGATCTCAAGTTTTGTGAAGTGCCTCATGAAATCCTCAAATGATATCCTGGAGAAATTGAGGGGAAAATGAACCCAAATAGATTTACGTGGTGGGTGGTTGCCTGCAAGATCCTGGTGAGGTGGAGAGGGTGGCCCATGTCACTGCCACTATTAGGGCACGTTTGCAGTGGGAGCACCATGCTTTCCTAACGCTGGTTGGTCAATTAACACAGGTACATCTCCAAACTGGGGGAAACTGGGTTGAGAGGATGATGCATAGAAAGGGTGATGGAGAGCTTGCGGAAGCGTGGCATAATTAGAAGGACTGTGCTGGTGGCACTCCATAAACCCTGGTGGGAGGATGAGGGGATTGCAGAGCAGGGCTAATTGGGAATATGAAGGGGAACAGGGACTACTGCAACAGTTTTTGCAGATTTAGCTAGTGCAGTGTGATTCATTTTTGCTGTAGTTGCATATCTTATATAGGAACACAGGTTTTTGATTCTCACCAGAACTCCCCATCCTCCACGATCTTGTGCTGCAGGCGGATTTTCTCGGCTTCGTCAACGAAGTTCCACTCTTCTGACCTTCAAAGGAGTAAACAAATTAGATTACAATTTGCAATGCAGTTTTCATTAAAATTTCTAATCTTTACTGTAAGCCTCGTAGAGTGGAAAGTCAAGAGTCGTCTTGCTATATCCATATAATTTTTCCTTTGTCAGCCTTGCAACCATTTGTTCTCAATGATACCCTCTTCTCCAAAAAGCAATTCCCTGCTCCTCTCTGCCTTCCCTTCAGACATCCTCTTAGCAGCTCTCAAAAATCTGCTGAACTGTGTTCATTCTATTTAGCTTGAAGACAAAAATGTTTGCAGACTCTCATTGCTGGAGTAGCTATTGAAATTCCTTTCAGTAAAACCTAATGAGAAGCTTTATCCAAACTCACTCATGTACTGACATCTTGCTTCATCCAGTTCTTCCATGACTTAAAAGATTTTTCTACTGTCACATCTTGTTTTGAAAATGGATATTGCTGAACTTGCTAGACAGTAAAATCAGATTGACTGTGCCATTAGACTGGGCGTTCTCTTAATTTCCATTGATTGAAGCCCTTCTTAATGTCTTTTCTAGTTACTCTTTTCTTTTCACAGCTTCACCTAAGCACTGAAATGCAATCAGCTTCAAAGTTCATGTGTCAAAATAACAGCAAAGACAATTCAGATATTTCATTATTAAATGTTAGGGTCATGCACAAGCTGCATAAGGGCAAATTAAGCTGCAATTATTATTTCTTTTTTTTTTCAAATCATGTGAAGCTTCTTTTTACTCACTTGTCACTCCAAGGTCCATTCCATTCCACCTGCCCCCAGGGGTTTCTCAGTCTTACCAGACGGAGTTTTTTCCCTTTAAATGTTGTCTAATTGAAAAAGAAGGCAACAAGAATAGGCTGAGAGTAGGTTCAAAAGGAAACATTCTGCCTGCCAAACCGCTGATACCAGCTGCGCCAGTGATGGTGTTTTACTGGGCCATCGCCCAGCCTGACCTGCTTGGGGTGAATGCAGGAAGGCTGTAAGACCAGAAAGTGGCTGGCTGTGGCTACCTTTGCCCAAGCACACCATGGCAGAATACCTGTTTCCCTAGAAAGCCAGAACCTGGACAGGTTTGTTATTCTACAAAGCTTTCATTATTTAAATATAAATTTCATTTCCTTAGCTCATAAATTGTTTTGCTTTCCCTTCACCCCCGTAGCTTTGCTGACATGGATGGTGCTGGACCAGTAGCTACTCATAGCTGGAGGAAAGGGACCGTACATACCTCTTCCACGGCAGTGACAGAGTAGGCATGGCCTTTGACAAGCCCGCAAGACATCCGAGTTTCGTACTGCATTGGCACTATGGTCTGTTTGACACAAGATAAAAATGTGTAAGAGTCACACGAGCTCAGCTGGCTGCTGTGAGGCAGGTGTTGCCACCCAGGGCTTTGGGAGGGAGGATGACACTGTTTAGGTGAGAGAGGGCTTTGTCTTTATTCTCTTCTTTGCATTTGCCAAGGTGGCCTAACTCAGTGCCCGCAGAATTAATGTTGTTGGATAGAAAGGAGTGAAGCATGAACTTAGAAAAGCAAAATGTTAATAATATCAATTGGAAAGGACATTTTGTGATTTACTTTTTACCTTTGTGTAGGCTACTGCTTTTTGCACTCGGAACACACTTTGAGTATATATACATAGGATGCTTAATCAAAATGGTCAGATTTTCTATTAGTAGGACTATTCAGCCCTTTCTTGAGATAGTACGTTCTGGTATGGCTCAGTAAGGTTATTACATATTAACTGGAAACATAAGAGCAGATCAAGACCTAGAAGAATACTTCTGTCTTTACGCATGGCTGCAATCTTATCACAATGACGCTAAAGCACCCTATTTAATACACTGTTCCTATGAACTTTACTATTTTCTTTTTAATTTCTTGTGGAGATGTGCATTTTATTCCATAATTGTTAAAATCCTTATGTTTGAATTTTTTTCCAGCTGACATTCAGGAAGGGCGTAGCTTTCTTCAGCAGTGTGTGCTCAGGTGTAAATACATTTGCTGTCCTGGTAATTGACTGTTAGTGTGTCTGACAGATTTTTGTTTGCAAATCTCGGAATGGATGGTCTTTATCTGGGAGATAAAGAACTGAGAGGAAGATGGGGAAGTGCACACGGTTCACTGTGTTTGTAGGAGAGATCACTGCGAACAGTGGGGATGGAAGGCCCTGCTACGCACATGTGGACTATATGCGAAACTTCCCCTCTTCCATTATGTCTGTCACTGAGAGGTGACCGCAAGGCTCTGCCAGTAACTCTGCCACCCCTTTTTGAGGGCATGAGAAAGGCAGGGCTGGAAATGAAGAATTATTAAGGTCACACAGATACTTTCTCAGCTTGCACAGGGAGGATCTCGTCCAAGTATTTCCTGGCTGTCACAATTATTTTCTTTTATTTCCCTTCTGCTTCTCTTTCTTCTCTTTCTTTCTCCTGTTTCTATATTTTTTTATGCCTATAATTTCATATCTATTTCCTTTTTTCTTCATTTCTGCTCAGGTTGTCACCATCATTACTTATCAGAACCCCTTTCTCTCTTTTGTTTAAGAATATTAACTTCTGCTGGTGCCCTGGGCCACTTCTCTAAAGTGCTTCTGCAGTGTGCACTAGCTGCCTCTATCCATCAAGAGTCATGATTATTTTTTTTCTGGTGATGGCTCAGGAGTGTGTAATAACCAGCAGCAAAACGGCTGCCAGAGCAGCAACTATACAGAGTTTTCCAAACTTCTTTGAGCAGACAGTCACTGGGGAGGAAATTCTCCCCAAAACATGGGTGATTTGGGTAGCTGTGCTTGCAAAACAAGGCAGTTGAACTGGGCTTTCCCGAAGAGTTACACCATTTCAGTCTTTTAGGAAGACTAAATATGGATGTCAAAAGAGCAAAAACCAGCTATTTCTGCTGCAAATGCAGAAGACGGTTTGCGCAACCAAAAGTTTTAGATGGTGTAATTGGGGTGGGTGTTGGGTGTTTTTTCTCTCTGTAAAGTGAGAGATGTAATTTCATTGTCATGGAAATGCAGGTCCCTAAAGGGCAAGGCATGACAGCTGCCTGACAGAGAGAAGAAGAAAACAGTGTGTCCCTCTACGGATTCAGAAGCCTTTACGTTTCCCAATATGGGATTTTCCTTTCACGGTTTTAACATCCCTCTATTTTGCTATACACTAAAGTATGCTGGAGTTACTTTGTAGTTTATCATGCATGTAAATCTCTACATGTTTTTCATTTCCATAATTTTCATTTATACATTTTAAATGCATAAATGATCCTAAAGGCAGTAATCTAAAGGAACAATCCAGGAGCAGAGTCCCTTCTGTTGGTAGGCAGAGCTCCATAGCACTCTGTCTCAAAATAAGTTCCCCAAGAGCTTTTGTGCCTGGGGTGAGAGCTGTGCAGAGCTTGCCTTTTATTTCTCTTACACCACACCACACCCCACTTGGGGATCTTGTTCCATTCTTGTATTTTAATTTTCTCGCTTTCTCTGTACTTTGCAACTGAGGTACTTTATAAAATCCACTAATCGTGTCCTGTTCCCAAATACAATAACCAGTGTGCCACTTTGACATATTTGATGTGATTTTGCTCTCTGTTTCTACTGTACAGGTAATATCTGGAAATTATAAGCCTTTGCCACAAGCCAACAGCCCTTGGCCTCAGTATCAGCAAAGTCCTCTAGTATCAGTCGCTGTGTTTGAAAGGACTGAAATCCTTTAATACATATGTCAAATAGCATCCATAAGAACAGGTCTTTAGCCTTGGGATAACTCAGTGAAGTCAAATAAGGATTTAAAAGTGTAGATGATATGTTCCTCTAACTATTCTGTCTGTAAATAAAAGCCCTCTGAAGTCAACGCTTCTGGATACATACTTACCCAGGCTGGCCTCTCGTCTGTTCCTTGGTAGTCTACAGTGGAGTGAGTCATCTGCGCGTTTTCTAGATTCTTCACCATTCGAGCAATCAGTTCCCCAATGTCGCTTCGAGGAGCTGATCCGTAGGAAAAGCCCAGGTTATCCTGGTACAGAGAATGCGAGAAAAGTGTCAGGCAGAAACATGAGGCAGGGAGAGAGAAGAGAAATTATACAAGATGGATGAGTGGTAAAAGGCAGCATAGATAACTTCTCTCTCATTATATGCTAGATGGTCCATACTTATCCACAGTGGTTGATACCACTGCTTGTTCTTCTGCCTTTACTGCAACTTCATACTTCATAACTGAAGCTAGTTTTGTTACTTTCAATTTTAAGTTAACCACAGTAAATTAAGACAATTTAAGACTATGTTGGCAATTGAAGGGTTGATATCGCAAGCATTTGCACACTTAGCTCATTTGATGTGAAGATTTGTATCTTAACAGAGTTGCGGCACCCCCTTACTAACCTGGGCGAGGGCACTGAGGTTGGGGGGTGCTGGTTTTGCTGATCGCACCCCTTCTCCCTACCTCCACGTTCTGCTTCGTTTTGTTTCCGTTTTGGCGTTTGCTGTTTGCTAATGGTTGGTGTCTACTGCACATGACTCTGTCTCCTAATGGGTGGTGTCTAGTGGACATGACTCCATCTCCTAGAAATGGATGTCTGCTATATGGACTAAACCAAGCAGTCCCAAAAGGTGGCATGTATTTAATTATGGATGAAGAGGTCCCTCTCCTCTACCCGTTCTTATGGCTCATCTGCAAAGTTCATACAGACTCACATCAATGGAGCTGGCCATGAGGGATCCTCTGTCAATGGCATGCTTCATGATTTTATAGATATCTTTAGGGGCATCCTTTATCTCATAGAACTCTGTGACTCCTCCGGTGAAGTCCTCCATGGCTTCGGTTGTGTTGCCTCCTTTCAAAGCTTCATATGACCCGTGGAGTCTTGGGAAGAGAAAATAAAAATAAGACACCTACCTATATATTTATACTTAGCGCGCGTGTGTGTATAAATGAAGATATGTAAACACACGTACTACGAAAACCCACAAACTGTGACTCTCAAGTTAAAAGTTTTAAAACATGCCACCTGCATACATTAAAAAAAAAAAAAAGAAAAAGATGTTGAGAATCAAATGTAGACCTCTGAGTAGCAAAATGCTCTAGAAAATATGCTTTACCCCATCCCCAATTCAGAGTCATGAAAATCTATAGAAAAAGGCACTGGTATGTTCAGAGGCTCTCTACATGCTCATTGTAGGCCCTGTACATATTGGTTTAACCACCTCCCAGGCCAAAGCCTCAGTGGGGAGCCCGTCACAGTCCAGTGGGTCATTTTACTTTGCGTAGGCCTTTTCCAGGAGGGCACTCCAGAACTCGTTGCGCTGGGAGGACTTGGTAAAGACCAGCTGGTTGTTGTATGTGGGTAAGCAGTCATCGATGACGACGTCCACCCAGTCTCCATAGCGCCAGAACTGAATAAAGGCAAACAGAAAAAAAAAAAAACCCAGTGTTGACTTGGTGTAGGGAGGGCAAACCTGGCTGAAAAGCCAGGCTGAGAGAGGAGAAATGTGGAAATTAACTGCTTCGTAATGTGGCAAAAAGTGATGGCATTGGGAGGGAGGCAGTTGGACTGAATTCCTCTGGGCAACACTTGTGGACCACTGAGAGGTCCCTTAGGGAAGGCAAGGGAATTACGGAGAACAGTCAATCTTTTCCGAATAAGCGTTTCTTCAGTAACTTGTTTTTGACAGAGACCAGCTGCTTGTGGGCCTAAAAATAGATGCTCTTGCCAGCTACCCATGTGTCTGTGATGGCTGTAGGGCCACATCTGAGCAGCCAGGCAGGACTGGGCACCTGTTGCGATCCCTTACATGTAGGACATGGCAACTGGCAAATGCTCCGTTGGTGGATTAATGCTCCCTAATTGCCTGTATGGGCTGACCCTTCTGTGGCTGCCCTGTTGGAAGAGTTTAGGGTGAGGCAATTCAATCCCTCTTCCTTCCCTGCCATCACTCACGCTTCCAAAGGGCAGAAAAGTGAAAGGAAAGAGCGCACTGAGAGCTCAGCTCTCTCTTGGGTAAATAGAGTTCCATCTGCCTCCCGCTAGACGAAGGGACTCACCTGGAAGTGAAAGATGCCAGCGTAGTTTTGTATAAAGGACTGGTCGTGTGGTATAACCCTGCAGAGCAGCTTTTTATTCAGTGTCAGGCAGGCAATGGCAGCTAGGAACCAGCAGTCTCCTGTAAATGAGCAGAAGTAGCAGACAACATGAAGGGACAGAGAAACTAGAATCAAAGGGAAAACCAGAGATACTGTCAAGTGACACATTAATTCTCAGTGGAGCATTTCATCATAGCCTTTCAGGAGAGTGCTCTTCTCCATGTGTTCTGCAGACTTCAGCACTTTATTTATTTGTGCTCTGGAAATGCTCATTGGCATCATTCATAGCTAGGTGCACACCTGTTAAATAGATGTTCCCTGTAATTTAGAAAAAGCCTAAGATCTGATGAGCACTGTTGCCTGTGTTAAAATTTCCCTGTCCCACATGAACTCCTATCTAAATTCCCACGTTACTTTTCCTTCCAAGCTTAGGACAGAGACCAGCTGAGAAATAACTCTCTCCCAGGTGGAGCTCTGTACAGCTGCGCTCAGTCTCGCGTTTCCATGTTTTGCTCTCAGGATAACCCACTGTCCCAACCATTGTTCTGTGGGGTCTTTTTCCTGCTTCATTGCTCTGATGCATTTTCCTCTTTTTGAATCTGTGTTTGCACTGTTGCAAGCGCTGTCCCCTTTAGCTCTTTTCAGTTCCTCCTTCAGACTCTTGCACAAGCTTGCTGCCTCTATAGGAGCTCTGGGAAAGTGACTTTATCCCGTAGTACTTCTGTGTTCAGCAAAGGATGCCTCAACCCTTAATTAAAACCTCCTAGCTGCTACTCTAAGAGAGACTATAGAGTAAGCTTGCCTGAGCAGCGCGGATTAGTTGAGTGAGAGACTTATACGACACAGTGAAAACTATATCTGCATGCAGTGAGTTGTAAAAGAAATTTATGAAACTGGTGGAGTGATAAAACATAGAAATACATGTATGGGTATATTTTGGAAAGCCAACTCTATACACAGTTTCTTGCTGGCAGCTGGTGTAGTGCTATGTTTTGGATTCGGGATGAGAATAGTATTGGTAGCGCACTAAAGTTTGTGGGTGTTGCTGAGCAGTCAAGGCCACTTCTGCTCCTCACACTGTCCCACCAGTGAGCAGGCTGGGGGTGCACAAACAGTTGTGAGGGGACACAGCTGGGACAGCTGACCCCAGCTGACCAAAGGGATATTCCATACCATATCGTGTCACACTCAGTATATAAAGCCAGGGGAAGAAGAAGAAAGGTGGGCGCATTCCGAGTTATGGTGTTTGTCTTCCCAAGTAACCGTTACATGTGATGGAGCCCTGCTTTCCTGGAGATGGCTGAACACTTGCCTGCCAACAGGAAGTAGTGAATGAATCCCTTGTTTTGCTTTGCTTGCATGCATGGCTTTAGCTTTACTTATTAAACTTTTCTTTATCTCAACCCATGAGTTTTCTCACTCTTTTACTCTTCTGATTCTCTCCCCAATCCCACCGGGGGGCAGTGAGTGAGCGACTGCGTGATGCATAGTTGCTGGCTGGGGTTAAACCGTGACAGTTACCCCTTAGGAAGGATGTGGGGTCAACTGTGAACTGGAGCTTTCTAAACTATCCGATGTTTGGCAGAACTCAAAAAGGTGAAGAATGCTGTGAGTAGCTGGGGAAGGAATGGAAGACAAAAGAGAGAACATAAATTCATTTGTGTCCACAGTTTGGAAACTGTGAAGTTCTGGTCACCTAAAAAGAAAGACAATGGGGTTTTTTGTTCGTTTGTTTTTAAAAAAAAATACTGGGAAGGTGAGGACAGTCACAAGCACAGAACAACTCTTAAATGAAAAGATTAACACACGTTAGGATGCATTAGCTTAGGAAGAAGGTCACAGGTGAAGTTATAAAACCATAAAAGACATGGCAAAGCTGAGTGGGGAATGACTGTACGGAGCAGTGCAGGTGAGGGCCACGTGGATGACTGTTGCAGAGACATCACTTGTACCTAAGTAGCAGCTCTGTGTATCAGGGTCTCTTTGAGCATCTAAGCTTAAGTTCTTCAATATAGGGGTTGTCCCTGAGTACAAGGCAGGCTTAGCTGGAGGCCTTCAGAAGATCCTGCATGGAAATAATAGGACTAAATACCTGAGAAAATACAACAGTAGCTGATTAGATTTTTCTCTCAGTCAAGCAACTCCTTCTCTTTACCTCTCATCTTAACTCATTTTGTTCATCCTCAAATCCTGAGAGAAAGGGCCAAGCGGTGCTTTGTAACATATTCATGATATTAGTTCATGAAAAGCAAAACACCCTGCAAAGTGTCTTTCTCTTAAAGTTCTTCCCTAGGTTGCTACTAGGCAGGCATCAATGATTTGCTATATAGAGCAGGAATCAGTAGATGTGTAGTGATAGACTGAAACATAGGATTTCAAATATCACTTTGGAAGCAAAAGAAAATTAAGTGAGAGCTAAGCTCTGATGCAGACTTTAACAAGCAGAGGATTGAAGTAAGAATTTCATACCTAATTCTCCTTGGCAGATATCTGTTCTGTTGGCTCCACCAATGATAAACCGTGGATTCTCGCAGATTTCCTGCAAAATATAAACAGATGGATGAGCAGAAAAAACATGCATTATAATGCCTGTTTGCCACAGAAATAAAAAGCATTTCTTTTTGTTTTCCTGTAGGATAGTTTGTGATTATCAAAATCTCTTGCAGTTTTCAGCGGCAGAGTTTCATTATGGAAATGTTTTAGAGTCTGGATGTTCCAGACTTCAGGCAGAGCTTTGTCCGTGTGTCTACAGGGTTTAATAGCCTGGGGGGCTCCTTCTTTACAGTTAAAATGGGGAGAATAGGGAAAAATATTTTTTCTATACAATGAAAAAATAAACATTGGAGGAGAGAGGAGGGCAGGTAGGTGGAAAGAATATCAGGGGACCAGAGTAAAGTCTTTAAAAATGACTGCAGGTTTAAGGTGTCCAATTTGCAGTAACTAATATGCTGAGGTATTAATAGGGTTGGTGAGCACATTTCATTAGGAATGAACCCCAGTAATACTCCTCCTTGAAATTTGCCCAGTATCTGGTGTTTAATTCTCAGGAATAATCAATTGCTGGTTAAGAGATTTTATTCTTTTGCTCATGTTGCAGTATTTAATTGCCAATGCTGTATTCAGAAATGTAATAGCTATCATCTGTCTCCAAAGACAGGAAGCTCTTCTTTTGCCCTGCACTTAGGATGTAATTATGTAAAAATGTATTAGGTTTGTCAGTATTTACACTAGTACAGAATGGGCACAAGATGCTGTACAGGCATAAATAATTAAGAAATTTCTGTAGGGAAGGAAGAACCATGCAGAAACTACCAGTAAATGGAGGTGGGACTATTACAGGGTTACACAGAACCTCCTCCGTATAGGACAAAGAACTACAGGGTATAGGAAAGCCAAGGGAAGAAGTAGGTACAACCTGTCCTACAGAGGAAAAAAAAGTCCCTGCTTCGTACCATCACTCATACTTGAATGCTTGGTATGGTGAAGAAAAAGAAGACACTGAAGTTTTGGACCCATCCCTTGTGAGAGTAAGATACTGCAACCTAAGGACCACTTCACTAAGCAGCTGCAAATACAGAAGAAGACTAAGTATAGTCCAGGAACCAAATTTGCTGGAAGACAGGAGGGCTGGAGTGGGAAGGAGAAAGAGAAAGCAACTGGCAATTGTTTGTATGGCAGCACAGGCAGCTGATGCTACCTCTGCGGTCTAAAGCTTTTTTTCCCCACGTCATCAGCGCAGACCTGGATTTTTCCAGACTCATGTTTCAGGTCTAGTAGTTTCACTTGGCTTGAGCCCACTTTTTTGCTCCTTCAGAGTAATCAGCAGATTTGCTTTGATGTAAGTATTTGGATTAGTCATATAGCCAGAGAGACCAGCTTCCGGCTCCCCCCAGCAGTCACCTTATTCTTCTTGAGGGAGGGAAGGAAGGGACTGTCCTGTTATTTTGGGCCTTGGTCAGCTGTCCTGGGGTCCAGTTCTGCCAAGGCAGCTGTTTGAGATGCCTTCATGCTTTTCTCCACCCACTTGCTCTGTTGAAAATATTCTTCCTCGCATTGCTGTGGTGCTCTCCCAAAAACTAACTGTGAGATGCCAGGTTTTCATATTGTATTTTTTTCAGCCTCTATTGCTGTATTTTAGCTTGATCCTGCTCCTATTGATGTAACAAGCTTTAGAATCCAGCATGCTGTGTTTTAGATGAAGGTAGTTAGATTATGTGTAAGCATTTCCAAACATTAAATGTACAGGATTATTGTTCCTCGGAGCAATTTATTGCGTCTTTTGCTCGTTTGCTTTGGAGGATGGTTGGTAAAGGAATGTGGAGGAGGGAATCGTACAGTTGTATGAACTGATTTAGCTATAACAGAAATGCTTTTCTTGCATTTCTTTATGGTGGCCAGGTGTATTTAGTATGCTGTGGATATGCTTTTAATATCGTATTACTCTAGTTCATCTCCAGCTGTGCTAGTTGTGCTGAGCACAGCCAAAGTTACAGGGAAAGCTTTCAAGGTCTTCCAAGGCTGAGGAAAAGCACTCAGTCAGGAGAATGAGATGACCTGGTGCTCAAGATGCAGGTGTCAGGTCTGTCCTTCCAGTCTCCCTGGTTGAGCAAGCGATTGCTCTTCATGTCTCTGGTCAAGTTATCACAGAGAATCCCAATAGGCTGCACTTCGTCGATGCAATGATTCATCCGGAAAGAGTCTCCTCTGACCTGAGTGCCTCAGACTGCCTTGGTACTATCCAAAGGACCCGTGTTTTCACTGGGTTCATTCAGTTTGGACTGTAACTTCATTGCAAAGAGCTAAAGTTACAGCAAAGGAGTCAGAGAATCCCAGGAAAAACCCATTAGTAGTGCGTGCTGCTTTCTGGGCAGAGGGTACTTATGAGTCAGTTGGAAGAGAGCACTGGAAAATGCAAAGGCAGCAACTAAAAATGGCATTGGACCTTTGTTATACTTTCTTTAGCTTTACTTCTGTGTCAGGAAAAATCCTCCAGTCAGCTTATACTGTTGCAGCACAAGGCATTCATTCCTTTAAAAACCTGCTGTTAAACTATGGCATTCTAAGTAAATTCCCTCAACTGATTGATCCTATCAAGTAGCGGAAGCATCTTCTTTGGCTTGCCTAAGACAATCTGTAGAACTCCAAAACCCATGTGTTAATGAGTGGCTCAGAGAGATATGTTTGGGATAGAGACCCTGAAGTCTGCCCTTCTTTGGGAAGAACCTTCCCAAAACCAAACGCTCGGTCTGTGCATGCTCAGATACATTAGACAAGTGTGAGGTGACATTGTGCGTCTTCTTTACTCTGCTTTCTCATACGCGCTCCAGCAGTCTGTCTGCCCAGGGTGCTGGCACTCACCCACCCTCCTGCTGTATCGCTTTCCTCTCTGCAGAAATAAGGGAAACCCATCCCTTTAAGACGATTGACTTGTGGCTGCATCGAACTCATTCTCACACGTTTCCAGGAGCTGATGCAGCCGTGGCGACGGCGAAGGAATGGCAGAGCACACGTGCACAGGGCATGGCAGATGGGGGAGTCATGTTGCTCCCCCCACGTTGCTCATGCTGTTGTTGTGACAGCGGCACAAGGCCTTCCCCTGCGTCTGTAACAGCCACCCGCAAGAGCTCCTGGGCTTTCGCTCTTCAGTAACGTTCCTGTGGTTAGTGTTTTCTGTCACCACTGACTTTGCCATCGAAGCACAGAGCTGGGTGTTGAGGAAGTATGGCCAATCTAGAAGAGGCAGCCAAAACCCACCAGAGAAAAGGAGCTGGGTGAGCTCCTCAGAAGCACGTCCTCGCTGCCGGACAGCAGGGGCCGAGGCAGCGTCCCAGGGGCTGCTGCACCAGCGGGGAGCAGCCACCCAGTAGGAATGACAGGGAAAGAGGAGAACTCCTCCTGTAGTAAGACAGGGAATCAATTGGGAATTAGGAATTAATCCTCTGCCTGTGAGAGAGACTCAGGGTGGGAAATAAGAGGAAGGCAGGCTAGGGAATGCCCATAAGGTAGGGAAAATAAATGGAATAAGCAGGTAGAAGTGGGTCCTCACAGTGATTACAATACGTTCATGGTAAGTGGATGATATGCCGAACAACATTTGCAAGTTGGCTAAGCAACGTTGGGAACAACCAACTGAACAAAAGCATGTTTCAGACCATAACCTGTCCTTTTATTTCGACAGATTAGGAAGCCAGCAGAATGCTAAAGTAAAGTTCTAAGTGAAATAAGGTAATGTCTAAAAATTAAGCCTCAGCAAACCCAACAACTTGTAGCAGAACGAGGAGAATTCTTCTTTGGCAATTTCAGACAAGAAAATCCTTAGCGAATCATGAAAGAAGAAAATTAAATTCCATATTTCTTTGTCTACATATTTCATTCCATCTCTTATTTTTTCATTTTTGTTTACTGTATTTTAGTCATTGTATACACACTCTCTGAGCTTCCACAGCCCTAGCTAGTTATCTTCCAGGAGAGTTCTAAGGAAATACATTTTCAGCTTATTTGCACTGCCTCCCCTGACACACGCTTTCTGCAAAAATGTAAGCTCAGGGTGAATACTTCCATTTAGAGAAAGTAAAAGGCACTCAGCAAACATGTTACTTACACGTGGTCTTTTCCATTCGAACTTGATGGGGATTTTCTGGCTGTAGAAGAGGGAGGATTCATTCGGTGGGAAATCAGGATCTTCATAGAGAATGTTTTTCTCCAGGCACTTCTTGTGAAGCTCCTCATAGGTCTTCTCCTTCACGCTGATAATGGGCTGGTTGCGACTTATAATGGCAGAATAAATCCCCCCTGTGCCCCCACCTGCACCTTCAGTTGTAGTGCTAACAGCAGCGCTGGGAACTGACCCAGAACCTGTCTGCTGAGCCACCGTGGCATTTATGGCGGTCGGCATGGGAATCAGGCTTAAAGCAAATGTTGAAAGAAAGCAAAATCTTGCGAACTGGAAGGAAATTTGAGAAAAGAGGAAGTTGCTGTGTAAACCGCTTTTTCTATCTGTTGAAAGTCTCCCAGTCAAATTTGCAAGCGACAAAATTCCATGTGGTTAAGCACGTCGTGCATCCTCTCAGAGGGCAGTATTTTGTCGTAAGAAATTGGAATTTATTCCTTGATGTGGAAGAGGATAATCTGTTGGCTAACTCCCGTGCCTGAGTTGTAGTGTCTACAGCATGTGTGTGTGCCTGTCCTGTGCGTATAAACGTCCAAAGGGACAAGCTTTAACCCGTAAAATCTAAAAATAACTACAGGCAAAGAGTGAGAGAGAGGGAAAGTGAGAGGGAGGGGGTTAGTGAGATGGTGTCAATCTTCTGCGCAGCTCGTGCCAAGGCCAGGCATATTCCGGGGATAGGCTCCGTGTGCAGGCTGACTCCTGGAGCAAGCAGCTTGTCTTTTCCGTAAGTAGAAAGAACGGTGAAACTGGAAGCTAAACTCCCACTAGTTTGGGAACATACTTATGAAGTACTGCCAGCCAATAAACCAGTCCTGACAGTCCTGAAGGCAGAACTGTTGTACTCGACTTCTTGTTTTTACCCTTTGCTGCAGAAAAGATACACAGAGATTTTTACTAGCGGTGCTGAAAACACACTCCTAATGGTGAAAACGGTAATTATTTGATGCTGTTGAGGTCAGGTCATTACCTGCCGGCTGGGTTTGGCTCCTCTAGAGAGCAACTCACCAGCACTAAGATCTACCTGGTGATAGCTACTTCGCATGTAAAAGGCACCTTTTCATATAGGGGGCCCAGTGTGGAAACTGGGACATTCTGTGTGTATGAGGATGTACCAATCTTACAGGAGATGTCTGACTTTGCCCATTTATTTTGTCATACAACAGTACAACAGTGGGATAAGGGACAAATTCACAGCCTCTGTGAAAAATCTAAACATATGTTGCTCTTCTCTATAACTCAGTTCTTTAAAAGGTGACATTGTTTGTGTCACGAAAAGCCCCCTGACACCTTGATTTTTCTTTGATTGGGAAGTCTTAAATCACACGATGACATCAGTGTTATTTTTGCCCTAATGACACTCGTCTCTGGACTCTGGCTCTTGTGCTCATTGCTGACCTTCTGCCCTAGTACTATGGTGTTTTCCAAAGCACCGATTCTTTTTTCTTTCTCAGCCATTTGCTTGGTTTATACATTTCAAATCAATAGTACAATGCACAATCTCTACACCTCATTAAAAAAACCTCAACTAGGGGAACATTTAAAGAAGGTAATTTAGTTGGCAAGCTTGACTACCCTCTGGGAGTATTAATTCTCAGTCTTCTAATGGCGGCCAAATCTTTTTATCACGAATGCAAGCCTTGCACCAACGGGGCAACCAGAAAGGACAGATTCAAGTGTTCGTGGAAACTGGAATGCAGTTGCTTCAGGGTGGATTGTCCAGATGCAGAATTGATGACTTCCTTTCATCTAAATGTAATGAGGATTGCAGGGCTCATATTTGACATGACTTTGCAGGACAGCTTGGCAGAGCCGTGTGTCACTCTTTCCAGGATATTTCAAGAGCAATGCAAGTAGTGTGATGCAAGGGCCTCTCACTGCACAGCGTCAGCAAAAATGCTCATTTTGGAGCCCGTGCGTATGTTCTTTCCTTCATGTTCTCCCTTCTTGCCCAGTACAAAAATTCATCTGTTATGTCTTGTACACAGAGCTCCGTTTCAGGAAGAATGTCAGTAGCTGCTGGGGAGGATCAAGTGAAGGATTAACAGTCGTTTTATTTTTATTTTTTTCTTGGGATGGTCAGCAAGCGTCAGGGTATGTCCTACTGCTCCAGCTAACAGTTCAGCCAGTGCCCGCACAGGGAATGGCAGGTGGACACACGCTTCCCACTTCTAACCCAGTGTTGCTCTTTATGGATGTTCAGGAGTATTATGTGGTTATACCTGTTCAAAAAACAGCTCGTCCTTTTCTTATTTTTTACTGGACGGATGTTTTTGCTATGCAGGTCTTCTTTGTGAGAAACAGTAGTTGCTAGTAAAAGACAAATGGTGTCTTTAAAGAAACTCAAGTTACCATAGAGAAGAATGGATGTGCTGTTTGCTACAAACAGCAAAATAAACCCTTTGGAATTAAACTACCTTTTACAATGGAATATTTGCAAGCCGAAGTACCCCAATACCTGACCTGTTCAGACAGAGAAAAAGTGAAATACATGGATGATAATCTTTCTATTTCATTTTTATGAAGTTTTGTCTCCAGTTGTTTTCACTGATTGAATTCAATTACTTTTTTTGTAAAGATATACTATAAATTTATTTTTTCCTTTATGGCATAAATATGTGGAGAAGTATGTGAGTTGCTAAAAAAATCAATGTAAATTATATTCTTTGAAATTTATTTCCTCAAATCTAAAGAGACATAAAAAAGAGTATAAAAACGAGTCATTCACTTTACCCAGAGACCCTTGGAAGAATACTTTGTAATGATTCTCAACAGTAGAAAGAAGGTTGGAAGGAATAAGGCATGTAACACGCTTCATTGTTACTTTATTTCACTTACTTTCCAACTTCAGAAATAGCAGTTAAACATTTCATTAAAATGTTCCAGATGATAATTATAGCCTGTCAGAAGCGCTGCTATGCTTAAACAAAAGAAGCAATACTCAGTTAAAGCTTAGAAGCTGATAGAAAAATAGGGTCTGTCTCAAAAATAGGATATGTCTCTCTTCTCAGAGATGTAAAAATCTATTTGCTACCATTCTACCTGGATTTACTCGTCTGCATTAAGCACAGGAGAATTTAGGCTGCCAGTTCCTGGAGCGGAGGCTCACACTGTCTGCTGGAAGGGGCTGACAAACAGCTCTGCACAATAAAAAAGAAGGCACCTAAGGGTCTGGTAGGGAACAAACCGCACTTGGTATTCAACAGCGGAGCAGTCAGTTTGCTCTCACTCTTGCTGTTCCCAGAAATCTGCCCTGCAGAGGACAAACAGCAGCAGGTGGGAATGACTGACCAAGCACAGGGAAGACTTAGTAAGAAGAGCAGGGAACAACGTACAAATGGACGGTTATGTTGCCTTTAATTGGCAAAAATGGTGACCATCCTTCTCCATTTCCTAAGAGTTAATTTATTGATGCTTTTAGAAAATAGTTCCTTATCTTGCTAAAAGAAATCAAGTAAATTTTTCCCTTTTATATCCACAAAAGCCAACAGGACACTTGTTCAGATTTGACTCAAATCTGAATTGGTTTTAAAAATAATATAGTTGACAAGTGTAGCAAATAGAAAGGGCAAACAACTTGAGCTGTGGAGCAATGGTAGCCTGCCAAAAGAGATGGCTAATACCAAAAGGGCTGTGAGAACAGGCAGGATGTAGGGGATGTAGGATTCAGGATGACTCCTAGTTTTGAAAGGGAAGAAAGCATCAGGACACACTAGTTATGTTTGCAGAGATGGTGGGAAAAGGAGGGAAGGGAAATCAGGGTGAGTTGTAAAAGAATGGAGGTATAAGCACGAAGTGGGATGGCTCAATACAGAACTAATCCCATTAAAACTAAAAATTTGCTTCATAAATACCAAGCTAAAATCTCAGCCAGATACTAAAAACTGACCAAAAAATTACTAAAATATGTGTAAAGGAAGCCAAACCTTGGCAAGAGTTGGAAGATGTGCAGAAGCAGAGCTCTCCATAAGCAGAGTTGCTTCACTGGGCTGGCTTTAACCGATGACATTTAATCATCCAAAAATGCCAATTCTTTCCTAAGAAAACACTTTTTATTTATTTAGTTTTTTAAAGTAGTACTTGCAGAGAGCAGGGAGCAATAACACAGAAAATGTTTCTGTGTGAGCCTAGCTGCTACCCTAAGCCAGTATTGCATTTAAACAGACCTGCGCCTTTTCAAAATCCAAGTATCAGTTTCAAAGCCAGCTATTGGAGAGGCTTCTGCACTCCAACACTACTGACTCTTACTATTGCACAACTGACTGGCACAACCTACTCAAATCTTACCTTCCACGACAAAACTCTTTGGCCTGGTGTTCACTTGCCTGTGTACAGACTGCCTGATTTTCCATTGTCACAAGGACTGGAAAGGGGAAGTGTCTGTAATCACACTGAGTGCCTCCTTCTGGGTTTGTTTTCACAAGGCAATTTGCAGCCAGAACTCTGATGGTAACCTCTGCATCTGGCACATCTACTGATGCTGCTTGTCGAACTGGCCCAGATCTACTCTTCTCAAGAACTCCAGTCTCTGAATTGTGCGATTTCCAAATACTTACATTAAACCCTATGCTGATGAGCCACAATCTCACCCTATCAATTTCTGATTTTTCTGGTGCAAGTGAAGGGAAGGCAGAACCCAATTTTAATGCCTAACTGAAGCTAGCCTTGACCAGATATAATTTAGCTTTTTTCTCCAAAGATACAATACTAGTGCTATTGTTTTTGCCAAAGAGAAAAGCTATCCAAGTTTAAATTACTGCTTTAGAAGAAAAATTGTAGGAAATGTTAGTTTGGGATGTAGGTGGGAAATATGTTCCTTGATTTGATTGGATCCAAGTGAGCATTTTAAGTCCTCCCAACTTATTTCCCCCCAACTTCTCAATAAATTGTCTGATGAAGTTGCGTCCCTCTTCAGTTGATGCGAATCGCCCAGTCAGCATCTACTCTCAGGGCTAAATTTTCCAGTGTCAGTGCAGAGGTCTTCATATCGTATGTGAAAACCACTTCTTTTTCTTTCCCATCTGAACAGGACAAGAGAGTTTACCATAAGATTTAAGAAGAACCTTTCTGAAACACAGTTACACGTGACTCCCTCCAGTTTTTAATTCAGACTGTCCCTGCCACTGATGGAAAGGATTGCTTAAAAAAAGAAATAGTAGTCAAATCTGCCCAGTATACACCTACGAATGTAGCAGAATTGGAAAAACTATTTTTTCTGACCTTTCAAACTGTGGTACATCAAACTATGGAACTATTCAAGGATTTTCCCCAAAAAAATAACTCTTGTTGCAGCATAGGTTTTCTTCCAAGTACCCTAAAAGGCCTCGAGTTTGACAGATGGAGGCAGAAAGTCCACGTCTACATGATTCCCAAAGTGAAGAGAGGTGCTTGGAAAGCTGCTAGAAATGATAAGCCCTTTCTCTAGATGCCACTGCCTATCCATATGGGGTCCCTCACAACTTCTAGAGATCCCCACATAGTCAAGAACTCCAGACACTTTTGAATGAGCAGGAGAACATGAAGGTAATTCTGGTTTTGTCTGCAAGTTTCCTGTTCTAGACTAGGCAGGCTTACAGATCCAAGCAAATAGTTCTTCATTTGAAATGTTATCTCTAGTCATATTCTATGGAGGACAAAGTTATCTTAACTTGTTAATTCTGAACCACTTTTACTGAGGTATCTATTGCTTTACAAAGTAAGTGTTCTTTATTTCTGCACGTAATATTAGTGGTCAGTAACTGCTGGCTCCTTTCACTAAATTCTGTCCTTAATATTCAAAAAGTAGCAAATAAAATTAAACAAAGATGCTCCCCATGCTATATCACCTCCTTTATAGAGCTGTCAGTTTGCCACGTCTAGTGAGTGGCAGGAGTGCAACGGTATTTCAGATCATCAGAGTAAAATGGAAGTCAGTTCATTACCCTTGGAAGAGGCAGTCACAAAAGTGGGATGCTGTCCAAATCCCAGAATTATCACCCGCTCAACCACACAGGTAGTGTGGTATTGTCCACTTTCATCTGTGCACCTGAAAACAGAAAGTAATTTCATATACGTTAGCTCCTGTCCATCAGTAAAAGTTCAGCATCATGCAGAGAAAGTACTACTTCAGTCTCACCCTGGAAGTTCCCTTATACTGGTTTCCTTTCCTCTATTTACCTTTCTCCTAAAACAAGTAAAACTTTTTCCCATCATCAACTAATTTTTTACTGCGTGGCAGATTTCATAAAGTTAGGGGAAAAAATGTTTGGGAAGATATTTTGTGGCAAAAAGCATGGCTTTGACAATCAGAAAGGTTCTGGATTTTTGCTAAATGGTAATTAAAACTGCTAAGTATAAATGTAAAGCTAATTTGAACATTTTTCAAGTAATGCATTTCAGTCTGAGGCACAATTATCCTTCATTTTGTAACTAATTTAATTTTTATTAAAAAATTCTAAAAAACCCTCAAATCAAAATGAAGCTTTCCTTTCCAGAGTGAACAGAAAGTTGTATCATTCATCACAAAATGACTTTTTTTCAACTTCTAGATTTGCTAGAAGTTTAGCAACATTTTTATTTTCCATCCTGAATTTTTAAGCTTTTCAAATTTTGTATCCCAGATTAAAAAAATGGTTTGAAGCACACGTTTAACTACGTTATCTAAGCTAGTCTACAGTTTTGGTCTGTGTTAAATTTTACAGTTTTAGGACCTCCTGCATATTTTTGAACCCTGGAGGAATAAAGAAATGCCTGTAAAATAACTATTTATGTACTGCATAGCCCCATGGGCAACACACCTCAACAGTAAAAGTGTCATAGTGACATATTTAGGATTGCTTTCCTTACAAGCAGCTATGGATAGTTTTGGCTTTTAGGTTGTTTCACTCAGCCTTTGCGGGTTGTGTCCCTTCGTGCTTCCTTTCAAATGCTTTTCTTGTGTATTTTACTATGCTAATATATACGTGGCGTGTTTGTTGATGTCTTTTGGACACTACGTATAACGGTGTCTGTTTGTCGTTCCCACACAGAATCATCTCAAGTTGAAAGGGACACATAAGGATTATTGAGTCCAAATCCCTGCTACTTGCAGGACTACCTAAAACTAAATCTTATGAGAAAAAGCATCATCCAGATGCTCCTTAAACTCTGACAGGATTGCTGCCATGGCCCATTCCCCAGGCAGCCTGTTCCGGTGACTGACCACCCTCTCAGTGAAGATCTTAGAAAATACAAGCACTCCAGGTGTTGCCTATTTGCAAACCTCACAGTTTATCTTCTTTTTTCTCTCTGATAGGCTTTACTCTCGCTGATGACTTTCTTAGTATTTGAGTAAATCTGTAGAATCTGCAGATTTGACTAGACTGAAGCAATGAGACAACTTAGTATTGCTTGCGTTGCTGCCCTTAGACTTAACACAAAACATTGTTTAACTCTGCAGTTTTATAACAGATTCTGCATGGTCTGGGACTTCACTAAGCAATAGATGAGACTAATATGTCTACACCTGTAAGAAGGCTTGATGAACTAGAAAAGGCATTTCCAATGACAGTGTGTTGGTGGCTTTTGTCCATAACTGCTGTTACCTGGAAGATAGAACGTTCTTGTGGAAAGTGAATTTCCGATACAGGAACTGCTTCTTGTGGAGATATTGAAATGAATGGCCATCATCTAGGTAGAGCTCACCTATTGCACAGGCCTGTGAAACACACCAGGTGGAGTAAAAATTAACAGCAGCTTCTAATGCTGGACAAAGAAACTAAAAATGTCTCACTATATGTCATGCTTTATGAAGGGTGTGTGTTTATTTTTATTTAATGACTTGTATCCCTGGGAGGCTCAGGGCGTCCAGCTCCAAGAGTCCTTTGAAGACTTGGACATCCCGGTTTTGTAAATTCATGTGGGTGCCAGGTGTCACCTCATCTATTAGAAAAGGCAGTTATGGGAAGTTCTCTCTGTGTCCGAGAGGAAGTTTGTGGCCTGCTTATTCTCTGCTCCTTCCTCCAAGGAACTACAGGTGGAATGAGAAAGGTTAGAAAAATGTTCTGCCACTGCTATACTCAGTCTCATTTTAAGGGAACAGTGGGAGGGAGGTGGGAGCCCCCCCAAACAGGAAACGTGCAGGAGAGCCATTTGGCATACAGATGCAGATACCATTGTGCTGACTGAACAGGCAGCAAGGACCATAAAAAGGTCAGATGGAATAAAAGGCAACTTTGTAAAGGGAACATCATCTCAGAGTACCTCTGTGTCCAGGGCCACGTGGAGTTCGTAAGAAATATCTATCATCCATTCAGTGGATTTTCCAGCCGTGGTCTTGAGAGGTACCACAGTGCCCCCCCGCTGGAATACAGGAATCTGAAGAAAGGAAAAAAAAAAAAAAAAGAAAAAAAAATCCAGGCTAGAAAGGTTCATATACTCTGATCATATAATTTTAACTTGGAACAGGGATAACTGATGCTTGCTCTCATAAAAGCTCATTTTGAGCTTTAATCACAAGTACATAGAGAAACTATCCAACTAACAATGGGAACAGCAGTAATCTTCCTGTATGTGTGCAAGCGAAATATCTTTGCTTGGAGGAGTCACCCTTCCACCATCTCACTTTTCATCACTACCAGGACATATTAGTGTTCCATCTAACAACAGAGGAGATGGGATTTTCTTCTCTACAAAATCTATTTTACATTACACTTCTACATGGAAATTGAAATGTCAACTGATTTTGAATGTTGACAAAACAAAAGCCTGTATTTTTTTTTTGCCGCTCAATAGAAGTAATATTTTAAAATAAAACCATACATTCTCCAGTGTTACTGGGATCTTCAGAGTGCCTGGATCTTCCATTTGTTTAAATTTTCTGAAATCATACCAAATCTAGGAAAAATGAAAAAAGAATGAGCATGACATATGGCATGATCTGTTCCCTCTGCAGGTGCAGTGGCTCTCCTGCTTAACCTTACTGTCACTATTGCTAACAACCTACTTGATGTGCAAGAAATAGCATCTACTTTTTAAATCAAATAACCTTCTGGATAGAAAGAATAAACGCTTATTCCTGAAACATAAAAATAAGCTGATCTATTCTACAGTTTGCATAACATCTTGTATATCTTAAAGCATTTGGAAATGCAAAATAATGAAATACCGCTCTTTGTTTTTTTTAATCTAGAAATGCTGAGTTCCAGAATAAGCAGATTTATATTGAAGTGAAAATTAACAACACAGTTGCTAATAACAGGTCACAAAAGAGAGCTACATCTGAAACTTCCCATGCACACACTTGCCAGCAGGTGTAACTGCTTTCAGTGTGCCAGGCAGTCAATTCCCATAGAGATCTTGATAAAAATACTTTTCTTAACTTGTTTAGAGAGCCTTGTCTGTTTTTCTCCTTATATTGAGAAGAATTCTAAGTCCTCAGATGCATTAATGGAGTCATAAGGCTCTGCATGGTCTCACACACTCCTCTTTGCTGCTATTTTTCCTCTCATTCCTCTCTAGAGTCTAGGCTTTCCCTTAGGAACTATTTTCCCCAAATTTCTTCCCTTTTTCCACCTCTCAGCTGCTGCAGCCAAACGCTCTTTGTAGGAGTGGATCACAGTGCCATCCTGTGGATAAATAACTTTACTTCAGAGAGGAACTGATCTCTGTACACGTCAGTCTTTGCTACTCACAACCCAGCCTATTGACACTTGTATTTCCTTGTTATAATTTTCCCTCCCTGCAGCTTCCCTCTGCTTTCCTTATGACCTTTCTTCAAAAATCTCTTTTCTTCTACATAAAAGAGAAGTTTAACCCACAAAGAAATACATGAAAAAAGGGAATTGACAATTTAGTGAAGATGGTTTTTGGTGTTCCGTGAGAAGCATCAAGCCTTGAGGGGAAATTTAAATTATAGGAGATGTGAGATTTGTGCAACTTCATATTCGTTCTCACCTCCTCTGACCCCGGAAGGAGAACACTCACTGCCTTGGCCTCTTGCTCTGTGACTGGATGCACCAACAAAGCGTTTCCTGGAGAAAAACATAAACATGGCTGTGGTCCTCAAGGCTGCATCTCATCGGAGCAGAAGCTGTGTGCTCTGGGGCTGTCAGCCTCCTGTAGCTGTTTTAGGGGCTTGTTTGGGCACGCCATCTACTTAGGTTCACTTTCTACTGGGAGAAAAAGGCACGTGTAGGGAGCTGATGGCTGCTTGGGTCTTGTTCTGTTACGGCACTGGGATGCAGCTGGGCTGCATCGTACACCCACTAGATTGGAGGCTCTTCTGTGTCCCTCATAGTCTAAGAGATGACTTCCTGTTTGCTCTATGGTTGAACAAAAAAATACATTTTTCTAACCAAGAGTGGCAGACAGGAATGGCCTTGTAAAAACAAAACAAAACCTGCTTAAGCTTATTGCACTGGGGATGGTTCTTCTTTATTCCTAAAAACAAAATATTAATGTATATAGACTGTAAAGTTTGATAAACTTCTTCCCTCCTTGCTTCACTGCTGATGAGGCTGAACTCCCAGAGTCCTCTGAAATGCTCTGCTTCACCACACTTTGCTGCTGCATCCTGCCTACCTCGGTCAGACTTTTGCCTGAGAAGTGAATGTTGCCTCATCTGAAAGCCATTAGTAGGCATTCTTGAGCCCAGAGGTAACAAAAAAATAATGAAATGCAACATTCCCCTCCCATTCTCTTTTCCCTATCAGCTCAACGTGCTTTACACGAACATACCCATCTCTTAAGCTTAATTTCTGAGAAAACTGACTTCAGCAGCCAGCCATAACAAAGTAAAAACCAGTCAGTTTTGGATGCTAGCTGTTTGCTACTGTCACTTCTGAAACAGACTGTAGTCTTAGCTACTACAGCGAACTCCTATGTTTCAGGTCAAAACACTCCCATGTGTTTTTTCAAAGTGACCAGTGAGACTGAATTCAGGTTTTGCATCTCATATGACCCCTATTTTCATAGTGCTGTTAAAACTGGGTCCCTTAAGGAGGTCTCAAGTTCTATTTTCAGTGACACTATAATTTTTAAAGGTCTTGGGCAGAGTTTTCATGTTTTCTTTTTGTCACGCGACACACTGTCACCTCAAAAATATTTAACTAAAATTCCAGAGAAAGAGAAGACACCTGCTTACCCAGCATGTACTCATTTTCCACACCAAAAGTTTCTATTTTCCCTGGGAACTCTATCCAGAGAGGCCTGTAGGAAGAAAGATAATGAGATTCAGTTTCTCCCCTCCCACCAGTCTGTTCAAGACCTGGCATTTTCAGGCTCCATTTTCTCCCTCTCTTTACAAGGTAATGCTATCAAGAACTGAAGACAGGGCAAGGTCTTCTTCTGTGCTTTAAAGTACTCCTTTTGAGTCACTGATGAGAGTTTCCAGTAAACATGGGTTAAGACATTCCAATATACCTATGGTTTGGCCTCCTGCAGCCTCACTTTCTTCCCCCCTGCCTTCTTCCTTACAAACTTGCACTACATATCCCTTCCTTCTGGCAAAGGAGAGACGGATGAGCCTTTCTGTCACGGTCTACCAGCAATGCAGACACCTGATGAGCTAGTCCCCCAGACACCTGATGAGCTAGCAGCACAGTCCTTCCTGTTCTCAGCAGCTCACCATTGCTTTTACAGCGTGTCTCCTCTTGGTCACGACTGAAAAACCTGCACCAAAAGTTTAATTTCAGTCTTTCTCAAAAAAGGGTAGTGCATTAACCATCTGGTTATAGAACAAGCATTGTCTATTCAAAGAGATTGTGGCAATAGCAGCTCATTCAGAGACAGGGTCTGGGTTTCCTTACACAAAAAGCCTGGCTCACCTGCTCACTCATGATCATCTACTTGTTCGCTGCAGCTCTGCTGTTTATGTGCTTACTAATGAGACACATTTTCCACTCTGCTTGTCTCAGTGTAAAAAATACCGTGCTTCCTCTCTAATTCTGTACCTACTGCAGCAACTTTAACATAATCAAAGTTTTATTTAATATTGTGGGCAGTGCACGTGTCAACATAAGCTTCATTTCAAGAAAGACAGAAACTCAGTGTCTATGTCAGTGCATACAACAGGAGCATCTACACCTTTACAGGGCAGACAGATGTTCACGCTGTCTGTAATGCAAATCATCTTCAAAACTCAAACCACTCAGCCCTTTTCAAAAAGACATTTCTGTTTTTAAACCTTAGGTTTAACCTTAGCTTGTTATTTGCATAACAAGTAAAGGTAAATGTGGTGCAAAAGGAGTGTTCTAGGGCAACTTCAAAGACACAGCAACACCAGGAAAATTAATGACATTCATCCCTTGGTGAAAGGATTGTTGCATTCAGTTCTACCAAGACACTTTCTTAGAGGTAACAGAGCAAAAGTTTATTTTCTAATTTCATTTCCGTTCTAGATCATTAGATTCTCTACTAAAAGAAAAATTACAAAGAAAATTAAAAAGAAATACTGCAGAGATAAATGATCAAATTACCAATATGAAATAAGCTTTTATAACAGTAGCAATTCAGCAGTAACAAGTATTTTCATGAGGGGCAAAATGTTTCTAGGTCAGCAAGTTCTGAGTCCATTAAGCACTGTTTTAAGTGTGGGTTGGAATACTACGTAATGTTATTTATTATGAAGAGAAGTTTGCAGTCCACAGTATTTTAAATACATTAAAGGCTGTGCAGTGTCTATTGAATTAGTGTGTTCCAGGTGTCATTTGGAAAAAAACCCAAAACGTATTTTTCCTCTGAGAACACTACCAAAGCTTGCAGACTGCATGAAACTACAACTTAGTAATTTGTGTGTGTTTTTTCTTTTTTAATATTTAAATAAGTAATAAAAAAGTAAGAGTTGGTAATTTTACTTCCCTTCTCCAAGTTGAACATAATGACTAAACCTCCTGACTTATGCTCTTACCTCATAACTGGCTCAGCCGCTGTGTGTGCCCGATAGAACAGTGTGTATAAGTATGGCAGGAGGACGTAGCGCTCTCTAATGGCTTCCCTGATGATCTGGGTGTTCTTCTCCCCAAAGAGCCACGGTTCTCGCCGTTTGCTCTCCATGTTAGAATGACCTCTGAAGAAGGGCTGGTAGGCTCCAGCCTGATACCAGCGAACAAGTAATTCTGGTTCTGGATCTCCAATAAACCCTCCCACATCCGCTAGATATTGCGCAGACAAATAAAAATACACATTTTTGGAAATTATTCTGAAAAACGTGAAGTACTCCTCTAACAAACATTCCAAGTGTATAAATCCATGCATTTCACAGTGTGCTTGCAGTTCTGCTGTTGGGCAGCTGCTTGTCCAAATAAGAGTGGAAAACTGGTGTAACAAGTTATCCTTTAATAAAAATCTTAAGAGAGTTTTCTAAGTGAGTGCCTTCCCCAGTGACAAAGGACTGTCACAGTGGTGCTACTGAACACCACCTGAGGACCACTGCTCCAGGTGGGACTCAAGGACTACATAGGAGTTAGTGGAGAAATGATGGTGAGAGCCAGGTTATTGGCATCTGAAATCAGACTACTCTGTGAAACTGTCTGGAAATGCACTGGACTGTTTAGCTTTCCACCATCTGTGTTGAAGTTTCTCTCGGGATACAAGCTTGGTGGCACCAGTGATTTATGCATAGTGAGCAACTCCAGCTGAACACCTTACCTCCACAGAACGAAATCCCGGCCATGCTGAGGGTGAGAAGCATTGGAATGGAGATTTTCAAGTAACCCCACTCTGCCTTGTTGTCTCCAGTCCACACTGCCCCTGGAAATACTCAGTTTCAGCATTACACAGGAAAGTTGGGCGTATGCTTCAGCTTATGCTTGCAGTTAAGGAAAGAAGACAAGAATGGTCATGAACTACTGGTGAACTGCTGTTCACTGTAACTGTTTTTTCTTTATACACACATGCTCCTGGAATATGCAATAAAAGCAGGTAGTGGTTTGTCACGGGACACAGGTTGTTTTTCCGCCTAACTTGTACGCACTTTGACAGCCTCCCCTGATTTTCTTTAATCACTTGCACTCTTATGCGTCAGTATTTCTAAGATAGTTTCTGTCCTCTCTAGACTTTGCTACTACACACCAAACTTAATAGAACAAAGCAGCGTGGAAGACATCCAGCTAGTCCTTACTTACCATACTTCTGTGATCCAGCAAAGAAAGATCGTGTGAGGACAAATGGTCTCTCTTTTCCTGAAGAACGTCTGATGAGTCCTTCTGCAGTTGCCATTTGCTGAAAATCATAGACATAAAAGTCAGGAAGATAAACTCTGTAATTAGGATACTTTCTACATTGCCTTCCAAGGCAGGAAAAATAAGAAATCTGTACCCACAAATAATATTTATTATTAAAGAAACACTTTCTTACTAGAATATACTTGGGCAAAAAAGAATGTTATTATCATGTAGTCACAGCCAATGTAATTTACATCGTTATGGCAGAGGCACGGATGTTGCTACATTTTCTTGTGACCAATTACAGAGTTTATTTTAAATGTAGCAATACCCAGCACAGCAGAGTTTCAGTCCTTGATGGAGGTTACAGAATACCTACTACTATGTAAATTACCACATTAGACATACTCCATGAGAATGACTGCTGGTTTGTGTCTCCAGATACTCTACCTGGTAGAATCCGTAGAGGTTGTGTACTTCTCGATGCTCCCAGTTGTTGTAGTGCACAGCATCTTTCTGCATTGTTAGTTCTGCCCCTTTGAAGACTGAAGGCTCATTCATGTCATTCCACACAAAGAGGATATTAGTGGATCCCTATGACACATGGTTGCGATTAGGACATAACAGAGCCATTGCTGTGATATAGTGTGTTTATCTCTAGTGGGTGTCAGACCAGTCTAGGGTATGGATAGAAACAGCAGCAGAAAAGCAAGACATGGTAATTATACTCGTGTGGTCACTTGAAAGCTGCCAGTCATTCATCTCATCTCTCTTGGTAGCCCTTCTGGTCAGCATGGCAGCCTACAAGCCCACTCGATTTTTGTAGTTCTTACAAAACTCGGTAGGTATTTGCTATTCCTGCCTTCTGGTGAGGGAAAAGAGGCAAGGAAAAGAGAGGTATTAAATAGCCATGAGGAAAAAAATCAGAGAAGTCCAGAAGAGAAAAACTGGAGAGGAAAAGCAGCATGGGAAATGTCTACTACACATGTCTACTAGGGTAGTGGTTTCAACAACCCTACTGCAAAGCAGAACTTTGGGGCAGGGAGGGGGGAACTCGAGATGTCCAGCAGCATTCACCCAGACGCTTTCAGTGCTAGGCAGGAGTGCTGGAAGGAAGTCTGGGGTGAAGCAACCATGAGCTATGAGAGAGCACTCCCACATCACTCCTTGTGTGCTATCATGGCAGTAAAAGCTGGAATTGCAGCAGCTGTGTTGGATTATGGGTTGCTAAAATGCCGGCAGTTTGTCCATCCTACTGCTGCAACTAAGTGAGTAGGTTCACTGGAGGCATATGGGTTCCAACTTTCTTAGTGTAGACAAGTCCATGGAGAAAATTCCTCAGCGGTACTTCAGCTTATCAAGATATCTTCCTCTACATTATGATAATACAGCTACAAAAGCCACCAATTTGCTTAGCCAGTAGGCTACCTTCTATCTTTTCCCCATTTTCAAGCTTTCTGGGATATGTACATCAGAGCAAATAAATACACACCTTGTATGTTTTGAAGGCAAATTGGTCTGCATACCATTTTCGCACTTCAGGATTGGTGAAATCCAGGTAACAAGAGGAACCTGTGGATGTGGGAGATCCCAATTACTTACCTGATTTTAAGGGCATGCATGCATTGTCTTTGCACCTAAATACAGTGGCCTAAAGCTAGGATGCTTTCCACGATGGGCAGCAATATTGTGGTCGCTGTTGTTTGTGAGATAAAAGCTCAAGAGCAAGTTCCAGGCTGTCTTGGAACTCGGTGTGCCCCTTGCCATGTTCTGCAGACCAACAGACATAGATTCTCAAGGTCTGAAACTCAGCACCATTTAAGGGTGACTGCTAGCAGTTTGAAATACGTTCAGATATGAACAGGAAGCCAAGGAGAAACAGCATCCCTGGTATTTTGAGCTCAAACAGGAAAGTGTCACTTAGAAGCTGAATAATTACACCCTGCCATGCTACTAGAAGTTGTAATTTGTTCTTGATTTTTCCCATATTCATTCCTTTGACAAGATTGTGGGCTTTCTGTCTGCAAAGAAGGGGGACAACCTCCGTTGCCTCCCCGCAATGAGATTTCCTCATGAAAAATAACATGTCAAATCACTATATTATGATTGAATCAAAGCCTTCAGTACCAGGGTTCACCTAATTTCATCCAGCCTACATGAGCTGTGCTCACTGCAACAGACCAGGCTGCATTTCTGTTGCACAAGACAAGCTGGGAAGAGGGATGGCTGTTCTGATCAACAAATCCAACTTTTTTAGCTCTAGGCACTGGGACTATCTGCAGAGACAATTGCTGACTAGATCAAAGAAACCACAAAGTATTGGAAATCGTGAATATTTACAAAAAATGCAAGGAATGTAAGAATTTAATTCCACTTCCATGGGTCCCAATTAAACTATTCTGCAAAATTTTTAAAACAAACACCTTGAAATGTAGAGACAGAGTGGTTTTTTACCTGGCCAACAGATGCCCTCAAAATCTTGCCCATTTCTGTCTTTCACAAAATATCCTTTGTCTTTTGCCTGTGAATACAGGTTATATGTGGGATCAACCTTAATGTGGGGATCTACAATGACGACAAGCTGCCAGGATAAGAAAATAAAACACATCATTAGCATCAACTGTACTAAATAAACCAGGAAGAATTCACTTTTGATAAAAGGCAGATAAGAAGCTCACTTCAGGTAAAGAAGGTAGCTATGTCACTAATTTTAGAAAGCAGTTACCAGTGCTCGTATATGCTGTGCTAGACTTATGTGTAATAGCTGCATTTACAAGGAGGTCATGGATTTGTGCTTACCCATCTGAAATAAGGGCCAAAAAACATTGTTTCAGATATAAGCAAGTACTGCAACCCCTAAAAACACTATGTTTAATTCACTACTGTATTCTGTGAATGGGAAAATATCTGACTTCCATGTTCATGTACCTGCTTAAAACAATTTGCCTTAAGACATTTAAATATATCTTAGTTTGCACAGCATACAACAACAACAGAAGTTTTTGGTTTTTTTTAACATCCAGGTACTGTATTTTGCAGTTACTTTCTGCTGCCTTGCTGTAAAGCTGAGAAAGTACTATAGCTCCAACTAAGACATTATAAAACCTGAATGCTATTTCAACAGTCCCCTGTTTATTGACTTTTGGCAAAGATAAAGCGTTAAGCAATTCTACAATTTTTACATATTAACTGTGTGCACTTTAATACTCTATAATTCCAGGGAAAATATTTTAGCTGTAAAAGCAGAAATAAAGACTAACTAAGCTAACAGAATGCACATCATACTGGATTTCACCAGAAGAAAAAAAACATTTAGTTTATGGTAAGCAATCCCAGTTACTGTAAGCAGAAAATAAAAAGTATTATCAATACAAAGACAAGCTGAAGCAAGGACAGCAACTACTAATGGTAAAAGCTTGTGTTAAGTATAAAGGTTTTCTACTGTGCCCACCAAGGACAGCACTGGGCTGCTTCTATAAGATGGAGCTTCACATGGGTCAAACTTAGCCTGATGGTCAGGATACAGAACAAATTATGAAATAATAAAATGGCACGAGGAGCTGAATTAATAGTTTGCACACTGGAAGCAGACTGCAACACAGCCTAATGTACTCTGTTGTAGTTAAACTCTGCAGTTAAAACTTCGTATCTGAAGTACCTTGCCTAAAGCTAGATTGAGTAGCTTCACACTACAAAGAAATATCTTCTCTTTTCCTGCTACATTATTTACCTTGCGTTTTTTCTTCCTGAGAAGTTCTTGCATCTTTTTGGGGTTCTGGAATTTCTTTTTGTCCCACGTAAAATACCTCTTGCCATCTGTGTGCTCTATGTCCAGCCATATCACATCATAAGGAATGCCGTGTTCATCAAAGCCAGCATCTACTGCCTTCACATCTTGCTCATCCTCGTAATTCCACCGGCATTGATGGTAGCCCAGAGAAAAAAGCGGAGGCAGGGCTTGAGTGCCTAGGAAGAGTATATGGATGAAGATAACACTGTTAATGCCCTTCAGGATTTTATCTAGAGACTCTAGAAAAGTTAACATGATTAATATGTAACTGCCTGGAGCTAGGGAATGCTGGCCTAAGTTGAGTCTAAAGCATGTCCTTCACACATAGGTGGCTGAACTCTGGAAATATCAAACCCTACAATGGGCTCAACAGCCAGAAATAGCAGAGGGCTGTAATCATAATACAAGAGTGAAAAGGAACTTGATGCACCGTGATGCTGAAATGTTATTCCAGTAACCAATATAATTTTATTCTTTAATTTTTTCTCATGTAAAAATATTCCAGATGAGCTTAACTGTCATTAATGCAAACAATTACATAGATTTTAATCAGTAGAATGCAATTCCTGTGACTGTTCAAACCTGAGTAGTGTAAACAGGCCCACAGGTGCTGCAGTACAAGGAGAACCATAGAATTGCAACGTTAGGAAGTTTTAAAATTAGAAAACATGTCTGCGTATGGCAAAACGGAGCTGGGAAACCCTCCCGAGTGTGCACGTCTGCTTGGCAATATCCTTTTGTGATCTGGCTACTTTCCTAATCCTGTTCAGCTGAACCACATTCTCTCCATAACATCGGTGCAGCAAACAATCATTGCTAACACACTGAAGAACTGCCAGCGATGTTTCTGTGCTTTTAATTCTCTTCAGTACATAAAGAATTTTGCTTTCATAAAATGTTAGTCCTCTTGCCTCCATTTTTTTATTCTCTTCCTGAGACTCTTGCTTCTTTCCTTTCCGGTACCTGCATACCATCTCTGCTCCCTTCCCTAATGGACACACTGGACAGTCACCTATCTTCTTTCTCTACTCTCCAGGATACATTACTCCGTAACTTCAGTTTTTTCTCACTATAAGGCATCCTGTCTTGATGGTGACTGGCAGTTCTAGCCCTCTGTGTCTCCTCTCTTCACCTAAGGAGGCAGTCTCAGATAGCAGTAACCATGACACTAGGGAAAATAAGGATGGAGGCCTGTCTTCACAAAGCACCAGCCCTTGCTCTGCAACCTGCAGTTTGGGAACAACTGGCCTTCTGCACACAATAGGCTAGGTAAATATTAACCCACTCGTGGGTACAGCATGTTCCTCAGAGAATCTCTCAGGTACATGTGCCATACTGACTCCAATTAGGTGAGTTAGTACCTGTCAGTTGCGCAAACTGCTTGAAGATATCAAAAGCAGTGGGTCCCATCAGCAGGAAAACATCAATGATCCCACTTTCTGACATCCAGCGCACATCAGTGAGAGGCACTGCTCTCTGCTTAGCACTCTCTGCAGCAGATCCGGGTGGCTTGTGCTTTGAAGGAAACCAAGGTAAAACTGAATCTTTCTCTATCAAACTTTTGTTCAATGAAGGAACAAAGAAACCCACAAAATTCACTAACACATACCTGGCAGGTATTAGGAATACACACTGAACTTTTTTATATATCCTTCACAAATCCTTTACCTTGCATACTGCTTATACAAAATACAGAGGTAATGAGGAAAAATAGGTAATGAGGGGCAAAGTAATTAAAGCCTTTCTTTAATTAAAGACTATGCATTTTCTTCAGGATCTTTGAGTAACAGCCCTAACTACATAATGAATAATAAAGAAAATTAATAATTTTAACCATGTAATGAAGAGCTGGAATAAAGCAAGATTTTTTTTTTTTTCAGAAAAATTCCTCAAATCCAAGAGATTGTCAAGATTTTTGTCCACCCTTTTTTCTGCCTGCTACATCCACCTATGTAGATTATTTTCTGCTCCAACATTATATATTTCCTCTCTGCCTTCTCCTCTAGACCTGTTAAGATACAAATTCTGTAACTTCACTCTTGAAAGGAGTCATCACCTTGTTCTTTTCAGTGGTTTAATACAAGGAATTTAGCAGTAGGGACGACAGGAGGAAGAGATTGACAAGTCTTTACTAGGGAGCAAAAGATAAATCTCCAATAATGTTGTCATGTTCCTGTTGGCCCTGTCCAGGAGTGTTTCCTTATTAAATTCTGAGGAAAGTGAGCAACTCTCACCTCAGCTACTGCCTTTGTACTAATATCCACCAGCGTTTCTGAAGAGTTCAGCCAGAAGATCCCTGAAGTTCTGTTAGGCTTGTGTGCTAAGAGAAGGGGCACGGAACCATAAATGCCTATTTTGTCATGTATCTTGTGGCCGAAGATATCCAAATTATAAAGTCGGTAGGCATCCCCGTCACTAGGACAAACAAATAGATGTGTTTGTTATATGTAAGCATCCTGTACTGGGCCAATTTTAGCTCTATCGCTTTTACACTAAACTCAATGAACACTCAGTGAACACTCTGTATTATGGTCTTTTGGTTAGCATCCAGAGCTGAAATGTGGACATCCTAGACTACTGCTTCTTTGCTTTGGTCATAGTTATCTGAATCAAACAACATTTTTGCTGCCAGTGAGACTACTGCTCATTTGCTCTAAGTCCTAAAATATGAATTCTGAACTCTCCCATCCTCCCATGGAGTTTCTTTTTTAAGAGTTCTACTTAAACATGACCAATCCTGTAATTCTGAAAAAAACTGCAGGGAAAATCGAAAGAGAACAGAAAGAATCATTCATGAAATTGCAGAGCGGAAAGGGAAAGCAGAACAACTTACTCCATGTGGACAGGGGCTATGATTCAGCTTGCTGTATTATTAAACTAAAACATACATTATATAATATACATATCTCAAGCTGTTGTGTGCATTAAATTATTAAGATGATATCTCTCCTTTACATAAACAATACTGCTCTCAGTAGCAATCTGCCACCTTTACCTGGTGTTTTTGAGAAGAAGTGCTTCTGCGTGTTGTGGTATTCCATAAACATGTTCAAATCCATGTAAGGAGAAGTCCATGCCTACAGAACTAGGGCCTGTGGGAATAACAATCAAAGAGAAGATCACAGAGTTCCGTTCACAGGCTTAGCTGAAAGCAACAGAGCAGAACAACCTAACTGAAAAAGAATACGGAAAAGCAGGTTTTAATAATTAGCTCTTTCATACTTGATTTCGACTTCACTTTCATTATTACTTATGTACTATAAAAGTAATGTTTTAAACCAACTTTATTGTGTTTATTCTGATTTTGATCTGCTTAAGAAGATAAAATTAATCCCTTCAATAGAAAAAAAATACATGGAATAGTGGGTCACTTCTTTATTCTGTAGTGAAACTGCTTAAAATTATCGCCTGTTTCTATCCCAGTTCCTACAAGCCAAGCTTTGCAGCACAGTGGTACAGCAAAGTGGACTTTAGAGTCAGAGTTGCCTGTTTTCTACTCCTCTTCTCTTCAGCCTCAGCCACGGGAGTAGCATGCACAAGAGCCTGTGGCAGTGATATCACCTTGTCACATTACTCAATTCAGAGCAACTTTTGGCAGGTGACCACAGATCCCGCAGACTGACAAGCAGTTGCCTCAGGATCAGAACCTGACCATATGGACTTTATTCCTCCAACACAAAGTGACAGAAAAAACATGACACTGGCCTGAACAGCATGAACAACAAGGGCAACAGCTTCCTGTCCCTCTGCATCTTATCCGTGAACTGAAGAAGCTCCTGTCACCAAAAAGAAGCTCTCTCAGACTTCCCTCTCCCTCCTGCAGCTGCTGGGTAGTGCTGGTTGATATAAAAGTCTGAATGATAGTGGTAATGGACAAAGCTAACCAACTCAATTCATGTGGAATAAAACTGGACAGATAGCAGATGGTCATAAATTTTAGTAATCAATAATTTAAATTGTATTTGAGCTACTGACCTACATGTTTCTATAACCACCTTCTTATCCCTTAAGACTTCTCAGTATTTCCTTTCATAGTCACCCACAAAGACTTTTGCTGTGACAATTATTAAAGCTTAGGTATCATGATTTCTGACATGTCATGAGAACAAACTACAAGTGAAATCAATGTTATGTGTTGATACTAAAAAAGAAAAAAAAAGAAAATAATGAATTATATACCAGTCAGCCAATGCAGATAGGGTTATGCTGTGTCAGAAATGGCATACAGTGACCTGACGAAACGGGTCACATTTAATGTGTTCCCTCCTGACCAGAAATCTAATGAATATTCCCCGTACCTTTGTCAAATTTGTTACCCATCACTGGTATCTGGTAGGCAAGTTAAAAGGAGTGAGCAAGACACTAATAAACATTAAGCAGCTAAACAGAAAGCAGACAGAAATATGAATAAACACAGGTATCTACAAAGCAGTAAAGTTGTTTTCAGAACTAGACTGAGACTTACCATGAGCTTTGATGTCTAAGAAACGGCCAAATTTCTCTTGCCAGAGACCTAGATCCTCTTGTTTCTCCTGCATAAACAGAAATAGCTAAGCCTAGCAAACAAAACTGCTCACAACATGTATTTCTAAGAAAAATATGTTTATTCACATGAAATTTGCACATTTTTAACTGCTTTTTTTGCCACATATGGTTAATATAAATAAATCCAAAACATAATGCAGATCCTGATGCAGGAATTTACACTGAAGAACTGACGCGCTAGTGGAGCACACATGCACTGTGCTACAGCATAAAAGTAATATGCTTGGTCTTGGATAGAATCATAGAATGATAGATTGGAAGGGATCTCAAAAGATCATCCGGTCCAACCTTTTGTGGGAAAGGGAGCCTAGATGAGATTATCTAGCACCCTGTCCAATTACATCTTGGAAACCTCCAGTGATGGGGACTCTACAGTGTCCCTGGGGAGGTTGTTCCATTGAATGATTGTTCTCACTGTAAAAAATGTCCTTCTTCTGGATTTCGAACATGATTATGAAATGCAAAGATTGCATGGATGGAACCAAACAGGAAAACCTATACAAACAGAAACCAAACCTCTCCTCTAGACAGCAAGGGTCAGACAACAAAAAACTCTCCAGACTCTCCAGAGTCTTGCCTTTGTAACTGATATTTCTTTTAGCCTCCTTCAAATTTTGAGCCCTGTGCCCTGACATTCACTGTCCCACAATTTCCTCTTTTTGCAGCGTCTTTCCTGGTTGTCTTTTCTACATTCACCCCAGAATAAGCAAACGTGGCCTCTTGCAGCTGTGCGACTCCCCCAAGGCAAGCATGCTCCCTGGCAGAACTCAGAGTTCGGACACAAGGCAGCGTAGCTCCTGCCATTTATAACAGGATGGTGGAGTAAGCAGCCATCTGCTCTACAGGAGGCTAAAATTACATCACAGACATAACTCTACTTCCTGAGAAAACCGGTATGTGCCTTTATGCACTGCCAGGACCTGCTCTTTTTTCAGACAGAATCTGACTTCTGTATTAAGCATGAGTGTATGTGGAGGCACTTTTTTGGACTGTAATGAAAAAGGTCTTGTTGTTTTGAAATTCTCTTTGCAATGAACAGGGAATTTGAAAATGACCAAGTAGCACCACCAGCTCCCTTTTACACATCTACTCCAAACCAAATGAAAGAACAAAAGAGACAGAAATTCTAAATAAAAAGGCCAAGGAAAAACCATTTTTTGAGCTAGATCTACCTGACTGGTACCTTCTACAGCCCTGGTAAAACACATAAACCTTTATTCAACAATGAATCTGCAAAATATCTCAATATGAAATACCAGATCCTTTTTGAATTTCACTGGAAAGTGGTTAGACTATGTTTGTAAACATAGCACCAGAAGAAATAAACATGTGATTCTAATTCTCTTTTCTACAAAATATTCACGCTGGAATCGCAGTAAACCTGGATTACCTTTGAGGAATCACTTGCTGCCTCCTCATTTTCTGCTGTAGGTTTTCTAGTGAAAAAAAACCACAAACCCGACATAGAAATCATCAGTTTATTGTTAACGTAAGGAAGTATTTCAAACAGAAAATTCATATAGCATTATGAATTGCCTTATACATTATATAAAAGTGTTGGTGACTATTCTGAAAATTTATGTCATGTTAGGAGCTCTAACTGGCAAATCATTTTAATATTAAATGTCTTAAAATAACCTTCACTCCATATTTGAGTTAGGTTGATTTCTTGGCCTTTCACATTTATTTCTATCTGCATTAGCGATTTTCCCACCCAGAAGATCCTCACTTCTTTGTCATTTTCCATTAAGGGCTCTGTTAATTACAATTTTTGAAATAATGCTCTCTAGGAGAGATGCTTGCTATGCTCTTTTTCTAGTCATGACATGTCCTGCACTGTGGTTTCTCACGCTTCAAGCATTTTGCAGTGGGACTGACCTCTAAAATCTTGCAGCTATATGGCACATTGTAAGTTGAATAAAACTTACTTCATGAGTTTATATGGTGAATAAAACTTAGCTAAAGAGTAAGTTTAGTCATAAAAGGAGACAAAACTAATAACCTCATCCTCATCTACCTCATACTACCATCACTCATTCCCAAGAAAGACAAGTGTTTTACAGAATTTGCCATTAAATGAGGTTATCATTTTGCACGTGGCTGCTGCAAGGGATTAAAGCAGTCTGCAGTTAATTCATCTAGAATTTCTTCATTAAAACTTCACCATTGTACTTACTGGTATGAAGTAAAAGAGAAGACAGATTTCAATGCATTAAGAGCTTCTATCACAAATTACAGTTCCATGGAATTGTTTGTCTTCAGCTACAACACAATCAGTACATACTACGATGTGACAGACATATACTGTACCTATCACTGGGAGGTGGTTGTAGGTGCTCAAAATATAACAACCCGTTGGAATTCATGCTTATAACAGTCTCACCCTTGGACTGTAGCTCAACCTGGAAGGGGTTTGCTGTGATTTGAACTTTGTAGTCCTCATTAACACTTGACAGCACCAAAATACCTGCTTCCTTCTGGGATATGAAGAGTCTGGCAAATGAAAAGCAACAACAGCTTAATATGAATCAGCAGCACGTGAAATCCACTGTAGCTAAATAACCATTTGAAACAAAAGATGGGCTGAGAATATCTGCATACATTATAAAAACCTCAAGGCTAATGTTGAGGCAAAGAATGCCAGAAATACATGCTGTGTTTGGGGTTCACTGCACAGTGCCACAGGTGGCTACAGAACTGCCATGAAAACTATCCAGAGTTTACATTTCTTTCACGTTAACAAGTAATGCTTCAGGTAAAAATGATGCATCATAACAAGTAGGCTATTTTCTGATGGGGTCAAATAGCCTCAAGTTTCCCATGTATACATGACAAAACTTTCTCCTATGTATTCAACAAGAATTTCTGAAAGTAAATTAACCACATGCACTTTTATTTTCTCTTCCTGTAACAACTTTGTATTGTGGAGAGGTAACTGTAGTGTAGCACAAATGACGGAGAAGGGAAAACACTTGTGCAAATGAAGCTGTGTAAGTTACTAAGGTGCTAAATCATCTTCCTATCAGTTACCTCTGGGTGGTAGGTTCCTTTATAAGAACATCAGGAACTTTGTATCTTGCTCTCAGAGGAGATGCCTCATCAATTTTAAGCCTGAAAATATTGCCTTGTATTTCACAAATTTCTACTTGTAGAAGAACCTGGGAGCAAACAAATAGATAAACTGGTAGTGATAAAAAATACCAACTTACTTTTCAACTCAACATCACCAAAAACTTACTGTCTGGAAAAAAAATGCCTGCTTTCTGATTTAATGTTCTTTAGCATTGCTGAGCAACAATCATCATCCATATGAATTTACACCAGCTAACTCTACCTCTCCCCTTTGAAGAAGCGACTCTTTTCAAGTGGACTCTTTATCTTCAAGTCTCCCATGTCTAGCATTTTGCAGCTCTCCCCACAAGCATGGAAAACGGGGGTAGTATACACTGATCTTGAAGTTTAGACAATTTCACTACTGTGCTGGCAATGTAGGAGTGGGATACTACCGAGATGTGGGCTTTTTGCAAAAACGTCAGTGCTCTGTGTTCATTAGTATTCACAGTGGTGCTGACACTGATGAACTCTGTCAGAAAGACACCTAAAGAAAATGCCTAATACTGCCCTGCACACTGTAACTTGCTATTTTAGAGTTCAGGGAACTGGGAAGTCACTCTCTTCTAGCTCATACAACATGACTCATTTTTCTTCTGTGGAGGATCCCTAACACCACAAGTCCATTTTTTCCCATTTTTTTTTCTTTTCTTAATCTCTTCTCCTGTAACACACTAGACTGGCTGAAGAATTTTGGCCTGATCTCTTTTCCCTCTACCTGGAAGCCAATCACCCCTGCTCTCTTCAAAGGCATGAAAGAATAAAAAAGCCCTAATACCAGAGGGAGAGTAGGCAAGAGAGAAAAGATTCATTTGGAGTTCCAGATCGTGCTTCCTAGGAAGTATTTTATGTTATGCCATCATTGTATGAATGCCCGAACAGTCTAGGAAGCCACAGAGCCATCAGTCTTTCATCTACCTTAAAATCTAGACAAAAAATAGGGTCCTTTTTCTATGCTAAGTGCAAAGAAGGTCAGGATTAACAGGAGAGGCAGAAAATACATTTATGCAGAGTATCTACATAGTGTGATGCTTAGAGCATGGAAGAGAGCTGTAGTTCCCAACTCCCATAATCTGAGGATGGGTTACATTGCCTGTTCCCAAGGGAATGTGCCAGCTGCTATGCTGAAAAATAGAAAAATTAGACAAATAGAGAAATTAGGGAAATAGAAGACACTCCTCTTCCTGGCTGTCTTCTTAAATGCAAAGAAGACTTCTTTTTCCCAAAAACCTGCCTTTGAGCAAACACAGGTAGACAAAGGTACGGTCAGGAGGTCATGGAACATAGGTCTTCTTATTCCATTACACAAAAAGAATTTACTATTTTGGAGTAGTGGAGAAAACTCTGAATTAAAAACATTTTTTTTCAGATAAAAAGAATTCTATTCAGATTTTTCATAAAGTCATTAAAGATTTTCTTTTTTAAGTTCCTTAGAATACTTGTTCTCCTTGCACAGTCTCAATCTGTCAAATAAATACTGACTGGTAAGGACATCTTTAGGCTGTAATTTGCATCATATCTTAAACATCTATCACTGAAGAATCTCAAAACTTGCAAATATTATCAGACTTCAGATAATCAGATAATATTCACTACTCTTTCTGTAAGCACCCTCATGTTAGGTGGGATCTCACCTTATTTTCCTCATGAATAATTTGGAATTTGACATTTTCATCACTTAACATGACTGAATCCAACAATGCTCGATACAAGGATTTTCCAGGAGGTAGAAGTTTCTGACGCCTGTCAAGATAGAAAATTATTTTTAGTCTCCCTAATTGTTGTGGCTTATATCACAGAGAGAGACACAATATTGTTAGAAATATTTACTTAATAATTTTGTCTTGATTTTTTTCAAATACAATTATTATCAGCACTTCAAGTCAAGGGGAAAAAGAAGGAATATAATTCTGAGCACATGTACATGTTTACAAATTAGATGTTAGAGGGGTTTGATCACCCATCACCACTCTAGGTTTTTTTTTGAACAATAGTAGTCTTAATTCAAGTGTCCAACTAAATTTTCAGTTGTCCAGTTACATTCTTCTTCTTTCCATGACCCCAGAAATTTCAGCTGAATAATCTGTTTTTCATTTTCTGTCTTATACCCCTGCTGTATATATGTTTGTATATATTTGTTTGTATATTTGTGTTTGTATATTTGTATTTGTATATGTATACGTTTGTAATTTTTAATCTCCTAAATATGCACTGAGGAAACAGTTTTTCAACAAGCCTGCTGATTACAGAGTTTTCACTACAGCTTTTGGCCTTGATGATGTTTTTAGGACAGAGAGCCTGAAACAGAGGCTCTTTCAACTGTCTGTAGAATACTCCTTGCTGAGCCCAGGTTTTATGAACTATTTGAAGATAAGTAAGTGTCTTGGAGGCTACCTTAAAGGGAAGCTTCTTCAGTAGTAAACTGACTTTGTTTCCTTGCAAACAGATATTGCACAAATACGAGCAATCAGATAAAGGATTTAACAGCTAAGATAGAATCTGATGCTCGCCAACATGTGGCAATGTCCTGCTGAGAAATGAGTTAAGTTAAAATGGTGGCATGCTAGAAAGGGCTGGTGTGAAAAGAGGAAGAAGCATTTTTCCTGCTTCCATTGGAAAAATGTTATTTGGGGTTTTCTGAACATAATTTCCTGCAGAACAGAAATTAATATCTGAGACTGTAACTCAGTATGTCAGTGACTAATTGGTATAACACTGGGCAACCATTCCTTTCACTCAGGCAGCAAGGGAGGATAGGAGGAAAAAAGTGGAGGAGAGAGATCTCAGTTAGAAATGGGATGAGAAGGATTTGATGCTGAATTCTGGCAAAGATTCAACAGTACTGTAATCATGTATGCTATTGTCACAGACTAATGGTTTCTATCGAAAATTCCGTTGTTTTAAACTACAGATATTCAAGAAATATCCACATCAAGAAAACAAGCTGTGTCTGAGTGTACCTATAGTCAAAATACTGCTGGGGCTTTGTCAGACGGGAGGACTGACTCTTTTGAATTCTAACAGAAGAGGTTCTGGATGTAAGAGTCCACCTTTTAAAATATGCTGGTTATTGCTTGCTGACAGGTGAGTGGAAAACTCAATTTGAAAGACAAATCCTGAAAGTACCAGACTTGCTGTGATTAAAAATCAAAAACTACTTCCTGTATCTTTTAATATTACTAGTTTAAAGAAAAACAACAAACAAAAAACCTACACTATAATTCTTCTTTTTACCTGTAAAAAGCAATCTGGTTGCATTTCTTAAAGGTGCTTTTGTCCACAGCCTCATCTTGGACACTAGAAAGAGCAGATAAAGAAAATGTTTATGTGTTGACCAAACACCTGCTGAATGATCAGATGATGGGAGTCCTCCTCAAGCAGGGTAAGTATTAAAGAGACTGCAGACAATGGCGGTGACATAAAATGTGTTGGACTTTGAACTACTGTGTTTGGATATGGGAAGAATTTCTTACACATTTAGTTCCATGCTGGGCCTTTTCCTTTTAAATTTTGGTAATTTTGGCAAACAAATGAATCTGTGACTAACAGAGCCGAATTTCAGTACGAGTAAGTTCTTGGAAGACAGATCTCTCTCTGCAGTCCATACAGTCAAATATTACCTTCCAGTAATAAGAATGGAGAGGGAGGCAAGACTGGCAGGAAAGGAGAAACCCTGCACCCTTCTCTTCTACCTGCAGTGGGATCGAGGAGGGAGGGAGGCTTCTGATGGCCCTGCTGACAGCTCTACGTCATCTCGAGGCTTGAGGTAACTTTTAGGTCTATCAGATAACAGTAAATTTTTGGCTTGCCTGAAAAAATGGTCTGCCAGTAGTGCCTATCATCAAAATACTCCCCAGAAAATGCTGAGTTCCGACACACATTGAAGCAAGTAAGATATTAGTACTGGCAGACAAAAAGCTTATGCTTAACAAAATACTTATACGTGACCTATAAAATGCAGACAGCAGTCATGAAGACTTGGTCACAATTACTGTGAATTAAATATTAACAGACCTGGACTATTATTAGAGACCTCACAGTAACCACATATTTAGGCAACTTAACCCTTCCCATTTTTGCCTGAAGATATTCATGCCCTTTCGGTATTTAACACCCTGCAACCGGAGCCCCTTCCAGCGGCGCAGCCCGCACCCCCATCCGCGGCCAGGCAGGCAGGGAGGCTCTGCCCTGACAGGAGCGGTGGGGACCGCACCGCCACGGCCCTCCTCACGCCTTCCCCCCACACCCGGCCGGCTCTGGACCCTTACTGGGGCCGGGCCCGCACCGCGCCGCTCCCCGCGGAAAGCTGTGGAGCCATCCCGGCAACACCGTGAGGGAGGAGAGGGCCGGCCGAGGAGCCGCTACCTGACTTCCCCCGGCGTGACAGCCTCCATGGCGGGGAGATGGGGCGGCCGCCCTCCCGCGGCGGCGGAGCCCGGGGGGGGCTCCCCTGAGGGAGCGGCGGCAGCCGGGGGAGCGCGGCGGGGGCGCCCCTCCTGTAACGGCCTGGCCTCGCTCGCGGCAGGTGCCGACAGCCCCGGCGCGCCGCTCTGTCCCCCGGGGCGGTGACAGCCCGGGCCCAGCCGGGGACCGGCTCCGCCCACCGCGCCGCTCCCGCCGGCCCACGACAGCCACGTCCCCCCCCCGCCGCGGGCAGCGGAAGAGGCGCGGTCAGCGCGACGGCGGCCTCCGTGCGGCGGGATGGCGGCGGAGGCGCCGCGTTCCGGAGGGTGGCGACGGCGGCGGCCTGAGGCCGTCCTGCTGCGGCTGCTGGCCGTGCTGCTGCTGGCGGGCGCGGCGGGGGCCGGGCAGCGTTCCAAATGGCGGCTCCCAGTGCTGATGGTGAGTGCGGGGAGGGCGGCCGGGGCGCCGCGGTGGGGGGGCTCGGCCAGCTGGCTGTGGCGGCGGTCGGAGCGTACGTGTTGCGTGGCGGGGGGTGGGAGGCCGCTGCTGCTGCTCTGCTCGTCCTCCTTGGGAGGAGGAAGGGAGAATGGCTCGGGGGTCCGCGGAAGGGCCTGTTCTGCGGTCCCCGCCCGTCCTGTCCCGCTGCCGGGGCCCCTGTGCCAGGCTTGTGTCCCTTTTGGCGGTTCGGAGGTGGCCCGCCGTCTCGGTGGGTGGCGGAGGGAGCGTGGCCCCCGTGCGGTCTGTGGGGACGGAGGCTGCCTCCCCGGCCTCGGCCCGGCCGCGGTGGGGCCTGTGTGGGGAGAGGGCGCCCGGCGCCCCCCGTGCGGCGGGGCTGGGGCCCGGCATCGGGAAAGCTGGGCCCCTGAAAAGCTGAACCGAGAAGAGATGTGGGCCTCCGGGAAGGTGAAGGGATTTCCGGCACTTCTGTTGTTCTGTGCGTGTTTGGAGCTGTGTGGAGAAAAGCTGTTTTGCCTCACGTCAAACCTGCCTTGCCCAGGGTGGGGAAGGGAGTAATGTACATTTTCTGTGAAGCTCTTGAGCTTCAGGAACAAAATTGAAGGATCACGGTGAACACTCCTGTTGATTCTTGGAACAAAATTTTTTTGTTGTTGGGTAGTCCAGACCTTCTCATGAGCAAGAAAATGCTAATTATTTCAACAAATGGTGATGAAATGGATTCAGTTTTGCAGAACAAAAAGCCCCCAAGCCTCCTAAGCCATCTTTAAGAGCAGGCTGAAGGGGTGGTGAAGCATGACTGGAAAATCCAGTAAGGCTGGCTCCTGATTTGGCACTCGTTTTCATTGGTGTATTAACTTAAAACTCTGAGTGGAAGGTGGTGTTTACTTAAGCTCGGTGACATTAAGCCCACTAAAATGTTTTCATTTTTTGTACCTTTGCAGGGGAAGAAGTTTAACTTTGGGAAGATTCTCTTCAGCAACACCACCATTTTCCTGAGATGTAAGTGGTTACCTGCTGTCTCTGCTGTTTGACTACTTTAACATTTGAGACTCAAAACTCTGGGAAGTGTTTAACTGCACTGGTTGCAGTGACAGCTAATCCCCTTAGCACTGGATGAAAGCTCTGATATGATGGGGTGTGTTAACAGCCTTGAAGCTTCGCAACTGCGATCTGTTCAGGCCCTCTGTGGAGAGGTCAAGATGTGCAATGGGAGCACTGCTTCATTTCAGATAGCGGGTAATCAGGTGTGGGATGTGCTGAGCCCTACTGTGAGGTGTGCTTTCCCTATTTAAGATACGCTAAATTCCTCCAGCTGGGAGATCTGGTGTTGACTGGGACAGGGGTTCTTTGTATTGCAGGGTGACAGATGTCAGTATGCAGAAGGTAGTGCTTTTGAGGTCCTGTTCCTTTTTAGCTGGGTGCTTCTGGGAGTGGCAAGGGGGGGATGTCGTTGCACACTATGGCAGAGCTCTCCTGATCACAGTGTGTGAGTGTGCTACAGAGCAAACACGTTGGCAACCTCCCTGTTTGTTCTTTCTGTTTATTGCTCTTTGCTGATCTGGCCAGGGCTGTGGGTTATGTAGGTTACAGCTCAAAGGAGAGTTTCTGTAAAAAATACTCTCTTACCTATGAACGTGAGGACAGCATTTAGATAGCAATGAGATGATGTAGGTGACTTGTGGAAGTAACTAGCTGATTTAGAAAGGCTTAAAATATTTCCCATGTACTTTAAGGCGTTGTTTGTGCCAGTTCTTACTGGTTTGGGGGCGGTAAACTGTTTGATGCCCAGCTGCTAGTTGGGTAGTTATACAGGTACAGTGCTGGTGAATGTCTTTCTGTGCTTGTGTCAAATGAGGAAATCAAAGTCACTTTAGAGAGAATTAGTGGGATCTGTGCCTTTGTCACTTCCCAAGACTTAGTTGCTGTAGTAATTGTGCTCTTTTTTTTTTTTTTTTTAACATGACAAAATTAAGATAACATGAGGATTAGCTAATGCTTCTTGATGGAGTTGCATATTGCTGTGCTCTGTTATGTTTAGTACTTAACCTTATTGATTTTCATGTTAAATTTCAGATACATGCCCTTCTTGGGACAGTGTTTCAAAAGGAGTTTGTTAAAGTGTCTCCATTAATCCACATGAATCTGAAATAGGAGGCTAGTATTAGAGTGGTTATTAGTGGAGGTCCATCATGTCAGGGTTAAGGTTTTCCCACTTGTCAAGTGTAGCTCAAATGCTGAGTTTCACTGCTTGCAGCGAGACAATTGCAAGTGTGCAGATGCAGGATCAAAGTGTAGAAATCTGATGGTTGGGGAAAAGGAGGGGGTGGTTTGAAAGGGCATTTGGAGCTTTGCTAAGTGTTAGGCTTCCTTGACTGAAGTTTAGTAGAAATAGTGTACTCATACTAATGTGGCATCTAAGATGTGGGTCCTCACAGTGAAGTGTGTGTTAAGTCTAAATATGATGTGTACAGCTGAAATAACCAAGAGAAGGAAGGAACTAGGACACGGATAAAATGAAATTTGTTTGTCACAAGATAGGTTTGTGGCAGATCTGGCAGTAAGAATTTGATCTCCTGCATCCTGATATGGACTTCGGCTGCACTGTGCTGTCAGCCTTTAAACATGCATTAAGCCTTAAAATTCTTAGTGAAGACTTTCACTAAAAGACATTAAAAGATTTACATGAATTTAGATAATGAATCACTGAAAGAGGAAGGAACAAAGGCTAGGGACTTATTTTCAAAGTTTCTCAGCCTAGATGAGGCTTAATCTGCATATGATACTGGGAAGCTTCAACTTTACGTATTGTTTCTTTTCTGCCTGTGTGGAAACTGAGTTCACTGAATTTCACTTCTTCTCTTTCAAGTTCTTCTCTTTTGTTTGCTGTCTGTTGACTTTTTCATCTGTTCTGTGATGCTTGTGTGGACAATATGACCCTTCTTGCCAAACATGATCGCTCATGGGTTGTTCATGTTTCTGGTGAGCACCTGCATCTCCTCATCCGCTTTGTCTTCGTTTTTCTTTCCCCTTCTTGATTTTTAGGTTATTTTTTGTGTGTGTGATGTATTGGTGTCTGATGCTTTCTGCTTCTGACTGGGAAGACTGCCACTTGTGTTTAGTATTGTCAAGAATGAAGTTATGTTTATTTACTGCTTTTCTTAAGTGGTATTCTAGAAGGCATTTAGCTTCCTATCTAAGATCATGGGAGAAATCCTGCTCTCTAAACAATTGCAAAGACTGCATTTGAGTTGAATCTTGCAGGTTTTGTTTGAAGGTGAAGGAACGTAGATTTCCATGTTGCTGAATTCAAAAAATACCATGCATGTCTTTTATGTCTTTTAGAGTACTTAATTTTCAAAGTTTCTGTAATTTTGATGTTTGCAGATACTGGTGGATTGTTCTGGTCACAGCCTGTTTTACTTTTAGTTAGTGTTACTGTTGAACATAGTTTCAATGGTCTTATTGAAAATCCTATTAAAAATAAATAGGCTAAAAGGTATTTTTGAATTCCTCCTCTTTTTCGGTAGCACTTTTTTGAGATGTTCCTCACGTGGTCAATTTTATCAGAAGAGCATTTGTCTTCTAAGAATTTGCCATCTCCCCATGTCACTACAGTGCTTGCGTTGCTTCTTAGTTTCTTTGTTTTGCCTTCTGCAACATTTAGGGCTAGGTGGAGAATGTATGCCTTGTTTTCATGCTTGCCAGAAGGTGTCATAAGGAAACTCTTACTTTTCAGTGATTGCATTGCAATCTTTTTTTTTCCTTTTTTTTTTTTTTTTTCCTTTTAATCATTGGTATTAGAGCCTTGGTTGTTGAGTTTTTAGCTCTACATATACTTGTTTCAGTAGTCATGTGGTTCGAAGTGGGATTAGTCAGTTAAGACTCCAGGACAAGGTCTTTTTTCTAATTGCATTTTTTACCTGCAGTGGTCAATATGGAAGCATTCATTAAAAGCTCTGTAAGTGTGACAAATTTGTGAGTGTCTACTCTGAGATGAATGCTGCCTGTGAAGATGTGGGGACTTCTTAGCCACTAGAAACATGCTTTCAACTCAGAAGGGTTTTGCCATCTGTTGACTGACAGAACCCAAACATAGTCATCTAAATGGCTCTTCCAAAACTCTGAATATCACTGCTCATTTTGTTTTTGGGTGAAGCTTACCTTCTTAATGTCAAATTCTCTTCATCAGGCTTTAGTTTCAGAATGAGATTTGAACCGCAGAAATCACACGATCTTTCCTGAGGGGAGGGGGGAGTCTTGTGTTTCACTTTTCATGCATGTTGTCCTCTAATAAATCAAAGCAGAAAGTTGTCTTATTGCTGTTTTAGGTAGCATTGTGGCTTTGACGGAGTGAGCTAATATATAGGTTGTTTGTCTTTTGGGAGTGTGTGTGGGGGTGGATGTTGACTTGTAAAACCTTACCTTTTCATTTATTTTCTTGGTGATGATGTTGGTATGTTTAAATTATCTGTGCAAATTGTCCTTAGTATCAACCTGTTCCTAGCTGCTGTCTATCTGCCATGTGTCCCACCCATCTTGGAAAGGGAAATCCTTTTGTGTATTGTAATCACTCAGTTCACTGCTGTTCTCCTCTTGGTTGGTATTTGCAGTTGCTGAAATATCCCTGATTGTCTTGACAACAGAAAGTTTCCAAGTGATCTTCAGCTCTTTAATAGAATTGTATAACGTTATCATGAAATTCTGTTTTCCACATGCTTCTTTCTTTCACTGAATAGTATTAGATTACTTGAGGAAAATGTTTTTCTATTGTTTTGCTTTCTGTTTTGTGTTTTAAAATAAATTTAATTATGGTAGTTTGGCACAGAATGGGAGGAAAAGCATGGCAAGTAGAGGGTGGTTTACATGTTCTTATCTCTCTCTTTTTTATTTTCAGTTGAAGGGGATGAAAAAGCTTGTGATCCCTCCCAAAGTTACAATGTCACTTGGTACTTAAGATATTCTGACTGCTACAATGAGGTCTTCAACTTTGGGGTAAGAATTGTGTGGAAAAAAATGGGTTATGATTTCTAGGGGTGAGGGGATTGAAGATGTCTCATTCACATACTTGTTGCTCTTTGGGTCTACAAGACATGCTCCACTGAAAAATAACAAATTTCTGGATCATTGGGAATTGAATGGGAAGGAATTGATTCACAGCTTGCTGGAATTACTGACTTTTCTAGTTTTTGGGTAATGTGGAAGTGTTTGTCAGAATTCCTCTTAACCCAGACACTTAAATAAGGGTATCAACTCTAAACTGAAGTGTGTGAGTTTATGGTAGATGAAAATGTTATTTACAAAAATGCTTAATGACAGCAAATATAAAAAAAAAAAAAAGAATATTTTCATGTTTAGTTTACATTCTGTTCTTTATGGAATCACATTGGAAGTATTAGCAATTTATACAAAGTGTGTAGAGTTTCTATCAAATGTTGTAGAACACAACTGTGGTTTATACTGTGTAACACCTCTTCTATTTCATGTTTACTTAAAATATTAATTATGGCAGTTGTAACTACTAACCTACCACAGTATTGAGGTCTATAATCTTTAATAACGTGGAGTTTGTGTAGACTGAAGTTTCTGCTGGCTCCTGCACCTCCACTGGAGGAATACTTTTTAATTGGGTATTAATTCTTATTCAAAGCCTGTATGGGGTTTTTTTGGCCCTCATTTTTATAGTCTTGCACAGTCTTGATGGCCTTTATTCTATTAAATTCTTTTCAAGAGTGCGTGCAGAGGGAAGTTACGGTGCTCTCCAGCTCTGGCAGCTGCCTATTGAGATGAACCGTTGATATATTGGATGCTAACCTATTTTCTGTTCTATGTTTTGCAGGATGAACAGGCAGAGGACTATTTTGGGGCGACATATGAAGAGCATCCGGGTTGGTCAGGATACTATGCCACAGCTTCTATTGTCTTTCCGAATTGCTCTGAGCTCTTCAGGCCTCAGGTATGGGTAGAAACTTCAGTTTGCTCTCTTTTCTCATACAATATACAGAGAAGGTGGTAGTTCCTGTTAGGTGAGTTAGCATCGTATATAAGAATTACTGTAGGTTGGGAGGTACTTGTTTTTATCTGTTTATGACAACCAAACTGGAATGATGATTTCTTCATTTTGCTTTATTTCTGCCTTGCTATTCAACATCTGCCCTGCCATGGGGGTGAAAGAAGACCCCCAAACCACTGTAAATTTCAGTGCTTGTTTTTGTTTGTGGTTCTGTCTCCTGAACTTGTTTCACTTGCAGAAGGCTACTGCTAGTTCAGTAGAAGTGTGAGTCTCTGGCAGCGGAGTGAAGCTCCCACTAAATTTGGGTTGATGAAGGACTGGCGTTTTTTGCTCAGATAATGTTAATTTATCATAATGAAAATGAAAGAGTGTTGAGAAATGGGTTACTTAAGCACTGATAGCGGGTTAAAAATGAAAAATACACTAAAATGTGTTTGAAATAAATCAAGCAGAAGAGAGAAGACAATGCAAAACAGCATAGGGAAGTAATGTGCAAACAGGCTCTACACCAGCTGTGTACCACCAGGCAAAACTGTGCGATCATACTAATGACAATATCAATATAACACACTGTCTTTCTTTAATGATGTACTTACTTAAGAATTCAAAACAAATTGTGCAGTGTTGCATCTCTAGTCAGCCATTGCTGATTTAGACAAAGGGTTGTGGATAGACAATACTGGGAAGTGTCTCATAACTATTGAACATGGTGTTGTGGTTTTTTGTTTGGTTTTGTTTGTTTGCTTTTTTTTTAAGAAGGACCTAAAGGTGACTTGAAAAGGGTTTTTAATAATCTGCATGCCTCTTTGATGTGTGAAGGTGGCTTGAAGGGTTTTTTGAAAATAAATAATCTGTATGCTGTCTGCTTTGTTGTTTAATAATATAAGAAGTGTCAGTTCTACTTCTACTTGGTTTTATAGAAGAGGTCTTGTGGATTTAGCTGTGTAATGTGAACTCAGGCATCTTAAGTGAATGTTCAGGTTGGTGAAACAGGTTTTAAAAGTCTAAGTGACTTTTCCTCCAATTCCTTTGAGAAGTCTACTGAAATTTTAACAAAAGATATTCCTCTCAGATATTAATTTCTGAAGTTTCACAGAAAATTCTCCTTTTGATTGTTCAGCTTTTTTCTTGTGGTACAGTAGTTTCACTAGGTTTCAGGTCACCGTAGTTCAGGAGAGTTGGCAAAATCTGGATCCCTTAATAGGTATCCACCCATCTAGGGACTTTTTTTGCATAGACTAAGGCAGAAATCTCCAAATCCTGTTTCTGTGTGTAGACTTCATCTAGTAATGGAGTTATCCTACAGATTCATGTTTGGAAAATTAACTTCACTACTGTCATGTCTGTGGGTCCAGTTCTAAAAATAGCCACCTGTTGTCTGAAGGGAGGAAAAGCAACTTTCAAATGAAAAAATATTATTCTAAGACTCCTTCCGCAAATGAACAGTTGTTTGATTTAGAAAAATGAAAGCTCTCTAATACAGGTAGTCAGAGAATCCTTCCTTATAATTGAGTTTACTGGAAGCTGTTCTGGTAAGGTCATGTTAATATAAAGCGCCTATAAGTGTTGTACCTTCCTTATATCTTGCAGATTTTCTATAAAGAATTTGTTCATCCAGAGCCTCTCTCACCTGAGAAACGGGAGGTAAAGGTGTTTTTTTTTTTTTTCCCTTCTAATGAGTGAACGTAGACATGGAAGAGAGAGTTTTGGCATATTGATTTATCTATTTTTCTGCTTTTCTTTAAGGGCATCAAAGATAAGAAGGAGAGTGGAGGAAATCACACAATGGTGGTGGATAAAACTGTATGTATATTGAATTTAAACATGGCTTGGAATCCAACAATCTTAAATTATTATTTTTCTAATTTATATTTCTTTGTATGAGAAATTGCTGGTAGCATTTACAGGGATGGTGCAATTCTCTGTTGCTTTCACACATGGAATTTTTTTTTTTTGCTCGAAACTAGGTAGCATTGTGTGGGGAAACAGAGTAACTGCTGCTTCTACATGTGAAGTATAGAACTCAAACTGTTTAGACCGATGGTGTAAATTAATGTCTTTTTTCATAGTAATTTAAAGTAATCATGGATATACTCTGTTTTAAGTGGTGATTAATACTTACAGATTATGTTTGGTTTCATCTTTAAGTAGCCAGTCTTTTAAAACGTTGTGCCTAGCAAGTTGAGTGATTATGTTTGATTTTCAGATCTGTTAGTATTTTTATTATATATTATGTTCAGGTCTTAACCAGGAACGATTGTCGAAATAACTTCAAATTGAATGTCCTGGATGCCAACAAAGAAAAAGTATTTAACTCCCTGTGTACTTACAGGGCCATTTACATTAAAGCTAAAACATAAATAGCTATGTGTGCAATTGTGACATAAGGAATCAATGCGGCAAGAGATTGAGGTATTTTAAAGGCAAAATTGGTGTATAAAAATATATCCATTTTCTTTTAAGTTTACTGTGTTTTTTAACTAAGTTTTAATTTCAGTCAGTATCAACATAAACTTTTTTTTATATATATAAAATTTTGTTGGCTGTAGGTTTCAAAGTCAGGAGGTTTCTTAAGAGAACTGCATGCTCTTAGTACTGAAATTCCCTTGGAGAGGCAGTTATGAAAAAAAAAACCTCCTTGTGGCAGTTCTGCAGTGGTCACGTGAGTGACGTACACGTAGATAGCCTTAGTTTTAACTTTAAAGCTCTTGTTAAATATTGCAGTTTCTGAGATGGCTAGAACTTCTTCAGTTGTGGAATTAACAATTTTGTATGCTGGAACTCTAAGAAATCTTTGATTTGTTTTATGGTGCAAGTATTTATCTGGGCAAGCTTCCTCTGTTAGTTCATTGGCAGGATTTGAGTCTTATAGGTATGAGAGTGGTTGCAGGGGCAGTAGTAGTTTCCACAGGAAATGACTACTATGGAAATTTTCTACTTCTCAGCTACCTCTTCTGTCTTACACTATAAAAGTCAGCCTTCACCAGGGAGCTGAGCTATTAAGTAGGTGTGCTGTTGCCGAACAACTGATTTCAGGAGGAAAGGAGTATCTCTGTGGTGGTTCTAATGTTTCTGGACTGAAAGCAAGGAATAGGTTGCTTTGCTGAATTCTTTGTAGCTTTTGCGGTACCTTTGCGATGACTCATGCAGTAAGCCAGATTAAATTTGCAAATGAGCCCTGATCACCTCCCAGGTCTTTGAGGATTCTTCTCGATTCAAACAATTAAATTTTAAGTATTAGGTCTAATAAATAGATCTAAAATTTATGTATCGAATATTGACTAGCAAGTTCTAGGCCTGGGAAGAGATGAACTTTGTTTTTACATAGAAGATATCACCTGTGTATGGCAAGTCTACTTCTGTCTTTTTCCTATCTTCTTGTCTATGCACTGTCTACATGTAGACATTTTATTTTCAGGCAATGAATGCTGTTATCAAAACTTGGCGAGATGGGCCATATATATTTATTGTGCATATTGGAATTACAGCTGCAAAGGATTCTACTACCAAAGTTAAAAGAATGGTGAAAACACTTCCCTCGGATCAAAATAAGCCCTTTACAAGTAAGATAGCTGTTTATACAGTACGCTAAAAATATAGTGCTATTTGTTTATGTATACCAGTCTGAATGTATTCTGAGGTACTTCTAATATACTGTATGGTTCATTTTCATAAGACACGATCTTTCACTTCACATAGATGTAAGTATTGCTTACTACAACTCTTTCTTAAAGTAGTTGATTGTTAGTGTCTTGAAGATATTAAGGCTGTTGGTCTGTCAGTTCAATGATGGAAGTATAGCAGAATCCCAAGCAGTTCAATTTTGAGGCTTGGTGGTGTGTTTCAAAAATGTCCAGACAAATGCAGTGGTTTGTATTAATAAGCTCAAATCATGTGGAATACAAAGATCATAATTGTCTCCTTGAAATTATATTGTAGTATAGCTAACAGTGCATTGATAACCTATCCAAACTTTAGAGAAGTTTGAAAATCCCCTTAAAAAGTTAACTTATTTGTGTTTCTGAACTTCCTGTTACACATGAATCTCTAGCACAAATTAATACTTAAAGTACTGCCATGAGTTACTTGGTAATGGAACATGTAATTTTAATTGCATGCTTTTAGCTGTGTTATGAGTCTTAACTTTCTTTGATTAAAGTGCAAGTTAGATTTGAAAGCTGTGTGAAGATTGGGAATTTTCTTTTACACTTGAGGAAAAATCAGTTAAGTACTTTCTCCTGGTTTCTTCCTTTTGGTTCTTGTTCAATTTGGTTATTGGATTGTCTTTTGACAGTGATAGTGGAACTGAAGGGGCCATATGAGTACCTCTCACTTGCAGACTATCCTCTGATGATTGTAAGTAAAACAGCTTTTCTTTGACCTATAAAATTGTCAGTTGATTTGAATCTCAAATACTCTCCTTCCATACTTTAGGAAACACAAAGGCAGTGTCTCAGGAAAATTTAATGAGGGTGCTTTTGGGTTTTGGGGTTTTTTTTGGTTTGTTTTTTTTTTTAGGTTCTAAATAGGGAAAACAGGCGTAGATCTCAGATATTTGCATGTACCACTAGTGTTGTCCTTCTCTGGATTGTTTGACTTAATGTCTGTCAATTTGTAGTTCCAGAAGTTACCAGTATCATTAGCTCTAAATTGAGCAGTTTTACTGATGCTGTTTTTCTCCTTAGCTCTTATCTTAGAAAATTTGCTGTTCTATGATCTATTTTTTTTTAACAGCTACCTTTTCACTTGTCACTGCTTTGTTCTTTTACAGCTTAATCTTCTTTCCTCCAGTAGGTGTTTTACACCCCATGAGGAGGTCCTTAATACTGCCTAACAGTGAAAGCATAACTGAACTTCAAAGAACTAATTCCCTTCTTATTTCAAGGAGTCGTTGACTTGGTTGCTAGCTGCCCCTGTCCAGGAGGCTAAGAAAATAAAAGAACTTCAATATTTATGTAGTGTAGACAGACTTTAGCTGGGGATCAATAACAGGAAAGGTCTGTAGCCTGACTGTATTGGCAAGAGCGGCCTGTAAATAGGAGAGCGTGACAGAAGTAAAAAGCTTCCAGCAGCTCTGTTGACATGTAATTCACTAGTGTGAATATCCCCATGTGGCAGGTCCAGAAAAATGTCTCTGTCTAAATGTTTCTGTAATGAAGCATCTGAACATGAACTACCAGGCCTAAGTCCTTACCATTTGAACCATGTGGATTAGTCAGACGTGAAAATCTATAAGGACCAGTAGGCTGTTCTCCTAAGGGAAGGTGTTTTCAGTTTGTGAAAGCTTTTCTGGATTGTGCAGCTCATGTCAATGCTTGCTTGGTTTAAAAAAAAAATCTACCTCCTGACTTGCTCTTGTACGTGCTATTATTTAGAAAACTCAGCACAGAGTAGCACTGTCAAGCTTACTGTTCGCTGCAGGAGACACATGCACTGAAAGTTCTTCCGAAGCAAGTGGCACTGGACTGAAAAAATTGAAATCACAGAATGATAATATTTAAAAGAATATCTGGGTTTCTTTTTCAGTTCCAGGTTTTTGGCTGACCTAAAGCTTGGTCAAAAACTGAGTTTGCTGGAAGTTAACTTTTGAGACAAGTTGTCAAATTATTTGAACAGAGGAATTACAACCATCAGATGCTTATCTCTGTTCTGTGGAATGGTGTGTAAAGGTGACTTGTAAGCTTATTTGCAGAGTAATGTAAATGTACAATCAAGTTTGTAATAGAGTAATATGTGAGAAGGGGTAGAGTTTCTAGTACTTGATAATTTGCCTGAGCTCTTATCTGAGTTCAGAGAGCTAGTAGCACTTGATATCTTCCTTAGAAGAACTGCCTGTGAATAAATTGTCAGGCTGCCCTTCAAGATAGAAATTGCTCAGAAATTCAATTACTCTGATTCCCTTTGTTGGCAGTGAGAAATTAGACTGTCACTGTAAAAGAATCCAGAGAAGACAAATGAAGCAGTGCCTTGTTTCACGTTTCTTTTGTATATAAAAACTTCAAAAGTTGCTATATTCAGGGAGAAAATAGAGCTATCTTACAGCTGTTGAATGCAAACAATGAAATTATTTTTCTGGGTCTAAGATTTTCCTATTTCTTGCTTCTTTTTGTGTAATAGTTTTTCATGGTGATGTGTATTGTGTACGTGTTCTTCGGAGTTCTATGGCTTGCCTGGTCAGCCTGTTACTGGCGGGATCTCCTGAGGATCCAGTTCTGGATTGGTGCTGTTATCTTCCTGGGAATGCTCGAGAAAGCAGTTTTCTATGCAGAGTTCCAGAATATCCGCTACACAGGGGAATCTGGTAGGTAGCAATTGCAGCTTGCAATTTAATTGATGGGGTATAGCTCTAATGACTTAGGCTAAATTGGGGTGACAGATGCATATTAAGTATATGATTACTTGAGGATTGTTTCAAAACACAGAACAGGAAGCCAGAGTTTCTGCATCTTTTTATGTATTGTAAATGTGATGATTTGTGTTCTTCTAAAGCTAAAATGCTGTTGCTTTCTCTGACTTCTGAGTGTAGCGTCTTAGGGACTTAAAGTGCTAGATTCTGGAGAGTATTCACTGTAGTGCTGGCTTGAAGCCAGGTAACACTTCCTAAGTGTAGCTCGTAATTAATTTCTGACAACTGGTACTGGCCTTGGAAAGAGACATTGAAACTCCTTGTTCAACGTGGACAGGATTGCATGTGACTTCTGGTATTCAGCCCATAGCCTGATAATCCATCTTAAGCTTTTCTCTCCATGTAAAACTTTGAGACTCTGGTTTTGAAGTTTTTAGGATGGATGCATACAAACGAAACTCTGCAAGTAAAACTTCATTATGACTTCGTTAATTGGCCACACCCATGGTACAGAAGGTTTTGTTGGTTGACTTGTTTGGAAGATCATCCAGGCAGATATTATGGATATAAAAGGTTTATGGATCATTTACTCTCCACATTCTATGGTAGTAAAGTTTTTCAGTACTTTTTAATGCTAAGTGAGCCATCTTTTCTGAAAGCTTACTCCAGATATAGGTGACAAAAAGATCATATACTGTAATAGCCTACTTTCTGAAAATAATGATGTCTGCTCTCATACCACAATTGCATGCAGTAGTTAATGAAACAGAAATTATATTTTAATAACCTACCTTCCTCCTCTTTTGCTTTTGGTAGTTCAAGGAGCTGTAATACTGGCAGAACTGCTTTCCGCTGTGAAGCGCTCGCTGGCTCGAACTCTGGTCATCATAGTCAGCTTGGGATATGGGATAGTCAAGTGAGTAATTTTGTCACAGGTCTGTTGTGTTCTATTAAGTGTTGTTTTTTAATAACTTAAGGCAGTATTTGTCCCCCTGTACTTTGCTACTTAAAGGATAGGTGCTTTAGTTAAGTGCTGTAAAGGTCTAGACTTCTTCACAGGTCAACAGAGACATACAGTTACATATTATGATTACTCTTCTTCCCACCCCATTCCACGTACCACTGTTGGGTAGGTTTCTGAGTCACTGTTGAGATACTCCACTGACTGGAATGGGAGCTTTACATGCCCTCCTTCTGGGCTAGAAACGGGGGGAGTGAAGAATCACTGATAGGGGAGGGGATCTGCTTCTGCTGCCAAAATTGATGCTCATCTGTCTGTCCCCAGCTGTATTTGATGGTAAAACAACATGCTGTGTGGTCTTGGAAGCTTCTAGTAAGTGTGGGTGTGCTGGGGGAACTGGTGAAGAAGAGGTGGGCTAAGACTTCTTGAAATGGTCGTAAAAAGCTAAACAGGTTAACTAAGGAAACACGACTGTTACCAGTCTCTTCCTTGGTCACATGATACTGTAAGAAAAAGTGAATAGTAAGCTTCCAGCACCACAATAAAATTATTTCTGGATCTAGAACTAGCTTGTCATGAGGACCTTTTATTCACACGCTTCAGCCTTATGTTACACTCAAGTAGACACGACTTTGTTTTTTCCCCCTCTTAATCTAAATTTCACTTCGTTTTCCTACAGGCCTCGCCTTGGAGTTACTCTTCACAAAGTAGTTATGGCTGGAGCCCTTTATCTATTATTTTCTGGCATGGAAGGTGTTCTTAGAGTCACAGGGGTCAGTAATAACTTTACATTTTCCCAGGCTACTATCTTTATTTACTTAGATGCTAAGGGAGAATCCCAGGGCTATGCTGAAAGAAGGGAACAGAGACAATGAAGTGTTTAAACTCTGAGACTGGGGATATGGATTATTGACAATTGTTTGAAGTTTGATGTCTTCTTTATTTATCAGGATATAATTCTGTGTAATTGGAAATCATTCTAATAGTTTTCTGACTAGCCAGGTTTCAGAGACTATATTTTGCCTGGACCCTTGTGTCTAATACTTCTGATTAGTTAGGGCTAATTGCAGGCACAAATGTACAGCCATCACCATGAGTTTAAAAAAAAAGAAACCAAACAAAAAAAAAAAAAGAAAACCAAGCAAACCAACTTCAACAACAACAACAAAACCAAAAAAACCCAAAACAACCTCCCCTGCCCACCACTCCCAAGTTTGGAGGCTGTAGCTGGGGAAGTGTGTGTAAGTGGTGGTGCTGCTACTTGCTTCGTTAAGAAGCAGGTCTCAGAGTGTAGATTTCTGTTGTTCTGTTTTTGGTATTTTGGGATAAGGTATTTAACATGTCATATATTTGGTACTTTTTCAGTTTTTCTATGACACTGTGGCTCTGATAGCAAACTTGGCCCTGTCCCTGATTGATGCCTGTATTATTTTGTGGATATCCTTTCATAAGCTGCAGAATGTTACAAGCTTATTCATAGCTTATCATTTCTGTCTCATACTTAAATGGAATAAAAGGCGATTTGCTTGTTGCAGTTGGGACTTTAATAGTCTTTGATGTACACACAACGGCAATTTTTCCCACTTTCAGTCAAATTCATGGTTGCCGGCAGAGTGTTTGGCTTATCCATGGATAGTGTAAAAGATTTAATTCCTAAATCTCTAACAAGCTGACTGCTAGTTTTCTGTAATGGAAGTGGCCAGAGCACATTGTTGCAGCAATGACCTCAGCAGAAGCTCCTTTTAATGGTGCTAGATTGACTTAATCTGGAAAACTACTTCTTGTCTTGCTGGTGGAGAACTGAGAACTGACAGTGTGGTATTGTCACTTCCCTGTTGTGCATTGGACTAAACTCTTGGTTCAAACTGTCTGCTTCTGTAGTAAAACTCAGAAGCATTGTGGTGGATTTGTGGCTTCTCATAAAATAGCCTGACCCTCCTTACTTCTTCTGTACCTTATTTCCTTTTTCGTTTTGTTCTTATTGGCTCTCTCTTTGTCTCCAGGCCCAGAATGATCTTGCCTCCTTGGCTTTTATTCCCCTGGCTTTCCTAGATACTGCCCTGTGCTGGTGGATATCCTTCGCTATTTTACTTGGTGGGGTGTATTTTCTTTCAAATTTGTTTGGTTTGTGAGTCTTTTTGCCTGAATTTTTTTTTTTTTAAATCAGCTTCAAGTATATGTTCTTTCTACTTCTGGTAAAGTTATTAGAACTTCTGTAATTGAGTGTTCAAGTAAGCTTCTGCTACAGCCAGTGCAAGCTCCTGAACATAGACTAGTTAGAGACAGATAACAGACAGACTTGATTGTTGAAGTATGAAATTAATTTGTTCACCGTGTAGCACTGTAACAGTACCATAGTGGTATCCTTTGGAGAACAGACTCAATTTATGGTTTGGGGAGAAGGTTTCTTTGCAGCATCAAACCTAAAATTCTTTCTGTAAAATCTGAACTTACCTGGAAGTAGTTAGGTGACAAAATGGGGCAGTGTTAACTTTTTGGTGTCTTGGCATGTTACATCCAAACAACTGTAATCTTGTGTGATTTTAGCAACTGCTGTCAAATGCTGAACTCAGTCATGTATAGCAAAATCCCTATAAAGTGTTTTTAGTAAAAGTCAATCACAAAACTCTATTTAAAACATGAATAGTTTGCTGCCCAGCCGTGACAACACCAATTCTCTCCTACCATGATGGGTCTCCTAAGCACTGTGGAAATAAAACTGTAGGCAAAAGGGTGAATATGTTTGCACAGTCTAATTGGATTTTAACTCGCTTCTAGTTCAGACTTGATTTTCCGTTTATCAAAAGTACATCTGATACACTTTTCTGGAGGAACAGGCCATTGTCCAAAACAGACCCTTGGATATCATCTTTGTGTGACGAGAGTTCTGGGTTTAGCTGACTAAATAACATAAAAGGGATGGATCTTGGTCTTTGCCACCTTTGCGATAGGATGAACTTTTTTTCTGCTGAGACGGGTCTGCCTTTTTGGAGAGCTAAGTGTGTGGGTGGGGTGGGAGAGCTGTTGATCATGAGATTTGTGTCCTGTGACCAGCTGGTCCCTTCAGAGGCTTTCCTTGACTTTCCATACATATTCATCAGCTTAACTCAAACAATGAAACTGCTAAAACTTCGAAGGAATGTTGTGAAACTCTCTTTGTATCGGCACTTCACCAACACGCTCATTTTGGCAGTAGCAGGTAAGCAGGAAATTACGTTAATCAAATAAGAGCACTTTTATAATTTCCAAGCAGATTGAGTTTGGTGACCTTTCTGTAAATGCAATCAAAATAATTGGTATTTCTAACACTTGACCCATTTCTAATAGTGGGCCCATGCCAAGTTACGTTGATACTTCAGAGTCAGTGGATTATTAGTCCTGATGTTAATAAGATCAGTAGTTCTGTGCACCTCTGAGGGAGCACTTTTGCCCCTCCTAAAGGTGCTGGGATCAAAAGATTATTATTCTGTGCTGTTAACTTCACAGGGGTAGTTTTTGCCAAAATTATAGTATCACTGTGTACTGTGGGATTTTTAAGATGTCTGAAGACCAGAGTGATTCCTGGAAAAACAGTATTCTTAGTATTGTCACATAATGCCTTCTGTGTTCTGGAAGAATACAGATGCAGATTCTCTTTCTGTTTGTAGTAGTGATGAGCTGAACTTCATTAATAAATCTGTTGGTGCTTCCAGGTGCTTAGCTCCTCATCTGTTTGGAAATACTGTACCTACAGTAAGCAGAAAACTTATAAGCACAGTGCTTTTTTATTTAAACAAACAAAAAGGTGCATTCCTTTTAATCGACAACTGTGATTAAATTCCTTGCAGCATCTGGTTTTTAGTTATCATAGAACACTTTAGCGGAGGGAAATCTCGTCTTCTAAAACTGTGGTGAGAGCATAGTTTGAGCATTAGAACTCTTATGGGTCAAGATCTGAATGCTTGGGCATTCAGTCTGATCAGATGGCTCATTTGCTTTGAGGTAGGCTTTATTTCAACTGAGAATGAAACCCTGGTTTGGAGACTAGATGGAATTAATATAAGAATAGTGAATAGGGATGAGGAGTTTGGCTGAAAACTTCATACTTGATTTATGCCTTGTGTCTCTGAAGAACCAAGAACAGAATATACTGGTCTGTGCCTAAACTACCGTATAAAGTCGGTGCAATAAATCAATCTCTCGTTTTCCAAAACTAATAAATTGGATTCCAAAAATTCACTATTTAGGTCTTTGCCCTTTGTTTGGGAAACACAGTTCTGTTAGTAGTATATTTGAATCAGCATATTCTGTAGTAATAAGCAGCTTGTTTGTTGTTTTAATCTTGCAGCATCTATTGTATTTATCATCTGGACCACCATGAAGTTCAGGCTGGTGGACTGTCAGTCGGTGAGTTTATATTGAATGCTTTCTGCAAGTGCTGCCTCTTAGTAAGTTTACACTTGGCGGTATAAGAGGTGAGATTGAGCATTCTGGAACAGATTTTTCTGTGGATTGTGTCTAGAGTAATATGCCACATGCTGAAACTCTCTGTGTTGTGGGAAATGAGCCTCTTTGTCAGATACTTTTAGCTCACCCTTGGAAAGAGCTGAGGACGTGGAGTCTCTTTCTTCACAACTTTTTCTATTTGTGCTGTTCTTTTCCTTGACAGGACTGGCAGGAGCTATGGGTGGATGATGCCATCTGGCGTTTATTGTTTTCAATGATCCTTTTTGTTATCATGATTCTGTGGAGACCATCTGCTAACAACCAAAGGTTAGCTATTACCTCTTTCTAAAAATACTGGTTTTTGGGAATGCTTGTTTATTCAAAGAACTACTGATGGATGATTTTTAGTTGCTATATACTGATCCGTAAGGATACTAAGCAATGTGTGTAGGGACTTCAGGAAAAGTAAGTGTAGGAAGTCACATAGATAAAATTAGGTCTGTTCCTCGTGGTGAACGTACTTAAAAAGAAGCGACTTAAACTTTTGTTTATGTAGCTTAGCATAGGTCTTAAAAACAATGACTACACAGAAGAATCAAGTCATGTGAATGTCAGAGTAATGAATCTCTTGAGTGGCAAGAGATATTCTAACATAGCTTTCATTCTTTCCCTCCTAAAGGTTTGCTTTCTCACCGCTGTCTGAAGAGGAGGATGACGATGAGCAGAAAGAGCCGATGTTAAAGGAAAGCTTTGGTAAGAGAAACTTTTTTCCCCCACCTCATTTCAGTGTTGAAGAGACACTTCTGTGGAGGGAGGTCTCTTGTTTTCTGACAAAAAGTTCATTACTGTTGTAAAGGCAGAGTCAATGCCTCCTTCTTGCCATTGACCTATGCAGTTGTAGAGGAAACATTGGCTTTACGGTTAGTATTTACGTTGCCTGTTTAATTCTGGGATTTTCAGATGACACTGAATACACTGCTACTGTTGTGGTTTCTTTACCGTGTCCACTGTACTTTGTTTTATTAAATATGACCAGTCGTAGATTTGCATCCAGTTATGATGGTGGATATCTGAGGATCTCTCAGATACTGTTGCTAGGCAGTGTTTTAGTTTGCAATTCTCTTTTAAAATCCAGTTTAAAGATTTTAATTTATTATCTGTTCTCTGAACTCTGCAGTCTGCTTCATTTTCCATATTAGGGCCTAGTACAGGAATGTCCAGTTGTAAACATATGGATGAATATGTTTACATATTAATGAAACTTCCTACGAATGAGTCCTGCTCTATAACACTAGATTGCATCTTTCTCTCTAGTCACAGAATCACATGGGGTTGGAAGGGACCTCCGGAGATCATCTAGTCCAACCCCACTGCAAGAGCAGGTCCACCTAGAGCAGGTTGCACAGGAACTTGTCCAGGCGGGTTTTGAATGTCTCCAGAGACAGAGACTCCACCACCTCCCTGGGCAGCCTATTCCAGTGCTCTGCCACCCTCAAAGTGAAGAAGTTCCTCCTCACGTTTAGGTGGAACTTCTTATATTCAAGTTTATGCCCATTTCCTCTTGTCCTGTCCCTGGGCACCACTGAAAAAAGACCGGCCCCATCCTCTTGATGTATCCTTTAAGTATTTATAAGCATTGATCAGATCCTCCCTCAGCCTTGCCTTCTCTAGACTAAAAAGACCCAAGTCTCTCAGCCTCTCTTCGTAAGGGAGATGCTCCAGGCTCCTAATCATCTTTGTAGCCCTCTGCTGTACCCTCTCCAGCAGTTGCCTGTCCTTCTTGAACTGAGGAGCCCAGAACTGGACACAGTATTCCAGATGAGGCCTCACCAGGGCAGAGTAGAGGGGGAGGATAATGTCTCTCAACCTGCTGGTCTCCCCTCCTACTATAAAACCCTTTCTCATTCCTGCCTCCCAGCTCCCTGTGATATCTGTTGTCCTTCTAACACCATTGTTTATAAGTTTTGTAAAATGTAGGGTGACATACCCACTGCTGCTGTCTGTCCACAAATCAATTCTGCTGGGATATCTCAGTGCTGTTTCACTTGTTTAGGAGTGGAGGGGGAGTGTGTAGTCCCTTAGGTGCATTTGCCAAATCAGCTCTATCTGGCTGTCTGCCAGGCTGGGAGATGCATGCTGGCTCTCAGCTCCTAAGTCAACCAGGTGGATGGTCAGCAGTCAGTAGGTAAAACAAGTTTTCGGAGTTGCGTATGTCTCAATGGTTGAGGTTGGAAGGGACCTCTGGTGGCCATTCTGTCCAAATGCCTTGCTTAAGCAGGGACCATGTCTACATGGCTTTTGAGTACAAGGATGGAGATTCCACAGCCTCTCTGGGCAGCTAGGAGTTCAGTTTCTACACTACTTAGATCTGGCTTAAAGTAAAGGACTAGAACTTGATAATTCTTAGCTAAAACTGCAAAATTCAGGAAAAAAATAGGTAATCCACCTGTCAAGAAAAATACAAGCTTTTCAAAGGGAAAGCATTGTCTTAATGAATAACTTGTCTATCTTACTCTGTCTCTTTGGATTTGATGAAATATTCTGAAAGAACACTCAACACCTTCACTTATGGTCTATGAACAATTACAGTTCAGTTCAGTTATCCTAATCTTTTTTCCTTCTTTTTCTCTTCAGAGGGAATGAAAATGAGAAGTACAAAGCAAGAACCAAATGGAAATGTAAAAGCAAACAAAGCTGTGAGTATGCTTTCCCTGCCTCGAAGGATATAGATCCATCTCTCTTGTTTGGTTGCCCCCAAGTAGTAGCTCACAAATTTGAGTGTCGTGGTTTGCTTTAGAGCAGGAGTGAGTCAAAGTATCGTATGTTTGTAGTACTTCTGAAGAGAAAGTAAATACAGTTTGTTCATCTAATTTCCTGTAAGTGCAATGGAAACTTTAGAATGCAGTCTGTTCTCCAGGAATGTTTGTACATAAGATTTTAGGTAGAACTGCATAATACTATATTCTGATAGTGAATAAAACATCATTTTAACAAATTTGTCAGGCTGAGAGGGAGGCTGAGCCATATCTTAAATTAATTGCCCTTCTAATTTTGAGACTTGTGATTCATTACTTGAATGGGGTGATGTGCATATTATTATGTAGCTGCCTAAATTGTCTGGGTGGAACATTTTTAATATAGCTGCATTTTTTCCACATGGCTTATAAGCAGAGGTGGTTTCACATTCAGCTAGGAAGTAGAAAATATGTCTCAATCTTTTCATGGAATTCATGCCTAAATTTAAAAGTGGGAAGAACCTGTAGGAATTAATGATAATAGCAGTAATATTTTTGTCATTCACATTGTTCTCAAAGATTGGTTGCAAGTGTATACTACTTACCTGAGGATAACATGAAAATAAAAACTTTTCTATTTTGGGAACTGGGGGGGATCAGAAAGGCTCAGGTCTCCAACTTCAAAACAAGCTTGCTTGTGTTGTGAATGGGAGTGATCAGATTGAAATGAGAAATTCTGACAATACAGTTTAGCTTACGTTAGCAAAGCCTAGCTTGTGCTTTTTACAATAATTATTTAAGTATAACATTATCTAAAGATAATGTTCTTTTTGTGGGAGACTGAACTAGATTGGTAAATAACCAAAGTGTCCTGAGGGCTTGCTTTTCCTAGTCACCATTAGACTATTACAGGGTTGACAGTAACTTATATGTGGGGTTTTGGTGGGTTTTTTTTCTTTTTTTTTTTTTTATTGGAATGTGTTTTCTGTAATCCAGAAATCAAGTTGAAGGTGGATTTTTTTTTTTTGAACTGACACTATAAATACATTGCTCTTTGTCAAGTAGGCTAAGAAGAAAAAGTCTTGCATGTGACAGCATGTTGGGAAAACCAACTTTTGTTTTCTGTGTAATTTCTGTACTTGTAGCAGGAGGATGACCTGAAGTGGGTAGAAGAGAATGTTCCTTCGTCTGTAACAGACGTGTGAGTATTTTTGTAGTCACAATAAGAGCAGGTTGCTTGAACACAGGAACACAAATGTATTAGAATGCCTTATAACTTTTATGGTGCACTTACATGAGCAGATACTGAGTTCTGCCTGGAATTGGCCTCTGACTTTTTAGCATGCTTCCCCTTGGCTTTATGCAGTCTGTCAGCCTTACAGGTCGTGCCACTTGAACACATGCTGACTTAAGAAACACCACCTTGGACTGTGAAACCACAGACTGATTTGTTTGCACTTCACTGAAATTACAACTAAATAAATAAACCCAGAAAACAGAGAACAAACAAACCCTGTTTTTCCATTTAGTGCTCTGAAAAGTCCTTTGAGTATCTTGCCGAATGTAAACCACTGAATAATGTCATCTAATTATCAGATTTATTTGGAATGCCTGTTGAGTCATTTTTATACTTCTGGCAAGATAATCAGCTATGTAACCAGTCCATATCTATTCTGCTTTTAATAATTTTTACATCCTAAAAATGTCAGTATCTGTGTCTACATTTTTTCATAGCAAAACAGAAGTTCACAGATTAATTATATTCACAAATCTGAACAGGTAGTTTTGGCAGAGGCTGTGGATTTAAGTACAAAACTCTGCTTGAGGTTAAAGATAAGAAATCGAGTGAAGTTTAAAGAGGATGAAAAAGTGGCATTTTCTCAACTGAATTTGTTTTTCCCAGAACTTTTTGAAGAATGGTAGGATTACTTAAGAAAACAAGGACTAGACTGGTATAAGCTAGGAAAAGGCACTTTGAGGTAGTCTGCCGCAGGGTTTTCTGTTCTTGAAAGTATGATGAGGGTTGTGAAGAGATGAGATCCCAGTAGATGGGAGGTCTATGGTAGCTGAAAAGGCTGTGGTACTGGTGTAACTTGTTTGACATTTCTGGGATGTGTCTTTACAATATGGTCCCAGACTGTAAATATCTTCAGTGTACTTCAGCACTGTTCCCATAGAATGATGCAGCGTTTTTTCATGGCAACTTGGAAATGGTTCATTTGGTAATGAGAAGATTAGAAGAAAAGCATTTTAGAACTGTGAAGGTCATTGAGGATACTCCTGGGGCTCTTCCTCTTTTGTGTGTCTTTCTCTAATTTCTGTCTGTTCAGTTGAAAGGTCTGTCTTCATTATTGCTCTCCTGTGTCTTAAAAAGGTGCAACATAAGGCTGAAAATGGTTGTCAATAATAAGCTCTCTTAACTATTTCTTTTTTTCTCCCCACTACTGCAGTGCTCTTCCAGCTCTTCTGGATTCAGATGAGGTCAGTAAACAAATCTTCAGTTCAAATTAGTCTTCTGACATGCCAAAGGAGTCATGAGTCAGCTGTTAACGACATGGCTTATTAGAACTGGACTTGCTTGCCAGTGCAGCAGTAAAATACTACAAGGAGGGGAGGCATAGTGGGGACAACCATGATACAGCTTAACCATTCTATGATTCTATGAGTATTCTAAAAAATGGTATATTTGCTGTGTGAGTTGGACTCCTGACTTAAAATGCATACGGGTGTGCATTTGATGTGAATGGGCGAAGCATACCAGAATTATTTCTGAATAATGGAAACCTGTCGGGGGAAATGGCAACGTTGGGTGTTTTGTTTTTCAGGAAAGAATGATTACACACTTCGAAAGGTCCAAAATGGAATGAAGGATTAGTTTTTTGCTATTGGAAGTGGAGACGCCTCTTTTAAAGTTGCTTGGTGGAGCAAGTGCATCCTGCTGATTTTTCTTGATCTCAGCCTTGGAAGTTTGATGCTTTATTGTCATGAGAGCGTCTTGCTGTGGAAGAAGTTCACAAGGACAATATAAACCTTTTGGAAATTTGAATTTACAAAGTTGCTGCGAGTTTGGATTTTTAAGCAATTTAAATGTATACTATTCCAGCACCTTCTGTAACTTTTCAAATATTTAATCTGTGAAACTAAAATTCCTAATGTCTGCTTGAGGAGTTTATATTTCAATGTTAAAATTGACACTTAGAGGTGAACTGCCTGTACCTTTTTGGGGGGAGGGTGGGGACAGATAGAAATAAGCACTGAAGAAACAACAGACCCCTTTTCTGGTAGATAATGGCTTACTGCTGTTGTATGTCATGTGTCCAACATGAATGAGAGGTTTTTAGAGAAGCTCCTGTTAATGAAGAAAATTAAGATGCCAGAAAGGAAGTATTTGGAAAAGTTATAGTGATATGAGTTTTTAACAAAATCAAGTGCAATTTTATTCATAACACTGTGCAAGAAAGATTTTCTATTTTAAATGCCATTGACCTATAGGTAACAGCTGCACAGAGCTAACACTTGCTGTTGTGGCACATCTCATTGCCGGCAATGTGGTGGATGCCTGGAAAAATGATTTGCCCTTACCTTCCATGTGTTGCATGATTTGATTTAATTTAAAAACAAACACACACACCAAAACCATCACCAAACCCACTCCGGCAGTGCTTCACAAGTGCTTGACTGTTCACATTAAGCAGATACTAACTAGATGTTTCAGCAGAACTCTTTTCTCCCTGCACATGTGACATCTCCCAGTGAGAAGCCAGCACTCTTCTATGAGAAGATGGCATTGCTTTCTAGAGGGTGCAAGCACTGCTTACCTCACTTGAAAGAGGCTTTAACAGGAGTCCACAGCGCTGGGATAGTTCTGTTCCCAGTGTCTGTTTGGAACTACCTCCCATGTAAGTGATTTGATGATGGGCTTTCCTGTCCCAATTGGTCCCTGTGGCCAAGAGGTACTCTGCGATCACTGTGTTTCGGACAAAGTTGCAGATTTCTATATAATTGCTTTTTGTTTCTCCTTTGAAAAAGAGCTTTTGGACAGTGTTCTGTTTTTATTCTATTCTATGCTTGGCTGTAGAGGCTTCACTTGCAATAACTTACACATGGAAACCCTTTGTGGACTGTATGACAGAAGCTATAATTTGGGTTCGTAACCTTTACAACTGATAATTACCAGGCAAGCAGCAGCACAGCTGGACTTCTGGAGAGCTAATGTGGCTGCTCCTGGAATGTCATAGGGAGTCAGCTTTTCTGGTTCTTCACTCGTAGCTATGTCAGCAGAAGTGAACATGTGCCTGTACTTCATTCATTCCGCTGTAAGGTCTGGTAGCTTAGCTCTAGTTCATCTTTATCAGCAATTTATACTGAAACAGGGCACTTCACAGTACAGTAGCTGAGGCACAAGCGCATAGAATCTTCTGCTAGCTGTGCTGTGAGGGCAGCAAACCCTCTGTGGGTGGGCAGAGATAAAAAGCTGTGGCTCTAACACCTCAGTTTGCCTTTGCAAGAGTTGCTGGAGCTCTTCTGCCATCCCCTTTAGGCCACAGATACAATCTCTAATTAGAAAATAACATCTAATTTGCTGTGCTCAGTTGATACAGAAGAAAAAAACCATTACCTCTGTGTCCTTTTGGGGAGAGAAAATTTTGTGAAATAAAGCTACACAAAACTCACTATTTAATGGTTTTTTTTTTTGGTTTTGGGTTTTTTTTTGTAAGTCTTATTGTTTTGGGTTGTTTGGGCTTTTTGGAGACAAATAGGGAAAAATGTTCTCTACTGGAAGCACAAAAGAAGTTTGTATGTACTATTTAATAAAAGTTAGGCAAAGAGTAGAAAGGCTTACAATGTGTCTTTCCACTTTCTTACTACCTGTTCTCTCACAAGAGAGATTACATCTTCATAAAGCTCCCTCACTGTTCTTTAACTCTTTATTGCATGATATTTTATAATGCAGTTATTCCCAATAGCTCTTTTTTTCTTGTTAAGCTTGACAATAGAGTGGAAGTCTGTCATTTGAAAAGCTAATATGGATAGGGCACACGGGACATTTCTGAACAAAAGTGAAATATCTAAACGGTTTCCCTAATTGCGTTCCTAGTTTAATAATTTAAAGGCTAAAATATATGTAGTAGCAGCGTGGTGTGGGGCAGTCCTCTCTGCCTTCTACCCTTCCATCCCTGTAGTAACTTCCATCAGTATTTGAAGTCGGCCTGAATTCCACAGGGGCCTTTTTCCTCCCTTAGCTGTTCACTTGTGTTTCTCCTCATTTGGCAGAGTTTCTGTACCCTTGGAACGCAGCATCTGCTGCCTGGCGTGCAACAGGTACCTGCTGTGACTTCCCTGTTTACAGTCTTACGGAGAACTTTTATCAGAGCCCAGTCCCCACAATATCATGCAGACTGTGGCAAATGCACAATTACTGCCGTGGTCGCGATCGCAGAAGAGGTGGCTAAAAGCAGTAGATGAGATGTGGGTGAGGAGTGAAAGGGTTGTGTGCAAGGCAGTTGCAGCAACGTGGTCTTTTCCCCTGATAGCACGTTCAGTCACATGTGCTGGTTCTGCTCGGTTTGGAAGAATGGATATGAATTTGAATTAAGTCCTGGGTTTGCTCCTAAAGACGTGTGGGCTCCGTGACTTGTCAGGGAAGCTTTGTCAGCAAGCTAGCGCGCTAGAATGCATGAAACCAGACACTATGCAGGATTGTTACCTTTAATTATGTACCCGGGGAGGATTTAATTCAAATTTATACCCATTCTTTCAAAACAAGTATTGTAATTTTCAAACAAACCATACAGACTACTCTGAAGACTTGGTGAGGAGGGAGAAAACATGTCTACTGTTAGGTCTGAGATCTGCATAAGTTTTTAGTGACTTGAATGGTGTGTAGAAGTTGAACTCTCTTTAGGAAATTTGGCTGCTGACATCAAGTATCTTCATCAAGCTGTTCCTAATTGAGATGATGCTCTGCTTGCAGAAAAAATAAACATCTCCCAGGAATTTGGATATAGAGGGAGTTTTTTAAAGTTTTTGTGCCTGATTAGTTCTGTGTGTATTTGTTTATTTGTGAGAACTAGCGGTGATGCAATTCTAGCATGTGGATGCCATGTAGAAAACTGAAAACAAAGTAATAACGAAGATGATGTTGACCAGCTTTTCATTAGGGTGACAAAATGTTCCTGCCAGGCGCTCTGAAGGAGGGACTGAGTAGTAAGAGATCACATGGCGTGGTAAAGAAATGCAAGAGGCTTGATAGGCACTCTGTGAGTCAGGATCATAAGACCTGGGGTTGGGAAGGGTGTGTTTGTCTCACTCTGCAGATCTAGTGAGACTTTGTGGGCTTTTTTTTTATACTCTTCTGTTCACTTTATATGGCATTCTATGTTGTATGCTAAAGGAAAAGTATGCTACTTCGTAAAATCTGAAGAGGCCAATGCCTTGCACATAGTTTGCACTCTGGTAAAAATGGATTACAGCCATTTACATGTGAAGTCATTAGTACCTGGTGTTACTAAAACTTACATTTCCTTTAACTAAACTGGTGCTACATCCCTCTTCCTTTTGCAGGAATCCTTGGTCACGGAGACCAGATACATGCCTGAGCCATAACTCCTTTGGCAAGTTGCAGTTCTGGGATCTGCAAAGGGGATGTCACTTAGCACGGTTTCATGCTTCAGCAAGGTTTCATTCCGGAGCAGCAAAGAAGTTGGATGCAAGAGCACCACGCTCGTTCTCCCATTCCTGTGCTTGGATCTCCTAGCACACAGCGTCCTCAGTCCCTGTTTTTAGAAAAACAGTGGTCTCTGTCAGTGGAGATGCTCAGAGAACTTGGCAGCAGGTGCTGCTTCAGTCTGGTTTAGGTAGTTCAGTTTCTAGGAAAGTGAGGTGAACTGTTGTGCCTCTCCACAGCCAAAGTGAAGGCAACCGCAGCCTGTTCTGGAAGGGACAAGGTAACACGGAAAGATTTCCTCCTGGAGACTGAACTTGACTGGCCAAATTCATAGGATAAGTTCATTAAAGTAAAACTGAGGACCTCCAAAAAATAGACGTTTACTTAAAAGAGATGCTTTGCTGTTCTCATCTGGTTTCCTTAGGTTACGCGTGTCAATTTTTGTCCTTCCACACAGGGTGACTTTCCTACCCGCTGCATTTTACCTTAGCGAGTGACAACCTGACGACTCCGACGCTAACGCTGTTGTGGGAAGACACAATGAGCGCCTTGCAGCCTCTCCCCTTTTCGGCCCGAAAGGGGATTATGGGAGGGCGAGGAGCGTCCCCTGAGGGACAGGGAGCCCGTCCCCCGCCGCCGATGGCGCTGGCCGCGCCGACCCGCCTTTCCCTGTAGTGCCCGAGCCCCGGGGTAGATGGGACGGGCTGCGCCATGGCGGCGTGGCGACTCCGAAGCCGCCCCGGGCCGTGAGGGGAGGCCGGAAGGCACGGCACCGCCCGCTGAGGGGGCGAGGCCGGGGCGGGAACCGCGCGGAGGGCGGGGGCGGAAGCGGCGGCGGGGCGGGCGCGGGGGCTGCCGGGAAGGCCGGGGAGCTGTGGGTCGGCGGCAGCGGCGTTTCTGTCAGGGCCGTCCCACCGCGGCCGCCGCTCTACCTCTCTCAAGTCGGCGGGCGTTAGGGTAGTCGGGCCCGGTGGAGCCGCCGCCGCCGCCATGCACGACGCCTTCGAGCATGTGCCGATCCTGGAGAAGCTGCCGCTGCAGATCGACTGCCTGGCAGCCTGGGGTGAGCCGCGAAGGGGGCCGCGGCGCTGCCGCCCCGAGCCGCTCCTGTCTCCCGTCCCGGGCGGCCGGGACGCCCCCTCAGCCGTTCTTCGTCCCTGGGGCGGGCCTGGGGTGACCGCGTCGCTCGGCCCGCGGCCGGTGGCCCTGCCGCCTTGCAGGCCTGGGCTTGCGGGGAGCGTCTCCCCATGTTTCGGCTCATTGCGTTGGCTTTGGTGCCTGCAGCTGGGGGGCTGACGGGGCCGAGCTCCGCTCGCCGGGGTGCCGGCGGTCGCCCACGGCTCACAGCCTTGGCCGCCCGGCGGCAGCCCTGCTGAGGAGGAGGCTGCCATGATTCCCGGTGATGCAACCGCCGGCCGGTTCCTTTCCTGCGGAAAAGCAAGGAAACCCAGAGATACTTGCCCATGTCTTGACTAAAATTTATCTTGGGAAGACAGTGGTGTGTTGAGGTCTTAAGTTTGGAATCTGTTTGCATGTGTTAGTGGCATATAAATGTAGGTTATATTTTTGGGCATGCTGAAGAGTCAAGGTTTTGGTCAGCTGATTGCACTGGCTGTCATAATGATAAGGCCTGATAAGGCTTTTCAGGCTGCTTGAACAGTTCTCATCAGAGGTGCTAACATGGCACAAAATCGGTAATTAAAAAAAACTTCAGACACTGAGGAATTGTGGCCCCTTTAATCTGTTTTAAGAACAAAATTATAACCTGGATAGTAGTGCCACACTTAAACTTGAGTTGTTTATGCTAGAGTCATGTAGCAGAGAACATGTGAAGAGAGTTTATTCCTGCTTTGAGGCTTTTATCTCTCTGAAAGCATTTATTTTGCTGAAGTAGAACAAAGTCTAAACCCACAGGTTTGTGACAGTATGGTTGTGTAAAAAGAGGTGTAATTCTGGCTCTAAAACTTTTCTACCAAATAGTGGAAGAAAGATCTTGCAGGAAACAAGATTTTATTAAAAGACAGACATCTTTGGTAATGAGAGAATACTAGATGTAGAAAGAAACATTTGTGGATGCTTCTTTTCTATATGATGTTCAGCAGGGAGGGTGAATTTCGGTCTTATTTCATGACCCAATAAAGATTCTATGCCTTTTGTATGCTATAAATGCTGTAAATAGGAAGGGTATGAAACTCCACCAGATAGAGAACTTTTTACACAGAAACTTTTATCAATCTTGAATGACTGCTGGTCATCCAAGGGATTCAAATGCCACTTAAGCAAAGCTGCTACTGCCCTTCCAGGTATACCTGACTATTTCAGAAAGTTTTTATAAAAACGTAACTATTTAAAAAAAAAAAAAAAAAAAACAAACCCAAAAACCAACCAAACCAACGCACATAGAACTCCTTGGGCTTTTTTTTTTTCCTGACAGTTCTTCCCATTATGTAATAGTGTTCCTTTCTGGGAGATAGTAGTTTCTGAAAATAGTTAAGTGCCTCTTTTGACTGCACACAAGATATAATGGTTTCCTTCTTTACCTTTCTATAAACAAGTGGGATGTGATGTCTGGGCTCTACTCTCTGTCCTTTATCTTCGGCCATCCCCTCCTCAGAATGAAAAATACTTTGAGCGCTTCCACCAGAGAGATGATAGAAGGTCCTCTGGCATTCAAAACAAGTTTCCAAGTGTTGTGATAAGTGTAACTTGACTTGGAAGGACTTCGTTGAAACTAATTAGGCTCTTTTTCTCCCCTGTCTTTGTAGAGGAATGGCTCCTTGTTGGTACCAAACAAGGGCATCTTCTGCTTTACAGGATCAAGAAAGATGCAGGTAAGTTGATTTTAAGAATGATACAAAAAGTTGATTACATTATTTTTATTTCCTGCCTTTTAAGAGGCTGTAGTGATGTTAACACAAGTATGTTCAGCTGCTGATTCTTTCCTACGTAGAGTTTAATGAATATTTGTGTGGGATCGTTTGTGAAAGTGTATGTACCATTTATATTATTAAGAAAGATAGCAAGTAATATCAGCCTTTTTTTTTTTCTGTTTTAAAGTATGTTTTGTATCAGGTCTCCATATGTTTGAATTTAGTAAGTTAGTGTAATTTTTGTGAATAGAGTGCACAAATATGCGCAAAAGCAGTGTGGTGTGCAAATTGCCAGAAGCTTGATGTCTTCTGTTAATGAAGGACTGGATTAGTGAAAGAGCAACTTTTTTCAGTGGGTCCACGAGCATCGAGGGGTGGGGAAGAGGGATCCCTCTGAAATAGTTCTGTCATGTGTTTATTCTTCTCCCTGCCTCTTTGACAGTCATAAGTGTTCATAGTCTATTCTAGAGATGCCACAAATAGAACTATTCTATATTTGGTTTAGTTAAAATTGATTTTCACTAAACAGGTTTGTATTTCACATTATCTGCTATTACGTAGAAACTGATGTTATTGAACACAGTAATGTTGTGTAGTGTGTGACAGGAAAGAAAAAAAAAAAAGCATCTGTTTCCAAGTTCATCAGCTCTTGGAAAGATGTTCATTTGTAGCTACTTGTATTCTAGAGACTGAATTCAGTTTGCTTTTTCTAAACTTGTAGGCCGTCTATTCCAATCAGAACATGCTAGTCTTGAGTTGCTAGTGTCTTATCTCATGTGGTAAATTTCTCCCCCTTTTTTGCATCAATGCCAGGAGAGGTTATGTCATCAGAAAGTGTCTGTAAGTCTTTATCCCTAAAACTCCTTTTAAACCCTTGTGGTGTAGTGTTTATTCCTTGTCTACTTTGCAGTGATGTGCTCCCTAGCAATTTAAATTGCTGACATTTGATTGATGTGGATAAAGTCTTTATGGGTATTTTTGTATCTCTGGGTTTCAAAATGCTTAAATATAATTCTTGTAATTTAAAATTCCCATAAGGCAAAAATGTAACTCTTGATGAGGCCCTCGGATGGGTACAAGAAGTGTAATTTACTTTTTCACCTGACTATGTAGAAGACCTGATGCGTTTAGCTATTAAGTAAAAGATAGCAGAGATATGTTAGAAAAGTCATTCTTTTAGTGTTAAGTGGCCAAGTTTGCTTCCATAATTCTTTGTAATCTATTTAGTGTAAGTTATATGCAGTCATAAATTTAAGGGCAACTTCAGTTTACGTAATCTCTCAAATCTTTCTGGTAGGTTGCAATAGGTTTGAAGTGACACTAGAGAAATCCAACAAGAACTTCTCAAAAAAGATTCAGCAGGTAGGAAATGCTATCTTCTTGGTTGGGGGGACAGTTTTCCAGTGTTTTCAGCCAAGAAATGCAATATCAAATGTACTTCTGGAGTCTCTACTTAGCTTAACAAAAAAATTCCCCAAAACTATATAGGTTCTTCTAGAGGTGGTACAAGCTGGTGTTTTTGTCCACTCTTCCCATAACAGGAATAAGCTTGGTTTGGTTGATAAAGCAGAAAGCAAAGAATTGGAACTTAAAGGTTTATTTTTGGCTTTTATGGAAATGCTGCTGTTAGCAATAAATCTTCAGCTGCTCTGACTGAGACTATTTGTAAAAATTATGGTAATACACCAGCAGACTGTAATATATAACTCGACTCTTAGATAAAATGTGAATGTAATTCCTCGTTTGGAATGTAGAACTGAAGAAACTGATTATCCACTTCCAGTCTTGCTACCATTTCATTTTTTTTGGTGATCTTTCACTTGATTATATTGATACTTAAGAAAGCACTTATCTCAAAGATTATGCAGCCTCTTTCAGCAACATTCAGTGTATACTTCAGAAGTATTTCTGTACTAGTAACATACCACTTACAGAATTTTTTTTACCAGCTTAGGTTGTAAGCTCTGTGTGCTTGCTTGTAAAAACTGACTGTAAGTGAAAGGGGTTGCAATAGCTGGAAGAAGGTTGTGCATAGATATCTGCCTTGCTGTTTTCATTATTTTGGGAGTATCTAAGGTGCATTTTCTTAGTCTATCTATAATCAAGCCGCCTTCAGAGGTTTACTTTATGAGTGGAGTTCACTAATAGAATTCTTTCTTTCAGATTCATGTTGTTTCTCAGTTTAAAATTCTGGTCAGTTTATTAGGTAAGTGAAGAAACTGTTTTAATATTTAATGAACTCTTCTTGATGCAGTGACTTGGCGGAACGTGGCACCCTTTCCACACACCTGCGTAGTAGTCTAGTTGTTGAAAAGTCATTGGGTAGGATTTAGGCTTTATCATTTTGCAGAGGAAGCATTATGCAGCATAGATTGAGAAGCAGCTTTGCTTGTCATAAGCCAGCTTGGAGAACAAAGTATTAATGCTAAGTTTTGCGATTAAAAATGAAAACATACATATGTGCACTAAAGCATGTGTGTATATATACATGTATGTATATATATAGTTTGTCTGTGTTGGCATGTGTATATACACATATATACATACATGCGTGTGTATGTGTGTGCACCACATGAGAGGGGCTAAAACTTCTGTCCAAACTTGTTTGATATATGAGACCTACTGTTGATGTGTTACACCAAATTCAATTTATATGCAGATGGAGATCTTTTACCATCTTGTGGAAGATCTGAGTTTGCTTGTCTCTGGCTAGCAAACCTTATGATCTTCCTATGTCTTTTCTTGCTTATGTTGCTACTCCCTTCTTTATGATCTCCAAGTCCCGGCTCTTCCGACTCCAGCATGCATAGATTTCTGCTGCCTGCATCCTCGTGCGTACAAAAACTTGACCGCAATACCCTCCATTTGAAACTGTTCACTTTCCACTAATTCAGGAGCCAGTTCGAAATGGTCTTTGTTCATACAGTCTTCCATCATGAACTTGCTCTGCTCTGACCTGCTTGCTGTCCCTTCCACTCCTACTTCCTCTGCTTGGTTAGCACGTGTTCTCAGTTCCTTCATTTTGCCAATGCTGGTGTTAGTTGTCTTTTCTGCATTTATTGCCTTGGTTTTGTATGTGTTTCAACACTTACTTTTCAGCTTTTGGGAAAACTTTCATTTTCCTTTCTTGCAGCTCTTAGTTTCACAAGTTCTTCTTTTTATGTAAATGTAAAATGTGATAACTTATTTGAATAGGCAATGAACTCTACATGTATTAAATATTGAATAATAATTGGAATTTTGTTTAAAACAGAAAATAACATTTATGTCCATGACCTGTTGACATTTCAACAAATCACCACGGTTTCCAAGGCAAAAGGTGCATCTCTCTTCACTTGTGATCTACAGGTAAGAGGAGGTACACAACAGCACAAATGTCCTTACTGTTTGTAATAAGGATAAGTTTTTTATGTCGCTGTATAGATTAGGTTTGTTAATTTTGTGTTACAAGTTGTTTGGGTACTAGCGCTTTTTAAAATTAGCGCATAATGGATGTTGAAGCTTTGCTTAAGGCAACAATTTTAAATGTAGTCAACTTAGTTTTTTCCTGTGTTTCATAAGATGTTTTCCTCTGCCTGTTATGATTGTAGCCTTTAATCTCCTGATACAAAATTTCAAGGCGTTTGCATATCCTGTGGTTAATTTGATTGGCTTCTTTTTTGAAAGGTCATCTTCCAATATAAAAGCTATTCCCTTCCCTTAAATCGCCAGTGTACTTAGGTCATAGTAGTTCCCTTCGCCAAGCATCTCCATCACTGTTTTTATTACGTTTTTGTTTCTGTTAAATTGTCTTGGCCCAAGGATTCCCAAGGCAGTTGTGGTAGATTCAGGCCATAAAATGGTTCCATAAGGTGTAGCAATTCTCCGTTCATGTGCTTTGATTTATTAAATTACTCACTTCTATCCAAGTGAGTTTCTTAACCTACCCATGTCATTCAGAAACTTTATTCATAACCAGAAGAGATGGCTTAGTGCTCTTCATCACTTTTTATGTCTTTGCACCATGGGAGCCTAGTGTTAAATATTTTCTAATAAGTACTTAAGGTTTTCTAGCTGTTAAAACTAGTAATGACTTTCAAAGCACCTTTAAATCTGGCCATTCCAAAGTGCCTTGTTGTTTGTGTGTACAGGCACTTAGATTTTCTGGTATTTCTTGCCAGGAAACTTCTCCAATAGGCTAGAATATTAAATAGTTATTCATGTTTTTATCTGTCAGCATTGCGTTGTTCCATTTCCTCCCCTCTCCTATACTGCATAGAGTTCAAGCTATTTATCCTAGTCATCAGGGCTGGGCTGATAGCTCTCTATACTTATCTTCTGTTTGTGTCTTTATGTCTTTGGTGCTCTTTGTATTTTTTTTTTTTTTTTTTTTTTTGTGTATTTCCTTGCTGTCACAATCCCTCCCAAAGTTCATTTTTAAGTATCCCGCCGCCCTTCTCTCTGTGCTTCCTTGTTTAGGGAATGCCCTCCTGACATGGATAAACAAAGCTGCTCTTCATCTGGCAGCTTTGCTTCAGGCTGAGGATTCTTTTGGCCCTTTATTATCTTACTTGCCTCTTAGTTTATGAGCGCCTATGAGTTAGGCCTGTCTATTTTCACAGCAGTCAGATACCGGGGAAGAGGTGCTGAGAATGTGCGTGGCAGTGCGGAAGAAGCTACAACTTTATTTTTGGAAGGACAGAGAGTTCCATGAACTACAGGTGAGTCGTGTTGTCTCTGTAGTCTAGCAGGCCTCAACAGGGAGTGCAGTTGCTCTTCACTGCTTGCTGTGCAGTCCCTGTTACTCAGAGGCACTGCTGACTTCTAGAGCTTTGACTCTGGTTGGTTCTGCAGTGATTTAACAATTAAGCAGCAAATAAAAGTGAAAATACATGGTTGAAAGCACAGTTAATGGCATTAATACAGTTTCATACATTAAATCCAAGCCTGTGTTCTATTTTAACATTCTGGTTGTAGCACACTTGCAAGTCAGTGAAATGTACTAGTGTGCAGCAGTTTTCCAGGTATGTCATTAAGTCAGAAGGTAGTTACTGACAAGAAGCATAGAAAATTGCTCTTGTGAATATCACAATGATAAAAATAAGCAATGGAAATGGGTAGAGAATTTTTCAGCTATGCTGCTCTTCTAGAAAATTACCAGCTAACTCTGGGCATGCCTCTTTACTGTGCAGGAATCTCGCCTTTTAGTTGAATACTGCCATTCCTTGACCAGCAGGTCAGGTGTGTGTGGTGGGGAATACGACATCAATAACAGTGCTTCCTGTTACACTCTGCGTTGCTAGATTTGACTTTTGCTTTTCTCTTGTAACAGCCATTTTAACCTGTTTTCCTCAGGGAGACTTCAGCGTACCTGATGTACCCAAGTCTATGGCCTGGTGTGAAAACTCCATCTGTGTAGGCTTCAAGAGGGACTATTACCTGATACGGGTAAGACTGGGGTTTGCAATACAGTGTTAAAGAGGAGTTGGATAGCTGTAGACACTATAGAGGCTGCCTCTGTGCTCAGGGATTTGTCTAACAGACATTTATGAAAAACAGGATCTGGTACTCTTGCTATATCTGGTTTTGGAAGGGCAGTGTAAGTCTGTCCCTTTAAAGTGATGTTTTGTCAGGAATTGATCTTCTGTTTATTGCTGTTGAAACCAGTGTTTGAAGCTCTTGCAGAAGAAGGGCATCGGAAGAGATAGATTTTGGTTTGGCAGCGGTTTACGTAAGCTCACTTTGCATTTTATTTAATGTATTAAGAAAGGAGATAGCTCTAAAAGGGAAAAAAGACTAAGAATATCTTCTTATCTGGCAGACAATGGAGCTTAACTGTGGTTTTGGTTTTTTTTTTTTGATTCTCTTGCTGAAGTCATTTCAGTTTGAAAGTCTTTAAATTTACTGTCATCAATTTAATATTACAGTTTCCACTTATGCTTCATTTGACACCTATATTTAGTTCTCTTTTCTGCCCTTACAATTGACTGAAGATGAGGTGCACCACACATAAGTATGATTGCATACATAGGTGGTAACACTGACCTGTAGTCAACAGGAAAACTGCACAGTAATTTTTACAGTCACTTCAAACTGACACTGCTTGCAGAAGTGATGCTTTTCTGCAGCTCTCTGCTAGATGTTTATTCCCGCCATTCTAGAGATACGAGTAGTTGTGCAGCTGCTCAGGTAACCAGAGTGGAGACTTGCTGTCCAGGTGTCTACTTTGGTGCTTGACTGACCCGTCCTTGAATGACTTCATTTCACTAAATGGGCAGAAAAAAATATACATGTTTTTATGGTATTGTTTTCTGCTGGCTAGGTTTTGATTTATAAGTATGCTTGAGCTGTAGTGCAAGGGAAGCAGCAGGAACATATAGCTGGAGTTGAAGGAGAAGGATTCTCTGTTTTGGTGGCAGTGAGTTGTTAGATCAGCTCATGGAACAGCTTTTTGGATTTTTTGGTTTTTTATTTTTTGGGGGTGGGTTCAGTTACCTAGACAACACGTGGCCACAAGAATGAGTGGCTAGGGCAGGGGAAAAAGGCTAGGCACATTGCTAGGCTTTTTTTGTTTTATGTGTGACAATGCTCACTCATGCCAGAATAGAACCATGTTAAAATTTTGGCCTAAACGAAATCTTCTGGTCACATCAAGAAGTGTTTGGACACTTCAACTGATGTTGCTACTGTGCTATGCATTTTATAAACCTGTATGAGTTATGAGCTCAGCTACTGTTACAGTAACAGGACTACATCATCTCAGACACAAAAGTATTAATTCTTTATTTCCAAATGATGTACAAGCAATATAAATGATGATATGCAGAAAATTTTATTGCTACTCTTTAAATTGTGCATGTCCTGTTAGTGGTTAGTCTGGGTTGTAAATCCCTCTAGGGATTTTTGACTTTGGTCTTATGCAATAAAGGTTTGAAATAAAGGTTATTTTCAACAACAGGGTTTTTATTTTCTTTCTATCCTAGGTGGATGGAAAAGGATCCATCAAAGAACTGTTTCCCACAGGGAAGCAGCTGGAACCATTGGTAGCTCCTGTAGCAGATGGAAAAGTTGCAGTTGGCCAAGATGATCTAACAGTTGTGCTCAACGAAGAGGGGATCTGTACTCAGAAATGTGCCTTGAATTGGACAGATATTCCTATAGCCATGGGTGAGAATTTGCAGTAATGTTGTTTTAAATTTGCTTCTTTACTCCTTTGTATATGACAAAATAGTTAGCTGGATTTGCAGTGTGACAGGTTCTAAAGTATTTCAAGTTGTACTCTGTGGAGTGTTTCATGTGTTTATTTTTGTTTCTTCCCTTTCTTTGCTTGGAGTCTGCATGCCTGTCTCCTCAGAAAACAGGCATATTGCATATCTTCTATCAAAAAGGTTTGAGATTGAAGATGGTGTGTTTAAGCACTGTAGTTCTGGGCACCTGAGTGACACAGAAATTCCTTAAGTTGAAAGATGAACAAAAAGCCTGGTATTAGTCTATTAGCAAACTGCTGTCAGCGTTGGATGATTGAGCTTTGTTTTTAATAAGTAAAAAAGGGACACAACGGGGGAAAAAAATTTGAAGAGAAGCCTAGCTTTAAGTCATGGCTTGTTTTAAGGAATACTTGAGAACAATCGGTTTACATTTTTCACTTGTTTCATTAATAGAACACCAGCCTCCCTACATCATTGCTGTTCTGCCAAGGTACGTGGAGATTCGCACTTTTGAACCCCGGCTGCTGGTACAGAGTATCGAGCTGCAGAGACCACGCTTCATCACCTCTGGAGGGTATTGAGTATAACTGATTATTACTTTTTTTGGGCTATCTGGGTGTATGGTAGCACTCTGAAAAACTGGGGGAGAAAGAGCTTTTCTAACTCCCTTGGCTTAAGAAGTAGCATTGAAGCAATCTGTTGTTTTTTATGAAAAGACGGGTGGAGGCCATACCTTGAGGAGTAAGTGACAGAGTTGAGCGTCTTTGGGAATTTTTGATCACTGGAGATACATTCTTCTTCTTCTTCGCAATATTTCTCAAGTTGCCCTTGTATCTAATTGATCCATGTGTTTATTAACCAAGATTGGGGTGGTGTTTTTTTTCAAATAAGGTATTGCTTCTTTCTCAGTGCTGGAACTTAGTAAATGACCTTTTTGTCTTGTTTGCAGCACAAATATTATATATGTGGCAAGTAATCACTTTGTGTGGCGGCTCATTCCAGTGTCCATAGCCACGCAGATCCAGCAGCTTCTGCAGGACAAGCAGTTTGAGTTGGCTTTGCAGTTGGCAGTAAGTACTCAAAAACCTTTGGGTTTGCAGCGGATGCACTTGTGCACAAGTACACAAAAGGATTTTTTTGCCTTCTGCTTGACTGTAGCTAGTTTGGAGACTTTAACCTTCTTACTGTCCACTTTGCATAAACTGGTAAATTCTAGCCTTTTTTTGACTGAAGTTTTAGTGTTGTGCTGCCAGTTCTCTATATTGATCTATTGTGGTTTAGGTTTTGAGATATAATCTTGTATGTGAAAGATTATGTCTCTTAGCTATTTAATCTTCTTTTAGACTTTGAAGTCAGTTGGACTTCAAAGTCTTCAGACTGCTTGTAAACAGTTTTGCTTGGAGTTGTGTGTTTTGATTTGTCAAATGACTAGTTTTTTCTTATAGTGGCCCTCCATATTACTCCTGAAACATAATAATTTTTTAGAGATGCTGAAGCAGTGTGTTTAATTCTATTGCTCATACTGTTTTACGATTTTCTGATTTTTCAGAAACTTCCCTGGAACTACATTAAAATTAATTAATTGCATTTTGTGTTGCTAACTTGAGGAAAAAAATTTTGAGAAGACAAATGAGTAAAGACATAGTTGCTGTGATTGAGTAAGCATATAGATAACCAGAGGTAGCTTTCAAACCTTCCAGGTTATCTCAGTGACACAAGAATCGTGGTATCTGAGAGTGGCCATCATAGGTGTTCACTTTAGAAGATTATAATTTTTCTTCCTTTTCTCTCCAAAGGATAATACTCTGTTATTTCTGTAGAGTGTTTCCTTCTCATTTACCTTGCCCAAGAGTTTTTAATGTTGATTAATTGATTGATTGTTGATTAATGTTGATTAATTAATTGATTAATTTGTACGTGTGCAGGAAATGAAAGATGATTCAGATAGTGAGAAGCGACAACAAATTCACCACATAAAGAACCTATTTGCCTTCAATCTCTTCTGCCAGAAGCGTTTTGATGAATCCATGCAAGTTTTTGCCAAGCTTGGTACAGGTAAATGCTTGGGTTGGCATTGAGATACCTGGGTTAGGAAGAATGAAACGAAGCTCACAAACTATTGTTGATTTTTTTGTTTGTTTTCTGCTTTGTTTTTGTTTTAAAACAGTGTGTCTTGTGCAGACCAGTCCCCTCTGTATGGCAAATAACCTAGGCAGCTATTCGTCTGGTTTTTGTGGAACTGATTATAATACTTAATTAGTTCCAGTCAGTGAGTTAAATAATGAATTTGCCCTTTGTGCAGAATATGTTTATATTGTAGGCTGTTGTACAGTGAGTGTAGCGTGTACACAGACCCTTGAGGTTGAAGGTTTCAGCAGCTGCCAGAAGCCGACTTGTAGCTTGGAAAGAAAAATAAGGAACGTCTGTAAATTTGCAAAATCCTTGGACTTGGACCAAACTGAGGGACCCTTAACCCTATTTCCACCTTAATGGACCAAGCTGCTGAAGCTGGGAAAATTTTCTGTGGTTTTGGAAGTTAAAATAGTCTGATGCTATTTCTCTGGTTTGCGCTAGGATTATTGAAAGAACACCTGAAGACTGGACTGTACCATAGAATAGTTCTTAAGACTGAGAATCTTTTATTGGTGACAGCACTTCCCCTGTGCATTTAAATGTAGAACTTTTATTTGTTTTGAGACACTCTACATCATATTTACTTTGGAAAACTACAATGAAAGAAAAGGGCTGAGAACTCAAAATACTTTGAACTTAAATTAGAGGGCAGTAATTTTGAATTTGCTTAGACTCCATGAAAATGTGTGCTCATTAGTTACAGAAGGTGCTATTCAGTTCTTGTTTCAAAAGCACAGTAAATCTTCTCTGAAAACACTGCTTGTTCCTAAAAATCCTGTCCTACTGTCAGAGTTGTTAATGCTGGGATTCTGGGAGAAGAGCAGTAAGAGGATTATAATAATGGCTTGTCCTTCAGGTGTGCCAAGCGCACAGCTTGGAACTTGTTGTGCTTGGACTTTGAAACAGTCTTTTTCTTGCCTCTTTAGCCTTGTTTTAGCTTCTTTCCTTTAATAAGCAAATTTTGTTATCTGGAACCTTGGTGGATATACAGGTTGACTACAAACAGCTCTGTTGGAAAGCTAAGTTTGCTCAAAGGTTACATATATTTAAGAGTTTGCAAAAATAATGTTATGAATGGTTACTAATACTAGTTATTTTTTGCTTAGATCCCACTCACGTGATGGGTCTGTATCCTGACCTCCTGCCCACAGATTACAGGAAACAGCTACAGTATCCCAACCCCCTGCCAGGGCTCTCTGGGGCAGAGCTGGAGAAGGCACATTTAGCTCTGATAGACTACCTAACTCAAGTGAGTGCTCCTATATCTGTTTTTAGAGCAGGATTATTTAGTTTTAGCATACTTTGTTGGCTAGCTTTGTGCAGGAAGCAGCATGCCTACTCCAGCTCTGTAATGCTAGCCGTAAAGGGCTGTCTGCATGGTTGGAAGCTCTGACAGTAACTTCTGAGAAAGCAGGGCAACTGGATGATGTGAGGTGCCTCACAGATATGTGGGAGACAGCACACGGGACTTTTGTGTGGGGTGGACAAAATTTACTTATGGACCAGATCTTAATACGAGTCCAGTATTTTTTTTCTAGTAGCCTTCTGAAGAGAACTTGATCTTTTGTTTTTCTTTGGTGACTATTGTGCAGGCAACTCTACCCAAAAGACAGGTCAAAAGCACGCATTAAAAGGTGGAACTGTAGTGGGTAGTGGTTCTGTAACTTCTATCCTCTTTGTTTTAACTGGAATCTGAATTTTTCTGTTGCTATTCATACTACACTAAAAGGAAGCTTGTGTCTGAAGGAAGATCGGTTTTGTGCTTGGTAGTTCAAAATCCAAACTGTTCTCCAACTGTTTTAAATGTCTCCTGACTTCTCTACAATGTCTCTGTTCAGGTTAACAGAGTTTCCTTCTGACTATTTTCTCAAGAGTCTGGGCATCTTGCAAAACTGTAAACTTGCAAAAGAAATGTATACACCTGAATGTGGTTGGAAAGGTGATGTGTTGAGTAGTCAGTAATGATAAAAATTCTTTAGGAAACAATTGATTAAAACACGTTATTAAATTGGTTTAGTTTAGTATTTTTACTTGGTACTTTATATTTGCTGAAGTGGGATGGAGAAATACATGGTCTTTTCCTGTTAAAATTTCATTTGATGTCCTGCAGAAAAGAAGTCAGCTGGTGAAGAAGCTAAATGATTCTGACCATCAGTCCAGTACCTCACCCCTCATGGAAGGAACACCCACAATCAAATCCAAAAAGAAGCTGCTACAAATCATTGATACCACCCTGCTAAAGTGTTACCTCCATGTGAGTTTCTGCCTGACCTAGAGACTTTTCCTTTACCATGTGAACTCTGTTGGAATTTCAGGTTGAAATGTTTAAGGAGGAGGATAAGGAGCTGCTTCAGAAATTCTCACACGACTGTCTGTCTTTGCTCTAAAAATGATCTGTGAAACTTTGGTGTTAGCCAGTTTGCTCACTGGTCAGGAAGTAGTTTCATGGAATAAAGCAGATGTGTCCGTTTCTGGTTGCTGTATCTGTCAAACAGCGTGACCATGCCTGTGTATTTTGAAGTTCTAACAAATGCTTCTCCTGTTGCCTTGTACTGTTAAATGCAGGAGAGTACAATCTTTGCTGTCAATGATGTTTTTCAAAGCTGACCTCTATTCTTGAAGGGGAGTAGCTCTGGTATCTGTCCCAACAAATTATTGAAATGAAGATGGGTCTTGTTTTAAGATGTTAAACTCCTTTCTTATGCTACAAGGCTTCTTTTTTTGTTTTGTGGTTTGGTTTTTTTTTTCCTCTTGTCCAGTTCCTGTTTTGTGCTATAAGCTTAGGAGATGCCCATTAGAAGTATGCTTAAGTGCTCCCTTTTTGCTTGCAGACAAATGTAGCACTGGTGGCACCATTGCTACGTCTGGAAAACAATCACTGCCACATTGAGGAAAGTGAGCATGTACTAAAGAAGGCACACAAATACAGTGAACTGATAATACTGTATGAGAAGAAAGGTCTGCATGAGAAAGGTAGGTATTTGGTTGGGGCAGGGAGAAGAGAAGGGATAGGAGCATGTATTCCTAGTATTGAGATACAACTTTTCCATGAGCAGGCAATATTCTGAAGAGACTTTGTTTCTGTGTCTGTTTTGAGATTAAATTGGTCTTTGTTCCTGTTATTTGTTTGGTCTGTGTGTTTAAAACAAACCTTTGTTTTGTCTCTGGTAGCAGAACAGGGAAAATGCACTTTGTTGTTGTACAAGTCGGAATGACACTTGTGGTTACAAAGGAATGACCTTTTTGTTGTTCTAAAAGCATTACAGGTACTGGTGGATCAGTCAAAGAAAGCCAACTCGCCTTTGAAGGGTCACGAGAGGACAGTGCAATATCTGCAGCATTTGGGTGAGTGTGAAGGAGAGCATTGTTTTTGTGAAGTTGTTAATCTTGTTGGGCTTAGCCATTACTTTCCTGTTCAGCAACTTTCTAGAGACTATCAGGCTAAAGGGTATCCTTGTTATCTTGTCTGGTTTCTTGCATAATGCAGACTTCAAGGATTAGTTCACGAGAGTCTTGTTGAAATTTGAGTATGTTATTGGAAAACATTCCTTATTTCTGCTAAAAATTTCCATTGGTAGAAAATGTGCTGTAGTATTTTTAATTTTCTTCTAGTGATGATTTACCATCACTGACAAAAGGAAAATCTGTCCTCTCAGTTAGGTTTTCCAGCTGAAAGTCTAACTTCCAGTTGCTGGGGTTGTAGTATCTTTCCCAAGATGAAGAATCCTCTATGAAGTTTTTATTTGCTGTGTTTAGGTACATCTTGATAATGACCTCACAGTTGTAGTTGCTGGTCACAGCATCGTGGGAGGAACTTGCTTGGTTGACTGTTCACTGTGAACTCCCAAGCCCTTTTTTGGTTTTTCTACTTTTGAGACTAGTCCTCTTCTATCCAATAAGGTTATTTATTTCTAAATTCACAACTCTTTAAAAGTATTGTGCTATTACTTTGGGAGTGAGTGGTTTATAAGGGAAATACCTTTGTTCATAGTCTTACACAGTTGGCTTCTATTAGCAATATGTTTATTCAATGATAACAAATTACTTACAATGACATTGAAACCTTTCCTGTTTGTGTCTCTCTTACATTTCTTATTTCATTGGTGTCATTTGGTAATGTCACTCATCTTAGAGAAGTGTAGGTATGTTATATTCAGCATACAGCTTTACAAAACAAACTTCTAATCTTATTTAAAAAATAAATCTATCATCTTGGTAAATAAATCTCGATTGACCTATGTCAGCTGTTCGTTTGTTTTACCTGCGATCAATGATGTTTAAGACCTGTAATTAATCCAAGTTGTCTGGAGTACTTTTCCAAAATCTTGGCAACTTGCTAAATTTCTCTTAAACTCCTGGAGCTTCTGTGTTTCAGAACCTCCTGAAAATCAGTTTTCCTTTTTGCTTCTTGCTCCACTCTTGAAAATTGCTATGAGGATATTTGGGTCTGTTCGCTACAGAGTAATGAAATACAGTGGAAACAATCTACAAAGTTAACTATTGCTAATAAACAGAATGTTTTACACAAGTGTCACTTGCAGATTCTTCCCCCAAGTAAATAGCAGAAATATAAAGCTCTGTGTGCATGTTTTTTTTTTTTTTTAACTGCATTGTCTGTTCTGCCTTGCCGAATTGCTAAGTGTCATTTCTGGGTCCCTTAAATAAGATGATAAATGCATTTCAGACTATGGGGCTTCTACAGACTTTTTCCCTCTGCCTCCCCTTTGGTGTGGCCTCTGTAGTTATGAGCTTCTAATCTAAGTAATAAATGATTATTGTTTTTTAAATTATCTTTAAAATTTTAATTATGCAGGATGTATTTTCAGTTGCTTTCACTTACGTTCTGAGTGAAGTAGAAACTCTTTAGTCATATCTTGTCTATAGGTTTTTGGGCATTTAATGAAATGTTCTTAAATAGTTCTTAGGTAATTAGGGAAAGTCATCAAGTACGTATTACTGATTGGATTTGATACTTGCCGTGTGTCAACTGAGTAAGCACTTGTTGTTTATTGCATCAAAGCAAATATTAATTGTTGATTCTGTGATTAACCATGTCCATCAAAACTATACTTTATCTGCGCCGAGGTAAGCACAGGAGAATTATATGTTTGATTGGATGGTAAACAGTTTTCTGCGTTACACCATTCTTTATATGTTAAAGTAGCGTTATGCAAAACTTCTTCCTAGTATAGCTCGTATTTAAACTAGGGATTTGTTGCTGAGAAAGTTTAGAAATTCAGTGTCTGCTTTAATTCTACCAGCACAAAACATCCTTGCCTGTGACCTTCCCCGTGCAGCTGAATGTTATATGCTGAGGGAGCCAGTTGTTTTGTTCCGTGGTGTGATGCGATGTTGGCCTTTTAGTATTCTGATTTATAAGCTTTGGTAGTTACTTGATGAGTTCCACCTCTGCTTCTGCCATTGTGAGTGTTTTCAGTAGATTGTAACTTAATGTTTGGTTTGGTTGTGATTTCCGCAAAGGCAACTTGATCAGTGCTTTGGAAAGGAGCTATTCTAATTAATATTACACTTGTCTATAAGGAGTTAGACTATTGTTCTACACGAGAACTTACTCCCATGACTTATCCTGTCCTTTATTTAAATTTTCTCAGTGAGGCTAGCAAATCCATTACCATATAATGCCCTGTTAATTCAGAAGGTTAATTGACCCATGACCTTAGTGCTGTTTGCCAAGTCACTGCTTTGTGTCTGAAACTTTGAAATTGGCTCTTCTGGGGGCAATGTTAATTGTTTTACTTCATAGTGTTCATCTTCTGTGGTGTTGGTTTTTTTTTTTTTTTAAATTGCTACTATGAAGGTGCTGTTTGTTTTAAATATTTAAAAAGTAACTTACTCCTGATGATGATGTGGGATGAAGAAAAGCAAACAATGGCTGCCTTTTTATAGAGTTGGTGTAGGTTTCTGTTTCTTGTATAGTTGTGGTGTTGTTTGGGCAGCGAATCCCTCAGTGGTTCTGGTCAGGAGGGTGAGGGGAAAGTCATGTTTCCCTAACATGTTTTATAAACTTTGTGAACTGAATTGTCCAAATGAAAGTATTCTTTGAGAGAGGCAGGTCCTAAATTTTCTTAAAAGCTGAAAAGTTACTACCTGTCATGTAGTTTCTATGCCAGTTGCTTCCTACTGTGATGCTTTACTACTTGTTACGAAGTGTTTGACCGTTTGCTATGTCATTAGGCTGGCAGGCTGGAAATGGACTGAAGGAAATGACACAAGTGGGAAGTACAGTGCTTTTTCTACCCTGATTTATTAAAAAAAAAATGTAAGGGAAGACTTTTGGAATGTGATTAAGACAACTGAGCTTGGTTTTGGTCTGAGTTGTTTACGTTTGGCAGTGCTTAGTATTTGAGTTAATTCTTGTTTCTGTTTGAAATCATGTTTGCAAAGTAAGGAAGTTGTGGCTTTAGTCTGGAATGTGTGATTTGCTTGACTTGAGTGGGGAGGAAGGACAAACCAGATTCTTCCTGTAAATTAATCTTTGCTGGCTCTGAAAGCACCTGCTTGCGTTGTGAGTAAATACATCTTTAAGATTTTAACATTGAGCACTGCTGCTTTTTGTGTTCCAGGCACAGAGAACTTGCACTTGGTATTTTCCTACTCTGTCTGGGTGCTAAGAGATTTTCCTGAAGATGGACTGAAGGTAAGTGTGGTTGAAAAAGGCAGTTTGCAATTGAGATTTTTAGTACAGTGTATGGAACTGGGAGAACTCAATGTAAGAAGCTGTGTATTAATGCTAAATCCAATTAAATATATAATTTTTAATTTCTATTGTGGTAAGATTATCGGTAGATAGAACAGGATAGCTTTTCAGTTTTTATTATCCTTTTCCACCCTTGGAATACTTTATCTTCTAATAAGTACTAGGAACCTTTGATACAACATTTAATTTTGTCGATGTCACGCTTTTTGCACAAGAGCCTGATTGAGTATTTGAATGTCAAATGTTAATTTGCCTTTCTTATTTTCCCTTTGATATAGAATTGACTCCCTGTATTTGGGAGGTGTTTGGCACTGTAAAAGAAGAGTCTTAACTAAGGCAGAAATGTGCATGTTGGTATCTCAGATGTGAGATAACTTCTGAGTGCATGAATAAGCTGCTCGGATTTTTTTTTTAGATACTTCTTGTGCTTACTATTTGGACATGCGTGATGATATGCTGGGTTTCAGTGCCTCAGAGAAAATACACTGCAATACTTAAAACTTAAGTAAAATCAACATGCTGTGATTAAAATTTTGTTTAACAGATATTTACAGAAGACCTCCCTGAAGTGGAAGCTTTGCCACGAGATAAAGTGCTCAGTTTCTTGATAGAAAATTTTAGAAGCTTGACTATTCCTTATCTGGTAAGAACTCAATCTCTAGTAGTGCATGACATTCAGTACAGCATGTTACATGTAAGGCTTTAGTTCTCCAGGCTTTGGAGAATGCTAGAACCCATGCTAGAATGCTAGAATGCTCAGAGAATGCTAGCTTTGCCATAAGCTGTGCAAAGAAAAAAATAACTGAAATATGTGAAATCCTGAAGTTAAGCTTGGTAAAGGAAAGCATGGAACTCTTGCTTGCTTATAACAAATTACTTCCCAGAGGAAGCGTCTATAACTGAACCTGACCATGTATTTACAGGAACACATCATTCATGTCTGGGAAGAAACCGGTGCAGAGTTTCACAACTGTCTGATCCAGCTGTACTGTGAGAAAGTGCAGGGATTAATGAAAGAATATCTAAGTTCTTTCCCTGCAGGTATGTTTAGCCTTAGCCTTAGCCTTAGTGGGAACACCAGGGGCACGGGACAGCACAGGGGAGCTGTCACAGTGTATTGCTCTAAGCCTTCCCTGTTCACATCCAGAAGAAGATTCCCAAGTGATGAAGGAACTGGAACAACAAAAATTGTGGGTTTGTAGTCTAGGGAGGCAGTCAGCTAGAGCCTTCCCATCTTAAGGGACCAAGTGACACATTGTTTGCTATTAAGTGGAATGGCAGCTACTGCTCCCTGAATTTTGCATGTTAAGGGTAGGGAAGGGTCTTGAATAATTGAGTCTATTGTTTAACCCACCACTTGATGTGTTTTAATGAGTTGAAGTAATTTGGCAGATGCATCAGAATCCCAATCCATGTAACAGTTTAATCAGCATTTGGTTCCTGCTTGTAATTATTTGTTTATCTTCTTCTGTGTACTAGTGTAGTGAAATAGTTGTAACGCTGTAGCTTGTGTTGTTTTCTTCCATACAGATAAAACTCCAGTGCCTGCTGGGGAGGAAGGAGGAGACTTAGGGGATTACCGGAAAAAGCTTCTACTTTTTCTGGAAAAGTCTAGCTGGTATGAACCTAGTCGACTAATTAGTGACTTCCCTTTTGATGGTGAGTTCAGTTTCCATAGATTAATTAAAACCTAGCTTATTGCATTGTACAGAAAAACCTCTTCACTTTTTGTAGAATCATAGTAACTAGAAATGGAGAAGGTGGCTGTGTCTGTAGTTGTGGGCCACTGCTGTGTATATTAACTCTGTGTTTGCTGGCACAGTTGGGTTTACCAGTCTCTGCAGGATTCCTGTAACTGTGGCCTAAGACCTTGTGGTGTCTCCCATTACTTTTAAGATTCAGCTGGACAGGGCACTGGACCATCTTCTCTAGACCATGCTTTTGCCATGAAAGGTTGGACCAGGTGATCCTTGAGGTCCCTTCCAACCTGGTATTTCATGATGCTGCTGTTCACTTAAATATTTAGCCTAAATGTTTGATGAGCCTGAATTCCTCAACAGATCTGAAGTGTGTCATTTCTTAAGGTTACTTAAGAATTTATAAAATGTTACTGAGACTAGTGTGAAGTTGACTTACAGTCTTACTGTAACTTTAACCTGTGCTCAGACTACAGGTTATAGTTCGTTCTGTTAGTCTGGTTACTAATGGAGCTCATGTTGTTGTTTCTCTGTGTAGCTGTTGACTAATTCTTTGTGCTATCACTAGGTCTCCTAGAAGAACGTGCTCTGCTCTTGGGTCGTATGGGGAAGCATGAACAAGCTCTCTTTATTTATGTTCATATTTTGAAGGACACAAACATGGCTGAAAAGTAAGGGGTTTTTTTGTTTTTGTTTTTTTGCAAGACTTAGTTTGCTCACTGCCCTGTGGATGAGATGTGTAGTGAAATGTTGCTGCGTGTGGAGCATGAATGCTGTAAGCCTTCAGGATCTTCTGGGTTTCCATGTTCCCTTGACTTTTAGGCTCTTCCAGCCTAAAACCTGGCTGTTAATTACAGCTGATGATGCCAACTCCTTGAGGTTTACCTTTCCATGCTCTTCTGTCATTGCACTTTAGAGCAATATGACTGTCATCAATGACTTCTTTGTTTCCACCTCCTCTTACTTTGTGAACTTCTGTATGCTATTTTGCTTCCTTTCTCTTTGGAGAGACATCCGCTAGCCAAATGCAAAGCTAAGCTCCTTCAGTTAGCAGAATCCTCTGGTAAAGATAGGAGATTTTGCTTGATGTATTGTGTCAGGGAACCTTCTGAGTGAATCTAAAGTACTTACGTGAAAATAGAATTAACCAGTACTGACAGGTATAGCTGAACATTGGAGTTCCTTTTAAAGCTGGTTTCAGCAAATACCTATTAGAGGACTTTTAACCCCGCTATGTGGCGTACACTAACGAACACCTTCTCACTAAAGAACACCTCTTTGTGATTTGGATACAGTAATTAGATATATCTACACGTGTATTTTTATGCATGTTGTTGATTTGAGACATCTTTTTTCCCTTTTTTTTTTTTACACAGCTGAATTAAAGCTTTTTAAGTTGATTGGAAGTGGGAGACTTGCACAAAACCTCCCTTTTCTCAGCATTGTAATGCGGCATAAATGGTGTAATTTTGTTGTGCGACTTGGTTAATTGATCAGCATTGGATGTAAGGTCACCTAACTTGGCTGGCTTCAGTAGTGAAAGCATTTAAATGTTAATTTCTGTGGACTGATTCTCTGGGTTCCAAAAGTGTCCATGCATTTCACTTGATTCTTCTCTGTTCTAGCTACTGCCATAAACATTATGACAGAAACAAAGATGGCAACAAAGATGTAAGTACCTTCATCTTTCCAGTCTTCCTTTTCAATAAGGATGTCTTAGACTATTCATGCTGTGTTAGGGACTTTAAAGTTTTCTGTTTGTATAGACTTTTTCAGGGTTTGTGTAGGGGGACAGGAACCTATATATAAGCTTGTGAAATTTAGGAATTACTAGATGATTGGAGTTTTATTTCTTTTTTTATTTTAAATTTGGTTTTTGTTGAGGATGTTACTGTGTTGCTGAGTTGAGCGCATATTGTGTAGCTAAAGTTCTAATGGAATTCAGAAGACACAATACTGTGTGTGTATTCCACATACGCCTACAGAAAAATTAATGGTAAAAAGCAATGAAGTGTCTAAAGTCTAAAGGTTATAAATGAGTTATGTAAGATAAGTGAGGGAGGGGTGATTAAACCTACTTTATAGAAAAACTTTAGTGTAGAATGCAAGTCTTAAAAGGCCTTGGACATCACTAGTACTTTTCGGTTTTTGTTGCTTTAAGGTAAGAGCTGTTCAAATGAACACTTTGGAATTTTGAATGGCCTGGGTACAACTTAACTAGTACCATTGCTGGGTTCTGCCAGCACTGTCAATTGTGGATGTGTGCAGTGGTTTCAGAACTTTTCATTTTGTGTGCAACAGGTCTATCTGTCACTGCTCCGGATGTATCTCTCCCCACCTAGCGTTCATTGCCTGGGACCAATCAAGATGGAAGTGCTGGAGCCTCAAGCCAATCTGCAGGCTGCTCTGCAGGTTTTGGAACTGCATCACAGCAAACTGGATACCACCAAGGTAAGAAAGGCTTGTAAATACCCAGTTTGTACTGTGTTGGCAGAAGGTGACAGAAGGTACTGAAGTAGGCAAAAAGCCAAATTGTAACAGCATCAAGCTAAATGTGTCAATTTCTATTCTGTTTTGTTCTCTATTCCTTTTTAGTTTTTCCTAACTAAGTATATTTTGCTCCAGGCGATAAACCTACTCCCAGCAAATACACAGATTAGTGAGATTCGAATCTTCTTAGAGAAAGTCCTTGAAGAAAATGCTCAGAAGAAAAGATTTAATCAAGTACTCAAGAATCTTCTCCATGCAGAGTTTCTGAGGGTAAGTACCCACTGCCTGTCATTTTTTTGAATGGTGTTTTCGAGCAGATGTTCGATACTTAAAATAACCACTTTCTATGTGGAATGTGTGTGCTCTAGGTGGTGCTGCCGTGCATCTGAAATGAGTAATGTGCATCAAGTAGGTTGAATGTCCCTTTTTCAGGAGATGGCGAGTACCTTCATTTTCATTTGGATGAGGTGTGTGTCTTTGCTGTGAGTCTCTGGACTCACTGTGCTCTGTTGTGCGTTGCAGGATGGTCTCAGAGAGCATGGACTGGATTTCTTTCAGATAAACTGAACCAGATGATGTAGTCCAGTAGTTCACCTGAATATCCCGTAGTGGTTAGAATGCCTTAGTCTGGGGACCAGTCTAGTCGGAAGCAAAGTCCTGCAATGCCTATAGCGTGCGTGTTGGGTGTTCAGTAGCACCTGCTCTGCTCTACAGTCCTGCTTCTTCTGTGCTGTACAACTTGCTAATGTAGATAAAGCCACTGAAAATTAAACTTTGTGACATTTTTCAGTTTCTCCAGACTAGAAGGGAGCTGTAGTGTGGCATTGCTTTTTGAAAAGTTTTGGTTTTTAATTTTTCTTTAATTTTTCATTTTTTAGGTCCAGGAGGAGCGGATCTTGCATCAGCAAGTGAAGTGCATTATTACAGAGGAAAAGGTGTGCACTGTATGTAAAAAGAAGATAGGTAACAGGTAAGAGAGCATATATTGTAAATCTGAATCAAGTATGAATCGGTACACTTACATTCCAAGTTTTGCAAAATTCTTAGTTTATGTATATATATACAGAGAGAACAGCAGTATGAGGGAGAAGTTTGAAGAGTGGTTGAATTACAAATTAAGTCGCTCAAGTGGGTGGCTGGGAAAACATCAAAGCTGTAGTCAGTGAAGTTTACTGCAAGAGTTCAATCCAGCTTTCGACAAAGGAGAATAAAATCCCTTCAGAAACTTGTAAGCTTTCTTACTTAACAACTCTACAAGACAATGGTGCTTCTCATACTGAATTTGGAAAATCTATGAACACTGCCTACTACCTGCTTTTTAACTAGAATTAAAAAGGATGTTATAAAGAATCTGAAAGTGATCCTTGTATACTAGTTCTCTATATCTGATGGCTTTGTGGTTCCCTGGTTGATTTATATTATATTAGGACACCTAAAAGTAGAACTAATTCACTTGATATGTGGATGCCAATAACTTTTCTTCTACCATTCCTAATAAGTAATTATGAGTTAGTATAGAATGCAAATTTTATTTGCGCTTTTTCTTTTTCATCTTTGAACTCCAGTGAAAGGCCACACAACTAGATTACTCATTTCTTTCTTGTTCATATGAATCCTTTTGAGATATCAGTAGCATTCACAAAGATAACGAAAGGTTCTTTTTCCAAAACGTTTTAATGAACATAGGTCTAAATATACTTATTGCTATGCATATTCAATTGTTTGCTGTTAGTGTGTAGCACGTAGCATCAGAATTTTCATTTGCGTATACAGTATTGTTTTGGTTGTCTAGGATTTTTCTAATGCTGTTAAGTTCAACAAGGTTGTGAAAGGCAAGCATGTCAGTGTGTCACCCAGTCTTTATTAACCGTGACTTCCAAGTAAAGTGTGCCTATAGACAGGAAAATGGGTATTATTTTTTTAAAAATGAAACTCTCATAGAGTTCTTTTGTCTGATTTTCTCAAGAATATATTCAAGCCTGTTTAAATGATATATAAACAAGAAAGTGTTGCTTTCATTTGATCATCAGATTCTGCACAACTTGGATGCTCTTGTTTCAGTAGTGAAAAATGTTTGTCTGTATTGATAGTTGATTTTTGTGTTTTGTCTCTTTGCAGTGCATTTGCTCGATACCCTAATGCAATTGTTGTGCATTATTTCTGCTCCAAAGAAGTCAACACATTGGACACTTGACCTTGTCATGGTCAGCTATCCCAACATTCATATGAAATTCAGAACTGTCGACTTAGAATTTGATGCCTCTGGGATTTTTTTGAGGCTTGTTGCTACGTTCTCTTACACTGGGTAGAAGTCATTTGTATCTGTGGACTGACTGTACCTATCTGGCAATATTGATTAATTAGAAAATGACTTTAACCATGTTGTTGTAGTACTGGCAACTACACTGAATCTCTTGGTACTCAGATGAAGAATAGAAACTGATTTTTGTAGTGAGTTTTGTATTGCACTCCAACCTTGCGAATGAGTTGTTAGACAACTGGTGGGTGTTCACCACAAGTCAAGTTTTACTGTAAAACTTGCCTCCTTAGGGTGACAATGTTGTGATTTGGCCTTGTATGTAAATAGTTCTTCAAAAAAAGAAAATTCCTTTAAAGTCTTTGCAGCTGTATCAGTGTTGCATGGAGACCGCCAGGTGTTTGGCATAGAGAAGACTTCTGTGCCTATTTCTAGACCTAGAAAATACAATTTTACTTTCATCTCAGTAATGGGAATGTTTAAGTGCTGGCCAAAGGAATCTTTTTATTGATATTCAGTGTTATCACCTGACCTTCTGATAAGAAGTTCCACAGGAGATAGTCAGACAAACAGTAGATACCACTAGTAAGCATCTTTTTTTGCCTTTTTACTTTAGTTTGAGCTGTAAATTGAATTAACTTGTGTGTTATTTGCACTGAATATATTCACTCTTAGCATGAGTGGAAGGTCAAAGACTATTCTAAGAAGTTCACATCTGCACTCATACTAAAAAGCAAAGAACACCGTGTAAAGCAACTTCTGAAGGGAGTGAACTATAGTTGTTGCTTGAGCTTCTAGGCTACACTTGATATTTGTATATATAAGTTCTTTAGTCTTTGGTTCGCTTCCCAGCATTGAATAAAATCCAGACTATTTCAACATCTCTCTATTTTAAATGCTCTAGAACTGCGTTCTGCTCAGGCTGGTACTGCTCTTAAATTACTCTTGGGCCAGAAGTCTTAACTACAAGACGTACTCCTTGTAGGCTGTAAAATTCGTGTCTAACTTATTTTTCCACAAACTTGATAGCAGATTGGTATGAGGGATATTAAAATGTTTGATCAGTGCAGAAAGAATCTGTGCAGTGGTAATGAAAAGGCGGCAGCAGCAAACAACCCAGTTGAGTGGCTGTTCGACTCCCAACATCCTGGTCTAGCAATACTTATAAATATGTAATTATTAAATAGTTTGGAGCATGGCATGTAACTACCAGATATCGCCTCTTAACGAACAAGTAGATGAATAAAGCTGGTCTGCTTAAGGTGTAACTGGATCTCAGTTAATGTTATAGGTTTACTTAAGCCATTGTTATGTTAGAGTTTTTAGGAATGGATCTGCTGTAGGCTGACAAGAATCCTAACTTATTTTCATTTGCCAGTTTTACTACTTTCCCTTGATAACTGTTTTTTCCCTTTCCACATGTGTTTGTATTTATTGTTCATATGCCATGCATTCTTACGGATTTCTTGGTCCAGTGTTTTGCTACTTCTGTACTTTGGATGTCTTGCGCAGTATTGCTACTGATGTCTTTCTGCAGAGGCTGGGTAGAGGGAATCCGTGGTGTTAATGTTTTTAACCTTGTATTTCTTCTATTTGAAGAAGAGAGCCTAAAAATACTTATATTGGATTTGCACATTCTGTATAGATCTTTATATACTAGTTCAGGTACAGAGGGAAGACAGTTTGGGAGAGTTGTGTTTACAGGTCATTGAGAATGAAAGAAGGGTATTTAAAAAGGCCCTGTATTCTTTATATAAAGATATAACAATATTGTTCTGATTTTTACCTATCTTATGTTTAGTACTGAAAGTCTGATTTTTATTTACCTTCATTGTCTGACACCAGGAGATCTGTATTCACAGATGAAGTTCTTCATTGTGCTCTTACTTACATGGTTACGGTTGTGCTTCTGTTCACCTCCATTGCATACCTTTTACAGAGATGTGGTTTGTGCTGTAACTTTTTTTCGTTGGTTCTTATAATGTGGTTTGGGTTTACTAACCAAACAGCAGGTTTATCTAAAGCAATAGATTGTAATAAATATTGCGAACCACTGTGTGTTTCAGTCATTGTGCAGTTAAGCTTCTCTGGGCTGCTGTAGATATTTTTTTTTTTTTTTTAATATATTAGTCCTCACTTTCTTCTGGAAGTCAGACCCTATGTGGGGTCTCCCAGTATCACTCCTGCTTCAGTGTGTATAATTCAAATGAGGCCATGCCATGACAGCTGTCATCACTTCTCAACTTTGGTTTTTAAATCTACAAGTTTATAGTATGCTTGTGAATGTTCTCAAAAACCTACTAAACCCACTTTTGTATTCTCTCTTTGAATAATGTTTTTGCAAGTCTTATACCATTAAATATGTACTTATTAGAGAACACTAAAATTACTGACAATTTTTTTTGAGTGGTGGTATGCTGTTTTGGGGGGATGTTGAGCTCTCTATGACCAAATCAGGAAATGGTTAGATTTACAGGTTTGCAGTTGCTTGAATTGTAGGTCATAAACTAGTCTAGTGTTGGAAGTAGAACACAGATCTTCAGTTTTCCCATTTCATAGAAATGGGAGTTATCAGCACTGAAGAAGAGTCTTTTGTCTCCATGTTGGACAACTGAGTATATTGGTATTTCTGGAGAAGACCAACCCTCCAGAAAAACCCAACAATCCAGACCTTGATAGCATCCTTTGGAATCTTCATCTCCTAATTATGCACGGCATCTCGGCTCTCCTCTTAGTCCTGCTAATGGGAGTAAAAGGGGACCCTTGCGGTATCTACGCACATTTTAAGTACTATATTGTATAGTTGGTTATGGTATCATTTATTCATGCTGACAAAAAAAAATAACTGAATGAAATGTAGATAGAAATCTACCTGTGCCACCGTGGGGATGCTAATCTGAGCAGAAGTAAAGTTACCAGATGTGAGGCCTTCTTTGTTGCCTCATGTTTTGATGCCATTTTGCTTGTTTGTATTCTTAGCCTGTCAGGAAGTGACAAAAGCAAGTAGCTTCTCTTTGGATATTAAATTGGCTGTCAGTAGTGCCTGTACATAGCTAAAACTGCACACAAACACTGCTAATGGATGATCTGTTGACTATGGAACAATTCTTAACCATATGTTCTAAAGAGCTTTCAGTTTTTCTTGATAGAGAAATTCAAGAGAAATACTATAAACACGAGATCCCTGTGCTGAGATTTCATTGGAAGAGGAGAGAGGACTTCAGGAGAAGGCAGGTAAACCTGAGTTTAAATGCAATTGGGTACTCACAAGATAAAACACAGGCTTTACATACTGCCTGTAATAAACTGTTTAGAATAAGTGTGATTTCTCCATATTAGCTCACTGTGTGAGGCTGCCTCAATTTTCCTGTAATTTATGGTTGAGCTACATTAGATGAAATATAAGTGAATCACATGTATGATTTCTTTGGAGATTTTCAAGACCCGCTTGGATGCAGTCCTGAGTAGCATTCTCTAAGCAATCCTGCTTCAGCAGGGGAGTTGGACTAGATGATCTATACGGTCCCTTCCAACTCTAAAAAAAATTCAGTGAAATTCAGTGAAATTCTGCAATTTTTTCCAAGATAAATAAAATGTAATGTGACAGTCCTTCACTTTTAATGTAGTGGTATGTAGTAAGGCAAAGAAACTGCTTTTTCAGCCTAGTGTCTATCTTTACCGTACCATTTAGTACTACGTGAGAGCTTTACAGCAGTTGCTGGCTGTTTTGCAATGGTATTCTGTTTGCTTTTTGCCTATGCGTTAACTCTAAAGTCCATGAATTCACTAACTAGTACTGACTTGTTTGTGTTCCAGGTGTCGGTGCCTATGTTTTTACTAATTTTCTTAAATTATGATCTAGTGACTGACACTAATGACAGGAAATGATTAATGAATGGGACCTTGCTGAGAATGTGTCACATTCTCATGTTTGTGTGGAGCTGGTGACATGCTGCAATACTCGCTTTAGTACACTCTCTGCCACTTTGTAATTGTTGAAACGCTTAAGTTTGTTTTTTGGTCTGCTGCTTCAGTTTAAGCTCTCTAATGAAAAGCTTAAGACAAGCCAACTGTCACCAGCTGTTAATAAACAAATCAGTTCCACTAAAAAATTTTCTTTACTATTTAAATATTTTCTAAGGCACAATAGACTCATAAAAAGTCTGGCCTATCTGTTGTACAATTTTCAAGAACCTTTGGTGGAAGAGTCAAGACTGTGCTGCATGGAAATGAGAATAAAGGGGCAACTTGCGAGGCCGCTCACATAGCGAGAGGTTAGACGTGGTGGCCAATAAATATTCCTTGAGGCATCCTAATGCAGACCAAATTGTGGTGTCTCTGCTCAGGCTTCCCTGAAACTTCTCTGAACAGCTACAGTCAATGACAAATTTGGCTTTGCTTCAGGCTTGTAAGATGGGAATTTCTTTCTGTTTAAACATTTAATTTTTTTTTTTTTTTACAGTATGCTGAAACTCTGAAAGGGTTTAAAATGGCCAAAGCCCTCGATCAGGTTGCTGTAACTCTCAAAATAAATCTGGACTGGGGGTTTTGAGGTTGTTGCTTAATCATGGAGTGGTGCCTCCTCCTGCCCAGGGCTTCCCTGTCGGGTGCTGCTTTACTGCCCTTATCTTTCACCAGTGTTTGAAAAACCTGCCAGCGAGGCTTTGAACTGGGTTGTTTGGGAAGCGCAGGCCACTCCTCCGCTTCTCGCAGCTGGAGCGCAGCCCAGTCCTGCGCAAAGCTTCACACCAAGCCTGTCACGAGCAGCCCTTCGAGCCGGGGGACTCTATTTTCTCTGTTTCCCTGTCAGGTTTTCTGCGGAGACGACGGGACCTTTTTTCCATGTTCCATGAGGTGCTGCGGGGCCCATTTCCACCCAGAGCGCTGCCATTTCTGGCAGCTGTGCTTTTCCAAAGGAAGGAGAGGAAAGAGGCTGGGTTTTATCACTGTCGGGTAAGGCAAATTGTAGCACTGTCTTTGAGACAGCATTCCTTGGCCGATTTGTTCGGCAGTGACATCCTGTTCCTGTACGTGTGGAAAAGCAGTCCTGGACTTCTGCAGGAATTAATCAAAAAGTTTATCATTAAGGGAAAATTTTGGAGAGCACTAATGGTAATGGAGATTCCAGGTTTTTATTAAATTCAGGGTCTGTGTGAGGCAATCCTTAGGTTTTGCAGAACAGAATTAAGTTGATGCCATGTACTTTTTTGGGGGGGAGAGTCCAGAATACTGCGCTTCTCATTAGTAGAGTCAAAATAGTGCTTATGTGTTTTCTTTCAAAATATCCTTGATATTTTCTTCTTTTGTGCTCTTTACCTTATCCCACAGGGCTTGATAATCTAAAGTAGACAAAGATTAATGATGACTTCATCCCCTGTTCCTAATGCAGCACAACCGCATTAGATAAGGTGGTTTCAATGTGTTTGTCCTTTAACTGGTATATAATTACTCCATTGTATAAGATGGTCTGACCAATAACCTCGATTTTGAATTGCACTAAATGTTGGTGAAGGAGCCTTTGCCTAGGAGATCTGATCTGTCATCTGACTGCCTATCCTGTGTCTGCGTTGTCCCCCCCAAATCTACAGCTTAAAATTGAGGTGACCATTAAATGTCACAAGGTGGCTTGCTGCCTCTGTGCCTCTCTGCATTTCTGCTTGCTCTGAGATAAAAATTATCTTGTTGACTTTTTTTGTGTTGTTATTTAGTACTTGGGAAGACAGAGTAGAAGAGACTAGTGTTAGCCTGCTGTGATTTCCGTTAACCCATAAACCACTGGATGCGATGTTTCCCCTCAGGTGCTTACTTATATAGCATATAATAAAAAAATAATAAAAATAATAAAAAAGTATTCTGGGCTGTAGGAGAGTAAAGGCTACTGGGTCCTGTAGCTGGGATAACCTGTTTTGCAGTGGCTTGCTGCTGCGTCAGCACCTTCAGTTCAGATGAAAGACACACAGCTGTTAGCAGGGCTGAGTGTGTGCAAATTCAGTCTTGTACCCTCATTTAAGGATTTCAAGATTTTTTTTGCTTCAGATGCACTCTCCTGAACTCTGGAAAAGGGGTCATTCTGAAAAATCATTAAACTGCAAAGTAGAAATTGGCTGCTTGCATCTATCACGTACCTTGGTGTGCTGTCACATAGACAGAACTGTCATAATTTGTTGTTCATTTCCCAAACAGATTTCTTGCCTACTTTTTCCCTGATAATTCAGATGGAGCATATCTGATGCTCTCATGCTTCATTACTCTGCAAGCTCACCTTGCAACATGTTATGACCTTGGTGTGCCTTGGCTAAGATAAGTGGAAAAGGCATAATTTATAGCACAGACTTAGAAGCACAGTGAAATCTTTATTGTGTTATATGCCCTTACATTTTCCACACCTAGGTCATAATTTATCAGCTGTGTAATGATGTCTAATCAAAGATTGTTAGTGACCTTTGGAGAGGACTTTCTTTTGAACATGTAACTGTATGTTGACAGATGGTGTGCAATAAAAGAAGGATATGCTATCTTCAGGGTGTTCTGTGCTTCCTCTGCTGATAAGTGTCAGATTCCCAGGCGATAGTCAGGCTACGTGAGTGAAGATTGCTTTGGCAGCAGTAGGGGTGTGGTTGTGTGGCTCATTTCTCAACAGCCCGAAGAGTTGCTGCACCTTTAGGCAGTTGGTGAGAATAACATATGCAATCTTGAATTTCTCTCTGTAGAAAATTAATGTGGAGTAGTGTCCACTTGTGAAAAGCATTTTGAAATGAGATTTAAGAATAGAAAAGGTTCTTAGCTGGCCAGGATTGTGTCATAACTGATGGAAATGAGGCAGAATCCCACTTTCACAACCCTTTCACGATTGCTTCTGGGCAGTGTCTGCACTCAGTCCCTTCAAGCTATTTTCTGTCGTCTTCCCCTGCCCTCCCCCAACTTCTCCTTCATGATGTTCTGGGATTCAGTCAGGCTTTTTTTTCCTCTTCATGTCTGGGCATTTAGATACTAATATTACTTTCCAAAAATAGCCTTCTGGAAGCTTTTAAGAGCGAGGATTACATTTTTATCTATGCTGGTAAAATGGTGTGCACGCTTAGAGTGCCGATACCAGCAACAGTCCAGAATGAAAAAGAATTTAAGGTTTGTCTTTTCTTGCTCAAACTGCCATGAAGTATGTGTTCCTACAAGAAAGTGTTTTTTTTCCTCATTGTAAACAGCATATGCTTTCTATGTCTTTAGATCATGCTGTAAGAAGTCTACTATTACTCAAGCATGCATGTGCCCTTGGCAAGTAGCCTTAAACTAGCCAAGTCATGATTAAAATTGAGCTGCTTCAGCGTCTGTTTATCCTTCATCAGGAATGAACCAATGAAGTAATTCAAAATTGATCTATAATTAGAGGAAACCCTAAATAAGGGCCTTATTTTCTGAAGTCTGTGAGGAGTTACCCTAAGACATCACTCGTGCTGAAAGGGAACCGAGTTTCCTTCTAGGCTCCTTTAGTTTTCTTCCAGGACACTGAAAGTGCTGCATGTGTTCCCAGACTGACTCATTAATAGTTTATTTTGGGCTGGCTGGTCTGATCCATTTCTCAGGACTGATATTAGTGTGGTTATAGAACAGGCATTGCAGTTGAGTTACATGCTGAGCTTGTTCCTCTCTTTTCAGTGGGAGAAGCACCCTTACTATAACCTAACAGTGAAAGTCCTCCGAGCCAGAAACATCAAGGGTACAGATCTGTGTAAGTATTTAGTCAAGGTATTATGAAAACAGGTGGTTTGTTCCGTGCATACCTGTAACACACGTAACATTATTATGGGAACTTCATACCTACACATAGAGTAGGTAAGCCTTTATGTCTGAACAAAGGCTTCTCTTGTAAAGCATTATGTATATTTTAAAAGCTTGATGTGAGGCCAAGCTGCAGATTAACCCTGCTACTTTGCAGAACAAAATCAGGTAAGTCCTGGTAATGTTTATCTTCCCTGCTCCTTTACATGTCCTATTGTGGCCCATTCAGTGTTCCTTTGTCTGGAATCAGCTCTCCAGTCGTGGCAAATTTCACCCTTGCTCCTGCTGAACAGTCTTCTTGCACCTGGGAGTAGCAATCTTCATTTCTAGCTTCCAAATGTTTATTTTCTCAGTTCAGCAAGGTGCTCTTGCTGCAAGGAGGGCTAACAGTATCCTGGGCTACATTAGGAGGAGGATTATTGCCAAGAGGACAAGCAAAGTGATCCTTCCCCCTGCTCAGTTCTGGTGAGGCTGCATCTGGAGTAGTGTCTAGTCCTAGGCTTTCCACTACTAGGAATACTGAAGCTACTGAAGAGAGTGTAGTGAAGGGCCATTCAGACTGTGAACAGACCGGAACATCTCTCCTACGAGGAAAAGCTGAAAGATCTGGGACTGCTTAGCCTGCAGAACAGAAAGCTCAGGGGGATCATATAGATGTGTGCAAGTTCCTGAAAGGGGAGTGTTAAGAAGATGGAGCCAGACTCTTTCAGTGGTGCCCAGTGACAGGACAAGAGGCAGTGGGCCTGATACCAGCAATAAGCTTTTTTGAAAAGCTGATCTTCCTCATTTTGAATAGTAGTTTCTTTTATGAAGGGCTTTATGGTTTGGATGAACCAGAAATAAGAAATATAGGTACCTAATGTTCAATTTGCTGCTGTTTAGAGACATGTACTCCATTAAAGACTTCATTAAAATCCAGCCTTAAATTTGCACATTTCTGTGATGCAATGAGATGTAAAAAATGAGGAGCTCATGCAAAAGAATGTGTTTGATTAAGGTTATTCTGGTGTCTATCTCTACACTGTCTGCTCTAGTGTCAAAGGCAGACTGCTACGTGGAACTAAAGCTGCCCACAGCGTCTCCTGTTGTCTCCCGAACTCAGGTTGTTGACAACTCTGATAACCCAGAATGGAATGAAACTTTCCAGTATCGAATCCATAGTGCTGTCAAGGTAAGGCGTCCACTTTGTGGGTCTGGTTGGGCTACCTGCATTAGTGTACTGGCTTACTTTTGGTACTTCATTCAAAACCAGGGGATCTTTGTTATGTTCTAAACCAATGTTGCTTGTTAAGGTGTCAGTCGTCTTCAGTGGTACAAAAAGCTGTGCTATGCGTGTCCAGTGATAGCCATAGCGGTTTGTAACTGCACTCTCATGTAAATTGCAGCTAGAATTTTTCATAAATGTCCTTGCAATGCAACTCGGGAAAGGGAAGGTATAGCACTACCTGGTGGAGTTCAAGGAAGTTCTTTGATAAAGCAAGTTTCTGTTTGAAGGTTGCTTCTACCTTCACAGAGTAGCTGTTGCCTTCTTGTAGCTCTACTTGTATTACACAGCCAGGTGGCTGAGTGGCAGTAATGGGAACTAAATTTCAAATTGCTTTGCCACTTAGTTCATTCAGTCAAGTTTTGCCATCAGTTCCTATGATCAAGAAAAGCAAAATTCAAACTCTTAGATATAGTATATCTCTCTGCTCTCCAAGCAGGACCTAACAGAATATTGAACAGAGTCTTCAGACTGTCAGCATCAATTGTTGAAGTAGACACTGATGGTAGAGGGAAGAAGGAAACTGTACTTCAAAAGATTAGCTTTAGTATGGCACTGTTATTTTGAATAACATTTTAGGCTTTGTAATAAGGTGCTTATTAACAAGAAGCTATCCCCCTCACTGGAGTGCCTTACCATAGCAAAATTGTAAACTAGGCTTTAGAGCACGTGAGCTTTTATTTTGCCTTGTGGGGTCATGAGGCCTCAGTGTAGTTACTGCTGTGAGGCTATGCCAGCACAATTCTAAGTTCAGTTTTGTCTCCTTGGAAACTAGCTGCTGCAAGGCCATTTTTTGGGTCCGTATCTACTCACTGTGTCTATTTCAAGTGGTTTCTGTTGGATTTAACTGCTCTGAGGCAGTACTGAGCTGCAAGTGATAGGTCTCTGTAACATCCTGGACTGAATCATGATGAAAGGGTGGAAATTGCTATTGCTTCCCCAGGCAGATCTGTGCCTGAAGCTGGTGGAGAGTACTGCCATGCGCATTCAGGTGGTGCCTCACTCTATTTGGGAAGCTCAGAAAATCCTTTAGCTGTCAATTAGGAGCTTTTTGCTTAACTATGCTGTAAGTCCTGCTGGAAATAGTGAATTATCTTCAGGAGTGGGAAAGGGGAAGGGTACTGATAAAGTGTCTATTGTATACTACTACTCAGGTTTGTGGAAGTGTTTCTGTCTCTTCATCTAAGGCTGTTTTTCTTCTGTTTGGTTTTAGAACGTTCTGGAATTGACACTCTACGATAAGGATGTCCTTGTCAGCGATGAGCTCACGTCTATTGTCTTCGATGTAGGAGGCATGAAGCCAGGTCAGCCCCTGCTGCGCACTTTCAGGCTGAACCCTGAGGTTAGTCCCTGGCTTCTTCCCAGGTCAACTGTGAATCTCTGCGGCTTGTCGTTACAGAAATCCAGCAGTAGATGCTGGTTGATTTATCTGTTTTGTAGAAGCCAGAAGGGGAAAATGTGTCAGCAGGTGATGACATCATATATGGTTTTACTGTCATTTGAGATATTTGTAAAATCTCTAGTGGTAGGGGTTTTTTTTGGTGCGTGTGTGTTTCACAGTCTTTGGGATGCCCAGCTAAACGAACTTGGGATGACTGCCGTCTTTCAGAAGATGTTAAGGCACTTTTAAAGGGAATTGATTTTTCAGGAGACTAGAAGGGCATAAACTGGGCCTAAAATGAAAGACATTTGCAGTCAGCAATCATTATGGGGACTGCAATTTCTCTTATTTATTTGATCATCATCAGTTTGCAGTGAAGTTTATTGCTGCAAAGGTTACCTCTATATGTCAAAAAGCCTAAAAAAAAGCTTATTTTCACTGAGTTATGTTCAGTTACATTTAACCTCTGCTTCACATGGGTGACATAGATGTGTATCAGTTGCTCGAAGTCCCTGTACATCTTTTTGTGGACTTGCAACAAGACAACTTGTTTTATATAGCTAAAGCCATATCACCGGTCTGATCTTTTTTTTTTGTAACTGCCTCAGACACATTGCTACATTAGGTCTGGATTAAGGGTGAGCTCATGATGTGTTTTCTTGAGAAATCGGGCTTCAGTGCTGCTGGTGTGGTCAGAAGCAGACTAACTGGTATGCAGTTAGCAGGGAGGTGTTGGTCAGTGTTGCAGGCACTTTAAACTATTTGTGATCATGGAAAGATGCTTAGTAACTCCCTCGTTGCCACTAACTCTGTCCTGTTTACTGAATACTTAAGTCATCTTGATCAGTAGTTCTGGAACTGGAAACTTCAACTTCAGTAAAGAGAATTACCCAAATTGGCTTCTACTTGGTTACTTTAAAAGTTGTGCTAGGTCTCATATCAAGCACTTACTCTATGTATGCTATGGTAGGGGAAAATGTGGCTGGATCAAAGTCCGTACAAGACAAAGACAGTGATGACCTAAGAATGCAATTTGCTGAATTAATAAATGGGAGGCAGCACAAAGCTTCACACACAATCTGCTCGCAGAGATGGCGCTGCAGTGGTACTTGAGCCAGAAGAGGGTGTGTTTTTTCTCATTAGCAGAGTAATGCATCTGAAAGCCAACTCTCACTTGCATGGGCTTGTCTCCTCAAACATAGACATGTGTGGTCATATGGGATATGCCTGGGAAGACAGGAATGTTTAAAGAACAACAACAACAAAAGACATAAATTTTGGAAGGTTTAAGTTTAACTGGAGCTTTTCTAAAAGCAACAAAACCAGTTAGTATAGTTTGTAAGAGGAAGAAAGCTTAATCTCTTTGAAAAACGTCTCATAATTTTATTTAACATCAAGGGTCACCTGTGTCCAACCTTTATTTTCAAAGGCTAACGAAGAGCTGGATGTAGAGTTTTACTTGGAGAAATGGTGAGTCTTACCCGAAGAGCTGAAAAACTGTTGCCTTGATCACTTTTTCTGTGCAGGGACAGTCTTGCACATAAAAGGCTAATGCTTTACAATTCGCTGTGGTGTTTGAGTTGATTCGCTCGTGGTTGATCCCAAATATCCTTAAAACTCCAGTCACCAAAATTTTTGGGGTACCAAAAAAGAAATAAAATTGTGCTGGACTTCATGGGAATGGCAGTGCTGCAAAGGAAACGAACATTTTGTGGATGAGTTACCTAGGAGTGGAAAGCTTACGCAGTTAATCTGGCAATATAAACAACTGAATACTTTATCTGTCTGATAGAGAAAAGCTGAGCTTACATAGACTAAGTTATCCACATAATTGAGATGGGGAGTTGTTATAGCACATGCTTATAGTTGTGCAGGAATGTTTTCTTCAGTATTTCACACGCCCCCCCCTTTTTCTGTGAAGAGAAATATACTTGGTGTCAGTTTAATTTGCATAGATCTCTCACAATGAGGACCTTTGTCCCTCACCTCTTATCTGGGCAGTTAGCTTGTAAAGTAGGGTGGAGCAAATTAAAACCAGAACTCATTTGCATTAAATCTTCTCATTTCACAGCTCAGATGCCCCTATAGAGGTATTGACCAATGGAGTCCTTGTGGTGAGTACATGGAAGTCAATTACATATATGTTGGGATTTACTCCTGAATGTAGGCTTTTAGTAGTGAGACGACAAGAATTGTTGAGAATTCAGCTCCTGCATCCAAATAGCTCCTAGTCTCTTCAGCATCTGCCTCTCTCTTTTAATTTGCTGGTTTAAAAAGCTTCCTCAATTTTCAAAACTTGATACCAACTCACAGAAAAGGTGATTAGTTGGTTTTTTTTTTTTCCCCCAGTGGAGCTATTTTAAAAGATGTAAACAAAAAATGTCTTTAGGAGGCCAAAGTATAGTACAGTCTTTCAGATTGTACAGTTTTCTAGCCTAGATGCTTGCCATGTATAGTTGCCCCTATTTATCTTAACACCTATTATTTCTAAGCTTTTATCAACGCCATTAGTAAGTAGATGGTAACTCTTGAGTTTGAGAGTGGGAGGCTTCACCTTGAGGGATTTGTCTATTCTCTTGGGGCAGTCAATCTAAGAAAATCGATGCATTATATATTAGAAATACAGATGTTACCACCTCTTTTTTCCTCCCAAAGGAAAGGGATTGGAGTGATGTTTTTTAATAAGGAGAAAAGGATGGGAAAGAGTTCATCATCGTTGGAATATAGGGTTTTAATGTTTTTTCAGGGAAAAATGGTAGCATTTAACAGCACAGTCCTGCGAACTGTTTCACAGGAGACAGTCTTTTGTGTTCCTATTTCCCTTAGCAGATCAGTCTTACATTCAAGCAGTGGAGTAGTTTTTTATCTTTTAGATCAATTATGTCCTAGAAAGGAAGCTCATAATTGAATGGTACGAGAGACTAAATTTTATGAGGATGTGGACAATCCAGGACAGAAAGTCCTGGCAGAATTCAAGTTTAAGTGCTTGCTTGGATCTGAACAGTTTCTGAACATGTACTCACATATGCATTAAAAAAAAAAGGTAAAACAACAGAAGAACCGCAGGTGTTGAGAACTTGTAACTATGATGTACTGATTGTTAAAAAAAAAAAAAGTAACTGGAATAGGAAGGGTGGTGTTGATTTTGAAACAAGCAAATAGTCCTGTCCTACTGAAACAAAACTTGCTCTTTATTTGAAAGATCAAAATAATCCTTAGTGTTTTTTTGACAGCGTGAGGCTGCAAACCTACCTCTAATATAGTAGGTGGATTAAGCTTCAACAAAGAAGTTAACTGAAATCTTGTAACGAGAGCTGGCTTCTTCTTTTCATAGGTTCATCCTTGCTTGTCTCTACAAGGCACTGTCAACATAGAGGAAAAAACAAAAGAGAACTGGCAAGGTAGGGCTGCCTGCACAGTTTAAGTCAGATCTACTTTTCAGCATGTTTATTCCTTGTGAGAGAAGGGAGACTTGATTCTCTGTCTATACAGTGCATTTTTATTTACTGACTATAAAACTGACTTTTTAAGTTAATCTTGCTTTTATTTTTAATACCAAATAAAATTGGGTCACTTCCACTGGGTGCCACACGAGAGTTTTTGCTTGTGTTTTCAGCTGCTTTTACCAAGTATCTGATTTTCGACATTTATTTAAATGGCTCCTGTGGTCTAAACTTCTTACTCTAATGAACAGGAAGCTGCGAGGTCAAGCTGTCTGTTCCAGGGGCATATCAGAAGCAGTTGTGTATTCCTTGGAGACAAGATAATGAGCAGGATTATGAAACCTCCTTTGTCTTTCATGTGGATAAAGAAATGTGTCCAGAACTGCAAGTGGAGCTGGAGCAAACCATATCTGTCCTACAGGTAAGCATACCCACTCACTGCTACAAAGTTTACAGCCCGCTTTTGAATAAATCCACTTGGAAATCAGTGCCTTTGGTCCATAAAAATGTCCTTAAACTTAAATCGAATAGCCTTAATTTGATCATAGGAAGGCCAGGGACTTCTTCAGATGTTCAGGGATGTCAGGTTTGGGTGTATTATTCAGGTATGTGTGGATGTCAAAAGCTTGCATTGGAAGCAAGTTTCTTGTGGAGTACTCTGTGTATGCAGTGCACACAGCTCTGTAATAAGAGAGCTTGCTACTTCCTAATACAACGTGGGAGAAAACACAAAGATTTCCTGGCAAACTTTAATTTGCGGTGCTTGTAGAAATGATGATGATGTTTTTTAATTACATGCTCTTGTTTGTTCATAAGGCTATTATCTTATTTCCTATTTTGTGGTATTTTTTTCTGTATGTCTAATGGTGTTGCCTTGTTGGTATCTCTTCCAAATCCCACTTTGAAGACAGAAAGCAAGTTTGCTTGTGAGCTTTCTGACACATGTCAGATCACAACTGTTTTTGGGGAAATTTTATATTTGGAGATGAAGATTTTTTGCTTGTAACAGCTATATTAAAAAAAAAAAAAGCAGCAGCTATTCGAGTGACAGGAATAATCCCAGCAAAGATTTGTCAGAGAGCAGAATGATCTTGAAAAGCCTTAGACTTTTGGGAAAGGTTTAGTTATAATGGTCTTAAGGTTTGCTTGCTGTTTTGATGTATGAAAGTCATATCTTTAACTTTTTTTCTGGAGTGCTCAAATAACATTTTGGGTTTTTTTATTAGGATGGTGTGAACCCTGATATTGAAAAGCATACTACAGTTCTGGGATTGGGGACTGTACCAGTTAATTCCCTTCCTATTGGACAGAAAGTTGATAGGATCGTTTCTCTGGGAGAGGTAATGTCAACATTTTTAACTTGTTTTAATGTGCTTGGGATAACTTTTCCCCCCATTGCTATAGGCATTTGGAAAGTTAAGCTGCACATGATTCTTAGGGGTGCTGTTTTGTTGGATATCTAGAACGAAATACTGAGATTACTCAGTGCAGTTCTTCTAAAATGTTGTTATGGTTGGGTCTTGCAAAATAAAGTTCATCACTTTCCAAAGCAAGAAGTCTGTTAGGGTGTGAAAGAAAAATATCAGAGGAGGAGAAAAGCAAGAAGCTTGCAGAAGAAACAGTTCTTTTCCCCACCCTGGTCTCTGAGTACGTATTTTTACTTTCTGTGGAGACTATTGAAAATGTCTGAAATTGGTGCAAGGGAAAGGTGTTCCAAAGATGTAGTTTTATGGGTAAGAGTGCTGTTCTGATTAGTATCCAATGACCCCATTGATGTCATAACCCCTAGTTAGTAGTTCCACCTATGTAGTTGCTATCAATTTCAAGATGTGTTCTCTCTTTTCACAGGGGCAAAGTTTGGATATGAGTTTGAAAACTGAAGAAAGGTGAGTGGGAACCTCAAAGACCTCTAAAAATCAGGAAAAGCCTTTATTCTCACAGTCAAGGAACTGAGTGACTCTCCCTGCTGTTCTGGGGAGGTCTGTTGTCTCCACTGATCTCTTGGGATAGATTAAAGAAAAATATCTCTGGTTATTTTTCTTCTGAAGGCTGTGACTCTTCACTTTGCAGATACTATCTATTGGATTGGCATAAATTCTGCTGAAATCTGAACAAATTTTATGTTCGTAATACTTAAATGTAAAATATCTGATGGTGTAAATATTCCCAGAATATGTCCAATGCTGTACTGACAAATCAGAAAGGGCATCTTGGTGTGTGAAGAGCTCGAACTATAAAATAGAGAAAGGGTGAAAGAAAGAAGTGATAAGGAAAGAATAACGTGCAAAACCGAGCAGTTGGCTAGTAAGTTGATAGGGTGATTTGATCTATAGTCATTAACTGAAGATGCTGATGCCCTTTTACAAACTCATAACAAGTTTATTGGTGTTCAGTTGTCCTCTCTGCCTCTTAAGTCCAGAAACTTCCTTTTTAAAATCACTCTTCCCCTCATTTCTCCATCCATGTCAATACAGTGATCTCAATTCTCCTCATACAGTCACCTTTACCTACTGAATCTTTTCTTCCTTTGTGAAATTCTTGAAGCTTAATCTGAATACTGCTTGACACAAGCTTTGTATTTAGGGAGCAGTTTCATTTTTAATTTCAAAAGCTGTTGTTATGCAATAGTTGGTGTATAGATATACACTAAATTTAAGAGTTTGATCTAGTGATTCAGATCAGCACCTGCATTGTGTGTTCATGGAAATTGCTTTTCCCTGGTAATTAAAAATCCTCCAAAATTTTTTTTTTCTTAATTTCTATTTCAGCACTTGGGATCTTGATATACGTCTGGGTTTTGACCTCTGTAAAGAGGAGAGAGAATATCTGGACAAAAGGAAGAAAATAGTTTCTGAGGCACTGAGGAAGACTCTTCACTTAAAAGAATCCCCTCCAAAAGATGAGGTATTGAGCACAGTGATGTAATGAGATTCCTAGAATCCTTTGTGCTTGATGATAATTAGGTATTGTAGGATTCTTTGCTTTTAACCAACTTGGCCTGTAACCAACAGAAAACATGATTTGCTTTCACTATGGCGTGAGATAGATTGCTGTAACATTTCAGTTCTGAAGCCTCAAATGTTACTATATTACTAAAATTTTGACGGGTGTGCGCGTGTTTTGGAATGCAAAAAAATGTAATTTCCGAATGTATGTATTTTCTGTAGTTGAACTCTTATATCTGAGGCTTTGAGCTCTGAATTGTGATGGGAAAGCCTGTTTCAGAATGGTTAAATTGAAGCTCTGACCACAGGAACAGTTTCCTAATTGCTGATTTGAGGACAACGTTATATCTAGTTAGCCTGATACCTTGCTCTGTGATCCTTGGGTGCTGTTAGAAGATTGTTTGCTTATTTTTTTTTTTTCTTATGTGTATGTTGTATGGGATGCAAGTAAAGGTGTGATAATATACACAACAATTTCAGTAAGTGACTGTCCCTAAGATGACACTGCTATGTTTTAAACAGCATATTTCAATTACAAAGCAGAGAAAGAAGTTGATTGAAGTGAAATCTGAAATTGCTTGAAATGTAAATAGAAATAGAGATCTTATGTCTTATTTTTAAATGAATGAGGCTTAAATGGGACTAGTTCTGTAATTTATTGGCAATTCAAAAGTTTGAACTTTTGTGACTCCTGAGTTTTCTGTCTGCAGGTTCCAGTCGTAGCGGTACTGGGGTCTGGAGGTGGGATGAGAGCACTGACATCGTTCTACGGGAGCCTTGCTGGGCTTCAGCAGCTGGGTCTTTTGGATGCTGCAATATATCTGTGTGGGATTTCTGGCTCTACTTGGTAAGTTAGATCCAGTGTTGATTCCAGAAACTTACAGGTGAATATGGTAGTGTTGATGCAAAATAAGGCCAAAACTGCATTTGTGCCATCTGTAGACAGACAACAACGTCAAATATTTTACCAGTTCTCACCTGTGAGTTCTGATGGGGAACCTAAAGAGTCTAAGAGATTCATTATCACTTCAAAACCATATACCTGCTGGCTAAATTTACGAATCTGCTGCTTTTGCAAGCCTGGCAGTTGAATATTAGAATGTATTACATGAATAAAACCGGTGTATGTTCCCTCAGAGCCCTGCCTTCAAAAACTTTCCCCATTTCCTTGCTCTTGCCAAGAAGACAACTGAGGTGGTGCAAGTCACTGGAAACACTCCCCCATGGGCCACTGTGTCATCCCCTTCTAAAATGGCATATGTGTCTGAATAGAGGAATAGCACCAGCTTGCCCTTTGGGGGACTGGAGCAATGTGCTGAGACGTTAGACATAGCTAGAATGTTTCAGTAGCCCAGTTCTTGGAGTTTGTGGTGAAATCATCCCTCATAAGTACACTTTTGTGAAATGGTTTTGCTGAGGAGTTGTGCAATCTGACAGTAAAATCCTCCCTTCCAGGGCTTTGTGTGTTTAATTAACTCCTATGTACCTAGTATCCTCCCACTAGCCTTGGGATCTGGCCTGCCCCTTTTGGTTCGGGGACAGACTTTCAAACAAAGGTAGGCATCTGTTCATGGTGATAGCTAATAGTCCAAAGTAGTTTTTCATTTAATCAGATCTATGGCCACTGTTGCTGTATGCAGTAGCACTCTTGCTGTCTGCCCATCAATCAGGGTTGTTACGGCCTGGAGTTAACTCATATTTATGAACTGGTTCACGTGTGCTAGTGTATGATGCTTGGGACGTCCTTGAGAGGTCGCTTAGCAATCAGGATGAAGCTGTCCTGTAGGTGCCGGGATTTTCAGCATGTTTTAGAGTTCAGATATCCATTATTGTGGTCTCTTTTCTCTTCATGATATTTTGCCTTCTAGCTAGACTTCTCAAGCTTTTAGTTCAGAACTGCAGCACTAATTATAACTAGCTAAAATTGTTCTTTACACAGGGGTCATTATTACTGATGACATTAATATAAGCATTTTCAGGTGTTTATCTACACTGTATCAAGACCCTGACTGGTCGCAGAAAGACCTTCAAGACGCAATCAGAAGAGCTCAGGGTGCTGTGTCCAGCAGCAAAGCAGGGGCATTTTCCCCAGAACGACTGAAATACTATTTCCAGGAGCTGAATGCAATGGAGATGAGTGGACGAAATGTTTCCTTTACAGATTTGTGGGGCCTTATTGTGGAATATTTCTTACAACAGAAGGTAAAAGAGTTCATGTTTGGATGTGCACTGCTGTTTGTCTTCCAGGTGGGAGCTCTGCCCACCCACATGTTGTGTGTCAAGAAATCAATTACTCTATTCCAGAACAGCTCACAAAGGTAGAGATGTAGGTGTGAATAAACACAGGGAATTCTCATCTCTTTCTGCCCCAGGTTTCCCAGTACCCTTCTTTACTAAAGAATTTTGAAGTCATATAGATCAGTGCTGTAGAAAAGTGGAGCGTTTATTTGGAATGACTATTGTTAAATAGATCTTGTATTGGGCAGGTTAAGCCTGAGAGAATGAGGTTGGTTTTGCAAAATGACGTCACTGTGCAGTATTTGTTATGCTAATTGAAATCAGAAATCAGAGGGGTAACTAGTTTATTAATTACATCAGACATTGTAAACATGCAACTGCTGAAATATTCTTGCAAAACCTAACCATATGCATGAACAGAGGGAGGAAAAGGGTTTTGAATTTGTAGTGTTGTTAGTTTAAAAATGCTAAGCAACAGCTTCAAATTATGAAAGTATGGGTATAGATAAAGTGTGCTTCTCCTTCCTTGCTTGTAACCAGGAAGATCCGTCAAAGCTGTCTGATCAGCAAGAAGCAGTGAAATGGGCCCAGAACCCCTATCCTATCTATGCAGCTGTCAATGTGAGACCCAACATTAGCAGTGGTGACTTTGCAGGTATGAACATGCCAAATTTATTTCTGTTTGCTGAAATCCATAAATTCCTTTTATATATCCGATTGTTCCTTGGGTAGTGAGTAGCTGAAAACAGGAAACTTGGCTCAAGCAGCAGTTGGTAGTGCAAGAGGCATTAGGATAATGATTGGCAGAGTGTTATCATCCTGATGGCAAATGGCTATAATGGAGAAATGAGATTCAACTCTGCTGGCCACTCTGCACCTTTTGCTAGAAAGTGCCTGAAATTTTCAGTAGCTGAGAGGGAAGGTTCTTATAATACACAAGTCTGCGTCTGAATTGGAGAACTGGAATCCTTGGTAATTGGGTAACCTACTTTCTTTTATAGTCTCAGATAATCGGTTTGTGTAGGATTCATGTAAAAGGATGGATTGGCAACTTGGTAGCTTGCATCATCAAAACTGGTATTTAGCAGCCTGGGTTCTTTCTGGTTATACAGTTACAGTGAAAAACAAAGGCCAGTCCTATTCCAGGTCACTTGAAACTTTAAATATGATGCAACAAGTGAGGATAGATGCAGTGAGACAGGAACACAAATGCTTGTGTCCATCTGTGTACCACTATGGGGCTCCTTTTTTTTCTTTTTTTTTTTTTTTTTCTTCTTTCTGGAGGAATGTGTGTATGACAATGAATTTGACTTGTAAATATTTGTGGAAAGCTTTCAAGCATGAGGGGACACTTTGACAAGCAGACAATGAAGTCTGAGACAGTGGATCAGTTGAGATTTGAAGCAGTACTGTAATAGTTAACCATCAGAATGGTTTAAAGTGAAAGTAAAATAGGCAGGTTATATCTGCAATAACGAAGTGATGATGGAGAGAGATAGGATTTTTTCCCAAAAGCCAGGAAGAAAGGAGGTTTTTTTGAATTGAAAGGAGCTGTATTGAGTCAATGAAAGCCTGTAAAAGAGTTTTTATTAATCATGTGTGGGAAAGAGGCTCACTGAGAACAATGACAGGGAAATCCATACTGATGGTGAAAGAAATGGAGGGAGACTCCCTTCTGTCTCCGTTGTGTAAGCAGAACTCAAATGAGTATTTTCACCTATGTTTACTCTGAGATGAGTAAGTATCCTGTTGACTTGTTCTTAGAATGGTGCGAATTTACTCCCTATGAAGTTGGGTTTCGCAAATATGGAGCTTTTATCCGAACAGAGGATTTCGACAGTGAGTTCTTCATGGGGCGCCTTGTCCAGAAACGTCCAGAGCCTAGGATTTGTTTTCTACAAGGTATCATGTTGAAGTGGTGAATAAAAGGGGGAGATGGAAAGGAGCCACGCTGCTTTTGGGACTCAATAACTTAAACCTGTATCTTTTTGTCTCTTCCTAAAGAATTTGAAGGGGAAAATTTCAGCTCTTTCTCCAAAGGTTTAGATATAGTTTCATAGTATTACAGTTGGATGTTCTTGAGTCTGCAAGCAGACTATTATGGACTGCCTGTCCATAATGAAAAGCCTTTTGAATATTAAATTATTCTATATTTCTCCTGCAGGAATGTGGGGCAGTGCCTTTGCTGCCAGCTTGGATGATATCTGTCTGAAGGTTGTTGGTCTAGGACTGGGCTTTCTAGACTCTTTCAAAGATGTTATCAAAGTTGTAGGTAAGAATATACTTTAAAATAGTTGGATTTTTTAAAGGATTCCTGGTTTTGGAATGATTATACGAACAATATGACTCAAAAACGTGCTGTGTGTAGTTGGATGGATTTGGACAGATCCTGCTTGTACTGTGTATTATTTCCTTCCATCACACACATAGCATATAGTGAAGAGAGCAACTATAATTTTCAGTAAATTTTCTGTTCCTCTTTTTAAAAATTTTTTATTATCTGACCTTGACTATAAATTTGGGTTAGCTCTGGGAGCTATCTTAAACACTGGGAGCAGTGCGGGGGTCTTAATCATGAGAAGAGGAGGAATAGAAGCTGGACTGCTAAGCAGGAAGTAGAAAATAGGTGTTCAGTTCCCTCCTTGGACTGATTTAGATAACTTTGGATAAGCTGGTTGTATGTTTATGCGTTGTTCTCCATTTGTTTGATGTCTCCCTAGCAGTGAAAAGGAAGTACATTAAAGGCTGAGAGTTGCTCAGATGCATAGTTATAGCCTCATAGTGAGGGGAGATATTTTTTTCTTCTCTGCTTTTGCAGCCCTAGTTTTTTTTCCCCCTACGCTTTTGTTGTTGTAACTATAAATGCTACTGTGTGTGGATGACTGTTGTTGTCTTATGAGACAGAAGTGGTCGTCACTTGGTAATAAGGGTTTCTTGGTGTGGATTTGAAATGAATATGGCCAAGGATTTATGAGCAATGCTATTCCCTTTAAATAGGGGAGGTAAATTATCCAACTGTCGAATATGCAGCTCGCTTAAATTTCTTTACAATACTTTTTTATTAGAGGACAAATTCAGCCTTAAGACAACTTATTAAGCATTGTAGGAAAAAAAAGTCTGAGTGAGCTGTTGGAGCTGGGCAAACATTTGCTATGTGTTCTGCATCCCTCTGTGGCTTCTGCAGATGACTGCCGAAGATTCCATTTCCGAGATCCAACACGACTGAAGACTCGCTTGGTTATACCTGGGGGCCCCTTGTTACAAATTTTCCAGGATTTCTTCAAGTCCCGTGTCACGTGTGGAGAAACCTTCAACTTCATGCAGGGATTGTATCTTCATAAAGATTATGTTAACGTCAAGAAATTTGTGGCTTGGGGAGGTAAATGAGTCTGTCTGTATCTGGGATATAACAAAGTGTGTTAATATTCTGTAACAGTCAGTTACAGACATAAGTAAGCTTGACTTTATTGGAATAAAGTCGGGGAATTTACCCCTTCTTATACCATAGCAAAAAATTTTGTCCGTTGCGTATGCTCTGTCATATAAGGCAAACTGATCATCAGACTTTACAGGCCAGTCTCAGATCAACGTGTATGTTAGAATGTCTTCTTTCTTCTGATAGCCGTAGCATAAGCTTTGTTTGGTGCTTTTACTGAAGGGTATGTAATGAATCGTTATAGTTACTTGTGTTACTTGGAGTGTCTTCCAGGCACTCACCTGGATGCGTTTCCCAACCAGCTGACCCCCATGGAAGAGAACTTGTACTTAGTGGATGGTGGCTTTTCTATCAACTCTCCCTTTCCTTTGGTACTTCAGCCAGAGAGGGATGTGGATGTTATCTTGTCATTCAATTTTTCCTGGGAAGCTCCGTTTGAGGTGAGAGGTACAGCTGAGCATTATTTCTTGAAGACAGAAGCACAGAATCATATTCACAGTGGCAGATGATGTTGAACAGAGACACTAATGAAAGTGCATTACGATAAATCCTTACCTCTTTCAAATGTTATTGTACTATGCTTTTACTGTGAATGTCATGAGGAGATAGAAAGTGATATAGCTAATAAGATTCAAAACTTTTCAGAAGCCTAAATAGATCATTCCTAAAATAAGAGTGTTTGTTTATAAGATAAGAGTGTTACACAGCTGTACACATCTAATGGAAAAGTGGCTATTGGTGATTTTCTTCATGTAAGCAAGTTATTTTCTGTATATACAAGTGTCTATTTTTAAGTGCAGAAAAGTCAAGGTGTATATATTTAGAGTAACAAAACATAAAAAGAGTTCAGCTGCAAACTGTTGATGTTTGGTAGCAGTTCTTAGTTCTGTTCTTCGTTGTTCTTCTGTATCACCAGCCAGAGAAATTGTTTTTTCCAATTTAGCAGTTGCATTTCTGTCACTGCTTTGTGAAAGTCTCTCTCTGTTAGATTGTAGTTAGATAATCTTAGAGGTGTTGCTGGTATTCTATCAAAATTCTTTTTGTTCTTTGACAACAGGTTTTAGAGCTGACTCGGAAATACTGTGAGGAGCGGGAAATTCCTTTTCCAAAAATCAAATTGAGTGAGGAAGATGAAAGGAAGCCAAAAGAGTGTTACATGTTTGTGGATGATGATAATCCAAAGGCTCCAATTGTGCTTCATTTTCCGTTGGTGAATGACACCTTCCAGAAATACAAAGCTCCAGGTAAGGGAGATATTTTAAGATTAAGAACTTTTGGGTGCCTTGATGGGGAAATTCAATGGGCTCAGTGTCCCTCCTTTCATTCTTTTTAGTATTATCCTGTACTTATTAAATTGTTACTTTCATTTAAGACGGGATCGGCTTCCACTGATTTTTTTTTTGTTGTTTTGTTTTTTTTTTTTTTTTTTAAAAGAGTCAGAGAAGAGGCTGACAATTGGAAAAAGATAAAAATCTAAGGGCTGGAAGAATCAAAATTAGCCTATGTTTTTGCTTCTTTTGTAACCTTTCTGCCCTGATACCTGATTTTGTTACTTCTAATTACTCTAAATATATGGGAAAGCACTATAAATCAGTTCAAATAATAAGTTAATTTGTTTATTGGCTATGAGTAAACCGCTAAGCAGCAAAGTGTCATGGACCAATTTGTATGTCAGATCATGTAACTCGATGCCAAGTGGCCTGTGCCCTTGTAGCATAAGGTCAAGTGACAAGCAATCCTTGGGTCGTTTAATGTGATTAATATAGACTGTAAGGCCCACCTCAGACCATCAGGCAAGAGCACTGGGGTGAAACACAGAGCTATACCTTTAAGAACATACAGACAAAATTCAGTGTCCTATTTCTCCAATGCTGGGGGTAAACAGCATCCTGAAGAAAACCTTTGGAATCCATAGAATCATAGAATGGTTAGAGTTGGAATGGACCTTAAAGATGATCTAAGAAAAGAATATGCAGTACTGATGCAGGCAAGGGAGGTGTAAAGTTAATGCTTATTGTTATGTTATCTGTACCATACCATTGTTATGCTACCTGTTAATACTATCTGTATTAATACTGTGATGATTGCCAGGCCCTGGCTGCATTTCCTCAGCAGTGATGAACAGTTTCAAAGTGTGGGGCTTAAATAGTTTCAAAGTATTGGGCTTGAATGTGGCTGAAGACTACTATTTCAATAACAGCAACAAGCAAAAGTGTTTTTAGCAAATTTCTTTAACTTTCATCTTGGTTTTTAAATTTAAGTGGCAGAGTGCTCAAAATGCAAGTTGCTGAATTTTAAAGAGTATATACTAGCCTCCTAAGGTAAGTTCAGCTCAGGGTGTTAAGGTCTCTTATTTCAGTGTAGAACAGCACTTCTAGGAAGAACTGAGCTTTGTATTTCCTATTTTGAGTGTGATAATCATGGATGCACTAACCAGTTTATTCCAACAAAAATAATATTTTAGTCCTGTATTTTGGGGTCTGGTGGAATAGAAAGGATAATAATATTTTTATGTTCGGCTTCCAAGCATTTTGGATTTCCTGAAGGAAATCTCTGAAGAGGAGCTTTGGGGAAAAAGTTAAGGTTCAACAGTTATCCACCTCCTTGCAGAATCCAACTAAAATAAGTATCACAGTTGGGTTTTTTGTGTGTGGGTGTTGTGGTTTTTTTTTCTTGCTGCAGGAGTTAAACGTGAGTCAGAAGAAGAGAAGTCCTTTGGTGACTTCGTCATCGAGGCAAAAGATTCTCCCTACCGTACACTAAATTTCACCTTTGAGCCATACGATTTCAGCAGGTTGGTGGAAGTGAATCGCTACAATGTTCTGAACAGCAAGAACACTCTCTTCAAAGCTCTGAACTTGGCTCTGCAAAGAAGAAAGTTGAAGAAAATGATCGATGCGTCCAATACATGAGCAGCTTCTGTAACTGAGGATACAGACAGGCTGCTGTGTATGAAAGCCATGTTGTTCAAGATGGAATAATGAAAACTAATAGCTGGAAACTATCTTCTTGGGAAGGGAGTAGCATGTGTGACACTGAAAATTCATTCCAGATGACAGATGCTCTTACGAAAGCCCAAGGGATGTACAGTACAACATGGATGTTGCTTTGTCGTGTGGGGAAGAGTAGGGAATTATCTAGCCCAGTATCTCATGTCACAGTGGCTGATACCAGATGACTAGGGAGATCTATTCAAACAGTTCAAGCATCTGGACATAATCATCAACAAATTAGTAGAGTTTGGAAGAAGAACCTGTTTTTGTCAGAAGTGCAGCAGTGTTTCTTCTTAACCTTTATCTTTCTTGCTTTTTGAACCTCCCTCCGTAAACTTCTACAATTTACATCACGTGGCAAGGAACTCCCCAGATTCTAACTATTCACTGAAAGAGGAAATGTGTCCTTTTGCTTTCAACTTGCTACTGGCTGATGCCAATGTACTTTCAAGACTGAACAGTCATTATCTGTTTTCCATTTTTGCCATTCATGGTCTCAAAGATCTTTCTGTTATTTCCTTCCTACCCTTCTTAAGGCCTATAATGGCCTTTAGTCTCCCGAAAGTTCAATATAGAGTACCTTAGTTTGGTAACCATTTGTTTTTGAGGAAATAGTAGTTTCCTTTTAAAATATTTTATAATTAAAGACACATCTTGGGATTGTGTTACTTCTTCCTACAGTCTGATCATCACAAGCTGATGAAACTTTAAAAATGCTACAAGTCTCATCTTTCTCTTTCTGTGTAAGAGGAAGGAAGGCTCCTTCGAAGAGAATACTTAGATATTTTTTCCTTACACTTGGGCCTGCAATTCAGCCAGACCTTTGTTCAAGGAAGTTCTGTGTGCGTCTGTATATTTTTATAGACACCGACATTCGAGGTAGGCACACATTATAAATGTGAATGAATAAAACACAATGCTAGATGCTGCTGTGCTGTGGGATGGAATTCACCACAATTTGCAGAATGCTCGGAGAGAAATACTGTATTATAAAATTGAAAATATCTAATGCAAAAAGGCGGCAAGCAACCACTGTTTACTTTTTTGGCTTTTACATTGAGCTGAATGTACTGATTCTGTATTTGAAAGCTGGAGACGGGAAATTCGTCTTATCTGAAATGATGTAAAGGATTATAAATGAGTATGATTTGGTATGTTTTTTCATGTTGTTTCTCTTCTAATAAATATTAGTTTTGCTAATGTGCTTTTCACAATTTTTCTTATGAAGACTTGTCTTGATATATTTTTCCTTATTTTAATAAAAGGTAAGCAAAAAAGTCAGTGTAATACTATATTGCATAGTTTCTTTTATTACATCAGGATACCTGGCAGTGGGAAGGTGACTTACCAAGTCCATCTCAGACTGGTGCCACACAGCGGTAGAAAGTAATTTTTTCATTGTGAGACTTCTCTTTGAGGAAGCATGGCTCAAAACAGATTTTTTTTTTAGATGTATTTCAGACAGTGGGTGATTAATCTCCCTTGATATCTGGAAGGATGTATCTTTTATGTCCTTAGCACTTTTTTCCTTAAGTTGAAATAAGAGAAATAAAAACTTAATGTTACTATTTTTCTTTGTAGTTGGTGGTGTTACAGCTACCTGCTTTTTAGGATTTGGACATCTGTCATATTTGCTGAGTGACTTTTGTATATTTTTCCACAGAAGATTTTCAAGTATTCTTGCCTTAGCTACCTTTCAGCCGGCCACCGTCTCTTTGAATGTTTTTTTGCAGTAGGGTGGAAGTTCCCTTTGTTCCTCTTGAGTTGTTCCTTTTTTTCTGATGTGAATCCGAATTGAACTGCATGGTTTGATTTACTTGTACTTTCATGGTTTTGATGTCCTTTCCTAATCGGAGATGCTTGCACACTGTGGAGATATAGGTAGATACCAGCATATCGATGGTAAGGTGGAATATTTTTCCTCCAAAAGCTGTATCTACTCAAATTTGTTAGGCATTACAATGGAGTCTTTTAAAGCACAGCTTCTCTGTAAGCTCTTCCACAGTGGCAGTATTTCTTTGTAGGAACAAGATATGGGTCGCTAAAAATTAAAATTAATTTCCTAAACTGGTAAGTAGCAACCTCATTTGAAACTCCATGTTATGGCAGGGTAGTTGTCCACAAAAAAGTCTGCGCACTCACTATGTGGCATATGTTCTTCAGTCGTGTTAAAATGCTTCTTCCCTTGTAGGAGGAAAGTGTCTTTTGTCCTGGCATTTAAATTCAAGCCTAGTTATTACGGAGAAATCAGCTGGGTGTCCCAAGTAAAAGGAATATTCATGAGAAACGGGAAGTAGGTAAGTTTGGGTTTGTGTTTATTTTGCTGAGTCGCAGGGTTAGAGGTCTCTCACAAAGGAATGCCAATGGGGAAGGAAGCCCTGAAAATGGGAGGAATGCCCAAGGAAGAGCTCTCATGGGTGCCTCAGTCTTGCTCTTGCTGTATGTTTACAAGAGTAGGTATGCATGCAGGCAGCATGTTAGTCTGGAAACAAGGTGTATATAAAAATAGCCTGCAGGCCAACCTGTCTTTCTAGTATCTTAGCTTTATTCTAAGGAAGGCCTAGTTGGTAAAAACTGATTGTTGTGAGACAGAGTGCACTCAGCTAATCGTATATTTCTCATGATTCATACCCTTAGCCACACAGTGTTTTTCCCGATATCAAACACTTGCTTATTTGCCAAGAATGCTTAACAGCTCATCATATAAGTGTTCAAAAGGGATTTTCTCAACTTGAGGTTTTTTGGTCACCATCCTATGGTGTCCTGCAAGATATGAACTACTTTGGAGCACCATGGAATTTTACTTGCCAAATTTCCTTCTCTTGCCAGGATGTAGAACATGAAGTAGTGTCCTTGATTCTATGATGTCGTCTTTTCTATGTTGTAATTTTGGCTTTTGGTTTACATAGACAGAATTTATCATGAGGTTCTGGGAAATGTTGTGTGGTCCTACTTTGTGGTGGTTTAGGGAAAGGGAAGTTCATGTAACCTTTCTTGGTTATTCTGTCACTGTCTCCTGTTGAATTTGATAACTCATGCATCCCTTTCAGTCTTTTTAATATGTAATGCAGGGTCCATTGGAACACTTTCTATGAATGAAATCTTTCATAAGAAGCTTATCAGAGAAGAATTTCTATATTCCACCATTAAATGGGTTTATATACGTACACAGGCACATACACTGGAAGTTTGCTGGATAATGGAGGAAAAAACCCACAACAAGTATTTTATTGCCTCTGTTCTTGGTGAAGGGAAGTTGGACCATTTAAGCAACCTTATCTTCAGAGTAATTCTGTGAAATAATTAAAAATATTTCATATTCTACTCTAGAGAGAGTCTGCAGAGGCTTGGAACTGCTGTTACCAACTGTTATCCTAAGAGTGCTACCTGGGCTCTCCTTTCAGTTTCTCTAATCCCTATTCTTCTCTGTCTCTCATATTATCCAAAAGAACTCACAAAATTTGAGACACACTTTGAGACACAAAATACGTATAACACTTGGAGGGCCATATATGGCTCATGTTGGTGCTGTGCCAATGCTAATACTGAATAGTATTAAAAATTTGATTGATTTATTTTAATTCATATGGTAATACTGTTACAGAAATGGGCACAGGATCCTGACTGTTCCATCTTTCTGTGATCAGCTATTCACTTAGCTGCCTTTTCTGCCTTTTCTTTCCTCTCTTTCAAATGTGTTGCTCAAAATCTCTGTCTAAACCACACTTGTGGAAAAATCCTAGTCCTACAACTTTCAATGAGTCTGGGTCATTACATCTAGCTCCTAGTGCACCTTGAGGCCAGGTGCAAGGTGGTTGTCCTTGCCCTGAGCCATTGTGAGTAGTCATTGGCTCTGACTGATGCTTTTGGTTGTTGGCTTTGGGCTCCCAGAAGCTATTGGGGTAGCTCCGGGAGATCCAGGGACTCCTAACAGAAAACCAAACAAATTCAGTGCTCCAAAACCTGGCTGGATTACTCCACTTGCTGTTATTCATGCTGTGGGCTTGAGGTCCATCTGGGTAAGGATCTAGCGCAGACAAGGTCTGATCCACACATGGCTTGTGTTTGCAGACAAAAGGTATCTGTGAGTGGGACAGAGTCAGTTGTGGGAGAAGCAAGTAGAGACAAGAGCACTATCATACAGGTGTCAAAGGTGTACCAGCTGCACTCTAGGAATCAACTGAAGATGTCAAAGAAAATGGAGAAACTGAGTTCTAAGTAACAGCAGCTTTTTATTTTTTACAGCACTTTTTTATTTGCCCTGTGGCAGGATAACTTGGGTTATTCTAGTTCTTCATAAATGTTCAGAGTGAATGATCTGTATAAGGTGATAAGCATTTAAATGAACCTGGATTTACCCACCAAAGTAGCTTAATTTATGTGCAAGAAGCAACAGTTCTTCAGGATTGCTTTTTTTTTCTCTTTTCCAGGTAAGACTTTTTTGTAACCTTCCATAAAATAATTAATTTCTGAAGTATGGAGAAAAAGGAAAGAAAGTTTATATATATATATCTTCCTGATAAACCTAGCAAAATATTGCAGGAAGTTAGTACTTAAAGAAGTTTGGAATACTAAGCTACTGCTTATTCTGCAGGAAACCACATGTGATGATTTGCAGAAAAATAAGGCTTGGCAGCCATTTCTAGGGTAATGAGTTTCCAAAGGGTGTGGGAAGAACAAAAGAATGATCCAGTTGGAATCATAAGTTAGTATATAGAGTTCATGGAATTTCTTCATACAGTCATTAAACATGTAAAAAATGGCTGGATTGCACAAAGCTGTCTTTGAAAAATAGTGATGAACAGATTGAGAGCTTGTGAGTGAAAGTCAGAAGCCGAGCCAACAAAGGAAACCTCATGGTTGGTGTTTACTGCAGGCCCACCCGATCAAGGGGAGGATGCGCAAAATAACACCAGAGCTGTCCTAAAAAGACTTTAAAATGTTGGAAACCCACTTCAACTAAGAAAATAAAAGTGACAAACCTGTCGAGGTGAAGAACTGTGGTTTTGATTATATTAGTAAGAATTGGAAGTTGTGCCAGTGAATTAAGTTGACTCTCGCTTAAATTGCAATCACCTCGCTTTGTTGTCCCTACCACAGAATCACTGTAAAAACAGTTTTAAAAAGACCTTTTGGGTTTGATTTGAACTAAGCAAATTAGCCTGGTGCTTCAGACTCTTAATAACCTAATCTTCCAACTATGACCATCCTCAAAAAAGAGCATACTGCCTGCACCTGCAAAACCACCTATTTGTATAAACAGGCATTACAGATAAGGTAGCCTTCCTTTTGTGGGGTTGCTAGATCACCATGCATAAGGACCTGTTTGCAGTCACAAAAATATGGATTTATTTTCTTCCACGGATGGAGTTATGTTCTAAGTAGGTAAGAAGCTTCCCTAGCTGAAGCTTCTTTTCAGCCATAGAGCTTAGCAGCTAAGATTTTGTAATTCATTGCGCTAGTTGTTGGTGCTGCTGTATGAGTAAACAATGAATTCTTATGTGTGTTAAATAAAATACTTTGGAAGATTTTTGTAATAAGAATTCTGTTGTGGATTTTTTAAGTCTGAAGTAGTGAAGAAACAGTATAAAGTGGCTAATGGGATTTTATACTCTATTAAGAAAATGGTGACTTCATACGAAAATAACTGCTTGTTCATCTCCGTTCCGTGTCAAAGTCGCAAACTGCTTTGTGGCGGCAGATCTTCTGACTGCATCTCCAGTCACCTCCCGAACACAGGTCTGCAGGATAACTGCAGTGATCCAAAGTGGAATGAAACTTAAAATGCCACCACCACAATGCTGTGAAGGTAAAATTTATGGTGCTTTGTTAGGTTGCCCATGGCAGCACTGGATAAATCGCAGCTGAGACAAGGCAAAGGAGGGAACAGGACGTGTTTAAGCCAGCTCTGTGGAGCAGAAGTGTTAGTAAAGGCCTGTCAGTCTGACCTTGGTGCTGGGGAAGGTTATGGAGCAGATCATGTTGAGTGCCATCTCGTGGCACATACAGGACAACCAAGCGAGATGGCCCAGTCTTCATAGGTTTATGAAAGGCAAGTCCTGCCTGAATAACCTGACCTCCCTCTATGACGAGTTGACCTGCTTAGTGGACAGGGGAAAGGCTGTGGATGTTATCTATCTAGACTAAAGTAAAGCCTCTGATGCTGTTTCCCACAGCATTCTCGTGGAGAAACTGGCTCCTCATGGCTTGGATGGGCATACTCTTCACTGGGTGAAAAACTGGCTGGGTGGCTGGGCCCAAAGAGTTGTGGTGAACGGAGTGGCCAAAGAGGCCAACAGCATCCTGGCCTGTATCAGGAACAGTGTGGTGAATAGAACTAGGGAAGTGATCATCTCTCTGTACTCCGTGCTGATGAGGCCACACCTCAAATACTGTGTTCAGTTTTGGGGCCCTCACTACAAGAAAGACACTGAGGTGCTGGAGCGTGTCCAGAGAAGGGGAGCAAAGCTGGTGAGGCGTCTGGAGCACAAGCCTTATGAGGAGCAGCTGAGGAAACTGGGGTTGTTTAGTTTGGAGAAGAGAGGCTGAGGGGAGACCTTATTGCACTCTACAACTACCTGAAAGGGAGAGTGTAGTGAGGTTGAGGGTTGGTCTTTCCCCAGTAAGAAGCGATAGGAGAAGAGCAAATGGCCTCTGTAGATGTAGTGCTGAGGGACATAGTTTATTAGTAATTTGGCAGTGCTAGGTTGAAGGTTGGACTTGATCTTAAAGGTCTCTTCCAACCATTAAGATTCTATGATTCTGCTTCAGTTCTTCTGTAACAGAAGTTCAGCCACAAACCTTGTTGCTCCTGCTTCATGCTGATGTGGTGAATAAGACACTACAGGCCTTCTGGCAGCTTGAGGACAGCACTCGTGCTCCTTCCAGTCTCCTCAAGCTGAGTCCCATTTAAGAATCATGGTAATTTGGTGTATATACTCCTGCAGCAGAGTGAGCCCTGAGAGAATCCATGCTGCATGTGAAGCATTAGATCAGGAGTGATGTCTTTACAAATTGGCTGGGTGTGTTTTTTTGGTGAAAGTATTGTGTTCCAAATCAAGGTAAGGAAACAGACTACTACCTTTTCACCTTGTAATACACTAGGGCAGTTTCGTTTCCCTTCTCACTCCCTGTCTTAGAGCTAAGATACTCTTGATGGCAACAGATTGAGACATTGTGGGAACTAAGACATGCATGTAAATCAAATGACATCTATGTCAGAAGTGGGCATTCACCCACAGATGGCTAGACCCAATGTAGAGACATGTTTGAGCAGTTACTGTCTGGAAAATCCTATTCCTAATGGTCTCTGAGGTTATGAACTATGTATTTGGGTGACTCATATATGTCTCTGAAGGGAAAGGAGAAGAAATATAAATACAAGAGTTGGATGTGGAATTTTTCTTAGGAGGATGATGAGGAGCCTGCCAAGTGGTGTTGAATGTAAATTTATTTGTGACCTAATTTTTGTAATTCATGGTGGTACTAATAAGCTTTCTTGCTATCCAAAGGAATGTGATCATGCATATCCCCGTGCGGCTCCTGTCTTAGTGTAAAGATAATTAGAACACTGCTGTGAGGAATTGTGGTCTTTGTGGTGTAAGGAGAAGATTAATGCACTTGAAAATGTCTCTTTACCTATTCCAGTATTTATGTAGGATATATCTAATAATTCTTCCTCCACTTCTGACTCTCCTGGTGAAACAGTAGCAGAGCTCAGTGAAGTGGCACAGAAGCATGAGATTGTTCCTCTAAGGCACAAAAACATTCTTGATTGCATGAAGGCATATTGATAACTCTTTTCTCCGTAAGACTATAGCTTCTGACTGTGGATTTCCCAAATAGCAAACTGGGAGGAGAGGGAAGATTGCAGCAGTGGTATCAAACCTCACTTCTATTGGCCCTTCATTTCCAGAGCACGGATCACCCCCACTAAGGCCATCGTGACTGGTGTTTTTGTGATGATGAGTGAAACTTTGTCCTGAAAGTAACTGAATTTTACAGTCTGCTTCAGCACCGGCAGACATACCTGCATGCCTTTTTTTACCCATCACATTTTTCAAATGCGTTAAGGGGAGGTAATGCCCTCTTATGTGACTCTGCAATGACTCTCCACCCGCTCCTCGACAAGGCATCGCCTGCTGTGTTTATAGTCTCAAAATATTGTAAGAAAAGACCTTGAGCTACAGGAACAGTAACTTCATTTGTCTGTTGCAAGGGCAGGCTGCTGTATTTAGTGGGCATGCTATAAAATTATATTTACTACTGTCTATTTCCTGCAAATGTCTGAGCAAATCTCTCTGAAATGAACTGTGTGTGACAGAAGGATCTTTCAATTTCAGGGCAAAGTATGTCAGTTAGAATTGGGGTTAGTGATACAGGAGAGACCCAGGAAACATTCTGTTACTAACCATAAGCTTTGTAAATTACTAATGACAAGTTTTGTCGTGTAGCCGTCGTCTCTGCTGTAGTTCTGTGGGTGTGTAATCATGCCCATGATTTTGCCTCTTGCACTTCTATCGCTTCTATCCACAATTGCAGTTAAGCTCAACAGTGCTGTTGGTGCATGGGGGTTTTTTTGTTTGTTTTTTTGTTTGGTTTGTTTGTTTGTGAACTGGTTATTGGGTTGCTGACCACAGTTAAGTAGGCTCAAGTCTGCCAAGAGTTGTGTAATGTCCTACAAACCAGAAGTTGTGATGAGAATTCCACAGAGGCTATGATTCATGCCTCATATAGTTTCAGCCAAGGGTGTTGATGTAAATATCAGGCTGAGTTTACCTTAGGGGTAAACACATAGAGCTGCAAAGCTTGATTAACTAGGTGTGATAACTCGGAGGAGAATGAAAACTGGTCAGAAAATGGTGGACGAAACTTCAAATCCTTTTCTCTTAAAACAAAAAAAAAAACATCCTGCAATATCATATGTAATTAAATTTTACATGCAACCTTTAGCCTTAAAACAAACAAAAAATATCATTACATAACCCCAGTGGGGGAAAAAAATTCTTTATAAAAGGCTAATTATGGGTACTGGCCCTGCCAAAGCTGACCATCACAAGCATTTCCTTCTGCTTTGTAACAAGTGGAAATTAAAGTAGGTTTCTGCAACTTTGTTGTGAGGTTAACCAGTCTCTGCACCTTTGCAACACATTCTTTTCCATCTCCAGCGTGAAGGGTTCCCATTGCAAAGCAGTTATACACATCTAAACCTAAACTCTGATGCAGCCATTGTACACCTGTAGAATTGTTATGCCCTCATCAGAGTTAGCACACTCACTGCAGGCACATCCATGCTTTAAACGTAGGGCGTGGGGATATTTTTCCTTTAGTATTCTGCCACGAAGCCAGTCACTAACATTGAAGAGCAACGGAGTTCCCCAGCTGCTAAGGTTATTTCCCAACTCGCCAGTAAAGCCAGTTCCCCTATGTTAAGATTATTTCCTAGGGATTTTTTTTTTTCCTTCTAACAAATCAGGTTAATTGAAAAAGCAGAGCTGGAAGTGAGAAGCTTGGCAAGGGAGCAGCTTCAGAGTGGATGGGACTGTATTTTACGAGCGCTTCATGACTGCTTTGTCTGCAGAAGTTAGCCTGTGTTTTGTAACAAGGTGTTCTAGAAAATGACATCTGGACAGCTGCATTCATTACTCTGTTGTGAAACACAGCAAGTTTAAGCATGTTTTATCTGCAAATTTCACCTTCACCATTACTGGAATCTGCATAATAATGCATATGATGCTTTAAGGAAAATATTACATCATAGGTTCATTTAAAATGTGTCAATAGCATTAAAGCAGTGTGTCAGGAAGAAATGAGGGGGGGAAAAATCAGAAAAACATGTATTCTGGTTGAACTGATGCCAGATGGCACATACCTGGGGTTACATGCAGAGGTCCCAGTCCTGTAGGTTTCACAGTACACGTCAGGAAATGGAAGTCAGCTCCATTCAATTAGCAGATGATTCAGGATTTCTCTCACAATTTGCTGTCCATTTTCTATGCAACTGTCGTGGGAAGTTTATTCTTTGGTCAACTGTTTGGGGCAAAATCCCCTGCCTCTCTACTTAACTGTCAGGTCTCTGCTGCTGATTGAAATGTAATTATTCTAGAGGCATAATTGTTTTTTGCTTTTGTAGATGTGTTGAATTCAAAGGATGTGTGTTTTCAATGACAGGAGAACTGCTTTGGTGTTTTTATTTTTGTATCCTCTTGAGTCAGTACTCAGCAGAAGCACTGGAAAGTTTGATTACCTTTTAAAAGGTATACTCTTTAGCAAATCCCGTGGCTTTTAAGGTATTTCCCCTGGTGCTGGAAAAACATGGAAATGCTAGGGGAAATCAGTATTGGGCTGTCAATAGAAATAGCAATAACCAGCTATCTTTTTCTTTCCTATGTTACTGTGTTTCTGGAAATATGCACAGGCAGCATAGGAATTAAAAAGCATTTATGGATCCACCTCTGAGTAGCACAAAAGTACATATGCTTAATGCACTTAGTCGCCAGGACACTTACTCTCTGCCTTTAATATCTGATTTTTGCCCGATGCTTTATACTGTGACTCAGAGGTCAATGTGAAATCTCCAAACTGTTGTGCCAGTATCCCAAGAAGCCTTATTATGTGGACCTTGTTTCCCTTAGCATTACAGGTAGGATTAATTTGAAATAAATTTGCAAGAAATTGTAATGTTTTCTCTCTCTCACTCTTTCTTTTTTCCCCTGGCTTTTTTTAAGGCATTAAGGCTTATGAGGTCATGTTGCCTGTGCATGTGTATTCTACTCTAATATTTTCTTTTTTTTAACCTGTGACTGATCCCAACTGAATTTGACTTACTTATCGAAGACAAATCCTTAAAAGTCCTGTGGAAATAGATATCTGGATAGATGGTTGAGATATTTATTAATGCCAGCCTTGCTGATGATGACCCACCCCCAAGGAGAACACTATGGTAAGTCATTGCAGTGTTCTGAAATACTGGTGAATCCACTGATTTTTATTTTTTTCAGCCCAACGATTGTAAAATGACTTCATTCATGATATAAGTAATTCCATGGGATTTCTGAGGCCCACGTAAAAGGTTATTGTTTCTGTGTGCTCTTTCTCTTCCTACAGTCAGCCCTTAGGTGGCACTCTTTCAGAGGAGAGTACAGCAGCTGTGTATCTGCACCTGATTTTCTCTCTCAGCACCATCCCAGAGATGCTGCTCTCTGTTCGGAGGTCTGACACTTCTGCTTGTTCAGAGCATCTAATCCAGATGCTCCTCCTATGAGAAGCACTGTTTGTAGTATTCTTCAGTTCTGTGGAGCTGAAGTATTTGGGGATCGGAGTAGAGGTTTGTATCTCCCAAGAATTCTTTAAAAAAAAAAATTAATGAGATGTCACACTGTGACTTCATTAAACAAATTCTGGTTGAGCTGGGGCTGAAGTGTAATAATCCTTTAACAAATGAAGAAAACAGGCACTTTTGAAATTGGATTAGCTCATTAGTCTAATGTACCACTATAAATGTCATTATCTGTTATCATCCTATAGGAATTTATGAATATCCTAAACATTAATTATTGCTTAGTGGAATAATGGGAAAAAACTCTGTGGCATTTTGGAAATTGTCCGTGGCGCTTTCTTTTTTTTTTTTGCAAGGGAGAATTGCATGACCACATGCGTTTATCTGAATATCTGATTTTTTTTTTTTTTTTTCCTAAGTCCTCCTTTAGTGGCACTTACTCCATTGTGCAGAAGAGTTTGGGAGATATGATATAGAATTTCACTCCAGATGTGAATAAAAAACTTCTCCAACTTAAAACTGTATTTTTCTCTATTTTACATTGGATATCTAAGGTTGGATATCAAGCCAAAACTTTATTGATGCTTATTAATTCAGAGCAGTTGTCTTTTCATTAAATATCTTATGTAGACCTTATCTGGATTACTCTAACTGTTGTCACCCGGAGAAATATGCAGTCCTAGGGAGCATCTGTTCTCCACTCAAATGGATAACCTGACTCTTCAAGTGTGTTAAGTTAAGACACTCTCCGGTCTTGAGGTCTGGCTTTGCTTGAGAGTGGAGTATTCCAAGGTAGCTGTTGCTCTGAGACTGGCTAGGCATCCCTCTGCTTGTGGGAGATGGTGAGTGATTTTCTTTGATCAGATGTTTCTTTTCCTCTTTCCTTCACTTACTAAGACGTTTTTATTTCAACCCAAGAATTCTCTGGATTTTTCCCTTTGTATTCTCTCCTCTGTACTGCTGCTGGGGGGAAAAGTGAGCGAGCAGTTGTGTTGGTCCTTAACTGCTGGCTGGAGTCAACCCACCACAGTTTATTATAGTCATGTTGTGTTATCTCCTTACTTCATTTATTTGTAAGTCAGATAAGGACAACAAATCCATAGACTGCAGGCTAAGCTTTGCCTTACGCTTAATTTTCTTTGGGATTTACCTAAAGCAGTCTAAATGTTCCAAGCCCTAATTCCCTCTGCTTGAGACACTATGACTCTTCCTTTACATCCATGATAGAGTTCAAGTATTTATGCTTGATTCATAGTCTTGCTTGCAAGGTCAGTTGATAGAAGACCCCAACCAGTCTTAAATCCATAGAATCATTTTGGTTGAAAAAGACCCTAAAGATCATGTAGTCCAACCATAAACCTGTCACTGCCAAGTCCACCACTAAACCATGTCCCTAAGTACCACATCTACACATCTTTTGAATACCTCCTGGGAAGGTGACTCAACCACTTCCCTGGGCAGCCTGTTCAAATGCTTGAAAACATTTTCATTGAAGAAATTTTTCCTAATATCCAATCCGAACCTTTCCTGGTGTGACTTGAGGTTGTTCTTTCCTTTCTTCCTATCACTTGTTACCTGGAAGAAGAGGCCAACACCCACAATGCTACAAACTCTGTTCAGGTAATTGTAGAGAGTGATAAGGTGTCCCCTCAGACTCCTTTTCTCCAGGCTGAACAACCCCGGTTCCCTCAGCTGCTCCTGATAAGCCTCATGCTCCAGACCTCTCACCAGCTTCATTGCTCTTCTTTGACATGATTCAGCACCTCAGTGTCTGTCTTGTAGTGAGGGCCCCAAAACTGGACACAGTATTTGAGGTGGGGCCTCACCGGTGCCAAGTACAGGGGGACAATCACTTCCTTAGTCCTGCTGGCCACACTATACTGATGCACACTTCTGATACACGCTCAGGATGTTGTTGGCCTTCTTGGCCACCTGGGCATAATGCCAGCCATGCATAAATAGGTGTCCAGATAAAGTATATGAATAGTTAGATCACTGTTAGTGGGCTTTTTAAAAATATTTTATAGATGCTGCTGCTGCACACCTACTGGTTGCCCTCCTTTGCTGTACTGTGTACAAATGCTTTCCAAAATAAAAATGGAGGAGGGAAGCAAGCTTCTAGCTGTAAGTAAATAACTAAAGTGTCAGAGTGGTGTAGGATGAAAATCATAGTCACTGGAGAGAGCTGGGCACTTTCAAAGAGCAGTTCAGCCCTTAGGCACTGCCAGAGGACATTTTAGCCTGTTTCCTTTCATTAGCTAGTGATGGTGACTCATCTGCAATTACAAACCCATACTTGATACTTACCTCTGTCCTCCCATGTCTTTGTAGGAAAAGCCCACAGCTGTAATCAAAAAAGTAATAAAAGTGAGTGTTAATGAAGAACAAGGGCTGAAGATGTCTTGAGGTCTTTTCTTCTTTTGCTTTAGGAGCATGGTAAATTCCGTTGAGTGGAGGCTGTTAGCCCACATGCACAATCACACACTTGACTAGTGGTGTGGATCCCACTTTAAAGCCTCTAGTGTGAGATCACCCTGTCTCCCATACATTAGTGTTAAATAGGTGGTATCTTCTGGACTGAGCTGAAGACACATGTGGGTCCTGGGTGCTGTGACTTCAGCATTCCCTGAGTGGTGAATGGGGTGATTGTTTGAGAGGAAGGTGCTCTTGCGTAATTCAGTCCTTGAGTATAGCTGTCTCCTCAGCAGTAACTCAAAGCAACTTGTGCATTTGTTGTCATTATCACTTGTGTCAACTCACCTCAGATTGTGTTGAAGTACTTACGAAATGACCTGAGAAAATTGGCGTGACTAATTTGTAAATAAGGCCTAAATTGGCAATGCTGAGTGTGAATACTTCTTTATGGTCATACTGAATCATGTATTAGAACAAAAGTTTAATTCTAGCAGGATATGAACACAATTGTTAGACTTATGTGCAATGGACAATATTAAGTCAAGCAGTTTATTTGTTATTGTCCCACCAGAAGGATGTTTCCTGTGGTCTTCTCTGTATTACCGAAGCGGGAAATGCAGCTTAATGTTTCTTGTTCTTCGTCTTTCCCAAATGCTTTAAACAGATGCTCTGAAAAATTGGACAAAGACTTTATTTCTTATGGATTTCAATCACTGTCACTTCAGATTTTGTCAGAATCTAGGTTTAAAAGGGGTTATGAGTGATTCAGTTTTGGAATGTTTAATTTGGGTCACGTAAATGAAGTATGATATTTAGAGAGGGTGTCTGACAGCTTTTATTTTAGGGGGTTATGAAGAATAAAATCATTAGTATTTTTAGAAATAAAGTTGGACCCTGTGGCTGCGTTGGTATATCAGAGCTCAGATCAAGAGGTCTCTTTGGCTTTTTATCACAGCACCTTTCTGTGAGAAGTTAGCAGTCTTGCAAGGCTTGTGAGCCAGGCTCTCAGGGCTTTTCCCACTTTGCCTTATATTAGCTGTTAAATAGTTGTAAAAACCCTGAAAGAAGTTGGAGATGCCACCGATTATCAGTCTCAAATTTCTGTGACAGGGAAAGTGATTCTCAGTGTTTGTCAAAATTGATCTGGCATCTTGGTGGCAACTGGGAGTCTCCAGCTCTTGCAGCTGCATCTCAAGAGGCTGCTGAGCCTGTGGTGCTGCTGCTGTAACTGGTCAGCTTTGCCACACCAGGTGCCGGTGCTGCAAGTTTCGTGGCCCTGTTTAAGTGTCTGTGTGACTCCTGGCCTCATATCGCCATGCAACTGGTACCACTGAAGGCTTCGGTTGTTCTAATGGTATTGGTGAAACACTGTCTTGTCTTCTGGCCTGCGGCTTCCTGACTTCTGAGTCACCTGTGCCACTGGTCACGATGCACGCTATTGTATTATCACGTAACTTCCTACTGCTGCTGGGCTACGGCTGCTTTTGCATGGGAGAGCTGTTTGGCTGGATTTCTTCTTTCTCATGATGTACAGACCAAGTATGTATAGTATAGCGGCGTAGCTGCTCGAGCAGTTAATATTGCTTGCTTTAATTTATGAAATCCACAAAAGGCCCAAATGTGGAGACTATGGAAGAGGTGGGAGTTGAGTGGGGAGCATGGCATATTAATCTAACTGGATGGGTGACTTTTGTGCTTGAAGAGCTGGAGAGAATCCACTGTCATCAAACTGAGCCATAAAATGACTTCAGAGCCTGAGCTAAGTGATGCAACGGCTCTCGTGTTCAACCTCCTGTAACAGCGTCAGCTGCATCTCTTGTTACAAAGCAGGGAGTGTTGCTTCAAAAACATTATCAAATAATTAAAGTGAAATAGATCTCTACTGTAATAAGACTGAGCCACACAATAAAAAAACCAGCCCAACAAAAACCCTGTAGCTGGGAACTCATCACACCATTTTGCATAAATGATAGTACAACCTAAAGCAGGAACTTTTATGCATTCAATGCCTGAATTTATGAAAGACCAGACTAATTATAATGATCATTTGAAACTTTATCTAAGGCAGATCTCCTCTACAGGGCACTTTGAATAGTCAGATACTTTCATTAGAAATGGTTGAAAGTCAGATTTCTTTTTTTCGTAAGAAGTCCTGCTGCTTTCAAAAACGGATTTTCTGTCTGACTTAGAAACTTGGGCATTCTAAAAAATAAAATAAATAGTTTTTTTAAAAAAACTTATTTCAACTGCAGTTTCTCACTATTGAATAATAGCTGGTGTCAGCGATTTTAAAAATGTTGATGCAATAGCTGACTTCTGTCATATTTTAGTAATTTAGGTAATTTATTGAGTGCTATTACAGAAAAATAATGTGAAATCATTCCAAAATGAAAAAGAAATCAGAATTGACAATTTTAACATGAGTGTTTAAATATTTTGAAAAAAAAAGTAGTTATTTGTGTTTAAAGCTCATATTAATTTCTAACAATTTAATTGAAAGTAGCACTTTCATTAAAAAATGTTTCAATAACAGAAGTTCCTGCTGGCTCTGTTTACCCTGCAGCACCCCTTATGTGACAGAAATAACAGAGAAGAAAAGCTACAGGCTGTTTCCTTTAACTATTTGCCACTGCCTCTGAGAGCCAGCCTCCACGTTGTGGCTCTAATTTGTAGTGAACTTGTTGAAAACCCTTGCAGTTTCTTATCTGGCTGGAGGAGCTGGTGGGAGCTGGAATGCTGCTGTTTGGATGTTCAGGTCACTCCACTTGGTGCTGCCAAAGCGCAGGTATGGATTTTAGGACTAGAGAAAGTAACAGTAGGTGTCAGTAGTTGCAATGTTCTGCCTGGTGGTCTCTAGCTTGTGAGAGTTGCAACTGCCCCAGGATATCCCTCTGTGTGCGGTTATTCAGACCTTACAGTGATGGATAACGATTTTATTTTGGAATTAGCCTACGATGAAATGGTTGACCCATCTCCTCCTTTACCCTAAATCACTATGGTGCTTAAAAAACAAAACAAAACAAAAAAACAAAAAAAACCAAACCAAAAAAACCCCCAACCAAACAAAAACAAAACAAAAAAAAAACCCCAACTGCATAATTTGTGCTTTTGAAATCAGTGGGAGGTGGAGCTATGAGTCAATCTATACAGTTCTTCTTCCCTGCCTCAGTTGGTTGGAAAATAGCGTGGTCCAGGATAACCTGCCAGCTGTGAGACATACAGACTGGACCATTATAGCGTTGTCTTTTATGAAACGGAGATACTTATGGGATCGTCAGCCTATTCACCTTTGGTAAGAGAAAATCAGCGGTGGGGCAGGAGGATCTGTTTGGCTGTCTTGGTTGAGATTGTTTAAAAGCAAACGATTGGGGAGTTTTGATCCTTACATGTCAAACGGGTCTGCAGTGGGCAGCAGGAGCAGCAGATAGATACTCTTCGTGAGATGGAAATGCATCCCATCATAAGGAGGAAAAATGGTAGGGTTCCCTGCTATTGTCGTGGTGAATCTGGGTAGAAGCTGAAAACTAGGAATTGTTGACTGCTGGGTTTCATCACTGGCTCCTCTCTTGGCTCCTTGTCCTCAGGGTCAGTTCATCCGAGCAAACCCACGCAGGAAGATTGGAATCGGGAGGAAGAATCACGAAAGGCCACGCAGCGCTGAAGATGAGGTACTGTACAGAGCACAGCTCCTGGGCTGCAGGGAGAGGGCTGTGGGGTATGAACAATGGCCGTGCTACCTGTAGTCTTCTGCCAGCCTTTCCTGTCTCTCCCTAAGCTTAACTGTTATTATGAGAGGTGATATTTTTTTAAACTGTTAGTTAAGGGAATATTTGTTTCTTCTGTGAGTGTGCTCTCAAGAGAGGAAAGCAGTCACTATGTCTTAGGGGTTGGGAAGGTGAGGAAGGTGATGCATTTGTGGTTCTGATGCTGGGCAAGGAACCGGGAGAGCTGGATTTTAGTGTGACATCACTATATGATGGTAGTCATACCTCATAACACCCAGGGCTCAGTCTTCTTGATTTTTCCTTTGCTTTATGGAGGCAGAGCAGCAGATAAAATGATTATTCAGTGCCTGCCACTTAAGATAATTCCAAATGCTAATTTTTATGAAACGGAACTGGTAAATGTGTTGGAAGGTGCTGAATGTGGTAAATACTGGATATGTAACAAATTATTTCCCTTCTGAGTACTGACTGATTGAAATAATATTAAATGATAACTTAAAAAAAAAATTAAAATTCTGTGATGTGGGCTTTTCCCCCCTGAGTTTACTGAATCTGCTCCCTGGCTGTGTTCAGTGCAGAAGTATGAGGCTAACTCTTTGCTAGATCCAGGAGAGCAGTGAACTCACTACCTGCTAGCACTGTGGCATAATACTTGGGTTTGTGTCTGCGTATTTTCTTAGTACTTCAGCCATCTCACGAATAAGTTTTCTCCAAACTCCTGGATATGGATGGTACTAACACTGAGGATGAATAATTAATCCTCTGTATTTGGGATGAAAAGTTCAGCTTTCAGCAGTTCAGATCATCTATTCCTGTCATTCTCTCTATCTCCATAAACATTGCTGCCAAAAGTTCTGCTGAGATTGATGAGTTTCTGCCAAACCTGCTGGTTTTGTTCAAGTGACACTTTCTGAGAGAAAACTGTTGGGTTGAGAATTTTTCCAGTAAGCTATAAATAGCATCTAGCCTGGTGACTTACTGCTTTTTAGATGATTAATTTACTCCTGTAGGACACTGGCAAAAGAAGAGGTATGCAGGGAGACAGTTTCTCAGAAATCATGATACTTTGAAGATTTAATTGCTCCTTTCAATTTAATTAATGGAGCTACTGATTCTGCATGTAGCATTTTACTTCTGATGCTCTTTTGTCTTGTTTTTCCTGTAACCAAGTATAGGGTGGTTTTTAGCTGTGATGGGGAGTGGAGGGAGAAAACAAAAAAATGGAGAGGGTTGTGGAGCCTTCAAGCTATTCCCCTGTAGACCCCTCCGCTGCGGGATGTCAATATGTTGCTATACCTCAGTGCTTCTCCTTGGTAAATCAATCAGGTCAGCCTAGTGTTTTGCCATGTGAACAAATTTTTTAAATCATTTATTATGCAAATAGTCCTGAATAAGCCAGGGCATTCTGAATCACCTATTTGTGCTTTTGTTGTTTGGGTTTTTTTTGGTGCATATATGCATTCATATGCAATTATAACTTTTATTCTTGCTTCTTAGTGTTTAATTGCATAATCTAGCACACTAGCAATTTTACTCTCATCCTATCAAATCTGTAATTTGGTTGGTGTTTGCAACTTTCCATTTCCTTATGTTATTTAGAGATTTTGTGATTCATGCTTTATTCAGTTCTGGTTTTCCTCCAGCTCCTGATCTATGTACATGTATCAGTTCTGCATGCTGTAGTAACGCGGTTTCATATTGATTAATGTAGACCTCATCTATGAATGACAGGTTATCTTTACTCAGTGTCACACAGAGAAGAAAAAAATAAAAACCCTAAAAAAATACAGGTTCTTCTACCTGATGTCAAATTTGCACTGAAATGCTAGAGCTGCCTTATAGGGAGCTGGACCTATGTGTGAAATGGAAGAATGCTTACCCCGAGCCTCTGATTTCAGCCTTCCTCCTGCTGGTGTAGCTGAAGAGCTCTGGAGTCCCATAGTAGGCTGTTCACTTCTAGAACTGTTCTCTCCCTTTTTTAGTCATTTATTTCCTTTTAAGGGTCAGGTATTTTGGTATGGTGACGGATGTTATGGCATCACGTATCCCACAGCCGGATTGGGCAGTAGCAGTGATATCTTGACGAGGGCGTTATAAAACGGAGGGTATCTGTCCTGTTCTGCAGCGATATTAGACAGGCAGCTGTCCCTGTGGAGGCAGGAGGGCATCCCATGGTCCCGCAGCTGGCACACAGGGAAGTGCTGTGCTGTGATCTGTTGCACTTAGCCTGAAATTTGAGGAGCAAACCCTGCAGTAGTTTAAAGCTAGCTGGATTTTACAGGGGCAGTCGTGTAATAACTTTTTTTTTGGTGAAAACTGTCTTGTGATGTGTCTTAACTACTCCCTGCATTAAAACTTAACCTCCAAAACCTAAATCTTTAGAAAACTTAATATTAAACACAACTAGTTAGTAGACACTGCTGGAATCTGACATTATATTGTTTCAAATCACAAGAAAGAATTTCTTCTCAGAAATTGTCTCAAATAATTAAAATGACATATATTCACTGCATTAACGTGAGAATGGTCTTTGCTATGCTATAGTATAGGCTGTGTTAGTTATATGTGAGTTATTTGCCAATAATTAAGGTATTTTTCTCATTGTTCTGCAGCCAGAAGTGCCTCAGTTATGCTGGCTTACTGTAAAAATTATAAGCATGAGAAATCTCCGCAAAGCAGATCTGTGTAAGTATCACCAATGGCGTGTTTGTAGGTTAGCAAGAAAATCACTGTCACCTGAATTTAATGCTCTTGTACACCTGTTGCTTGGATTACAGTAATGTCTCAGGTTCTTTGGCTGAAGAAGTTATATCTGGTTTCATTTTTGTTTAGACTCAATTAAAACAATTTAGAAAAAAAAGTTAACAATAGAAATGAAATAGAATAGACATTCTGTGTCTGGAAAGAAAGTTATCTTTCCCTTCACTGGCTGCTCCGTGGTATTTCCGTTTCCCCTAACTCTACAATTCCCCTTTATGCATGGGTTGCCCATTTCCCTTCTGAAAGGACATCTTTGTGGAAGGTACAGGAAAAATCAGTAGTTGTGTTGGGTGCTTCTCTGTTTGTGTCTTCATTGTTATATCACTGTGAGTGCCTTGTGCATTACAATTAGAACCAGGTCAAAAAATCCCCAAAACTAAATTTTCCATTTTTTTTTGAAAAAGCCAAGTTTCAGGAAGTGAAGTCATATATGAATTAGCTTGGAACCTGAGAAATATTTGAAAATAGAAGTAAAAAATCAGAAGAGCTGGAATACTTCAGTACTGTTGAAATTAACTATTTTGGCTTTTGTTATCAAACAGAACTACTGGTTTAAAATTGACTTGTGTTTGACATGAATGTAGGTAGAAATGTTAAATAACTCTACAGCCAGAATGTTTTCGTTTGGGTCTAATGAAATATTTAGGACTCCTCAGAGGTTAATCTTTTTTCCCTTGACTGGGCAAAAGAAATAACAAGAAAGTACTGCTGTACTAATTACGCATCTTTTTGTTAACACAGTGAGCCAAACTGATTGCTACGTCAAGCTGCGGCTGCCAACAGCTTCATGTCGGGAAGCCCGGACAAGGACCGTACGCAACTGCAGAAACCCTGTCTGGAATGAAGCTTTCCACTTCATGATACAAAGAGAAGTAAAGGTAGGATCTGCACCTGTGACAGTGAGCAGGCACTCTCTAAAGGGGACATCTTCACCTGCTGCGTGCAGGGTCTTCATGAGAGCCTTGAGGCTCACACAGAGGCTTGAACTCGGTTACGCTGAGGAATAGGATGGTAACGGAAAGATACAGAAAGCATCAGAGACAGCATGAGAGATGCTATTTCCTACCAGTAAGTAAGTATGCAAGCCTTGGTATGGATTCTGTGGTGCCCTGACTGGTCTCTGTCATCTTCTAAGCACTAGAACCCCATGAATTGGATGGGAGGTTTTATAAACTCTTTAGAGGATTAGTTACGTTTTTTTGTATGCCGCTGTGAAGGCATTTTTGCTGTGTGTTGCCATGAGCTTGTAATACCTGCTTTATTCAGTAACAGCGATGCCGTTTGTAAATTATAAGAAGTACTATAACTTAATGCTATTTTTAAAAAGAAATTAAAAATATCTGTTAATACTAACCATTTCATCATTAAACAGGCATAATTTCAAAAGTTTAACAGGTTATATTTGGTATGTACATACCAAACCTTACATTTGACTTACAGACTTACAATAGAACCATGCCTATCCCATGCGGCTTTGAATGAGTGTAAGCTCAGAGAGTTATTGATCACCTGTAATAAAGTTAAATGCTGCTTTCTGTCCCAGAACAGTTATTGTAGAGTTAGCAGAAATAGATTAGCAGTCAGAGTGTGAGTGATCCAAGGTCTAGACACGGGGTCAGCTTCCTATGGCTTAATAGTGCTGTATCTTCTCATGCTGCTGTGGGTAATCTGAGCACTGAGGAATTGCAAGGGGAATCACTACAATTAATCTTGTTAAAAAGAGTTTGTTAATGTGCTTTACCTTTCATTTGTAAAGGGCTAAGAGTTTGGTCTCTATCACTACTTTCTGCTGATACGCCAAAATTTCTCAAGATAGTAATTTTGAATCTGCCAAGGATCACGATGAACGGCACGTGTAAACTCTACTCTGTCCAGTGCATATTACCATTGTGCATGTCACTTATGCTGCCTTTCTTTTGAGCTCTTGTTCTTTGCCAAGGCTGATGATTTACCTCTTGTAGGGCTAATCCGTAACTTTGCAATCTGAGCTGCAGGGGCTGTGAACTGAGCTCCATGCTGTCACAGAAGTCTGGCTGCATAGAGCAATGTGAGGGCTGTGTGCTTACTCGTGCTAGACCTTCCTTTTGGGTTCAGTAGTCCCAGAACATGGCATTTACCTCCTTCCCTTCCTCTGTCCTCAGAATATCCTGGAGCTGACAGTCTGTGATGAGGATACTTTTACACCAGATGACCAGCTTTTGACTGTTCGCTTTGATGTAGCTAAAATCCAACCTGGAGAAAAAGTTCACCTGAATTTTGAATTGAATCCAGAGGTGAGAAATGAAAAGATGAGTGAAATTAAGAGGATAGATAAAATAATACTCTTTGGCCCAAGTTACTACCTATATGAAACATCAGGGTTGTTCTCACACACAAAGACTTTGTTAAAAGAACCTTGTTAAAGCACAAAGGTAAATGCTTAGGGTTTAGGAGGGGTCAGAAACAGTCACCCCTCTGTTGTGATTGCAATTAGATGCAAAATGACTTTCCTATTCTGACTATTTTTGAGATTTCAAAAATATCTTTTGAAAAAAAGCAGAACAAGAGTCAAAAATGAAGAAGCTGATGGTTAGAGATCTCGTCGCTGTTGTAGGAGACTGACAGAGCAGGGATGGGAACAATCCTGGCCCCCTTTCCGGGAAGCTGCCCTGACCCTTTGGCTGGTAGCTCACTAGGGGTGAGCTTCACCAGGGGTTTTGTCCTGTGCTTCCAGGCTTGGTAAATGATTATATATTCTCATGAAAATCTCCATTTTTTTTCCCTCTTTTTCTCCTTCTGATAAACAACTTTTTAAAAAAAAGTAATTCTCAGCAAGCCTGTTTATGAGCTTTTGTTACAGGGTTACAAATTTCTTTTAGGGGGGCTGAGCCAGCACAGAATGGGTAGGGCTTGATGAATGAGAATCTCCTCTGTATTTTATTCTTTTCTTCTAGGTCAGTGTGTGACCCAGGAGTTCTATTTTCTGCGTATGTCTGAAAGGATATTGTGTTTGGTTATATTAAAGAGGGAATAAAGAGTTTCCTCTGAAGTGTTCAGTGGGCAAAGTTGCTGAGAGGACAGGTGGAGAAATCGCACCCATCTTTTAAGAGAGCAAAATATGTACTCGGATTACTTTCCACAAAAATGAACACTTTCTCTGCTTGGAGGCTGTGTAGCAAAGAGACTTCAGGGCTTTTTCACACTTCTGAGAAGGGCTTGAGTTTACAGTTCCTAGGAATTGCATGTGAGCTCTGTTTATTTCTAAACCACTGTGTCAGACAGGCTTTCTGGAAAACAACTTTTGCTTTTTTTTTTTTAACATTACTTTTGCTTTGGAGAGTGTTTATTTACTACACTTCTAGAAAGCAAATCCTTACTAAGGATTTCAGTATACCTGTTCCAGCTGACTATGGCCTTCCTTAGAAAAAGCCTTATGTGATTGAGATCATTTGAGTGTGATTCAAGCCCTGAGTTTGCTCTGAGGCATGTGCAGAGTTGGCTTAACCCATTGACTGAGCAAGGTGGAAGTTGGGGAGATAAGACAAGGTGAGCTGTGTCTCAGGAACGTCTGAGGAATGTATGGTCAAGCCATACTTATTTGGCTCCCAACGTCACAGATTATAGTCTGTACATGGATTTTTAGAACACTCAGGGTTTTTTTTTTTTTTTTAAAAAAAAAGTGACTTAGTAATGAAACATGCTGGGCAACCTTAATAATAGGCAGTACGTGCCCATAATGATTTCTTTCCTCTACCACGGTATCTCAAAAGCAGGGCTGAGGAAGCTGGATGGGTAATGTCAGAGCATCAGGATTGCTTCCTGCTGTGTCTCTTGCTCACTGTGTGGTCTAACAAGTCTTTCCATTGCTTCGCTCCAGGATTTTCACCCACAAAAATGTGAATGGGACTTAGTAGAAATAGAATTTGTGTGAGTGTGTGTACAACAGCATAAGAAGGGTGGAAACATAAGGCAGACACAATTAGGGAGACGTTATCAGCCAGTGTCTCCTGAACATTGTTCCTGCTATTTGGCCAAAGTTGGAAGATGCTGCCAGTGAGTTTGGATAGTACACTGGTCACAATCTTGATGAATCTAGATGCTTGATAAAGTCTGTCTTTCATGTCTGTAAGGTGACTGCTTTCTAAAATCCATCCCTTAGCCTTCTGTTACAAACTTTTGCAACTACCTTAATTTTCATGAAAGGGAGACTGGAAGAAATAAGTGACCAGAACCATCTGCTGCTGGGTTACATGCCACGGATCCAGCTCTCAGAGAAGCCACCTGAGAGGTCTTATTTACTGACATGAACTAGTAAATACAAAAATTCTCACTTTTCACCTTTACTGTAGTGGTGATTTTACCTTGGCAGCTACGTTATCAGACTTGACACAGTTTTCACAGTCTCTTCGCAAAGTTAAAGTATGTTGTGCAGCCAGGCAGAAGATATTTGGCAGTACGGGTTAGTTCTTCTGAATATGAATGAAAAAATTTAGCCTCCCTTGTCAGAAAGAGATTTATATCTTCCACTAATTAGTGTTTTCCTGCCTGTGGGTGATATAGAAGATCTCTCTGATATGTTTTTTGTGTGGTATTTCCTGGACTGGCTGTGCCCTTTACAGGCTGATCCAGCAAATCGCTGCAGCTAAGTAATACAGTTGTTCAGTCTGTCTTATGTTGTTGGTGTGTGACTCGTGTTACTCTCCTGTTGCTGTTCCCTGCTCTTACACTCTTCCCCCTTTTTCATCTTTACTTGGCCTTGTTGACCTCCTTTCCCTCACTCCACAGATTCACTCTTCTTTCTTTTCTCTTCTTTCCTTCACCCTGGAAATTTTTATTTCCCACCTTTTTTTTTTTCATGTTTAGTCACGTTACTCTGCAAATTCTTTTGTTTTAACCCAGACATACTCAGCACCTAGGTCCATTTATTCTCAAGTATGTTCTCCTACATCATTCACCTGTTATACCTCCCTTCCTCGGCATTCATTGACCCATATCTCATCCTCGTAATAAGTGAATACCAGGACCTTCATCCCCTATTCCATGATACTTACTCTCTCCTTCCGCTTGGGGGGACAGTTGGTTTGTAAACAGTACAGCGGTGAAGAGACATGAAATGAAAGGGTGGCTGAAGAAGGCTCTGTCCATTTGCATTATGATGCAGAGAGTGTGGGAATAGCAAAATCTTGCAAGGGGAGATGGACTAGATGATCTCTAGAGGTCCCTTCCAACTCTGACAATTCCGTGATTATTCAAAATTTTCAGAGCTCTATCAAAGGAAAAAAATTTATTTGTTCATTTTCCTTAAATGAAAAAATAAATCTTATTTTCAGAATCAGGAAGAACTAGAAGTGGAATTTCTACTGGAAAACATGTGAGTAAAGCCTAAATGTTACAGAATTTGTCATCAGAAAACTTTATATTTTTAAAGAGAGTCATAATGCAGCATTGGGGAAGTGGCTACATGTACGTGTGCTCGAATATCCCATCTCAGCATCTTCCCCATGTTTGCTTTTCTGTCCTCAATCTGGTGAAATCCCTCCTTGAGTGACAGTCTCACTTACTATTTGTAGCTGAGGGTGTGTATTTATTTTGTAATTCAGCCTAAGGAGAGATGGTGCTGATCAGGGGAGGTAAGAAAGAGGTAGTGTTCCTAGGAGCTATGCTACTGTGACCTGGCAGTGAGCACGGAGGTGAAAGATGGAAGTGCTGATGGCACTTGGCAATGAGAAAAAACTGAGCTCAGAGAACTATTTGCATTTAAAAGATTATTGCTCATATACCCACTCTTAAATAAACCTTTTCCTTTTTGCTTTTCAGTCCAGGTGTATCTGAGAACATCATTACTAATGGCGTACTAGTGGTAATTCTTTTATTTTTTTTATGCTTATGTTCTTATGGTAGGGCAGACTGAAGGATGTAGTTGGAAGAACTATGCCTTTAGGCATAGCCTTTACTCTTTTCCAGATGAGACAGGGTGTGGCTGTAGAGTTTTGAATTTGGTCATGCTTGTAGTACATTCTATGTTGGGAGAGGCTTGGACCAGTGCTCTGCCACAGTGCCAGTGAGCTGCTGACTGATGAAATGGTGACAAACAAGAAAACTTGGGAAGAGAGTGAATCCAGTGTCACTGCAGAGTTTATTAATGTCTGCCTTGAAGCCAAAGGCTTTTCACCCCATGTCCACAATACTGTGTGATGCTCCTGTGCTGCTACTTCCTCCTATGCAGCACTCTCGTGGGGATTTTTAGCTTTATCCCAAAGGTATTAAAGTACAGGTCCATGTGTCCAATTGTTCTGCAGAGTTATAGGTATCCTTTAGCTCACTCTTCTGTAGGCAAAAGTTAAAGTGTGGCCTAGATGGGAACAAAAATTTCTTGTGTTAAATGTTGGGGATTGAATGGTATTTAAATGTAATGGGGATAGATCCCCAGCTATCTTAGCTCCTTTGACCACAGTATTGCTTGCATGACTTATACAAGAGAATCAGCCTCTGTAATTTCTTCATGTTCACAGGACATCATGGCCAAGCCTGTTGTCTCCACAAGACCCCTAGATCCTCAGTGAGGATCCTGAACTATTTCTGTGACCAGTGATTTTGTTGCTTGTCTCTTCCAGTCTCGTGAAGTTTCCTGTTTGGAAGTACATGTGAATGAAGCAAAAATGCAGAGCCCTTACACAAGTGAGGTTATTGATTTAAATCATTTGTCACTGCTTTTTGTGCTATAGGAGGTGCTGCTGCATCTAGATAAATATTTGATCTGTTTTCATGTCTGTTTGTATCAGGGCTGCTTGGGGATTGAGGTGTTTCTTGAATTACCTGCTTGCTAATAGTGAGACTCCTCTGGAGATGGCGTGACAGTGTAGCTTAAGGGAAACTGTGGAGGTGGCTGGGATACTCAGAAACATCTCTGCAGTGTGATGGAACTGAAGTTCCTGTGATGAGAACAGGAAGTAAAAGAGGGGAGACACAGCTATGAGAAGTGGAAGGACTACGGTGGAAACTCAAGGGGTGTGAATGCTGCCAGTGGCATCCACTGGTCTAACACATGCGCCCTGTCGCTTGGCTGGGGAGAAGCTGCAATGCTGCACCGGCCTTTGGCTGCGTATTCAGCCTGGCCCTTGTTCATATTGATTATGGGGGAGGAAAAACATTGTGGCCCAAATTAATGTTGTCTGCACAAAGGCTGAAAATTGGAGTATTTCTATTTGTTATTTTTCAGGGCTAGTTAACATTTCTCTATGGTTTGCTTCTTGTTCTTAGGGAGAGATTTCACGTTCACAATGAAAGGATCCTATGAAGGAGCCCAGGATGTTTCCATAGGCCCTCACTGCAGACGGGGAAGCAGTGAAACCACTGTGTTCCACTACGTCAAGCACAGTCAACCCAGACTGTACATCACACCACCAAAGGAGCGTGCCTTCTGTCGTGTATGTTTGCTTGTGGACAGTGGTAACAGCTAAAGTAACTTTTGGGACAAGCATGATGAATTAACCTTTCTCTGGTAGACCTGTACCTGTGGGTTGTAAATATTGGTCTCCTTATAATAATTTTTTTTCCCACTTTAATGTAGTGTGGCTCAGCTAGGAGGGAAATGGATGTAAGTAGTCCCCTGGCTGTGCCTCTCCATTCTCTGGACTTGGGGAAGAAAGTGACAGTGATGAGAGTGAGTAACCTTTGACGGTGTTTGGAATTATTTCAACCAAGTGTAAGCTATATCTATGTGATATCCGGTCTATTATTAATTTTGTTATTAAAATTATACTAGCTGAGTTATATGTATGCTCAGCTGTGCATACATTTGAAAGTATAACTATTATTTAAGGAAAAGCAGCATATCCAGAATTACTGATTGCTTTAGAAGTATTTTAAAAGCAAGATCCTAGTGATGTTTGTGTGCAGAAGGCCTGAGAAAACACCAAAGATTTATCATTAGACTATGTATCTGAATAATTGCTAATACTGTAAAACATGCTTTTGCAAACTTTCAATTCTATTTAGAATTAATGGTGTTCCTTCTTGATTCTCAGGGTGAATCTTATGAGGTGTCTGTGAAGGAGGAAGATGGGTAAATATTTTACTACTTTTGAATGAGTACTTAAGCCATCTCCTATCCTTTCTTAGTATCATCTTTAGATGAAAAGAAGTCACAGCTTAAACTAGCTCATTTCAAAACCAGGAATAAACATTGTAATTGGTTAAAGAAGACTAAAATATGAGGAAGTTTTAATAAAATGATACATGCTTTCAAATTGGTTGCTAAGAGTTTAGCATAGAATAGGTGGCAGGTAGTCATGGGGTATAACCAGTCATGATGTTTTTCCCAATGTTGATGCTTCCTAATTTTGATACTTAAGAATCCCTCTGTCTTGTAACCTGTATCTATAAGACATACACTGAATTTCACTGAATTTTTTTAGAGTTGGAAGGGACCGTATAGATCATCTAGTCCAACTCCCCTGCTGAAGCAGGATTGCTTAGAGAATGCTACTCAGGACTGCAATACACGTTTATGTGTAATCCGTTTCTAATGTGTTTCTAACACTGTTACACATTTACCAGTCCTCTGCAGGTCATTTTTCAATGAAACAAGTGGATAGTAATTAATTTGTTGACTGGCTTGCAGTGATTTTCTGAAGGGCAACATTACCCCCTACTGATTAGTTAGCTACATTGCAAGCACTAATTGCAGACAGATGATAAATCAGAGGTTTTTCACTGAATATTAATTATGAGTCACAGAAAGGACAAAATAACCTTTTGGCTGATAAAACCCTGAAACAGTATCACTGTGAAAACAGAAGTTAGAGAATGAATGATGCATATGGTGTTCATAATCAGGTACGGATATGAAGGGTTACATTTAAGAGTTGTTTTCTGACTCAAGTATTTCCAGCACAAATTCTTAGTAGAGAAAAGCCTAACACGGTCTTAGGGTCACTTTGCCTAAAGCATTTTAAGTTTAAATAACTGCTTTGGCCCTCTCCGCTCTTCAGGAAACACGTACAAAGCAAGAGAACGTGAAAAGGTGTCCAAATTCCAGAGCTCAATTGAAACAGCTGGAATTCAGTTATGTTCCTTGTTTTTCATCAGGAGAGAATTTGATTCATTTAACTTCCTCATGATTGTGTGAAATAGTTCAGGACATGATTCTGGTCTAAAATATCCACAGGGCCTGGGATATCCATATACCTTCTCTCATTTCCGTAGAAGAACCTTCATATGCACGGAAGTAGCCTTTCTTTAAGCTGGTTTATTGTTGTTGCTGTTGTTGCTTGATGCCTCAAGCAGTAGCTCTAGAAATGGCTTATAGGTAATGTATCTTGTTCTGTTCTTGTGCTCCAGTTGCAAGAATTTAGATTTGCGTTTGGGGTTTGATCTATGCGTAGAGGAGCAGGATTTCATCTGTAAAAGGAAGAAGGTAGTTGCTGCTGCTCTAAAAAATCTTCTTCATCTAGATGAAGACTTGCAAGAGGATGAGGTATGTGGGACAGCATCTTGGGAACTGAAAGTATTTTGTCCCCCTTTGAATGAAGTGAATGTAATGTACTTGTATATAGGTCTTCCACATCTTCTAGACTTAAATGTACAGGCTGGATTGTCACTTGGACCTAAGACCATGTTCAAGAATTTTTGACGCAGAGTAGGAAAAAAGAACTGCTCGTCTGACCTCAGTTTTACTCAGGATTTTAAAATGTGTTTTGAGGGAAAGACGTCAGAAAAAAGTTAAAAAACATATGGAAAAGACTCTTTACAAATCTGAAAATAGATTATGCCATACAAGAGCCATGCTTACAGCTTCTGATTTACCAAAGCATCACTGATCAGGAAGATGCTTTCAGCGTACACGAAGTCCCACCAGAGTTTACACAGCCTAAACACGCACCTAAGTGCAGACAAGAAGAAGGTGAATTGAGTCCAAACCTACTTGAATCAGGGTGTTACTTTTACTTGCTGTTACTTGCATGCCCATCACTTCTCTATTTCATCTGGTAATGAGCGACTCTGTGCCTTTGTGTGTTGAGCAGGTGCCAGTGGTGGCAGTCATGACCACAGCAGGGGGAGTGCGGTCCATGACAGCTATGTTTGGCAGTCTTCTGGGTCTCCAGGAGTCAGGTGTTTTGGACTGTGTCTCATACATCAGTGGTTTATCTGCCACAACGTGGTAAGGCGCATCGGGCTTGTGCTTGCTCTTTGTGTTAGCAGAGTGATAACCTGATGAAGCATATTGTCTTGCTGATGAATTTTACTCAGCGTGACACTGGGACTCCTGATGCTTGACTTCCTTTTAGTGCTCACCCATTTCATGGGACCGCTCAGTGCTGTAGCCCTTATCTCCTTTAGCTACAAGAGAAATTGTGTGAGAACTACTATATTTCTATAATGGCACAGAAACTCCCTTTGTGTATCTCTGGGGTTATCTAGCTGCATGTAACACTTCAGAAATCCTCTGGTAAGATTTGTCTGGCTCAATTCTTACACGCTTCTGAAAAAGAGGATTTAAAAGAAAAGCCCTGAGAAACACAGAGTGTCATGCCCACAATGCTGACTGCCTTGCAAAACTTGCAGGCTTTAAAATGTTCTACCTCTGGAGGGCTGCTCTAAAAAGATACAGGAGAAAAAATGGGGTGGGGATGAGAAGGGGTGACTGGAATCTGCCCAAACTCTGGGAGCTGAAGTCTCAAGCAGACTGGCCCTGTGTGTGCCAAGTGTGAGGTGACCCACATGCTGCATGCCCAAGGAGGGGAGCTCTTGCACTTCTCCAGGGCAGTGTTTGCTGCTAAACTCCTGCTGAACGTTTCACTGGGAGTCTGAAACAGCTCAGGGAGCTGGCCTCAGACAGAAGCTGTGGTTTGAACCTGGACAATCAAAGGGTAATTCTAGTAAAAGCTTGTGTTAAGTTATGGGTATTGCTTTATTACTGTCTTGATTCTGAGAAGAAACAAGCTAGGATGATTTTGAATGTATCCCTGCAGCAAAAAAATTGTTGTACAGTCTAAAGTCTGCCCGAGCTTTGAGCTGCTATTCCAAGGTAAAAGCTGGAGGCCAAGAGCCTTGTGTATCCTGAAACAAAATGCTTATGTGTGGTACAAGCCCATGAATCGTCATGCACCCAGTGATGAACCATGGTATGTTTCTTTTTACCAGGACCATGGCAAAATTATATGAAGATGCAAATTGGTCACAGAAGGATCTCGGAGAGCCAATTGGTGATATCAGGAAGCATGTGATCAAGAACAAGCTGCACTGTTTCTCATTGGGTCATATGAAATATTATGAAAAGGAGCTTTGTGAGAGAAAGCAAGAGGGGCACAAGCTGTCCTTTACAGATTTATGGGGACTCTTCATTGATTGTATGCTACGTAATCAGGTATTATATATCCATCCCTTATTCCAAAGAATTTCTAACTTTTCATGTCTAAAGTTCTGGATTCAGCTATAGGAAAGGCTCTCAAAGATTCTGAGGGATCTTTCTTGGGCTTTTTAGAAGAAAAACAACACAGTTTAAAATATAAGCATCTAGGGGAAATGTCTGAGCATGTAAAAAGTCAAGGTGTTAATGAAACTGATTTTCCATCTTTAATTTCAGATCAAATGAGCATTCTAGTAACTTACAGAGGAGAGGTGGCTCTGACAGAGCTAAGTCCAGGCATAGCAATATATAGCCATACCAGCAAACAAAGCTGTATTGAATGAAGTCAGACCCTGGTTGACTTTTATCTGCAGCACCTCCAAGGTAGCTAAATATCTTTGTCTTTCATTAAAGCAAGTCATATCCTAGTGACCCCGCAGACAGGTTTCTCACATTTTCACTCTATGCCCCATTCTAAAATCCCTGGAAGCATCAGTGATAATGCTTTGGTGAAGGTTGTTGACAGGTAACGCATGAAAGCATTTCTGTGGTCAAACAACTGAAGTACACAGAACAAAATCTGATGAGGTTTAGGAGAGGTTTCATTGATACTTAAGTACAAACTTAAATACTCATCTTTTACAATGACTCCTGTTCTTTATAAACAGGAAAGTACTCACAAGCTCTCTGACCAGCAACTGGCAGTAAATCAGGGGCAGAATCCGTTGCCCATATACCTGTCCCTCAATGTCAAGGATGACTTCAGCACTCTGGATTTTAAAGGTGATGATTATTATATGCTCTTCTGTAAATCTAAGGAGTTTCCTTTTAATGCTGGGTGAATGCCAAAAACTTTTACAGTAAGTCAAAGCTAATAAATGTTTTAATTAATTTCTTTTTCCCCTGTCTTCACATCTGGGTTCTGACTTGGATTAAAAACGTACATCCTAATACAATGCTAGGAAGATACCTGTGCAAAGACACTGCCCTGTGGGGGGCAGAGATGCCTTTTGCTCGCAACCTTGAGAGCCACCACTGCTGCTCTTTCTCTCTCTGGTCCCCAGCTAGTCCTCACAGCCCCTTTCAGCTGCTGGGGTTCCTCCCCAAGCAGCAGTAGTCCAAGAGAGTTGTGAAGAGCCGGGGGAGGAGGGGAAGGAAGGGAGGATAAGGGAAGATGTGGAGGGGGATGACAGCAGAAGGCAGCTGCCAGCAGCCAGAGAAGGATCTGAGGAGGAGCTGTGCCCTGTGCCCTGATCAGTGTTGCTGATCTCTCACTTCTTCCACGGTATTTTCTGGCTCAAACAAAGCAGGGTGTACTGCAACTGAACATGATCATCTGCCTCTAGGCATGATCTGCAGTCCCAGTGTATTCAGCCATGGTTTGGGTGGGTTTTGGTCAGAGCTTTTTTAGTTTCATGAGGCAGAGATTATCAGAGTCTTAAGAACGAACAGTAGCTGGTGTCGTCGCTGACTTAGAAGAACTAAAAGTGCCACATCTTGAGCAGGGCCTTAGCAATTGATGGACTTTTAGACCCAATTTTTGCTTCTTGGTACAGAAATGGACCTGAACCCTGAGCTGAACGAATTTTCACAGTGTTAGTGGAGGAAATGTATTTAGCTTTTGCATTCACCAATCTAACATGCAATACATTGAAGGGAAACCTGTTTGTTTCAAAACATGGTGGTTTGGACTGTCTGTCACCAACATGCTGAAGCTACAGGCCTTGTTCTTCCAGCTTTTGATTCTCTAAGCTGTTATTTTCACATGTGTTCAGGTGGCTGCAATAAATCCTTCTTGATGCCTTGTTTGCAGAGTGGGTGGAGTTCACACCTTATGAGGTGGGTTTCCTGAAATATGGGGCCTTTGTTCGTTCAGAGGATTTTGGTAGCGAGTTCTTCATGGGTCACCTGATGAAGAAGATTCCAGAGTCCCGCATCTGCTTCTTGGAAGGTGATTTACTATTCAGAAAAATATCACATTTATCACTACATGATTGGCTACATAGAGTTGGTATCCAGTAACTGCTGGTCTGCAAGTACCAATACTAGTACACCAGATAATGTGTCTGATGCAACTTAAATCTCAAATGAACCAGCTCAAAGTGACAGAAGAGGAACCAAATTCTTGATACAAATGCAATTAATTTGCTGAACCAAAACAGAACAAACACATTAAAACTGATCTTTTGAAGTATTTAAAATCACAGTCTGACTCTTATAAACAGCCAGGTTTCTAAAATGGTCTAGTCATAAGCCAGACATTATGTAGAATGGCATGGAATTTGATATTCATACTAAAATTCGTAATATTTCATAACTAAACCAGTGCTAATTTAAACAACCACAGAGACTGAATCCAAGTAGGTTGCTATAGCTGTGCTCTAAAAATTCAAAGTAGTATTAAGTATGTAGTGTTTTTTTTTGTTTTTTTTTTTAAACTTTCAAGGCACATGGAGTAATATATTTTCCCAGAATTTTATGGATGCTGTCTACCTCTCAGGTCATTCAGAGGACTTTTGGCACAGATGGACCCGAGGCACTGAGCATGACATTGGTTAGTTATTTGGATTACTCTTCACTTGCATCTGCATTGTCTTCACACTTTTCTGAAATATGAAGCCTGACATTTGGTAAAGGGTTTGTTTTTGTGTCCTGTTTCTGGGTTAGGTGACACCAAGCCTTTGGGAATGAAGGAAAAACAGGAGAGAAAAACAGGAAAACGGGAACAAACATTGTACTGCTCACTGTGCAACATCCCTGGGGAGTTTTGTTAGTCACAAGAGGGTTGCCATGAGTCCTTTGGGGAGGGAACAACAAGGTGATGCTGTGGCACTGAAACCCACCTCTGCCCAAATCCATCTGCATTCCATCACAGATGGGGCTGTGGTGGTTTGGCTGCCTGGCCCCTCTTTCTTTGTTATTCTTTGTATCAGAGAAACACTCTAAATAAATTGCAGACATGTACTCTTTTCTCATTCTTCCTACAGAGGAACACCCTGCTCTGCCCAGGAAGCCTCATGAACAGCCAACTTGCTTATCCATTCCCAAAGGTTGCCTTTCCAGTACTCTTCGAGAAATGATGACTGGACGGCCAGTGGTTTCAACTTACCATAATTTCCTCAAGGGCTTGCAGCTACATAACAAGTATTTAGAGAATGAGAGTTTTTGCATGTGGAAAGGTAACAGTAAATTGTTTTAGATGTATCTTTGAAGGTGATTTGAGTGCCGATGCTTGCTAAGGACAAATACTTGATAAGTTTTAGCATAAAGGCAAATTTTGATTAATATTATTTGATTAGTAGGTTTGTAGAATTTGTTTTGCTGAGTCCCAGATGACTTACTGCTGATCTTGTTTCTGTCTTGGAGAAGCCACAGCAGGCTTGCATGTGGCTTTTCTTCTTTTTTTTTTTTTTTCTTTTTTTTTCTTGCTTTTCTTCCTAGGAAAAGCCACAAAAGAATGACTTACAGCTTCCACTGAAGCTAAATAGCCACAAATTTACACCAGTTGAAAAAGCAGCTTAATGTATCACTTTGGATGAAGCTGAGTCTCAAAACTTCTCCCTCTTACTGATCTCAGAGCTGAGCTGTAGATGCTAAAATTGTGTCAAAGACAAATATTTAACTGGGCTTTGTGTCAAAGACAAACGTGGGTGTGGGCTGCCTTTTCTTTCTTTCGTTGTTATGCTGATTGGGGAAAAACTGGACTTAGTCCTGCAGTAATTAATTGATAATACAAGTTTTTGACTTGCAGACACAGTGCTGGATTCTTCTCCCAACCAGCTGAATGAAATGGGTGATTACCTCAAGCTGGTAGATACAGCTTTCTTCATCAACACCAGCTGCCCACCGATTCTGAGGCCAGAGAGGAAAGTGGATGTCATTCTGCATTTAAATTACAGCGGAGGATCACAGACTCTGGTGATGTTTTGAAGTAACGGTTCTTTATCTATATGACTCCAGCAGCTGAATTACCGTATTTCTTTTTTCTTTTCCTTTTTTTTTTTTTTGGTGTCAGAAAATGGTCTGGTTTTTATTAAGTTATGTAATTAAGTAATTAACTTTTATTAAGTTAAGATCATATCAGTGATACATTCAACACTGTGACCATAATGTCACTGTTTTTATTGGGTCTATTTTCAGTAGCTTTCTGGGACATGCTAATGAACACAGATGCATAGAAGATTACCTTTTCTGTGTATCTGCAGATTTATCATTGTGGTACCAAGTTCCACCAAAGTTAATTTAATTAACTTTTACAATGTAATTAGTTAATACATAATTTTGCTATTTTTGAATGAAAATTTGGAGGTTTTCTTTTGTGTTTGACTCTTGGTGTTTGCATAAGTTGCAGTCAGGTTTGTTTTGCTGTGTTTGAAGAGATCTTGAGGGGCATATATGATTGAAATGAATGTAATTTATTTGTCGGAGGACATGAAGACATTGATCATTAGATGCACTGAATGCAAACGGTTTGACAGGAAGGTTGGACTTAGATGATCTCCAGAGGTCCTTTCCAACCACTACAATTCTGTGATTCTCTGAACTTGTGGTCTGAAATACCATATGTAATCAAAATTTCCTGATCCAAATCTGCTACTGTGCCCACTAAATCACAAAAATGATCATAATTTCTTATAAATTTCAGAAAACAATAATCTTTCTTTAAAAATTTACGGTGTTAGCAAATGAATCAAATTTCTATTACCCAGGATATATTAAAATCAAGAGGATATGTTTGTTCCAGTGCATAGTTTGCCTTATTTGTAAATGTGTATATCAATTACAGATTGCCTAGTGCAGCAAAATATCAGTTATGGGGCTTGGTAGCCTTATTTCAACCTCTTTTTGTGTTCCAACTCTCCTCTTTGTTGAACCAGCCACTGGACCTATTCTCAGAGTACTGTTTGGAGCATGGGATCCCATTCCCCGGCACGGAGCTGAGCCAGGAAGACCGGGAACACCTGAAGGAGTGCTATGTGTTTAAGGACGGCTTAGAGGCACCGATTGTGGCCTATTTCCCACTGGTGTGTGATACCTTCCAAAAATACAAGGCACCAAGTAAGTTAAGAGCATTAATCAATCATTTTTTGAGGTTGTCACATCCAGTTTATCTATTGAATTTGCTCCTCTTCTAAAACAAGAGACTGGCAAGCTTCCCAGTTGGCTAAGTGATCATATTCCCAGTCCTGGTGTGGTGGATATAGTGTTGGCCAACTAATCTGGGACTGAGCAGAACAGTTTCAAAATTGGAAGTGTGAACATCTGTAGCTTGAGGAAAACCCCCTTAACTGGCATCTGGGACAGTTTGTCTTCCTTTGATAATAAAGGACAGGAGGCAGCTACTAAGTTATATCCACTGGTAGCTAACACTGTCACTTAAGTCTTGTAATGAGATTCTATGTTTACTTTGTTCACAAAGCTAGAATCCTCTTGTTGTTTTGAGAATTGAAAGTGCGGAAAACATAATGAAGCAAAGGATTTGCCAGGGTAACAAGCTGCTTTGATATCTATCATTTTTGAAAAGTTGCCCAATTATTTTCTTTAGTTCAGCAGTAAAATAAATAGTGATTTTTTTGTTGTTGTTGTTTCACCAGAAAAACTACTTGGCAGATTCAGTTTCAGTTTACAAATACTTTTGCATGCATTAACTTAAATTTTCTTGTTGCTAATTTAGTATGATCCAGGAGATTTTCCCCCAAAACTGAACAAAAATCTACATCCCAGCTTATTGGAAAAGACCTCATGTAGGCCATCATCTCATTAGTCCTGGTGCATGTGCTTAAAATCTCAGCCACCTGGGAGGGAGGATTCCCAATCCAGGAGCTTCTTGGTGTCATTTTCTACCAGTTGGTAGATAAGGAGCTGTCATCTCAGTACCCAATGGAAAACCTAAAAATACAAAATTCCAAATCTGCAAAAGTGAAATATTCTGATGGAAAACTTTCATTTAGAGAGGAAAGCATTTTGCATGGAAAGTTGTTCTGCCATGCTGTCGTCGAGCAGCGAAGTGGTGGATTTTACTAGTGCAGCAGATGTAGTATCTATACAGTAATTAAATCTTGAACCATTTTTCCAGGGAGAATTCAGTTTCTTGTGGCTGTTACTGTGTTTTTGGCATTGTCTGTTAGGTGTCTTTCACCTCAGTAATATTGCTGTGTTGAACTTTGTTACGTTCTTATTCAGATGTGGAGCGCAGTCCCACAGAGATGGAGCAGGGAAGAGTAGACGTGTCCAACTGTGTTGCTCCCTATGGCACTGGTCTGCTTACATACACTGAGGAGAATTTCAACAAGTTGCTGAACCTGTGCAGCTACAACATCCTGAATAATAAACATTTAATTCTTCAGGCTTTGCGAACTGCAGTGGAACGAAAGAAGCGATTTAAAAACTGTTCCTCACCTCAGTTGTGTAAACTCTCTTAAAGTATATTTTGACAGATGTCATCAGAAGGAGATCTACAAATGTTTTGGTAATGGACTAATTCAGGGAACATGAATACATACAGAATGAACATCCATGTTAGCTTGTTGAAAAAGGAAATGATGTATTTTATTCAGTACTGCGTGTAAGGACCAATGCTCGTTCTGGCAGAGAAGTAGATAGCAAATCATGATTGCTTTTAAAAATTGTATTCACTGTTTTAGGGAATAGAAAGGCCATTGTAGACCTATAGGATCCTTTTTGGATATACAGCCATGTAAGAATGAGATTTCAACCTCACAAATGTCTGTGCCGGATTTGGAGGCAAATCTTGGTGGTATGTGGTCTTTGAACCAGAGAACAGAGCAAAGATCAAGCAAAGCCTTGCCTCTTTCACAGATCTCTGTGACAGTAAGGAGCAAACCAGATACCAAAAATATTTGCACCAGAAAAAGGAAGGCTGAAGAAGAATGGAACTGCACATGATGTCTTCTGTTTTCTCAGTATCCATCTGTTTGGCAGAAGTCTAACCTTCAGTAATTTACCTACGCATCTGCTGTTGCACTGAGTCTTCATTTTTGATGGACTACTCCAGAGTGATCAAGATACAACCACATGATTGTTTTCTGCCAACTGTCTGATAAAAATCATCTGACTGCATCTGTTCTTGCTGACCTTCTCTCTGAACTACTGCCCACCAAGTAGATTTTGAAGCTAAGGCTAGTGATTAAGTTTTCAAATCCTACACTTACTGGGTTTGGAAAGACAGTCTTAACAGCCTGGCCCTTGGCTGTAACCATGTCTTCTTTATTAATCTGCTGCTAGCTCACAGATATTCGTGATAACAAAATTTGCAATACCAACTCCTTTGACTTCTGCAATGGTATAATGGTCAGTGTGTTACTGCTGCTACAGTTTTATTCCCACTGCTATGTGAAAGACAGACAGGGTAATGTTCACAGCACTTTAATTCTTATTTTAGATAAATGCTTATTTAAGAAAATATATTTAACTGGTCATTCTTAGATCTTATTTTCTCTTGTATATATCAATATACATACAGTGTAATAGCTACCATTCAAATACTAAGTGCCTATGCATAATCTTATTAAAAATAAGTCTTATAGATGCAGTCATTGAAGTATGAATTTTTTTTTTTTTTAATTAAGTTCTATGGACTCAGCTTGAGTGAGTTGATCTGGGAAAAAATGCTTATTACTTCTGATACTGAGAAATCAAATATCGAAGGAACAAAGGCATCCATGAGCTTTGCTAATGACCTTTGAGGAAGGATGAAAGGAAAGCTGCCATTTCAACAGTGGAAAATGAAAAATGGAAGGAAACTCTGCTTCTAAGAATGCAGATGACTGGGATGATAACAAGAGGTTTATAAGTCCAAATACTGGTATTTGCAAACACGAGGTTATTTATTCAGTAACACAGAGTGCAGCACTTGGCTGGCACTGTATATGTGTCTATACTTTCATCAGTCTTTTCTGTTCCCCATTGCATTCATTCATTACACTGGTGCGAGTATTAAAAGAAAATAAAAAAGTGCATCTATCTGTATGCCTGCAGTATGCCCTGGGAGTGTAACATCTTGTGTCTCCCTCTCATGTCCCATGGTCAGAATGTAATGGTGTCTGTCATCCAGTCTTACAGATCTCTGTTTATTAAGCAGGAGCTAACCTCATACTTTGTTACCTCTAAGATAGACCTGTGCATCAGTTCAATTAACAGGAACTAATGCTATCAGGCATCTCCTGTCAAGCTTTGGTGCAATATGAATCAAACCGATAACCCTCCCCTCATAAGAGGGAACTGTTGCCAGTAACCTTTGCATCTCCTTTTCGTGGATCTAAGGTGGTCAAGTCCAGCAACTCTTTCTTTTATTTTTTCTCAGTTACTGATAAGTCTTTCTTTTTCAACTCTGCCTTCTTAACCAGAAAGCCAGTTTTTCACCAATTTTTCTTGCCCTTCTTTAGGATAATTTGATGTTATGTCTCACCAGTAAGACAGCAATAGTTTTCTGTGAGCAAAGAAGAAAAAGAAGATGTCACTCTGACAGCTCAGTTGTGTTCACAAGTTTATATTTAAACAATAATCATAACATCATAGGATAATTTTGCTTGGAAGGGACCTTTAAAGGTCATTTAGTCCAACCTCCCCTGCAGGGACATCTTCAACTAGGTCAGGCTGCTCAGAGCTCCATCTAACCTGACCTTGAATGTTTCCAGAGATGGTCCATCTACCACCTCTCTGGGCAGCCTGTTCCAGTGCCACACCATCCTCACCATAAAAAATTCCTTCCTTATATCTAGTCTAACTCTTCCCTCTTTTAGTTTAAAGCCTCGAGCCTCTTTTAGTTTAAAGCCATCACTCTCTGTCCTGTCATGACAGACCCTGCTAGAAAATTTGTCCCCATCTTTCCCTTTAAATAATGGAAGGACACAATAAGGTCTCCCCAGAGCCTTCTCTTCTCCAGGCTGAACAATCTCAATTGTCTCAGCCTGTCCTCACAGAAGAGGTGTTCTATCCCTCTGATCATTTTCGTGGCCCTCCTCTGGATCTGCTCCAACAGGGGAGCAAGTCTGTGCTGGGGGCTCCAGAGCTGGACACAGTACTCCAGGTGGGGTCTCAAGAGCAGAGTAGAGGGACAGAATCACCTCCCTCGACCTGCTGGCCATGCTTCTTCTGACGCAGCCCAGGATGTGGTTGGCTTTCTGGGCTGCCAGCGCACCTTGTCGGCTCATGTCCAGCTTTTCATCCACCAGTACCCCCAAGTCCTTCTCAGGAGGGCTGCTCTGAATCCCTTCATTCCCCAGCTTGTATTGATACCAGAGGTTGCACAAACCCAAGAGCAGAACCCTGAACCTGGCCTTGTTGAATCTCATGAGGTTCACACAGGCCCACTTCTCGAGCCTGTCCAGGTCCCTCTGGATGGCATCCCATCCCTCAGGCATGTCAACCGCACCACTCAGCTTGGTGTTGTCTGCAAACGTGCTGAGGGTGCACTCAATCCCACTGTCTGTGTCTTCGATGAAGATATTAAACAGTACTGGTCCCAGCATGGACCTCTGAGGGACACCACTTGTCACCCGTCTCCATCTGGATGTTGAGCCATTGACCACTGCCCTCTGAATGCGGCCATCCAACCAGTTCCTCATCCAGCAAACAGTCCACCCATCAAATCCATACCTTTCCAATTTAGAGAGAAGGATGTCATGGGGGACTGTGTCAAAAGCCTTACAGAAGTCCAGATAGATGACATCCGTAGCTCTTCCCTTGTCCACTGATGTAGTCACTCCATCATAGAAGGCCACTGGGTTGGTCAGGCAAGACTTGTCCTTGGTGAACCCATGCTGGCTATCTTGAGTCCCCTCCCAGTTCTCCATGTGTAATGAAATGGGGTTTTAAAAATTTGATTAAATTTTTTTGCTAAGTATCTTTTAAGTATTTTAAAGATTTTCAAGATTTACTTTTACAGCTCCAGGAACATATAACATATGCAGTGCAGTTTGTGCTGGTGTATTCCACTGACTGTTTTTTGGTGGTTGCAACACCTGGCACTGGGCCTTCAGCTTTACTCACCCAAGGTGTGGTGATGATGCGTGTTTTTGGCAGGAGATCCAGAAAATTAGGGTGGCTTAGAGTGAGCTGAGGAAAGAGAGTCCATTTTAAGAAATCTGGACCTGTTGAGCAAGCCACTGAGAAATCTTGGGCTGCCCAAATTGTCTAGCTTGATGTTTTGACTTGAAGTGAAACTCGGATTGGTGTTTGGGTTGGGACCTGGCTCCAAGAATCTAACACTGAACAAAGTTAACAGTTTTCCCGAGCTTGCCAAGCTTGGTGGTCCTATGTTGGTGGTTTATGAGTTTACTCCACAATGCTTTCTTGTCTGGGGAAGGAAAGGCTTCTTTTTCTGTCCTATTAAAACCTATTAAAACCTTCACATTGCAGCAATACCTCAGAATCCTGCCCATGATGTGATGGTGAAAGGCAATGTAAAAGGACAGGGAAGAGGTGTTTGAGTGCCTTGCCAGCTATTAATCAAAAATATCAAAGGAGAGATGTTCAGTATTACCGGTGCTATTTTTCAAGGAAGGAGCTGTGGCTCAGTGACATATCAGCTGGATTTTTCAAAGTGATTCAGCATTGGAATAATTGTTCTATTTAAGATCCAGGTAGGTTAACAACAATTTCTTTTTATGAAAACACCTGCTTGTGACCTGTCATACAAACTCTCATAAGTGTAATGGCATGAGCCTGTAACAAATTAGCTGTGAATCTTTATAGTTAGGACTGAAATATCTCTCAGACTGACTGTAGATGAAGTTACCCCCTTAATTAGCTGGTGACACGGGGTGACTTCCTGATATTCTGAGAACTGGTGCAGATTAAAATTGGCTCTATATTTCCCTGTAAAGGTCTTAGCTATGTGTCTTGCCACATTTATGCCAAAGGAATTACTGGCTAATTAGCTGACACAGGCTGGTGCTGGTATTCCTCACGCCTGTGGTCTGATGGGGTTAGGGAAGAGAAAAAGCTGCTTGAACAGTGTCTGAAGTGTTGAATGAACCCGGAAAGGTCAGGCGACTTCAGAGTGTTCCTGCAAAGGTAAAGCGAGATGCTGCTGGATGCTCACATCTACAGAGCACAGGGAGAGGCAGAGATAAAGGTTATGCTCTACTGCTTTTTGAGACAAGGACTGGATTTGAAATTCTGTTGCAACAAAACTGAAGGCAGGATTGCATATGTTGGGAACAGCTGGGCCAATACTTTACTGATGATTTTTGGATGGCATAACTGCCCAATTGCTTTGGGTGTGTGAGTAGGAGGAGTGAGATTTCATCTCTCCAAAACATATCAAAGGCGTGTGGAATCATTTTAATCAAGTTTCTCAATAGCTTTTTGAAGGTGGAAGTCCTTCTTCATATATGTCATAATCCAAATAGTGCCTAAAGTAAAAATATAATCCTTCCTGCCCCAGTCAGCTAGTGTGATCTCTCTAGTGGCTGATTTTGCACCTTTCATTCTCAGGAATTTAAATTCAGATTCAGATTGAAGGGCTCTTCTACTTACAAATAGATGATACAAAAGTGTTCAGACTTCTTTCTATAACTTGTGCCCCTGTAACCTTTTCCAAGAATGCTTTATCAGGAAGTCCTTTTTTGTATCTTATATGATTTTTCTTTTTTTTGGTCCATATGTGATACAAAACATCAAGGATATAGAGTATTGAAGGACAGCTGTACTAATGGTGTTGTATGTACAAGCATGAAAATAAGATGCCAACATATTAACATGGAAGTTATATATCTATTTTTTTCTTTTACGCGAGACAGTTGTTTTAAATTAATTGCAGGCCAGAAAGTATCTAAGAAAAGCTGAATTTTTCGAAGACTGAAATCTAGTACCTTGAGGAAGGAATTGCCACTCCTCATCCATGGTAAATCTTCCTGTGTGCAGAGATTATTGAGCTTAGGTCTATTGTGTAACTGGAATTTGACTTGGACTACTTGCTCTCTTCTTTGATCAGCAGGATGAGGGAAATCACCAACTAAGACCTGACACTGTATTTGTTTGTTAGCTCGCTTTATTTGTTAATTCTGAGTATTTCTTTTCTAATGAGACATTTGGATATTATTTTGTAACACCTTTAGCATGTTTTTGGATATTTACCCTTCTGGTTATGTTCAAGGTGTTTAAATGATGACCAAGTCTTACTGTCATCCTAAAGGTGGTACGAGGATACTTTTCTCTTGCAATAGTATGAAATCCCCCATTAGTCATATTTCTGTAGTCTTGGATTTTCAGGTGACTAAGTGGTACATAAGGTAATTGTGGGACATTAGATGCAGCTGTTATTGCTACCTGCAACCTATTGCACTTAGATATACAGTTATCTGAATACCATGTTGGGGAAACTTGTGCCTGCAACAGGGTAGTTGAGATGGATTTTGACTGCCTCAAATCAGCAAGATGTTTATATTTGCTCTGCTCTGCCTTAACTAAGACACAGATACAAAATCATGTGTATGTAAATGGACATTACAAAGTAGGTGGAGAGCAGAGGAAAATTATATCTTCCTTTTTACTTTCCTTGTTATTGCTCAGAGCTTTAGAGAGACTGCTGTGTGTTCCCTCACTAGTGACGCAGTCTCTCTAGTCTTTAAAAAGCAAAGTAAGAGTGTAAGCAGCATGTATATGAAGATCACTACCGATTTTAAATTATTTACTGTGGAAACGTGATTGCTAATGAGAGCCAATATATGGCTCTTTAGACTTTGGGTAACTTCACCCATGGATTTACTCACAGGGTGCTTATGGTTGTCTTTGAAATTCCCCTAGAATTTTGAAGAAGCTAAGGAAAAACACAAAAAACCCAACGTGATACTTAACCTTTGAAGTAGTAATCTTTGTGAAATCATAATACTAGGTACACATTTCTACCTCTAAAATGCCAGTAGGACAAACTACAAAATCACGATTTATTTTGAAGCAGATTGTGTAGTCCTTATAGACACCAGTGAATAAGCCATTAACAGTTAAAATTTTCTCAGTGATGACAAGGACTTACTGTAACAGGTGTTATGAGCATTCAGAATTTAGTTCTATTATGAACTTACTGCATGAGTGAAAAACTGTTGAGATCGTAATTCTTGACTTAACAAAGATACTATGAGATCTACATTAAGATCTATAGTAAGATACTGTATTCTAAAGCCGCCTTGTGTTGCATGGACAAGCAGTGGTTAAGGGAAGACGTCAGCTACAAAACTTCATGGTGGTCATGAGCAGGAGAGGAAGAGTTATTTAGGAATGTGGTTTGGGGATGGCAATGATGACACTGTTTTGAGAAAGGGAAAACGTAATCTGAACATCAGGGAACCATTCAGCAGGCAAGGTGCACTGACTCTGGAATAATGTTCTGAATTGTGAAGTGGTATCTCATTTATGGATCTTAAAAGTGATGTGTGTAAGAAAATGTAATGTCAGGGAGTCTTCTATTGGCTGTGAAACAGCTGGGATGGTATAAAGGTATATAGTTATATATATCTGCTGGGGCAACTCAGGGAAGTTGAGCTGGACAACCTACCCTCTTCCATTTGATACAGGATGTTTTACAGACATTTTTAATGAAAGCAGATTCCCACTTTAAATTTTAATACTGGAATTTTTCCAGAGAAGCATTCTTCTTTCAAAAGCTGGAAAGAATAGCTTTACGAGTACTCACGTGATTCTCAGCTCCACCTCAATTTTCTCCAAATTACAAAGCGTTAAAGAAAGAAGTCAAGTGAGATATTTTGTCTTTGGGGTAGAGATGCTCACGTCCATTGGAAGTATCTTTTGGTCATTCTTTCAAGGAGCATTTCAGGTGCTGCAAGTTCATATATATGAGGCATTTTCCTTTGATTCCGTACCTATCGAGAAGGCTGCCCAAAATTGTGACTATGGAGCGAGCAGAAGGCTGTTAAGTGCTTTACATGGAAAACACCAGGTAGTACCACTGCACATTTTGGATAAGACCTTCTGACCAACAGTCATCCTTCTGTGTTGATGTCTGTGTGATGCACACGAGAAGTGACTTGCCTGTAAAAAGAGGATATAACTCTAGCAATGTTCCTTGGATAATACCTCCTCTCTTCCTCTGTGCAGAATTGCTTCAATACTGGCCTCTATGGCACAGTGGAACGCATTTATGTGACATCCACTGCAGTTTGCAAAGTTATTTTCTTTACCTGCATGAAGTGAATTATTCATCAATATGTATGAGATGGACTTAAAAATTATCACTTGGATCTTGTGATGTGAAAGTGAGTACTAACCACCTCCTGGCATCAAGCAGAGAGGCCGGAAAGAGCATGGCAGAGCCAGAGTCTGGTCTTGCATGCTTCAAAATCTACCAACCTGCACATACATGCTAATTTAGGGCTGCTGCGATGCACTGCTCCTACAGGCAGTGAGTCACTGCACACCAGAGTGAAGAGGAATCAGGGAGGGTTTTGTGCCCTGGTGTTTCCCGCTGTGAGAGCGGGCACACACAGGATCCCTTTGAAGTAAGCTCTGAGGATGGGTGAACTGCTGCACTTCTTGGGCCCACGTGGGAGAGCACAACCTTCTCTCCTGCCTCACCCTTCCACCCCCAAGTTTCACCTACTGCTTATAGCTCCTCCCTTCCCTCTCTTTACATTTAAAATCAAACTGGAAATTTTCTGGGCGTGGATTCACTTATTTTTACTAGATATATTTTAAATATCCAGGCAAAGAATACTGAGCAAGTGTAAGACAGAGATGCCCAAAGTGACTTCAGGGGAGCCTTGGTTGTACAATCACTTAGTTGTGACACTGCAGTGGGGTCACTTACCGGCTGAACTGTGTGGTGCCATAGGAAGACTGCTACAGGTGATTGAGTTCATGGTTTGGAAAGAAGCTGTTGAGATCTCTCTCCTCTACCCTGCAGGATGATGGTGGCAGTGTAGAGGTGGATACTCTCAGAGCTGTGATTTAATTAGTTCCAAGCGCTTTGCTTGGGGTTAGAGTTGTTGTGTAACTGCAATTTTTTTTATTAGCAGCAGTACTTTCAGGAAAGCAATCCCTGGGCAGAAAGGGTCTTCAGTGTCCCCCCCAGACATCACAGTAAGTATAAAAAGAAATAGCTCTTTGTTCTGCTGACTCAGTTGAGGTGCTCTAATAGGCTGCAGGAAGCAGGGAGGGGATTGCCTAATGACTGGCAATAACAAAGGGGTGGGGCGGGAGAGCCTTGCCATAAAATCCCTATTCCTCCACCCCTAATCTGCATGAGGAGTTCCTGCCAGCCGTACGACTCAGTATCTTTTAACATTGGACTTATATGCAACTGGGGCTGCAATGGGATCAAATTTAAGTTCAAATGAGGTAAGCAAAAGATGATGATATCAAGCACAAAGTGGGTAAAATTTTCTGATATTCCAGTTAAGTTGATCACAAAGGAGACCAAGCTGTTTGAGGTGTACAGGCAATCCACAGGCAACGAGTTTGCTGTTCCTCAGACCTCGTGGCTGCAACAAGGGTTTTCCTAGTCTAGCCTTTTACAGAACCTCATGGCATGTCTGCATTTTCAAGCTATACTTTAAGGCTAACAAGATTACTTACTGTGCGTCCTTAAAAAAAGGCTTCATGTCAAGGAAATGAGAAGCTGGCACAGAGTTGTGATGGGTTTGGTGGTTGGTAAAGCACCTAATGAGTGTTGTTAATGAGCATAGCTCTAAGTATGGCTTTGAATATGAGATGTTTTTAAATGTCAGCCTAAAATAAGAGTTTAACGTGTAGCTTAGTTTTCTTAACTTTGCCTTGTGTTGTTTTTCCTAGACTTTTACGGGCACCTCAGCACCAGTGGAGAGAACGGTAGGTAGTAATTAGCTGGCCCTTCATTAAATGCTGTCCAGTGCTGAATGTAGAGCACCAGAAAAAATGTTAGGAATTCAATGGCTTGGGGGAAAACTGTGCTCCAATATTTACTGAACACTGAAAAGCTGAGCTGCAACTTCATCTCTGTAGATGAAATATCACCTTTGTTTTCAGTAAACTCTAAATAGTCTGGTCTCTGTTGGTGTCTGCTGCTTATGATGCTGTTTTGCACTGTTTCAGGGCAGTGTTGTACCTCACCTATATTAATTTTTGAAGTCCATGCTTTTTTTGTGTTTTGATGTCTTTGGATGAAACACTCACTTGTCTTATACTTTATTCCTTCATAAGAAGACTCTGTTTAAATGGGTCTTTCGGTTGTTCTTAGTGCTGTAGTATTCCTTGTAGGCTTGCTTTGTGCTGTAATGACCTGTCGTAGAACTTGCAATTCTCTGTGTAACATGGTGTTTAAAAGCACAGCGTCAGAACAGGAAAAACTGTGGAATAAATGTGTTGTTTTCAGCCTTCTGACAAGCCCAATCTCATCAGCCTGATAGGAGTGGGAGCTGTGCCCAAACTTCTCTGAACGTGAAAAAAGAGCAACAAGGTGTTTTGTAAAGGTTAAACTGAGGATGGAGTCTTTGCGCAGGCAAATTAAAACTCCCTGGGCAATTAACAGACGTTTGTGTTAACAGATATTAGCATAAAGGAAAATACATCAGATAAGCTGCTGTGAGCCAGCAAATGGGAACAATGGCAGTGGCAACAGGATGGGGCTGTCTTCAGGCACTTGCAATGGCTTTGGGGCTGCCAATATCAGTTTCAACTCTTTGGGCATCTGTAGTTGGAAAGATGGGTTCTTGGTCCTGCTTCAGTGACCTGGGGGTTTCCCAGCCTGGTTTGTTTTGGGCTTTGGTTCCACCTGGGAGATTGCAGTGATACAGAGATTCTCCCAAATAGTGGTAAATTTGGTCTGCCTCGTGAAGGTTTGCTGTTATTGATAGTATCTCATGCCTGATTGTACTTGAGAGCCACTTACCTTCTCTGTTCAAGGTGAAATGCTGTGGTAAAGCAAAGACTTTGCAGAGTTTTTTCAAAATGTAGCTTTTAAAATTATGCTTAAGCCTGTATGTATACTCTCGCAGGTCTAAAAAAGTATGCTAGTATCATAAATATTGTTACTTTTAGTTCTGTGTACTTAGCCTGTGTTTAGAGGATAAAACTGGTTTTTTATACTTAGTGCTTTTTACATTGTTATTAGGTCTCTAGGTGTGAGACCTGTACAGTTCAGTGGCTTTAGATTGTGCTCCTTGTCTTTAGGGTATTTAGGGTGGCAGACCTGGCCTGAATATAGTACATACAATTTAAAGTAGGACCCAGAACTCCTATCTGTCCTGACTCTTTAACACTTACAGAGGCAAAAATCAGGAAGGACCTGAGCTGCTTTTTTTTTTTTTCCCCATGGAAGTTAGTATTTATGATGATAAATATATAAACATAGTATATTTAAGTTGTTTTTTGTTATTCAATGGCTCATTTGAGGAAATCAGCTTTCGTTATCAGAGTCAGTTTCAGGGCAACCTATGGGATGTGTGTCATTTAAACTTGAGTGGCCATTTAAGTTAAATGAAATATGTAAAATATTTGGTGAGAAAATGTTAGTAGTGCCCCTAAGCTGACAGGCAGAAAAGTAATACTTTTTAAATTACACAAGATCATATCAAAATAACATGGGCTAGCGTGGTCTTGAGAAAAAGCTATGCTGAACTGTGGAAATGCTTGACTTGGTTTCTCTTCCAAGATTTGGATTTATTCTAATGTGCATAGTCCAATTGTGGAGCTGCAAACAGGAAGAGAAGAAAAATCATGTGAATCAGGCAGGCTGAAGCCTGACAAGTTTAACATAGCTCTTGGAAAGGAACAGGCCTTGAATCACTGCTGCTTGTTTTATTTTTATTCTGGAGTAACCCCGGTGACTTCTACTGACTTAGTAAGACCCAGCTATGAGATATTTTAAAATGGGTGAAATAAATACAAAACATGTAGTACAAGGAAAAAGTATTTCATATGCATTTGACCTTGCCTGAGGTGGTAGACATAGTAACATAATGAAATCCTGCCTGCCCTTGAGGCTCCAAAACTCTTTGAAGTTTAAAGGTGCCACATACCTGATCCAGGTCAGAAGCAAGGCAATGATCTCTGTTTTAAAGTCCTGCACTTTTTCTGACAGAGCTGAGTGTTTTCTGTGTTGGTATTCATAGTTTTTAAAGTAGCAGTGAGATTTCTCTTCCTTTTTGAGGAGAAAGCTAAGGGAAAAGATCTGTGCTCCAAGTAGATCTGACATGCTGTTGTACTGCCTTTTCTCTTTGTGTAACTTGGGAATGTTGTACATGCTTCACTCCAGTCTCCTCAGGAAAAAAATTCTATAAAATACTTTTAAACTTGGCATTTTACTGAAATAGAGCAGTTTTAGAGCCCAGTTATGTAACTCTTATTCATACGGATGAGCACTCACCTATGGGAACACTCCTATTGACTTCCCTGGGACTAGATATGTAAGGATTGCACAAGTGTGCCACAGGACTTAATTGGACTTTATCTGACGTAGGATAGTGTGACCAAGTCCTGCGTTTGCAATCTCCTGTATTTAAGTAGTTTCAACAGTGATTATTAAAATGCCTGACTTGTGTTTCCGGTTTATGAGGTAACAATCATGTCTCAGACTAAATAAATACAGAAGCTGAAAGTCAAAGTGTGCGTAGTAACTGACCCGGGAGGGTTCTGGCCTCAGAACTTACCCAGCTTGCAATATGGTCATCATCACGTTAAAGGGAAAGATGTGGAAGTCATTGCCTGTTACTGGCAGATTACCTAGTTTAAGATACGCCCCTCAATAGTTTTTCTATGTGACTCTGAGAAAGTTGCTGACAGCTAGATTTGACAAAGCATTTAGGCACCTAAAAGTTAGAAGGTATAAGGCCTGACTTCCAAGTCTTTGGCATGGCAACAGACTCCATAAGCCAGACTGAAGCACTGAGGATTGATTCAGTACGTTTGAAGAGTTAGAAACACCAGAAAGGGAATTGTGACAGCTGAGAAAGGAACTGTATTAAATCTGCACATTCAGCTAACAGGGACTGCTGAGCACAGAAACACCCTTCTTGGATCCTACCTCTGTGTGCCCCTTCAGGATGCAGGGAGATACCACTATCTGCTTGAGATGCACAAAGTAGAGGTCTAGATGCTTGTTTTCAAAGAATTGGCAAAGCTTATTCCTTTAAAATGGTGTCCAGCCTGGTGGTTGTAGCACTTCCCTGGGATGGAGAACTTTTGCTCAAGTTGGTTCTTCTGTATTCAAAGGATGCAGGTCCCGTCCTTCCTGAGTAAAGATATGCTCCACCTCTTCTGCTGAAATAGCAGTGATGAGGACAAAACCGTTTAGGATTTATTGGATGAGAAAGCAGGGACCAAGTATGAATGTAGCAAACACGTCAGTAGACTTGGCAGGGGTAGACAGGCCTTGGCTGTTGGTCCCTGTGCCTAGGAGTGCTTCTGTGTTTTACCCGGATCTATTTAATGCATATAGAAAAGCAGTTCTGGCAGTTCAGCTGTGTTGTGTGGGCGTGATGCCTTTTGGTTGCTTTAGATTGGAGACTGTAATCTCTCTCTTCCCCCCCTCCGCCTGAAAGAAATAGTTTTATTCTTTCAAGGTGTGTCTGTCCAAGTGACCATGTTTGGGATAATGGAGCAGGTAGATGTGTGATATACTCTCTGAGACAGCTGAAATGTCCCTCAGCTGGCAATTGAAAGGCTTGTGAACGGTGCACCATAAAATTGTGCCCTGGACTAAAGTCTGGACAGGTTAAGATATTGTAGAACAAATGTGCCCGTATCAGTGACTGCTCCAACTCTCCTGCTGCTGTCTCACTGACCTTCAGCTCTGCATCTTCAGGCCCCTTGCTGACCCAAAGGGAAGTGCAAGAGGATATGCCAGAGATTACCCAGACTGTTTCTTGGAGGCTGTTCTTCATCTCTCATGCATTTTCAGGGATGCTGAGGTTTTCATTGGTGAGGACAAGGACCTACTTCATTACATTATGTTAGTGTCCAATGTCACGTCCATGGTCCCAGTTGCCTAACACTTTGTCAAAGCATTGTAAAACACTTCAGGATAAGCCTGGTGCTACAGCTGGAAAGACAAATGGGCTGGCAAAATGTATAGTGTGTGTGAATGAAATGGTAGAAAGGTAGATTTTATTAGGTAACATCAATATATCGTTTTTACTTTCACTGCTTATGATTAATACAGGCACTTCAGATGCGAAGTAATAAAATCCATGTGTTTGTCTTAGGACACTGTATTAACTTTACTAGGGTATAGTAAGTCAATGAATGCAAGAGTGAGAGGGTTTATAGTTAGAGTTAATATCTGTTCTTACAAACGGGTATAGATAGAAAGATTAGACAAGTTTCTGGGCACAAAACACCTGTTTCTGTTCTAAAAACAGAATCAGTAGACTCAAAGATAAATACCAATTTGAAGCAAGTGTTGGGAGAAATGATATCTGTGCATACATTGGTTTTAAAAGGAAAGATGGTAGCTATGGAACAAAGAAGATATTAGTGTGGGAGAGGAGAGAGAGATGTTAGGAGTTATCTCCAAAGTGAAATGGAGAAAGGGTTAATTTATAGCCTGAGGAATATGAACACATATTAGTATGAGCCCTGAAAGTTATGAGGTATTATAGAATTAATATCTCTGAGCCCAAGGTGTCTGATAACTATTGGCGTTCTGAGTTAATTCCCAAGGTCATCTCTGGAAAGAGTTTAGTAGCCTTCTGCTGGGGATCAGGGCTGAAGATCAGAGATGGATCAGAATCTTTGTGAGAAGTATTTCGTTACTGTCAGCTGCATTTCTGGCCTTTTAGGCTGCGTCTGGGAGCTTGTGCCAGTGCAGGAGCCTTTGCTGGTGCAGGGTGCATGCTTAGCTTTACTTGCACAGCTACTGTGACAGTCTTTGGTGTCCCAGTGACAGCCTGTTCTATTGCAGACAGTGGTGTTTAAGAGGTGAGGACACCCATGTGTGTTCTGAAGGGGTGTTTATTGTGATAATAACGGAGCAGTGTTAGAAAGATGTGATCGTTATCAAATCGGACTCTCAGCACCTATTCTCAACTTATATGTGATTTTGAAATCTGTGGCTTCTATTTCAGACATGAAAAGGGTTCTGTGCCAGAAATTTGTATAGTTTTTCCAACTGCTCCAATTGGTTTGATAAATGAACTGGCTCAACCTTAAAAATCTTGTTTTATCTACACCCTTAGAACTTTAGGGTTATAGTAGTCTGTGACTATAGACTATAATATTAACCTCAATGTTATCTTTTTTTTTTCTTTTTCTCTTTTTTTTTTTTTTGAATTGTCTTGCAGAGACCAGTATCTCCTTTCAACTTGCTCACTGTAAAAATACTAAGAGTGAGGAATGTCCGGAAGGCAGACGTGCGTGAGTACTTCTACTATTGTTGGATGTTTCTTATAATTCTTTAAAGTAAAGAAAATATTTGGTCAATGTTACTGTTCTTGAGTTGCATAGGAATAGAAAGATATGTTGCCGCAAGGTTTGCAAGAATTATTTTTACTGTAATACTGAAGTGTTGCTTTCTGCTCTTAAGTGTAAAGAGGCTAACTCGAGTAAGGCGGTGCATTTGATCTCTTGCTTTCATATCTCATTGCATGAGATTATTTCCTACCCTTGTGGCATCAGACTTAGCTGTTGATCAGAGGGCTGCTCTTTAAATGATGAAAATTCTTGTACTTTTGAGTAAGAAACCTGAGTATTCCCCACACATTTTTTGGACAGAAGAAAGGAGAGGACTGGGGATACAAATGTAAGATCAGCAGTAGTAGGAAAGCCTATGAAAATAACAGAAGCACAAGCAAAAAATTTCTATTACTTCTGCAGAACTTATATATATGCAAGAAGAGATGATAAAATCCAGTGTGTCTGGGAATTTATTTAACCTAGAGAATAGTGCAATTTAAAAGTAAGAAAAAGTCAAACAGAGCACTACTGTGAGTGTTTTAAAGGAGTTTAAGTGAGGGATAGCGAAGGGAAGTGAGAAAAGGGTATCTAGAATAGAGAGTGCAAGAGAAAACTGTCATAGCTGGATCATAGAACAAGAGTTAATAGTGAGAAGAGAACAAGACAGAAGAAATGTCTGTAGTAAGGAAGTCTACAGAATTTGGTGATATCCAGCTGTGGAAGCCCTGTAATGATTCACCTTCTCTGTCTCTGCAAACTAGTGGGCATCAGCTTATTGAACCAGTGTGGCAGCAAATATAAACCCAAAAATCTCAGTGGAAGAATGAGACTTGCAATAGGTGGAATAAACAGCTTGTTCACTGTCCAGATGTGACATTGACTCACCCACTGGGGGGGCTTGTTTAGTTCTGTATTTTAAAATTCTCAGTTCATCGAGGAGCTTCCTCACAGCTTCTGTTCCACAGATGCGGGTCCTCAATAGCTCACTCTCCTGGGTGCACTGGGGCTTGGGCTTGTTCAGGTGCCTTTCAAAAGGTAGTTATGCCACTGAGTCACTTTCATGGGGAAATTTGAATGATGAAACATCTGTGTAAAGAAGTTGGAAAGGCATGAAAGAAGAAGGCAAAATAAAGACAAAGAGAATAAGAAAATTCAAATTGAAAGACCCCAAGAATAAATTGGAAAGATATAAAACAAAGATGAAAAGTCCACAGTTTGTTCACCAAAATCTTGCTGAGCATCACTCAAAATTAAATTTCTTTTGGCATGCTCAGAATTTTATGCAACACATCAGAATTTCTAAGAAAGCCAGCCATAAATTTTAGTTAATCTACAATATGTTTTGAGATTTCAACTAATGTAATGGGTCAAGAGTAGAAGGAAAACTCTATCTTCTTATCTGAGGTTGCTTGTGGTGGTTCCTGGCAGGAAGAATGTGGAACATGTGGAAGTTGTGCTTAACAACAGTATTTTTGAATGAATTATTATTATCAGGGAACAAATCTCTGCTCCACTCACTTGTGGTATTCTGGGTTACTCCTGCATCTTCCGCAATGTAATACTACTGTGCTTGTTTATCTATTTCCTTTTATTTTCCAGCCCTAAAAAATCGGCTGTGATTTACTGAATGCTTTGTTTACTGTTTATGTCTTAGTATTTTTTACTCTAGAAATGACAGATGATAAGCTACTTTATGATATTTGCTGTGTCATTTTGAAAAAGGAGTTTGATTCGTTAGACAAAGTGAGCACACCTTATAACATGTAAAGTTCTGGGTTTCTCAGAGATTAAAAACCTATTTTAATGTGCAGAAACACACAGTTTGCGGGCTTGCAGTTTTATGCACTGACTTTTTATCGAACAAACCCCAGGTGTTCGAATGCCTAAGTGGTGATTTGCATCCATCAAGTATGTGAGCTGGCCAGGCAGTCACTGCAATTACATCCGCAAACCTGCATGTACAATGGCGTGTGCATTTGTGTACTCCAGCAGGTTGCCTGCTTATGCTGCAATTCCTTGTGGCTGCCCTTGCCAGGAACTAATTGCTCACAGTTGCTCCTTACCACGGTGAATCGTACAGTCTTTCTTCCTGAAGCCTGTTGGCATATCTGCCATGTCATATAGCCTTATTTCCTTGTGTTCTGGATTCAAGAACAGATCTATGTCATATCTTTACCCCCTTGACACGACCTGAATTCAGAACCTGGGCTTCCCAAGCGTATTTGGCAGAGAGATTTGAAGACTTTTTGAAGACTTTTCAGCAAGAATATTTTCTCAGCAGAAAATTTGTTTTCTGAGGAAACTCAAATTATTGTAGAAAAAAAATATTCATCTTATGTCTGTGGTGGCAAGGATATGTCAGGCAGACTTTACCTTTTCTGAGGCATTAAAAAGGTGTTTGAGAATCCAAACATTTCAGTTAGTTTTCCTTGAACAACTATGGGAAAGTATCCATTTTCTACCTCTTTGTAATGGTAACAGTATGGTTCTTGTTACAATTCTCAGTTATCGTTTATTTCCTCCAGTTTAGCTTTCCTGTTTTTCTGATTAAACCTTGATGTTACCCATTTCAGTAGTACTCTTTCATATTTTCTTACTAGTGAAGAGTTTGTGCTGAATTTATTGAAGTGTATCTTTCTTTGTAGTCTTTGATTCTCACATTCCTATTTACCAATGAAAAATAAATATGCTTTCAAAGTTTTTTTCCCTATGTTGTTCCAGAGCAGGATAGTTTTAATAGATTTGGGTGTAGGCCTGGAAATCTAGACTGTCTTTCGGACCCTGACACTGACTGCGTTATGGGATCTTGGGCAAGTCATTCAAGTTTTCTCAATGTACTTATTTGCTTAATCCTTACATTGTGTCTGTGAAGTAATTCATCAGTGTGTCTCAAGTTCTTTGAAAATGGAAGCTCTAGCATTAATCACCATTAACCATTTACATTTTCATCTGCCTACACTGTTGCCTCTGCCAAATGCCTGATACAAACATGCTCTTCTGATTATGTTTGGCTAAGGGAACTTTCTGCAAACGCTTTCCTTCCCACAGTTACTATCAAGGTTTTTCTGACAGTGATCGCATGGTTAACTACATGATAAAAGCACAGCTTGGGAGAAATATGGTTGGTGGAAAAATCTAAATCTGTAGTCGTTACTGAAAGATAAAGCAGAAATACATGAAGAAAATTGTACTTAATATGATGTAATAACATTGTTACAGGTTTTAAGCATGATGCAGTGATTGACTATGGTTGAATCATTTGACCCTTCTGACTCACAAGGCTGCTGTAAGAACCAGATGACTGGTTGAGCGTTGCTAATGTGAAATAGAGAGAGTATGTATTGCGTTATAGGTATGAGAGAAAGACCATGGGTGCACGTCTCAAGCTTCTGCAAGTCTCACTGCCTGGCAGTTCTCTCTCCAAACATGGGGGGTCAGAGTATGGAAGGAGCTGATGTCTTTAGCTGGCACTTACGGCTTCCTTCCCCAGACTCTAGTGACGGCAACATTTTTCTAGTCTGCAGATAGAGTGGTAGGAAGAAATAGGATGAATTGTAACTCAACCCTGGTGCTGAGACTGATTTTGTTTTCCAGAAGACTTACTGAGAAAGGCAGAACTTCTAAAAATTTAGTCAAAATGTATGAATTGAGATGAAATTTGCAAATTCTGATTTGTGATAAGGAAATTAAACTTTTCAACTTTTATGGGGGAACACTTTACTTTTTTTGGCAAAAAATCTGTCATTCTTCATTTAAGCCAGCACTTTGATAAAGGCTTTCAGCTAGTTAAGTTACCAAATCCAGGGAGGAAATGCCAGAAATCAAGTCTCTCTGCAGGCCAGATAGAAGGTTGTGAGATATGTTGCCTGAGCGACAGAGGAGCCATCCTAGAGCTGATGTGAGTGCGCGTGGCAGGAGCTGTATACCGGTAGATATTATCATGTTTTGGCAATATTGCCCTGCCCCAGTTATTTGGAGAGTCATGAATATAAAGCTAAATGCAGCATGGATAGGTGTGCTTGTACTGCACGTGGAGTACAGTGTTATTTCAAATAAAAATTTATATTGGGAATGCGCATGGCAAATGCGTGAGGATGATTCTGTTTTCCCTTGAGTGCTTCATTGTATTATTTACTCTTCACCCTGTAAATTTTAGGAAGAAATCCCCTACTGTATTACCTTTGCCTTATTAGGGTTAGATGTGCACAGTGCAGTAATTCTTTCTCTGGATACGTTATCACTCTGCTCATCTTCTGGTTATTCAGTCACACTTTCAGATTGCTATGTGACATTGTGGCTGCCTACTGCCTCAACTGAGAAGGTTCGGACCAGAACCATCAGGAACAGCAAAAACCCCGTCTGGAATGAAGCTTTCTGCTATAAGATCGACCGCCGAGTCAAGGTAGTGAAAATAAATGGTTTTTACCATTTGCTGTCTGCGGATAGTAGATTATACAAAACTACAATAAGCCAGTAGGTATTTAGCTAGTTTCTGAACACTGGAGGTGTTGAAGATTCCTCAGGAAAAACTCTGCTGCCACATCTCCTTGGTATTGTTCTTATCCAACTATTTGTTACTTAAACTTTAACTATACTGCTATACTACTATACTACTACTATACTGAGGCAGTGAGAAGGGATTAAATATGGAGAATATGGCCCTACTATCCTATTCCCGGTCACAGATATAAGTGAAACCCAGATAAAGATCACATGAAAATAACACTAAAATTGGTTAGTTGTAGGTAGGGTGGAAAGGAAATCCTTTAAACATTCTTTGTGTACCTGTGCCTGTTTTATACACTTAGAGCCGAAGGCCATAAAACAAATGTAGAAATATTTAATACAGTTATTTATCACAAATTCATGAATATTCTGCATGACCTGTCATCTTTCATTTCCTCAGGCAGACAAGCCTGCTTCTTTGTGTATGTGCAGTTATTAATGTGAAGTCTAATCCTCCCAAATTGTTTCCATTTTCTGTTTCTCTTTCTCCTTTTCCCTTCATCCCCTGAAACTGGAGTTGGGGAGGGAGGAAAACCTTGAGATTTTCCTGCCTTATGGAGCAATTAGGTGCAGAAAGAAGTCCATGATATTCTTAACCTCCTTTTGCAGAATGTGCTGGAGCTAAAGGTCTGTGATGAAGACACGATCACCAGGGATGATGAACTCTGCACAGTTCTCTTTGACATAGATAAACTCACCGTAGGACGTACAGTTCGAGTGAAGTTTCAGCTGAATCCGCAGGTGAGCAACGGAATCAGTGAGAACAAAACTGCAAATTCTTTCCTTCCACCTAAACGTATCCTTTTACAGTGTTTCACTATAGGAGAAATCTACTTAATTGAATTTCGCTGCTATTATAAGAAAGATTTAAAATCCCTGTATGAGTGCTCCATGCTGGTTTTTGTTAAGAACAAATCTCTGTGCTAGGATGGAACTAGCTAGAACTAATTACCTGGTGCCTTCATTCTGAGTATTTCTGGCAAGTTTGTTAACTCTTGTTCAGCCACTTTAAACTGTAGTAATACTAAAGCAGCTGATTGTTTTATGTTGGGAATTGAAATCTGAAAAATGGCTGTTTTAGCAGAATAGCAGTTCCTATGTCTGCATGCTCATATGGCATTTATATTTCAAAAAACTAGTTTTAGTGACTGCTTTTTTAGTACCATAAAATTCAATATCTTCAGTTGGCACTGCAGTTTCTTTTGCAAATTGTTCTTATGCTCTGGGAATTTTCCAAAGTGCTATTCTAAATATATATTTTACAAATTATATGTAACTTGTGCCATGAAAGCTATGAAGAAAAATAAGTAATATACCTTTCTTTCTTTTTTCCCTGCTCTTTTCAGGCACGTGAGGAGCTGGAGGTGGAGTTCACATTGCAGAACACGTGAGTAGAGTCCTAAATTATATATAAACTTGTATTCTCTATATTCTCTATAAAAGTAGACTGGACAGCTGTTTCATCTGTGATGTGCTGATTAAAGCTACAGTGTCTGAAAGCAGTATCTAGGTGTTTTCATTCAAGTCTAGTAAATTTGAATTACAGAATACATGTTTTAAGATATCTTAAAACATAATTTTTGCCCTGTTTGACTGCTGTTTCCTGGGCACCAACTTCCTCCTGTTCTCTTTTTGTCATTGAATCAATAAACAAAGCAGTATGAGGACAATTGCAATATTCAGGAAGTTTTGAGCCTTAGAAGGGGTGCCAAGCCGAAGTGTCTTAGGTACCCACTTCTTGGGGAATATGGCTTTTCAAATCCACAGCGTTATAAATGCTCTCCTTTAAAGTTCATCTTTTTAGCTCATCTGGCTACACATAGGGAGCTGTGGTAGACTTGGGTATCAGTTCCAGCAGGGAGAGGAACAAACTCGTCTGCATAAAGAAATGAGCAAAGATCACTGTGGGAGGTTGAGGACTGAGGAACCAGGAAAACTGGAGGAGCAACACTGGCTTCACTTGTTAGGCTTGAAAGGTGTTGGTGGAGTTTGACTGTTTAGGGGATGTGTTTGTGTCAGGTAATTCATGCTGTGGAGAAATCTGTCACTAACTGGAGAGGGAGTGTGGTGCAAGATCACGGGTATTCTAGTCTGTTTCCATAATATACTTTATGACTCTGAGGAAGTTACTTGAAAGGATTTCTGCTACCGATTTGATCCATGTTATTGGACTGAAAGTGTTGTTAAAAGAGCCTTAAAGACAGGATGGTATTGCTGGGACCTTCTCAAGGCATCTGGGACGCTTCAGGAGGCCTAGCAGGATAATATGTTGGTGGAGACTTTGAATAACGTCTTTATTCCTGACAGAAGGGGAAGTTGGGACTTGCTGGAGAAAGGGCAGTAGTTATGAATCAAGAAGAAAAGATCTCCCAGTATTCACAAGCAAAAAAGCTGTTGGAGATAAAGCATTCCCAGAGTCTCCTGTTAGAACTCATGGAAACTCAGCAGGGTGGATTGTTTGTTGTTTACTGTGCACCAAAACTGGCAGAAAGCCCAGCAACAGCAAGACAAATGGTGCCACGACATCAGTAATGGCAACGGGGAGGGGAGCTGCACTAGATGTCCCAAATGGCCTGTGTAGGGTCTTCTTTCCTCTGCAAGTTAGAGGATGGCTTATGGGCTTGGTACATAGAATCATACTCTTGATAATCCTGTCTTTTGATGAGGGAGCTCCAGGTAGCTTGTCTGCTTTGATGTTGTGCACGACTGGGTTTGCATATGGGGATGGAGGCTGGAATTTGTCTTGCAGCATGTGCGTGCCAGCTGTGTGTCAAACCCTTCCTTTTCTTGGACCTTGCAGCCAATTGCCTTTTCCTGGAGACATTCAATAGATAAAGTCAGAAATGTAGCAATTTCTGCAGATGCTATCTGTGTAGGAATTCTACTTGTTGGAAGATGATGGTTGGGACTGTACAAATAAAAAGGACCCTTGACAGTCCCAAGGAAGAGCTTTTAAAAAGAATCACAGTCATGGCTCAGTTGCTACAGCAAGAACACATCTGATCGCCTTTTTTCATTCATGGTGTGGTACCTGGGTGAGCAATGTAATAGTTGTGGCCTGAAGAACTCCACACACAAAGGGAGGAAATTGCTGCATCATAAGTCAGGGAGTGTCCCTGTTAGGTCCCAGCAGGACTGAGAAAAGGGAAGACACTTCTCTGGGAAAATGGGCTTTTTGTTGGAAGGTAGATAAACATTTCCCCTACTACTCTCATTTGCATTTCTTGCATATGCGTGTTGGTCAATGCTGTTCTGCCTGTCAGTTGAGTTTGGAATAAAGGTATAAGCACACCTAAATTGATTAAATATTGTGATCTTCATAGGATATTGAGAGGGCTTTTTTCCCCTCAACATAGAAAAGTGTGATATCGGGAGTAATTAATGAAAAGGTTTGTGCATTAAAATTGGAGACAACGGATCGCATTACCTGTGATAGATTAAAGAGCCCTGGAAAGGTGTGAAAGACGGAAGTAGCTGAGATGGGTCACCAGAAAGCTATGGACCAAATTGACCTCTCCTGTGTTGAACAAGCTCATCAGGTTTTGGCATTGCTGGGTGGGAGAAGTGTTGACAGATATTAGAGAGAATTTTCAGAGGGGGAGAGCCAACCATAGTGCTAGCAAGAAATACAGCTAACCGTGCAGGACAGTATTGTGATGGGAACAAGGAGAACATACTTTTTTGGGGGGTAAATATGGCAGTTTATCTCTGAAATTAGTAACTATTCCCACCAGCACGTTTTGTTTGACACGGTTTATCTGAAGTAGTTTTTCTCTCCTTCTGTGTCTTCATTCCAGACTTTATCAATTGCAAGATTTACTATATTAGCCTGTTCTTTCTTTCCAGCATTTCAGATGAATAATATCACACATGAAGTGTAACCCCAGGCCAGGAAAGTTTCCTGGGTCGCACCTACAGTAGTGGCTTTGTTGCTCCTATTTTTGTTTGCCTGTTGACCTCATTGCAAAAATTGTGTTTTGCGTTACTTTTACCAAAGAACTTTGTAAAAATTCCCTCATGATACACTGGTGGGCTGTATGAAATTGGCTCCCGCATTCATTCTCGTTATCTTTTACTTAAAATGGAAGAAAATCTTCACTTTGGTAGCTTGGTTTTCACAACTGCAAGACAAATACCCTCTCTAGTTTTGCCTCCCCCTTGCGGCCCTCCTGCAGTACCTGCAAATGCTCGCCTCTCTGCTGCCCCTGCCCGTGGCAGGCACTGAGAGCCGGATGTTTGATCCTAAGGACACAGAGGGGAAGGCATGCTCCTTCCTCCAAGTGCCTTTTCACCAGCAACTGAGACAAGGGATTGCAAACGCCTGCCCAGTGTTTTATGGGCCCATAACACGAGCCCAGCTGGCATGACAGCTGCTGCCCTTGAGCAGCAGTGACAGAAAAGGTAAGGTCGTTGTACACAGGTTGATGATTTGCGTGCTTTAGTGCTCTTTGTGTTATTTTCTGGTGATTATCAACGGTAACGTGGGCTTTCTCCCTTGTGTTTCCCCTGGTAGGGTCCAGCATCAGCATGAACCTCTACGAGTTGCTACAGGGACGGGGTCCCGCTGGACTCGGTGGCTTCGCTCCCTCAACATCCCCTGGCCCTCCGACTTCTGAAGCCCATTCCTGATACTGAGGGGTCCCAAAGAGACTTCTGATGAACTAGAAGGTAATTTGAATTTCCAAGGAGGTGCCTGAGGGTCCCAGGGTATTTTCTGGGTCTGCTGATCTTTTTGGTATGTTTCTGTCTTTCAGATGCCCCAAGTTGAGGAGGTACATCTCAAACAACTCTTAGAAGAATGAAGGACCACTCTTACACAACCTTTCATCTCAGCTCCCCTACCCTTTTCTTTTTTTTTCAAATGTGAAAGATGATGTTTAAAACAAAGCCCACTTGACACACGTGAATGTAAATAGGTGTACAAAAAGTTGTATAAAAGTTAAATATTAATTATTGAAATACGGCAAAAGCATGATTTTTAGAAAATAAAAGTCTTTTTTTTCTTTCTGTAGTTCTGCTGTGTTATTTTGAGAAATTTCCCCCGTATGTGTGGGTGAGCAGCAGATCGTGCTAGCCCTTTGGTTTGGGCACTGCTGGGGAAACTCTCAGCGTAGGCTGAGTTTCCATCCATCAGGGGCCTAATGTACCGTTTGCATTTGTATTTGTGGCAGGAAGTCACAGGGCATCAAGGAGCACTTAAGGCAAATGTTTTAAGTCGAGGAAAAAGACAACCAAAGACTCTTGGAGGCAAATACAGTTTTCTTTATTGAAAAAGTACCATCCCCTGTCCTTCTCTTGGCTTATCAGAAAACTCAGAAAAGCAGCTTGCACTGTATGGAAGCTGGATCTGACATGAAAGAATTAAAATCTTCTATATGGGTATCAAAAAATCCACATTCTCTGGTGAAACAGAGCATGGTTGCCCACTCTAAATGTGAACTGTAATATGGGAATTTGTGTGACTGTAATTTCCCAGGCAATACTGCCCATTTCGTTATAATGCAGGCATGATCTGAAAGGGAGGAGAAGGCAGTTTGATGTGTACCGGATGTTGGGAAGGGATCTCTGGGCTCATAGAGTCCACTGCTGTGTTAGGCACCCCTTCAACAGATATTTAGTGGGGAAGGATGCACAGGGTCTCTGTTCTTGGCTTCTCCTGCTGCAGGCTGCAACGTTCTCCCAATTCTCACAGTAAGCCTACATTAAGAAAGGCCATAAATCACAAACTGTGATGCAGGAGAGGACAGGAGTTGTTAAGATGTGTAACGAGGGCTGTCTAATAGCAGGTTGGTTGTTAGGGAAGTTACCAGCTAGTCCTGAGAATTGGACGCTATTCAGTGCTCCACAGCAAGGCAAAATATTCAGAAGTCCCTGCCAACCCGAATAGTAAAAGCTCTTCTGCACCCAGTGCAGCTGTGTTTCTAGCCACATCTGATCTCCAAAGCCTCACAGAAAAGTGCGTGCCTTTGCTCTTCTTAAAACAAGTGTATAGATCACCAGGTTAAAAAAAAATAAACCCAAAACATTTAAAACATCTGTCATGCTGTGACCAACAGAAGTCTTGAAACTCAGGATATAAATGTTGGAAGTGCAGTGTGGAGAGTAACCAACAAGTGACAGCACCTGGGCTTCCTCACAGGAGTGCCTGCAGAGGTGATGCTCCAAGAGGGACATCTCAGTCGTTGGTGCTTAGTGCCTGTGTTGTCCTGGTTCTTCCCAGTAGCCTTCCAAGCCGTTCTGCCCAACAATGCAGGTTCTTCCTCCCTGTTTGAAGGTCATGCCTTGAACTCCTAATTACCAGTCTAACTTTATTCTTTGCTGATACCAATACCTCAAATAATGGTACACTCTACTGGATATTTACCTCTATAGAAAGACATCTTTTCCTGTCTTTCCACCTTCTTTTTATCAGGCTATTCCAACTGAGATCTTTCAATGTCCACCATGCTCTTTCTCTGCTTTCCTCAATTTTTTTAATGAAGTATTTGAGGATAGTCACACCATATGTCATGTAATGTTACAACTATTTGACTAAAAAATAGCAATTGAGTGCAAAAGTTTGAGTCTGAAAAAAAAACTTGTGTAGTACTTAACCACATTTCCCTGCATGCAGGTAGAAACACAAAGTGGGTTTTGCCGATTCCCGACAAATGTTCTTTTAAAATACCCTTTCAGAAAAAAGAATTTACAAAATTCTTAAGTAAAATTCTTTTTCCAGTGTGTAACTGGGGTTTTTTTAGGGGAGGCTTGGTGTGGTGGTTTGGTTTTTTGTTTGTGGTTTTTTTTTTTTTTTTTTTCTTCCACTGGAACGTTTTTCCTGAGTGTTCTGTATTGATTTTAGCCAATTCCTATTTTCTCTTAAAGGAAAATGCTGATTTGGAAATGAAACTTTAAACTGTTTATGAGCTTTGAAATCTAATGATTGTGATAAACCTGCTCTTAAAATGGATAATAACAATGTCATTCATCTGATTTTAAAGGAATTATATTGCTTTATTGGTTTCAGCTGAGATGAAATGCGTATCTCAATTATATAGCTATGTGAGACTACACAGTGTATAATCCATAACTTGTAAAGTCTGAATAAACAGCTCGTACCATCTGCAGCAGGTTGAGGGGTTGGTGCTCAGTCCTTATAATTTTACATATGTGTGTATTCCCTTTGGATTAATCTGAGTTATTGCGATACTGTATGAATTTTCCTTTGCAATTTAATAAAATAGTAAATTATAAGATATCCTTAATGAGACATTGCCTGATTTTTCTGAGGGAAAATTATTTAAGAGTATAAAAATTGGCGTCTGCAGTATATGAACCCACTTCTCCCCTAGATGGATAAGTGGAAACACATCTATAGATATAGTGATATATTAAAATCTCATGTCCGTTTTGCAAATCACTTTATTGAGGCAAGTATAATTTCTTCTGCTGTTATGGTAATTTTTGGAAAATTGTGGAAATCTAGACAAGCGTATTAGTTTTCTGAGTACAAAAACTTGGGTCAAACTGTGTAATGATCTCAACAATCAAGATGGATGTAACAGCCTCCAGCTCTCCTGAAACTCAGTATGTCATGGATCAGAATTCATTACATGATCACTAAGGTTAAGTATGAAAAACCACAGGAGTAAAAGCCCAGCTTCATATTCTACTATGGGTGGATGGAAAAACTTGCAACTCAGCTCATCATCTAGAACTATGGTTGATAAAAGTTTTAAACTATTTTTGAGTGAGGATGTTCAAGTCAGAAATGTCAAAGTTGATGGGTGGGAAAATGAGTAATGTGTTAGCTCATAGACTTAAATATTTGTCTGAATTGTCCCACCCATGACATGTGTTTTCCATTTTATTTTTCAGTCTGGACTATCCTGATGGCATCATTACTAATGGAGTACTAGTGGTAATGTATATTTCTTACAATCTTTCCTGTGCCTGAATAACAAGTGTTCATATTTTTAACTCTGGAAACTTTGAGCCATGTCCCAAAGCTAGTACTACCAGCTGCACTGTCCTACCGAGAAAAAGGGTCTGTTGTTGGCCTTAAGGATCACTGTTTTCCCACCACTCCACTGCAGTGCCACCTTCTGCAAAGGCATGCTGTGAGGCTGCTGTCAACGCGCATGTGCCGCTTAGTCTCTTCTATAAACTTGAACTTCCTACCCATTATTCCCACAATACACCCAGAACTACCAGGGGTTAATGAAGAAAAAGATAAAACACTCATAAGAAGAGTCCCATATCTCAATATGCCTATTATTTTGAATAGGTCTCTTCTTCTTCACTTAACTGTCCCTCTAAGTTCAAGCAGCTCATGAGATGTTCCTCTTTGCTTTCAAACTTAGAAGAAATGCCATGTCTCTATTGCCTTCATGTTATCTGAAGACACAGTAATAGATAATAATGGTGTTGCTCATTGATCAATGAGAGGGGTTGATTGAGAACAGTATGAATCACTTGCAATGACATTTATGCTTCTCTCAGACATCATTTTATCCTCTCTTGCTACAGGCACGTGAAGTTTCCTGTTTGGAGGTTAGACTGGATACGGGGAAGCTGCTGCAGCAATCCACAAGTGAGGTTATTGCTTCATTAACCTATTGTTTTTGTGTTGTGATTCAGTCATTATTGAGATGTTGAAAAATTAATAATCTGTTGTGCGTGTTACTTCAGCTGTTTCACATAATACTTAGTTTCACCGTGCCCCATCTTGCAGAAAGATGGTATGTGCCAAAATTCAAGTTAGTCAAGTATTTAGTTTTGAGACAAATCTTAAATTGATGCAAAAATAGAGCCATATACTCTAGTATTTAAAACTTGGAAAAAATTATATTAGTGCTCTTTGTTTATTGCTTGATCAAAATGAAAATTTGTAACTAAGTTGGATTTTCTTTTAAAAATTACCTTATAATTAAAATGTAGAAATCTTATCCTGTATATTTAATTTGGGTTTTAGTATGTACAAAGTTTATGCACGTTCAGGTTTCCGCAAGAGATTTCTTTTTTTGGTTGCTTGAGCAAAAATAATGAAATCAGGCTCTTAAGTTTAAATGTAAAATTGTATCAAAGGGGCCTGAGAAAAATGCAAACCATCACCAAATCAGAACTTTGCCTGTAAAATGTAACTCTAATACGTACAGCAGGACTCCTCACTAGTCTTTAAGTTGATTCAAATAAACAGTAGCTTGTGTCAAGCTGCTCATGGGGCAAATCTCAAAAAAATCATGTCTGTTTTGAGAAAATTCACGAATGGAAAACTGACCTTTATGAAGAAAATGATAGCAATGGCTGAGTTGCACTATAGGAAGTTTCAGACTGAAATGTGACATGGGGAGGAAAGGTTAGCGACCTAAAATTATATGCCTCTTGGCCTTGATCTTATAAGAGAACAGCTTACAGTCTCTCTGTAAACGTAAAGGCTTTTCCATACAAGAAACACAGCTTTTGGGTTGACAGGTTGTTTCAGTTTTGGTGACAAGAGGGCACATGTTGAGTAGTCTGTTTGATTTTTGGGTTTGAATCCTTTAACTATTGTTGCAGGCACAACATGCAACAAGATATACACAATGAACCAGAACAGACTGACATCAAATGAATGACTCTTTTATTCAATGTGAATAATCCAAAAGGCCTTTAAACTGACGCTCCTTTAGATCTATATCTTGGTTTTATTTATTCATGAAAAGCTCCTACCAAATAGCATGCTACAGTATTTCAAAAGTATGTGATTTCTGTATATTAATGATTTATACAGATCCGCCAAGATGTTTTACATTAGTTTTCAATCTGTTTTGGCCACCCAAAGTCTAATCATTGTGGTGTAAGGAAAATCAGACAAAAAGCATGCAGAGTAAAAGCGAATTTTATTTATTAATTATATGTGTTTGCTTGGAGTAGTTAAAATTCTCTTTTTTGCCTGCCTCTATGTTTAGATCCAGAGCTTACATTTACAGTGAAAGGATCCCATGAAGGAAGCCAGAAGATTTTGCTGGACTCTGACCCCAGCCTTAGGATCATCGTGTTCCACTGTGTTATAAATGAGCAGACGAGGCTGGATATCACATTACCAGAAGAGGTACATTCCCTCCTGTGTGTTATCGTTAACTTCTATGAAATTAGAAGAAGAAATTAATGTAACCAGTGAACTGAACTAGCGTTCTTAGTAGGAAAAGTTCTAGAGATGACAAACCTTTCATGTGCGTCACTTCTTACACTGTTTCAGCTGGCAGATAGAAATGAAACAGCGAAATCTGGGGTCCTTTCTTTCCCTCTGAATTCACTCCCTGTGCAGAAGGAAATAATAGTAGAAGAGGTGAGTGCTGTGAACCTTTTGAAATAAATATTTTCAAAATGTGCTTAATATTGTCTTGCTAGAAAGGAAGTTACCAAGTGAACAAAATCACATTGAAAATGTTAAAAAAAAAAAAAAGAAAAAGAAAAGACTGTCATATTCATTTTTAAGGAAGCAGGTGTTGTTAATAATTATAACAATAGGAAAATCATTGCAAACCTGCATCCCAAAATTAGAATTAAGTGGTTTCAAGGAACAAAAATGACCATCATAGGTACATGCATTCCAAAATGTCTTTTTGGATATTGGGGTAATTCCAGAATGGCTAATTTTAAAAAATACAATCCAGAATATGAGCTTGATTCAGATCTTAACTTGGCTAATATTGATATTGAGAGTAATGTATGTACTTTTCTATGTAATTTTTTTCTTTTTTTTTTTTTTAATAATGTAACTTGCCTTGTTCTTGTTGCTGCTTCTAAGTGTGTACACTGTGAGCTGGTGTAACATGCAAACTCGTGGCACGCTAATTGTCCCAAACAGACAGGCTTGTTAGATAAGACAGAATTTGATTCCAGAGCAGCGAGTGAGGCTGTGGTTAATTGTACCAAAATAATGTCCTTAGACATATGAATTCTTATTTCGGAACTTCCTCTCTTACTGAATGAGCCTTGCATGAGCTTGAAGGAAAGAAATGTTTTAAAATTTGGTGGTAATTAGCTTTATTTTCTGGATTTCTAGGATCATTCCTTTCACTTGTGCTTGACAGCAAGAAAATGGTAAGATAGCCTCTTTTTGTCCTATCATCCAGGATTACTGTAAACTAGTTATGTAGGACTTTTTCTGTGATAGGTGGAGAGATGAACACATGCCACGTGAGTGCTTTGTCCTGTACTCACGTGGTGCCGGAGGTAAGCACAAGTCTGCTGCAGTTACAGGATCATGCAGAAAAGTGAGAGTTTGAGCCTTGGTAGGTTTCTTCAGAGAAAACTAGCCTATTTCATGACTACTATTCTTAGATGTGAGTGAAAACCGCACTACTTACGTATTAATTTTGTTGCCCATTTATGCCAATAGTCAGACCTGCACCATGACTCAAATAAACCCTGTTCCTCTTTGACTTTGCAAAGTCACCAAAACAAACACAGGGCAGCCCGGCTTCTACCTCTTCTCCTGCTTCACCGAGCATAACGGGAGCTGAGATCTGACCGGCTGCACCTCTGCCAGCCCGCTCGCAGGGACAGGACTGCACCAGTGACAGCTGAAATTGAAGACAGTGAGGTTTTATGATAGATATGAAAACTTCATATGGTTCACAGCATCCTTACTATTGGGTGATATACAGAAGGGGAAGCAAGGTGGACTTTCAAAACATGGGTGCCGTTTGTGTAGGTGAAATTCAGACCATAGGAAGATGATCTACCTGCTCAATCTCTGCCCATAACAAAATATATTGAAATGTATATCTAACAGATACAGATTTATAGAGAGAGAGCAAGAGAAATTTTAATCTACCGCTAAGAGTTGGGTTTTTTTATAAGGTCAATCAATTTGCCTTACTCTGTTTGCAAAATTTGCTGACAACAGAGGTTACTAACATTAACACTTGAAACATTCATGTTTGTAAAATATTGATGAAAGTAATGCTCAGGATAGAGCTTGCAGCCACCAGAGGGTGATGTGAACCAGAAGATTTGGTCAATATGCATGCCCTTCTCGGTAACAAGAATATTTGTGTTGTTGAAGGCACAAAACATTAGCTGCCATCTGATTGGTTTTGTACCTTTTTTTATCTGCACGTTTTTTGGCTTGTGCTTCACATTTCTCAAGGGAGAAAATTCAATGCGGTTGCCCATGTGGAAAAAAATGATGGGTATTCTTATATATTTGCAGGATGAAGCTTGCAAATGCCTATCTAGAAATCTGTTCAGCACACGGGTGAAAGGCTGGATTTCACAGGACAGAGGCTGAGCAGAGGGTGATGCTGCAGGACTTGCTCTGCAGTTCAAGCTCCATCACACAGCTCATTAGGACCTTCACCTTAAATACTCTTAGTGGGCTGTCAAAACCTGAGAACGGGTGATGGTAGCATCACTTTTCCAGGATGTTGTGGTGACAAAAAGGAATGGATAAAGAAAAAATTACTCATGAAATTACCCCTTTTGGTGATCTTTCCCTGGCTTGTATGTTGTGTCTTTGTGTCTGTGCTCACAAGTCTAAAGCACCTTGGAAACTCCCCTTCACCCTCACTACTACTCCTTGCTGGCAATAGAAATGTTCCTTTTTCTTCTGTTTCTTGATCAATATGCAGACTTGGAAATAGCTTGTTTTCCAGATGATTTGTGAGTTTTCTGACTACCTGCCCTACAGGTCTTGAAATCAGCTATAAATTACACGTACACTGATTTGTCCCGTTGTCTATTCCAGCTCAGGAAACCTGGATGTGCGTTTGGGGTTTAACCTGTGCATGGAAGAGCAGGAATTCCTGCGGAAAAGGAAGAAATATGTTGCTGCTGCTCTGAAGAAGATTCTTCATTTGGAGGAGGATCTGAAAGAGCATGAGGCAAGCCAATACAGTCCCTGGTAGCAACTCCTCTCTGGGGATGGGGGCCTGGCTCACAAATTGAACCCCCAAATAAAAACCCATTTTGTTTCATCCTGCTGTTTTGGGGCAGACCTGGCCACCCAGGGCAGGAGATGAACAAGAGAAATAGCTGGCTCATACAGCAGAGTGGGGAAGGTGGGATAATGCTGTTACAGCCCCCAAAACTTATTAACAGCTCCTCAATTCAACCCATTCCTGTTTATTCTTGATATTGCTCATGGGTCCCAGGAGGAAAATTTATAGTGGGCAGACATGGAGCTGCTGGGAGATGCTGCCTGGGAAACAAGTGTGCCTTAGCTCAGTAATAGAGACAAGGTGGTGGTCATAGCATTTGGAAAGGATTTTGAGGGGAGGAAGCAAAAATTTTCACACAGACATCTGAACGAAAATAATTTGGGTGATTTCTGCAGACGAAAAGGTCTATGGTTGGGAAACCTGACTACTAGAATAAAGCTATCAATCTGGAAAAGAAGAGTTAATGTTATAGCATTATTGAGTTGCAAAGATGAAATAGCTGATTAAAAGTGTAGCTTTATCACGGTAACCCCTCCTCATGCCTCCATAATTTAGTCATAAGTTTTGTAACTGCTTATGTCTAGGTAGGTTGTTGACAATCAGAAGAGTATGGACATAACAACAACAAGAATCCTTTTTAGCTGAGAATGACAAGAAACAGTGCTGTGGGTAGGGTACAGATTTAAAAAAAATCGTATTTTGGGTTTCAGAGTAGAGAATAATATAACAAGTAAAGTTTTCAAGAAAAATGGAAAGAATATTTTTACATAGCTATCTAAGAGTTTCCTGACACATAAAAAAGTGTTTGAGGTGGTAAGACCAAAAAGGTAAGACCAAAGCTGTTTTTTGAACAGGTCTAATTATCCTGGCTCTACTATTCATGCATTTCACTTCAAAATTGTGGAAAAAAAACCAAACCCTCTCCCTTGTTAATTGACTTAATATTTTTGTTTCTGTTCAAATGTATGATTAGAATTTTAATTCATAATGAAAAAGGTTAGAAAAGATAAAATGCAAAAGATAACATTTTGAAATTATTCTAATTTTCTTTAAGATGATCAGATTTTTCCTCACTATCATTTTATAAAATTTCCTAGTTCTTACCACCAGGTTTAGGGTAGGAAGGACTTGTCTCTTTTTTTTTTTTTTTTAATTTCATAGAATGGGAGAAATATTTTCTTTCAGCTCTATTTATTAACTTTAGAACAGTAAATGACTTGAGGAAATTAGAAGCTAACACTTAAAAGTTATAAACAGACTTATTCCATAGGGCATGTAGGCATCCACACGACTCAAGATAGTAACGGAAGCAAAGGGTGTACCTCATCAGGAAAAGATTAAGAGAATAGTCTGTCTCTTCAATTACACTTGGACCTTGGAGGGGGGGGAAGCCCTGTAGATGATTGTGCTTCAGGACATAAAGTAATTAGTGGCCTCAGGCCAGGAAGGATTCAGCTATTGTGTGGTGTGGCTGATTACAGGGTGCTGTGTGTTCTTCTGGGACACTGGTCATTGTTAGAGGCAGAATCATGGATCCCTAATATGCTCCGGCATGGTAAATCCTGTGTTTTCTGTGACAGATTCTAATAATACACTTCGAGAAGAATTCCAGGGTGATGAGGTTGATTTCCAATTATATATTAAGTAAACAGCCTCCCACCCACCCGATCTGAAGATAAAAGCCTTCCCTCTCCCATCGGTCAGGTGGTGGCAACGGAAGCCTTTTGCAACAATCACCTCCTTTTTGCGGGAAGTAGAGTCACCGCTTGTATCAATACCTGCGACCTGTTATCTGATTTCTATGGTAGGAAGGATTGCTTGTCTCTAACACGTGCATGGCTTTCCCTCCTTCTGCCTTGCTGTGTTGAGCAGGTGCCGGTGGTGGCCATCACGACGACTGGAGGAGGTACGAGGTCGCTGACAGCGATGTATGGCAGCCTGCTGGGTCTCCAGAAACTCAATCTGTTAGACTGCATTTCCTACATCGGTGGTTTATCGGGTACCACATGGTGAGAATGACCCAAACAAGGTTTATGTTGGCACTTTCTTTGCTTAATGCTGTTGACTGCTTGGGCAGCACCATCAGCTTACGTGGCACTTAGTAAATCAAAAGCATTTCCATTTCCCCACAATTTTCCCCACATTTTCCCCACAATCTGTGTCCACCTAGAGCAAAGAAACAAAACATACTGAATAAGAGATCAATTGTCACATTCATCAGCTGCTTTTGTCACCACATTGACACAGTCTATGCCTGATATTTTCATGTAAATGCTCTATTACCTTTTCATATTTTATCAATTATACCTTAGACTGAATGCAACGAATTTGACTTTAGACTGGAAATTGAAGAAAGATGGGAAGAAGAATTTATGCCTGCCATTTGCTGGTTATTCTCACTTCCATTTTGGATTTAGAGTGCATCTCCCTCTGGTAAAAGGTGTATTTGGGGCTAGTGGAATTAATACTGTCACAGACAGTCCAAAAAATGATGCCAAGTTACTGACCTCAGAGAGACTGCAGCTATGGTTGTTCATTGTAAAGTGCTCTCTTCTCCCAGTGGGCACATGGAGATGAGGTCATATTTAAAAAACTTAGGTATTAAATCACGTGGGTTCCAGCCACACCTGATTGGAAGTGGAGACAGGTTTGGGTTTTTTTTGCGCTGAATTGTGTGTCAGTCCTTTATATAAGTCCAAACATTAATGGCAGGTTTGTCAAAGTATTTACCAAAATTCTTTTAAGTTCTCTGTATGTATGTGGAGATCTGAGTGTACTTGTCTGTATTATGATTTCAAGGAGACAAGTAAGAATGGTCATACCAGGACATGCCAAAGACCCAAGAACTGCCCAGTTCTCTCAGTGGTATAAGCCAGTAGCAGATACTGGCAAGAAATATGAGACTAGAGCAAACTAGTGGTGACTGCTCCCTAGAATACTTCCCACCCTCCAAGAAATGGATTTTCTGAGGACTTTTGGAGTCTTTGTATTTAATAGGCTTGGGCAGATTTTTTTTCCCCTTGAATTTCTAAGATGATTTTTTGCACCCACATAAACTTTATCATCAAAACCAGGAAAGCTTGGACGTTTTGTTTGCTCTTGAAATGAGAGTAATTCAGGTGTGTTTAATTTTCAGTTGTGAACCCCATATGAATTGAGAAACAGGCAAACAGGTTGCACAAAAGTTCTTTGAAGCCAAACCACAACATTAGTTCTCTTTCATTATTTTCTTCTAATGTTTCTTCAGGACAATGGCAAACTTATATGAAGATGCTAATTGGTCACAAAAATATCTGGAGGACGCAATCAAAGAAGCTCGCAAGCAAGTAACCAAATCCAAGATCTGCTGTTTTTCTTTGGATTGTCTTAAGTACTATTATGAGGACCTGATGGAGAGGACTAAAGAGGGACATAACACTTCTTTCATAGACCTTTGGGGGCTTGTGATTGAATCCATGCTACATGATAAGGTATTAATCCTTTTTTTCCAGAAACCTGATGAACTTCTATAGCTATAAAGGAGAAGAAAATAAATCCTGGGATGCCATTCAGTATTACTAATGCAAGTAATTAGTTTAGTGACTGATTAAATTCTGTATATTCAGAAATTATAAAAACACTACTCTTGCTTTAAAGTGCACTTTATGTTGAACTGAAGGAGCCATGGCATTGCAGTCAAAGGTGGTGTTTTTTCTTACAGAAAGAAAAATCCTGAGAAAAAAATTATTTTGAAATTTAAACTAATCACTTTGGACATAAAATATTGTGACTTAAAAATTTGAAATAATTTTCTTCACTAGCATAAATGAATATATGCATTTATAAAGTGACTTAGTTATAGTCTGCGTATGGAGATGATACAAATAGCAGGAATGACCATTCTGTACTTATGTTATCAAATTTTAAGAAAGAGTGATAGAAATTTTGGTACTTTAAAAACAGTATAACTTAAGTAGTTTCCTTCTAGTTTATGTTTATACAAGGAAGTTTTAAATTGTCATGTGAAATAGAATATATTCTTGCATATGAATATACTTGCAAAATATATTAAAATGTGATAAACTCTGTTCCCTAAGACCCAGCCAAGGAAAGTACTTTACCTTTCAGTTAGCCACATATTTCTTCCTGGGAACCTTTTTTCCCTTGCTGAACTTACATTCAACCTCTCTGCATATCTCAAAATCCCAGAACCCAAATAGGAGGTAGCTGCTGCTTATGGGATGCTTGCCGAGTTTGGAGTATCTCATAGCAGGTATTTTTGCACAAACCAGTGAGCTGAGAACGGGAAGGAGAACCTAGGTAAAGTTCATAATTCACACTGTATTATTTCAAGTGCAAGTTGTTTTTCACTTCGTTCTATTAACCTTTTTTAATCAAAACCAGAAAGATGAGCATAGACTCTCAGATCAACGGCAAACTGTGGATAATGGTCAGAACCCGTTGCCCATCTATGTGGCCATCAACCTCAAGTCCGGCTACAGTGCTCAGGCATTCAGAGGTAATGGTTATGATCCAGATTTCCTAATAGCTTTATAATTTAAGTAGTCTGAACTAAGACTAAATGCATGTAATCAACTTTAATAATACAAGAGTTCTTTCATTCTAATAGTAAAAAACATAATTTCAAATTTCATGTAATACAGACTAACACTTAAAAATAGAAAATTCAAACATGCTTGGTCTTTAGAATTTGAGATCTCTATGTTGCCAGAAGCAAAAATATATTTATACGACAGAAGATGCCAAACTCACAATTTATCCTGGTCAAAAAAAACTTGTAATGAAACCAATTCTTATGATGGTTCCTCATGGTCTTATTTTGAACAATTAAAGGGAAAACCTTGAATGTCTGTGTCCAGTGGCATGGAAATCACTATTTTCTCCAGTATTAATTTTCACAGTGTTTGTTTAACATGAGCAGCTGAGTACATGACACCAGGTTAATGCTAAGCTCTCTGTCACTGATGCCATTAAGGGAACAACTTATAACTGAGCAATACATGCTTTTGCATAAGATTATCTGCACAGAACACTTACGGTTTCATTCACACCAGGACTTTTCTGCTGGAGGTTGCTCTGTCAAAATATGTATATTCTCTCAGGGCAATTGTACCACTATAGCTGGTGAACAGCATATTATGAACCAAGCAGTGCCTTTCTCATGGTTTGTTTCTGCTCTCTAGTACTCTTCTGTTTAGCCACAGTTAACGCATTATTGCCTTTTCATGATCTGGCTGCTGTCACCGTAGAGTGGCTGGAGTTCACTCCTTACGAAGTCGGTCTCCTAAAATACGGAGCATCTATTCGTGCAGAACATTTTGGAAGTGAATTCTTTATGGGAAGGCTAGTGAAGAGGCTCTCAGAGACGCGGATCTGCTACATGCAAGGTGACTATTGCCTAGAGGGAAAGGTGGCCTTCTCAAGAGGCAGCTGGCGTGAGTGAGCACGTGCTGTGTGGTGGACAGCCCTGGGAAGACACCAGCAAACAGGTTGGACAGGTGTGAGTTTGCATTGGCAAGGACATACTTAGGAAGCATGCCCACAAAGATATCCATCCAGTCGGAAAGGAAGTATCCAAGGGGAAGGACTGAAGGTATGTATCTATTAAAATTCTTCCAAGACTACTCCATCAATCAGTTTCTATTCTCTCTTTCACATTACAGGCATGTGGAGTAGTATATTTTCCATAGACGTGATGTATGTCTGGAATTTGGCTGCTGATTCAGAGGACTTCTGGTGTAGATGGACCAGAGACAGAGTAACAGATATTGGTGAGAGGGTTTGTTTGTTTGTTTTTAAGCACTGGTATACATTGCTTTTATTCTGTGCAGAGGTCAGATGCCTAAAGAGATGCTGTCAAATTCAGGGAGGAATATGAGGAAAGCAAAGCAGAGATGTTGGCTAAGAAATTTTTCTGCCTGATTTAGAAGAACTAAACTGTACTTCTCTGGCAAAGCTTTGGCAAAGCTATGCCTTTCTCTAAAGGACATACAGACACAAAAACTGTCTCCAGCAGACATGTAAAAGTCATGTCATGTTAAGAACATCTGAAGATTGTTAAGTTAGGATATGGTCCTCCTTGGCCACTATTACTGTCAGTAGATAAAACATCTCTTGCAGAGGGCTGTTTTCTCCACTAAACTGTCCATGGAGAAAGCTCGCTCTTGCTGTTAATTGCAGAGGGAACCTGGAGTGACGGGCCTCCTGACTTAGCTAATGTTTGCAGCTGGGTGATATTCACATGCTTTCTGAATGTGTCCTGTTCAAAGGCCAATGTTGTCCTCCTGTTTGTTTTGGGATGTGGCTCTCCCCTGCACCACATGCTGCAGTAGAGGTGGGCATCATTTGAGGAAGCCTGGAGTGGGAGGTGGTGCTCACTCCCTGGCAGCTCGCTGCCTGCAGGTAGCTGTCACTTAATTCACTGTCTAATGCTGAGTTTTATTTGGTAGCATAGACCTTAAAGGCTTATAACTATGTTGGATTTACTCTTGGGGTGGGGGGTGGTGACAACTGTATTTACAAGTTACTCTGTTTTTTAAAATACTGATCATTTCAGCAAAATGTCCTAAACTCAGAACAATTTCTTTCCTTCCTGCAGCAGAAGAACCCTTTCTGTCCATGAATCCCTATGAGGTAGACACATGTCTCTTCACTCCCTCGAGCGTCCTTTCCTCTGCTCTGCGAGAAGTCTTAACAGGACGCCCAACCATTGCACAGTATCCCAATTTTATCAGAGGCTTCCAGATGCATACCAAGTACCTGGAGAGTGAAGGATTTTCCACCTGGAAAGGCACAGTAACTCTGCATGTTTTTCAGTAACATTTTGAGGAGGTTTAGGTTTGGGAACTCATTTAGGACTTCCAATGAGGAAGGAGATACAAGACTGACATCTTCTGAAATTCCACTTCTCCCTTCCATAAATGGAAGAAATAAAACATAGATTTGAATGACATTTCATCTTTCTTTGCGGGGGGGGGATGACTGAGGACTGAAATTGAATTCAGTTGCCTGGGGATTGTGTTCCAGTGGACAAAGGTGAGCTCAGCCCGAGGAGGCAGGAGGGATCTCCCCTTTCAGGCCAAAGATGCTTGAGGTGTCCAGAAAGGAAGGAAGGAAAGAAAAAGCTGTCGCATGTCACGTGCTCCTATAAATTAGTGCTTCTAGTGAGTCGAAGGCAGGCAGGGAAAATGGGGGGCAAAGTTCTCCATTCTTCTCTCTTTAACTTTCTGCAGTGGAGTAGTCAATCTTGGCTTTTTTGTTTGTTGTAACGAGAAATGTTTGTGTTTCAGACACAGTGATAGACTCCTTCCCAAATAAACTGATGGAAACAGCAGACGATGAGCTCTCCCTAGTTGATACTGGGTTTTTCATCAATACCAGCTACCCACCGCTTTTGAGATCGAAGAGGGAGGTGGATGTCATCCTGCATTTAAATTACAGTGGTGGGTCCCAGACACTGGTAAGAAAAGCCATGATATCTGTGGTCTTTTTTCTTCATGGTCTTTTGGTCTCTAGCACTTATCAATTAAACCAACTAACTTTCCAGGACTGGAATGGGAATATGATGATTATTGTATGATTTATTATTTAGATTATTGGGTGACTTATTTCTCAGTAACTAAGAAGGATATTAGAAGACAGTGATGTATATAGGCATTTTAAAAATATCAAAGTCTTCGGTGCAGTGGGTCCAAGAGCTTTTGAAGAGCTGACAGGAGTGTTCTGGAGCTCTGATACTCATTTTTGTTATCCTTGAACTGAGAAAGTTACAGAAGCAATAGAAAGTCCTGACAATATTTTAACAGATTAAATGGGAAAACCTATGTGTCTCTGGGACTGTTTATCTCATATCAGTTTTAGCGAAATGTACTGGCTGATGCCGGAATTGATTAATAATGAAAAATAATATAATTAGTGTTGTATACATAGTAAGAATAATATAAAAATAAACACAGGCTTGTAGTAAATATAGCTGTTAAAGTTTTTTTTTTCATGAGGTCATAAGGTATGTTGATAAATGTATTTGTTAGTAGGGAGTCATTATCAAACAATCACAAACCGTGGAGAGGACAGGAAGATTGGGAAAGTGGTAAATAATGAAGTCAAGACAATGACGCAGAATAATCTCGAGTGATCTGTTCCTTCTCCATTCTTGCAGTTTCTTTGCCTTCCCCTTCTGAACCTGCTTCATAGGAATTATAAAACCAGTCCTTTGGGTTTTGGATCCATTTGCAAGCTCAAAGAAAGTGACTGTTTTCTTGTTTTGCCTAAAGCAATACAGAAAATAAGATAAGCTGCAATGTCCGGTGTGGTTATGGCTGTTTCTGTCTGAAATTTATCCTTTTCCCAGAGGAAGATTCAAGCCTTAGAATATTCATGTTAGCTGCTGGAGTTTTAAAAATCCCGGTCTCTGAATCTTTTTTTGAGTTTTGATTCTTTGTATTAATTTTACTTATTTTATTCATTCATCCAGCCTCTGGATCAGATTGCAAAGTACATCTCGGGGCAAGGAATCCCATTTCCCAAAATTGAGATAAGTGAGGAAGACAGGGAAAACTTGAAGGAGTGCTACGTGTTTGAAGATGCTGACAGTCCACAAGCTCCAACAGTGCTCTTTTTCCCCCTAGTAAATGACACCTTCAAGAAATATAAAGCTCCTGGTGAGTAATCTGTGGTTAGCAATTTTAATAAAAAGTCACTTGCCTGGTGTGTCCTCTCCATTTCGTATCTAGTGTCTCACTGTCATCTCTGACCTTCTTTCCATGCTGGCATTATCGGCCTCATCGCTGACAAAAATAAATGGTCTGTGTCATTATGTCTGAACTGTGAGAACTCCAGAGGCTTTCCTAATACACTTGAGATGAAAATAGGCATTTACTCCACAGGATTTACTAGAGAGAGTTCAAAGTTAAAACTCCCAAAATACAAAGAGCAAGGGTGGCAGGTCCTCAACACAAGCTGTTATACTCTACAAGCATGCACTTGTTATGCACCATTGCTTCCAACAAAGAGGGAGGCAAAAACTTCTGGGGGTTTCAGTGGAAGCCCATTTATCTGGGCTTTGTTCATATATCTCCCGGATAGTCTCCCAGATATCTCCTGGTAATCTCCTGGATTGAGGACTGGGTGGATGTAGCTCCTTGTTTTAAATATGAACTATGTCCTCTGACTGAGTGCCATCATTTCTCCTGAACTTTCAGTGAGAGGGTTGTTATTTCATCCAGTACAAGAGTATCTTGTTTTCCTTTTGCTTGCACTTTTCTAGTTTTGGTAGCAAAAGCACTGTTGTCCAACCAGTGGTTTACAAGTGCTGCTGTTGATAATTAGTGTTGTTCTCATTCCCAGCTGTTTGGGTTTACATCATTTTTGAACCGAGGCTTGATCCAGAGTCTGAAGAATATGGTGCTACTAGACTACTTTTGCATCCCTCTGGCAAATCATATCTTTCTCTCCAAGTCTATTTTCTACCTATAATTACTTAAATGACAGACATGAGCCACATACTGCAAGAAAACCTTACTGGTGAATCTCCTTGTGGTTTGTTCCTCAGGTGTGGAAAGGACTCCTGAAGAGATGGCTGAAGGCAAAGTTGATGTCTCCACTATCCTCTCCCCATTTACGACAAGGGAGGTGTGTTTCAGTGAAGAGAATTTTGACAAACTGGTGAAACTGACTGATTACAACATCCTGAATAATGAGAAATTGATAATTCGGGCCTTACGCTTGGCAGTGGCACGGAGGAAGCAGCGGAAATATTAGTCACTGCCTGCTAGCTTTAACCTTCCATGTGGTATTTCTTGGGTTGTCTGTTACCTGATGACATTGAGATGTTTGATGCTTGGCAGTGTTACTTGCAGTAGAAATCACATCATCCTGAGGACGTGCTGGACTCCATCTTAATTATGTGATTGTTCCAATGAACAGGTTGGAATTTTCCAGTGGTTTAATCCAAAGCAAACTTCAAAGCAGCAAATTTGTGTTTAGTTTTGTTACCTTGTTACTTTACCAATTGATATATATATTGCATATAAATTAACGTAGCATTGTAAGATAATAATGAAATATGTAGCACATTAAAATGTGAATCAAACCAGTATGCATATGTTTCTTTTCTGTGTGGCAGAACAGCAATCACTTGAACTTGAATTTCTCTGGTAAATAGCTAATCCGTTGTGTTGGTCTCACTTATCTTAATTATTGTCACACTGAAGGTTGTCATCTCTGATTTGATTGTCTGTCCGCTATGAGGTTTTTATTTAACTGGCTTTCTTCACTAATCTTTGAAAAGAAGTTTCTTAAGTTACTATCACTGATGTAAAAATCTATAGAGTTTTCACTATCAATAAAAAATACACCTGAATTAGGTCATCTTTGTTTCACGTGGTCAAACGAATCCTCTGAGCTGCTATTCACAGAGCCACCTATCGGCCTAAGTAGTAGTCACGTTGCCCAACTTTCCTTACCTTTTCTCTTGGAGTTGCTGCTGACTGTCCTGTCTCACTCATCTTCACCTGCCTTGAATGTTCCTGAAAGATTATATTGCAATTTCTCCCAGTGTTTCCTAAGATGGGAAGTGGCTGCCAGCTGTTTGCCTGGAGCACGGCAATGCAAGAGGGGCTTTTTAAGCTCTCTTCCAGCTATATGTTTTTGAAAATGTTCAACACTTTCCTGCAAATGGTCGTTTTGCAGGCGTTGTCCTGAGGGAGTGGTCTCATCAAGAATGCTAGAGGTCTTCTGGGGGAAGGTAGCTGCAAGAGACTGTCTTCTCACAGCCCTGCAAGAGGCAGTTCACAAGCTCAGTCTTTCACAATAGCAGCCCTGTGCGCTGTGGAGCTGTGATACATGAAGGGGCTGGTCACAGCAGCTCAGAAAATGCTTGGGATTATCCTCTCTTTTACAATAAAAAGCTCCTACTGTTGCAATGAACTTCAGGCTGAGTCACCAGGGCACAATCGGGGTTGAGATCAGAGTCTTGATTATGCTCAAAAGTGACAAATTTGTTTGTAGGGAGCAAAGTTCTAGGAAGTGGATGGGAGGAAAGGATTTCTCTGCTATGGAAAAACCAGCTGGTGGTGCATCCTAGAGCAATTTTGGGGGTGGAAGAGGAGGAGTGGGCCACGTTTTTCACCTGTGAATATGTTCATTGTTTTCATGCACCTGAAACACTTGAAAGGGCACCGTATAACCCTATTTCCAGGTACAGTATTGCATGTTTAAATCTAGGTTATTAGCACTCTATGTCTGAGGCAGTTGTAGTTGTGGTTCAGCTCCAGAATAGCAGAATATCAGCTCATGGGAATCCCGTTTTTTTTTGCTGGAAATGAAACTGAGCAGGGTGGAAGCTGCTTCAGTCTGTTTTACAGGGGAAACTTAACAACAGGATGGGAAAAAGCCAGATAGGTGGATGACACAGCCTGAGCCTGATTAACTCTGCTTTTCATCAGGGCTAATTAGTCCGTCTTCTAACCATGACTAATTACTGTACTGACATAGCTGTGCCACATCCCAAGTCAGCACTGGGGTGTCTCTGCATTGTGTCCTGCTGGTTGATATGAAACCTGCCTTTCGCTCTCCAAGGGAGTTCCTCCTGCTCTCAGATCACTCTGTGGCTCTTTTCTTCAGCTTCCCCAGTATTTCAATATCTTCTGTTTGAAACAGGGCACCTACAGTGATAGGTTTTTTTATTTTTTAATTTTTTTTAGATTTCCAGATCATTGATAGAAACAATGCAGTAGGCTTAAAACTGAGCTGTTTGCAACCTCTTTAGGAACAATTGCCTCTGAGGGACTACTCCCTCCTTTGACTACTGCTTTTTGTGATCTGTTATTTATCCATCCTTAATCTGTTTAACACCTGCATGACATTTGTGGCACCTAGTTCTTAAGTTAAAATGTCTTCAAATGCCAAATGTTTTATGAAATTCAAGTTATAGTGTGTCTGTGAAGCTGTCTTTATCAATCGGTTCTCAACTCATTGCAAAGTGAAATGAGATTATTTTGAGTTTGATTTTTCTGTTAAATTTCATAATAGCAGGGATGATGTTTTTTAAAAAAAAAGAAATCTCCCATTTTGTTACCTCTTGTGTACTCCCTCACTGAGACTGAGACCACCTCACATGATGCTAGCAGTGCCCTACACAGTGAAGCCTTATAAATGTGAGGACATAAAGAATTGGTGAGAACATAAAGAGTAATTAACATTAATTTCAACATTAATTTCACCCTCCCAAATATATCCCCTTTGAGGTTATTCACTTAAGCACCTTAATTCAGATTCACGAAGTAAAAAAATTGAGAAAATGAGTGAGCTTTTAAAGCTTTGCCTTTAGAATGGAAACTCTTACAGTTTCAACAGGTGACTGGGGAATCGTTTCTTGCAGTATTTTTCCGGCAATAACTGCTTGGCTGAAAGATGACTCGCTGCCCGAGTTGGGCAAAATGGAAGGTGAGTTGGGCATAAAAAAAAATTATTTCCAATGTGTCTTAAGCAAAGACCCACCTACTCCCTATAAGCAATAAAAAGCTAAAAAAAAGTATTTTCTACACACAATGGCTTGTTTGGATGTCCTTGGCCAAAGAGGTCCTTGTTGCCCACTCCTGGGCAGCCAGATGGACCCTGCCTGGCACCAGCCATCTCCACACATGGGGCTGCAGTACAACAGCCCTCCAGTGTGCAAAAGCATTGTGGCCTCCTCAAGAGGTGATGGGGGTGCTTAAAAGTATAAAACATTTCCTTGGTGCCCATAGCTGTGAAGGCAAGATCCCTTCCAGGTCTTGATGTCCCTCGAACTACAGCTGCAAAGACCATCCTTGTGCAGTGCCGGAGCCTGGGTCCCTGCGCCTTGGTGCAGGTGCACAGCAGGCACTCGCCTCCGGGGCAGTGAGGAGGAGGAGGAAGGGGGAGGAGGAAGAGGAGTTGGGGATTGCTCAAGTGATGGTGTGGGGCGAGGCGGCGCTGAGTCAGGCACTAACACACCTGCCTGCCTGCTCCCGGCAGCTTAAAGCAGGAGAAACTTCCCGGCTGAGACTTCTCCATACCCATCCGCTGCCACCTTTCGCACCTGGCTCGGAGGCAGGAAGGACCACGATGGGGCTGTTCTACAGTAAGAGCCAGGTAAGAAAAGGAAAGAGGAGGCTCTGTGATGAGCTGCGCAGGCGGCCTCTTGGTGGCAGAGGGGACTTGCTGTGGGACATGGTGTTCCACCTCCTGTATCTTTAGTTCTCAGATTTCTTCTTCAGCACCAAGGCTGTGAGCAAAGTGGGGCTTCTGCCTGGGTTTTGTGCCTATTTTGTGTTTTGGCCTTCAGAAAGGCAGCAATTTAACTATTTTGAAAATCCCCAATTAAAAAAGAGATCTTTTTGTACATTGCTGTTGTCCTTCATCTCCATCCAATCGGGCTAGACAAAACAGGCCACCGAGGGGAAAAAAGGAGGTATCAGTGATGTCTATGAGTGCCTGGGGAAAACCCAGAAACTAATATTATGTGAGGTGTTAAATATAGCTCTCTTAAACATTGTGGGAGTTTTTAGGCATAAGGGAATGAATAGTGACACACTGTTATATATTGATCTATGTATTCATTGCAGTGATTTCCCTGCTCTATAGGTAGTGTGCATGAACGGTCTCTTGTATGTGTTGCATCACTACATAGTTTTGCTCTTTCTTTTTTACTCCTCTTGGTGGTTGGTTTTTATTTTTTGTTGTTGTTTGTCATGTTAAGGGTTTTTTTGAGGTTTTTTGGTGGTTGGGTTGTTGGTTTTTTTTTTGACATTTAGAGCATAAAATGTGCGGATTTTCCTCCTATTCCTTTAAAAAAGACAATTATCTGGGGAACAAGATACCTCACCTTCAGCCCCTATACTTTTGATTAAGTACCACGTTTGTCTGATCCTTGCTTAGGACAAGAGAGGATGACAAAATCAAACTAGTTTCTTGGCAGGTTTGTTGAATGTCTTTTGATAACCACTTAGGTTTAGGTGGTTTCCCAATATTTCTATTGATAGTTATCAATTGCTGTGAATTTTGCTTAAAGGGAGATTGGATCAGCTGAATTATTCAGAGAGAAGTAATTACAGAGTTGCTGCTTTCTCTTCCCCCTCCTGATAAGGTTGGGATAGGTCTCTGGAAGACACTTTTCTGGTCCTCATTGTCTGAGAGCCAGCGCTGCTCTACGTCAAACGTAACAATGGAGTTATATACCTATAAACCAAATGATGAGCAGCATCATTACACCATGATATCGTTACTAATTCCTGCCCTGCTAGATTGTCTGCTGTTTGTTGTGAAATATAGTGGATATATATGACATCCTTTGAATTTGCACAGACCAAGGTGTGTGTCAGCTGTATTAATAGCACAGCCAGGCTCACTATCATACGTTTCTCTGTGATTGGGTTGTAAGTGTCAGACACCTCAAGCTGAGGGTTACCACAAGTTTCTTCAGAATGGGAAATGGAGGACGTCAGAGGTTTGGTTTGTGATTAAATGTGTATTTTGGGTCTCTGGCCACACCTGGCTGCAAACCTTCCTGGGAAGGAGAGGAGAATGCACAAGAAGGAACCTCAGTTCAGAAATGTTTTGGATGGTTGGAAGTGAAATAGGTAATTCATTGTTATCATCTCTGACTGTACTTCTGTTCTTTCTCTCTGCATGCTCATCCCATGCATTTTGTATGCTGGTCAACAGACAGAACCTTCTCCGTGCAACTTACTCACTGTAAAAATCATACGGATGAAAAATGCCAGGAAAGCAGACTTGTGTGAGTATCTTTGCTATACCCTTGGAGCATCTACATGCTTGTAAAACTACTTGGAGTATAACCAAGTGTCATAAACACTTCAGAGTATTTACAAAAGGGGAGAGGGAGATGCGTGACTGTGGGATACTGAAGATGAGAGAAGATATTATTTATTTTTATATCTTTGCCAGTGTAACGCTGAAGTCTAGCCAGCAGTAGTAGTTCAGAAGATGTTTGCACAGAATGCATAGAATATTTGACATCTGAATCTGCAAAAAAGGATTTTTCATTCACAGGGAAGGATGCAGTAAGAAGTTTAGACGGGGCACTTCTTTCTCTCATTCCTTCTTACAGCAATGCCCACCACGTACATCCTTGGGCCTATCGCAGAATATTTTATGTGAGCTCAGGACTGCATACTTAACATCTCTCATAGACTGTCGAATTGGATTCAGCCGTTGGAACAGCCATGTTTCAAAACTTAGCTGCGGGTTTACACTGTTAGCTTTTTATAGTCTTAATTATTTTTACAAAATGTCCAGGAATGATAGTTACATAAAAGTTTACTCCACAAACATCTGAACTGCAAAGCACTAGAAAAAAAAGCTGTGAATGACAATCGCCTCCAATCTGAGGACGTGGCTGGTTGTGTTGCATTTATTCATTTATACAAATAAGATGATCTGAATCCAGAAAATTTCTATAGGAGCCAGACCAAGCTAAATTTGTTTAGTTAAAATGATGCAAGACAATATATTTGTTTGGGTCTTCCCAAAGTGATTTGCTTTGAGTTCTGCTACAGTTTCTCTAGGTGTATGAAGAAGAGTTTCTCACTTTGATTTTTATTAAAGATGCTTCGTTGTTGCTGAATGCGTGGGGAAGAAGAGTCTGTATGAACCTTCCCACTAGAGTACTTGTAAAGTGTGGAAAGGAGATTTGAAGCTCAGTTATAGGCTGGAGAGAAATCCCTTGCTACACCTGAAACCTATTTGAAGGTACAAATGTGCACTCTGAACTGAAAGAAAGAGGTGTGGAGAACTGCAGCCCTTGGATATCAGCCCACATAATCATGTTCTGTTAAACCATCTGCACGATAATGAGCTTACCAAACTTCCTCTCCACCTTTTACTCATCTACATCAATGCTTTTTTTTTTTTTCTTGAAACTATTTTTATTCTGAAGGGAGTTTCCTACATTTTGATGCTACTTTTCCCAATACTACAAAGTTTCTAGGGTAAGGGACAGGTACAGAAATGCTCCGTCATTTCTGCTTCCCAGTCCAAGATGTGTCCCACCAGCCCATGAAGCTGCTTGAAGGAGCAGATTGAATGACAGGCGCTTCCGGAGCACGACACAGGGTCTGGAGCAGTAGTAAAGCCACAACATGGGCTTTCCAGGCTGAGGCTGTTCTGCCTAATGCTGTGAAGCATATTCTGGATGTTGCCTTCAAAACAGAATGACAGACATTTACCACCAACATTGCCAAGCCACCATCTGTTTGAAATGGTAACATCAGTCAAAATATTGAGGGGAAAAAAAATTTGCACAAACAAATCAAAAACAATACTTGCATAAAGTGAATGCTTTGCTTGTTGGGGACTTCCATCATGTAGGAAAAGAAAATCATACCAGTCGTGGCACTGCCTTGCTTACGCTTAATTGTTGAATCTGATTTTGATTGACAGATGCTTAATTCCAGTAACATTTGATTTTGCTGAGCATAAAATTTGCCAGTTGCATTTATCAGAAAGATCTGCTTTTAAAACATTTCAGGATGTAGTTTTCTATACAGTCAGACTTGAAGTCATATATCAATGACATGCTTTTTATTATATAAAATAAACCCATATTTCAAATGTTTTAATAAATTAATTTAACCTCTGGTTAAACTCACTGGCAATGTAAAGGCTAATGCAAACTGCGTGTTGGTCACTGTATGTGACTTTCACTGAGAAGCAGCAAAATGGGAGCCTTAAGATAAAAAATGTGCCACTTCTACAAAATTTTTCTGGTTTGTGTGTAAAACTGGGCGAATATTGTTCAGGTATTTCAGTCATCTTTACAGTTCCCTAAAGATTAGCTTGACACAGCCTTAGGAAACCCAGAAGCATGTGGACCTTCACCACCAGCAACGTAGACTTCTTTACAGTATTATTTTCCTAACACTGATTTTTTTTTTTTATCTGATTCTTCATTTTCCCAGCTCTGTTTTTATCACTTTCTTTTTCCTGCAAATTTTTCTAGACAGAATAAGTTGGCAAGTGTCACCTATTTCTCAATCATTTTATAGATTTTCAACATTTTAAATCAGGTCCTTCTGTCTCTCGCCAGTTGTGCCCATCCTTTTGTTTCTGAAGTGAATCCCATTTTATTTTCTGCTCTCAAGATCCCTTCTTGCACTAGGCTTTTGTAGAATTTTTGGATCACTTGGTTTAATACTCAACTAGTGTTTAGAATGTCTCCTAATCTGGTGCCACATGTTAACTTCATTATTGGTCTATTTGCCCCGTTCTCCATGTAATGGAGATAGGAAAATTAATCCATAACAGTAGACTCTGAAAACCTCACTAGCATCTCTCAATGGAACATATAATGCAAGAACTTTAAAGGAAGTTCAACGCATAAGGTTTTTATCTAAGACAATTTAAATTTTCATTCTGCTTTTAAAACCCCGAATCTTTTTAATGCACCCTTGTGATATTCTGTGTAAATTATAACACTAATTTCCACTTGTGTACTGATGCATAGCTGATATCATTGACACTACCTGTGAATTTAGTGCCTTGTTTGTATTCTCCACATTCCCCCTTCCCACTGAGCACACCCACGTCCAAGTCAGGCTCACTGGGGCTCTTGGTATTCCTGGACTTGTGAACACTTGCCAGTTCCCAGATTTGGGTGTGTCCCCCATCTGCATCCTGACTCCCTCATGGGGTGAGACTTGGATGTACACCAATCCAACCCACCCTTGAAAAACAGGGCTTTCTCTACAGAGAATTTCAAATTTCAGTCTCATCCTCTCAGAATCCTTGGGCAACCACCGGAGCTCCAGAATACACAGAAGGGCATGTCC